>NC_060120.1:197872757-198518035 GCF_021461395.2 Schistocerca americana | reverse complement strand
TTGAAAATGGTTCCAACAAGTCACCACTAGAAAACACTGCTCTGTATCGCAATAACTCAAGATTTAAAGTAATACTACGATACTACAAATATCAGGGAACACCTTATCACAGATAAGACTGTTCTTAAGGCTCGTAAGCTCACATTTATTACAACAAATGATATACCTGAAATGTTACCACTCTCATTATTACGTCTGATAGGTAATGCACATAGTAGGTCCGTCGTACTCATGTTTTCCTCTTCAAAGCAACATACCGTACTTATTATTTAACACAAAATGACATTAAAAATTTAAGTTATTCACGAGCAGCTAGTTGAGGATATGTATGAACTTCAAATGGCACGACGAACCGTCTCGTTCTGCATATGGATTCAAACCCAGGTCATGCAGACTAAGCAAAGTTTTCGTGACTGACAGAAACTAACAGTCATTCATGATTAGGCATACAGGGAGTCATATACCTCGATTTTAGACAGTATCAGTTAGGAAGTACCAACTTTAAATTACGTAACAAAAGCATTTTTAACGGACGCAAATTACTACCCAGCACCTATTGTCCTCGTTAACGAACTACGAGAGATGTTAAATATTGCTTCGTAACAAGTAACTTACTTCAATTGCCGTGAGGTAAAGCCTTGTGTTGGACAGGGATTCGAACCCAGAACCTAATCGGATAGATATCGACACACAATCATCTGTGACATTTCGGATTTTTTCGGCAGTAGCTAGATGTTTTAACTGAAATGACGAGATGAAACATTAATTTTTTCCTTCACAGGACTCCAACCCGGCACCTATCGCTGTTATATTCTAGAGAAAACGAACGTTAAATATGGGTTTGTTGCACCAGCAGCGACATGTGAGCATGTTTGAACTAGAAATAATATGACGAAGAGCTCAGTGCTGACTAGGAATAGAGCTCCACAAATATCGTTGTTGAATACAAACAAAGAGACATCAGCTACCGAATTTTTCTCCAGCTCGGACTAACATCTTGAACTTACAGTGATCTCGTAGATAGTTCTGTGTCTCACTGGGGGTCAAAAAGGTCACATATCGTTAGTGTTGACAACGAATGAAAAAACATTAAAAATCAAAATTATTATCCACCAGCAGATAGGTGTTATCATGCTACAGCTTGATAATACATAATGAAATCTTTAGTGCCAGGCCAAGATTCGAACCCATTCACGCGCAATATGTGGAGATGTTGAGGAATCTGCAGTTTTGAACAAACAACAAATTGTAGCCGAGCAGTATTGTCACGAAGGGATCAAATTCCGCGTTAAGGACGGTCTGATTTGCATTCCCAGTTCAGAAACAATTTTATCGACATTCAGAAGCTCAGATAAAAGATGGAAGAAGTGTCTTGTGAGCCTACATAGCGTTTGTTTCGTCACTAGAAATAAATAACAAGTATAAGAAAGGTTACTGGTGATAGAGTTTCTATATGTCGCCACTCCAGACTTCATTGTGGTTCAACCTAACGTCTCCTTGGTAGAGAAGGAATATCATTTTTAATGTTAATTTCAGCCCACAATGCCATTATATCTTCTTCACTTGGTGTAGCCAGAAGAAAATGGAATCTGTCTCACCCTATCTAAAATCATTCACAAAGGTTGGAATCGAACCCAGACCGTAGATGTACAAACATATCATCAGTCCAACAGACCATCAAACCTTTTTCTCTGTGGCTCATTTTTCAATCGTAGCGCCGTTGCGCCACACTGGTTGAGAATTATGATACACAGGCTACCTGTAGTAATTTGCAGCATGTTCAGTAAAGTCATTTACTTGGTTGACCGAATCACCATGAACTAGCTGCCTCGGCTTCCCAGTGCATACATTCGACTTTATTTTGTAATCACCGAAATAAAATCACATAACTGCTACTTACACAGAACTGCCAACAGTGTAAGATGCAGAAATTGAAATATGAAATGTTTCTTTCCACTTGAGCTACTCTGTTGCGCTATCTCTTTGTTGGAAACGTCGTGCAGTGTAAATATGGTATTTCATAAATAAAGTTTTGTATTCCTAGAAACCGGAAATTTGCTTGTCAGCGGCGGGAAGAGGAGTTACCTGTTGTGCAGCATTGTAAGTTTTTCATCATTGCACTATGAGCCGCAAGTATTTTCTTGCGATTTCCTTATTGCTGTTTGATCTGACTGCTTGTAGCTCTTTCACAGAAGGGGTAAAAACGTTGAAGATAGTGAGACTGAAACTGCAACCCATAAAAGATGCTTTTTCACAGGTCAGCACGTTACCACAGAGCTGGCGAACAGTTATGTGTCTGACTTTCCTCTTAAGAGGGCAATAGTGACTTGAACTCATCAACCGCTGTTTAAAGGACGAGATTAGTTGCGATTTCCACCTGCAATGACTTTCCTGGGCTGAGAACCCTAAGTTTACAATCTTTTGTTACACCTCAAGCGATAATAACTGAGATTATTCAATGGAAATGACAGGAAATATCAAGTGAAGTTTGAGGCTTAATTCCGTGCACACCAGGAAGTAACTCGTCGATCACAGAGTTGCCAAACATACGTTGCCTTGTTGCCAAATCTCAGTTACTGTACCAGCAGGAAGAAGACTAACCGATGTGATCCTACAGCGGGCTGGGAAGTGACCATAGCTGGTGCCTCCAAGTCGCAACTGCTACGGCCTGGAATACGTAATGCTACTGATTCGCATTTCTGTAACTAGGTTCAGGGACTGGAGCGTAGTTACTCAAAATACTCGGAACTGACTGCAAACTAAGCATCATAAATCAGTAACTCTCATAGTTGTTTTTATATTTCTTTCGTAAGTGTACTCAAAACTAAGAAACTCATTCACAGGCGTTTTCGTACCTCGCCGATGGTCGAGCACAACAAACAAATAAAAAAAATAGTGTGTGTGTGTGTGTGTGTGTTGTGTGTGTGTGTGTGTGTGTGTGTGACAGAGAGAGAGAGAGAGAGAGAGAGAGAGAGAGAGAGAGAGAGAGAGAGAGAGTGGGAGAGAGAGAGAAATAATAAAGGAACGAGAGAGAGAGTGTGTGTAAAAAATTGTTCTAAAGAAATTGAATCATGGTATGTAAAGAAATCTTCCATATAAAATGACACGTTCCACATCATTGCGAGATGTCTTATTCATGATCTATGGAACAAGAATTAATCTAATCTAATCCAATCTAATCACATCATATTGATGACTAGCCATGAAGAGTCATGAATTACCGAAATTTTTGCCAATACCAGTAACCAAATCTAAACTTGAAAATAAAAGACGACAATTTTTGTAATAACCCGGGACTCCTATCAAGACCCTTTCGTCTCTGTTAGCTAACCACGAAAGATGTCTGATATATCTCCATTCTGAAGTAACAAAGTGTGCATTCATTTAAAGATGAAGTGCAAGATGTGAAGTTCTGTGACAGAGATACGAACCCAACACATAATCGGATTGTTAACTAAGTAAAATCAAATGTTACGTATCGGTTTTTCTTACCAGCTGCTAGGTGTTTGATTCTAAAATAAGGATACAAAGTTTTGTGCCTAAGCGACAATCGAACTGCACACCTACCGTGCATCCACGAATATAACTTAAGTATCAGTAAGATGTGTGCGTGTTTGACCAGAAATATCGACACCTATTGCGATTTTTGGCGACACGTGTAAAGACTTTGAAAATGCACGTTAATTTTAACTAGCAGATGGGTGTGCACTTGATAGGGCTTGAAATGAAATTATGAATGTTTTTGTACTGGATCCTTTGGAGGAGACCCAGAGAATATTGCAGTCTTGGGAAAAGGAACGAAATGATTGAACTATACTGTTCTGAGAGATTCAGATCCTCGAAAGAGGAGATACGAATTCGAATCACACTCCAGCTCCTAATTTTTCAACGTCTCTAGTTCAATCAAGTACAAGTAAAATAAGAGACCTGTTCCTTTAAATGGCTATCGGTTCAGCAAATAAAATAAAATATTTTAATGTAAGTAAATTTACTGGCGACTGTATTTCTGTTTGCCAGGACTTCCGCTATGTCATTTCCCAACGTAAACCGGCTCTGCCCAGTTGGTAATGAAGGAACGTGATGTTTAATGCGGATAATGAATTATAACGTCTTCCTCTTGAGGTTACCAGAGGTAAAATAAATCTGTTTCTGCCTCTTAAAAGTAAATTCCTGAACCCACGGAGTGCACCTGTGATAATTCATTCCACCAGACCATTGTGGCCACATTTCCCAGCCTCAAGAGTGTGCTGAAACGGATGATGTGCTTAGCTTACAAAATTAGTCACGGTGGAAAAAATGCGAGTCTATTAAATGGTTAAGTAGAAGCAAGCTTCTGATTATGCTATTCTCATGTCAGCAGGATGTAAAGACTCTTCTAGGCACCATAGGCTCGAAGTAAAGCCATTTTGAATTTTCACAAATTGAGTAAATTTCTTAGTTCGAGAAAATCCACTGTGAAGTGTGAAGTTACCGGATAATTCGATTATTGCCGTCATTATTACTATCATTTTATTCATACCTCTGTTGGAACACACGTGCTTGAAGATCATTTAATGTCTTTTGGTCAATATAGAAGTAGTTTCCCAAGAACAGGTTCTTCCCTGTCTACAGAATCCTTTTCATGTTAATTAGATTACATTAAAATTAAAGTAATTGATGAAGACGTTACTTGATAACAAAAACGCGCTGCCTTTCTTCATTTACTTGCGCCTAGAAATGGCTATCGAGTACTGCCAAACCAAAGGCAAGAGATCTTACTGCCTTCCGATATACGTCGCTGTCAGTTCTTCCATACGATTTGATCGACATGATCTGTTTCAAGTTGTGTATGACAGACAATGTTTTAGAAAATCAATTGTTTTCCTTTTCCCAAGAGTGCAATCTTCTCTGGGTCTCCTCCAAAGGATCCAGTACAAAAATATTCATAATTTAATTTCAAGCCCTATCAAGTGCACACTCACCTGCCAGTGAAAATTAACGTACATTTTCAAAGCCTGTTCACGTGTTGCCAAAAATCGCAATAGGTGTCGTTATTTCTGGTCAAACACGTACAAATCTTACTGTTGGTGAGTAAGCAACTGATACTTAAGCTATATTCGTGGATGCACGGTAGGTGTGCAGTTCGATTTTCGCTTAGGCACAAAACTTTGTATCCCTATTTTAGATTCAAACACCTAGCAAATCGTAAGAAAAACCGATACGAAACATTTGATTTTTCTTAGTTAAGAATCCGATTATGTGTTGGGTTCGTATCTCCGTCACATAACTTCACATCTTGCACTTCATTTTTAAATGCATGCACAATTTGTTACTTCAGAATGAAGGTATATCAGACATCTTTCGTGGTTAGCTAACAGGGACGAAAGGGTCTTGATAGGAGTCCCGGGTTATTACAAAAATTGTCGTCTTTTATTTTCAAGTTTAGATTTGGTTACTGGTATTGGCAAAAATTTCGGTAATTCATGACTCTTCATGGCTAGTCATCAATATGATGTGATTAGCTTGGATTAGATTAGATTAATTCTTGTTCCATAGACCATGGATGCGACATCTCGCAATGATGTGGAACGTGTCATTTTATATGAAAGATTTCTTTACATACCATGATTCAATTTCTTTAGAACAATTTTTTACACACACTCTCTCTCTCATTCCTTTTTATTTCTCTCTCTCTCTCCCACTCTCTCTCTCTCTCTCTCTCTCTCTCTCTCTCTCTCTGTCTCTCTGTCTCTGTTACACACACAACACACACACACACACACACACACACACACACACACACACACACATTTTTTTTTATTTGTTTGTTGTGCTCGACTATCGGCGAGGTACGAAAACGCCTGTGAATGAGTTTCTTAGTTTTGAGTACACTTACGAAAGAAATATAAAAACAACTATGAGAGTTACTGATTTATGATGCTTAGTTTGCAGTCAGTTCCGAGTATTTTGAGTAACTACGCTCCAGTCCCTGAACCTAGTTACAGAAATGCGAATCAGTAGCATTACGTATTCCAGGCCGTAGCAGCTGCGACTTGGAGGCACCAGCTATGGTCACTTCCCAGCCCGCTGTAGGATCACATCGGTTCGTCTTCTTCCTGCTGGTACAGTAACTGAGATTTGGCAACAAGGCAACGTATGTTTGGCAACTCTGTGATCGACGAGTTACTTCCTGGTGTGCACGGAATTAAGCCTCAAACTTCACTTGATATTTCCTGTCATTTCCATTGAATAATCTCAGTTATTATCGCTTGAGGTGTAACAAAAGATTGTAAACTTAGGGTTTTCAGCCCAGGAAAGTCATTGCAGGTGGAAATCGCAACTAATCTCGTCCTTTAAATAACGGTCTATGAGTTCTAGCCACTATTGGCCTCTTAAGAGGAAACTCAGAGACATACCTCTTCTGACTACACCAAGTGAAGAAGATATAATGGCAGTGTGGTCTGAAATTCACATTAAAAATGATATTCCTTCTCTGCCAAGTAGACATTAGGTAGAACCACAATAAAGTCTGGAGTGGCGACATGTAGAAACTCTATCACCAATAACCTTTCTTATACTAGTCATTTATTTCTAGTGACGAAGCAAACGCTATGTATGGTCACAGGAAACTTATTCCATCTGTTATCTGAGCTTCTGTATTCCGATAAAATTGGTTCTGAACTGAGAATGCAACTCATACCGCCCTTAACGCGGAATTTGATCCCTTCATGGCAATACAGCTCGGCTACAATTTGTTGTTTGTTCAAAAGTGCAGATTCCTCAACATCTCTACATATTACGTGTGAATGGGTTCGAATCCTGGCCCGGCACTAAAGAATTCATTATGTATAATTAAGGTCTAGCATGAGAACACCTGTCTGCTGGTGGATAATAATTCTGATTTTTAATCTTTTTTCATTAGTTGTCAACACTAACGATATCTGACGTTTTTGACTCCCAGTGGGACACAGAACTATTTGCGAGATCACTGTAAGTTCAAGATATTATTCCGAGCTGCTGGTGGAGAAACATTCGGTAGCTGACGTCTCTTTGTGTGTAGTCAACAACGATATGTTCAGAAATAGTTCAAATGGCTTTGAGCACTATGGGACTTAACATCTGTGGTCATCAGTCCCCTGGAACTTAGAACTACTTAAACCTAAATAACCTAAGGACATCACACACATCCATGCCCGGGGCAGGATTCGAATCTGCGACCGTAGCACCTGCGCGGTTCCGGACTGCGTGCCTAGAACCGCTAGACCACCGCGGCCGGCTGAACAACGATATGTGTGGGGTCCTATTCGCAGTGAGCACTGAACTCTTCGTCATATTATTTCTAGTTCAAACATGCTCACATGTCGCTGCTGGTGCAACAAACCCATATTTGACGTTCGTTTTCTCTAGAATATAACCGCGATAGGTGCCGGGTTGGAGTCCTGTGAAGGAAAAAATTAATGTTTCGTCTCGTCATTCCAGTTAATACATCTAGCTACTGGCAAGGAAATCCGATATGTCACAGTTGGTTGTGTTTCGATATCAATCCGATTTGGTTCTGGGTTCGAATCCCTGTCCAACACAAAGCTTTACCTCACGGCATTTCAAGTAAGTTACTTGTTTAAAAGCAATATTTAACATCTCTCGCAATTCGTTAACAGGGACAAGAGATGCTGGGGAGGAATTCGCGTCCGTTAAAAATGTTTGCGTTATGTAAATTAAAGTTGATTTTTGCTAACTGATACTGTCTAAAATCGAGGTATATCACTCTCTGTATGCCTAATCGGGAATGACTGTTAGTTTGCGTCAGTCATGAAATCTTTGCTTAGTCTGCCTGACCTGGGTTTGGATCCATATGCAGAACGAGACGGTTCGTCGTGTCATTTGAAGTTCATGCATATTCACAACTAGCTGCTCTTGAATAACTTAAATTTTTAATGCCATTTTGTGTTAAATAATAAGTACTGTATGTTACTTTTAAGAGGAAATCATGAATACGACGAACTTAACTACGTGCATTACCTATCTGACGTAATAATGATTGACTCTGAGCACTATGCGACTTAAGTGCTGAGGTCATCAGTTGCCTAGAACGTAGAAGTAATTAAACCTAACTAACCTAAGGACATCACACACATCCATGCCCGAGGCAGGAATCGAACCTGCGACCGTAGCCGTCGCTCGGCTCCAGACTGTAGTGACTAGAACCGCACGGCCACTCCGGCCGGCGTAATAATGAGAGTGGTAACATTTCAGGGATGTCATTTATTGTAATAAATGTGAGCTTACAAGCCTTGAGGACAGTCTTATCTGTGATAAGGTGTTCGCTGTTATTTGCAGCATCGTGGTACTACCTGACATCATGAGTTACTGCGATACAGAGCAGTGATTTCTAGTGGTGACTTGTTGGAACCATTTTCAATAGTCAAACGACTGTACCAAGGAGCGATTAGAGGACCTGCTACACAGCCGCGTTATGCCGGTTGCATGCAAATCAGGCGAAATGCAGTTCAGGTCGTTCGGATACTTTTGAGCACGACTGTACATCTACATCAATAGCCCGCAAACGTGGCGGATGCTTGTAACTGATTCCCTCTTTCCTGTTCCAGTCGCGAATAATTCGTGGGAAGAACGATTGCTGGTAGTGTCGGCTCGAATCTTTCTAATTTTATCTTCATGGTCTTTTCACAAGACATATGTCCGTGGAAGCAACATACAGGTTGTCCTTAGTGTTTAAAATCATTTCAATTATTAAATATTAATTATGTACTGAAGCGCCAAAGAAACTGGTACAGGCATGCGTATTCAAATACAGAGATATGTGAGCAGGCAGAATACGGTGCTTGGGTCGGCAGCTCCTACACTCATGCTCATAAATTAAGCATAATGCTGATACATGGTGAAACAACGCTCTGGTGGGCGGTCTGCGTGTTTAAATCACCTCGGGCTATGACCATGCGTTGCATTTGACCTGCGGTGCACGGTGGCGCTGGCAGCAGTCCACATATGCAGAGGTGTGTTGGTGCATGTCAGAGTACGGTGCAGCGAGTAAGTGTGCAGGCGTTTTCAGACGTGCTAATGGTGACTGTGTGTTGAAAATGGATCAAAGAACACATATTGTTGACGTTATGAGGGGTAGAATACTAGGGCGACTGGAGGCTGGTCAAACACAGCAAGTCGTAGAACGAGCCCTCCGTGTTAAACAAAGTGTGATCTCAAGATTATGGCTACGATTCCAGCAGACAGGAAACGTGACCAGTCGCTACAGTGCGGGACGTCCACAGTGTACAACACCACGAGAAGACCGATATCTCACCGTCAGTGCCCGCATACGGCCACGGAGCACTGCAGGTAGCCTTATTCTGGACCTTACCACAGCGACTGGAACGGTTGTCTCCAGACACACAGTCTAAATATGACTGAACAGACATGGTTTATTCACCCAGAGACCTGCAAGATGCATTCTACTGATCCCTGGTCACAGGAGAGCCCGTAAAGCCTGGTGTCAAGAAGACAGTACATGGTCATTGGATCACTGGTCCTAGGTTATGTTCACGGACGTGTCCAGGTACAGTCTGAACAGTCACTCTCGCCGAGTTTTCATCTGGCATGAACCAGGAATCAGTTACCGATCTATTAATGTCCTTGAAACGGACCTGTACGGAGGTCGTGGTTTGAAGGTGTGGGGTGGGATTACGATTGGTGCACGTACACCCCTGCATGTCTTTGACCGAGGAACTGTAACAGGTCAGGTGTATCGGGACGTCATTTTGCACCAGTATGTCCGCCTTTTCAGGGGTGCAGTGGGACCCACCTTCCTCCTGATGGATGATAACGCACGGCCCCACTGAGCTGCCATCGTGGAGGAGTACCGTGAAACAGAAGATTTCAGGCGAATGGAGTGGCCTGCATGTTCTCCAGACCTAAACCCCATCGAGCACGTATGGGATGCTCTCAATCGATGTATCCCTGCACGTCTTCAAACTCCTAGGACACTTCAGGAGCTCCGACAGGCACTGGTGCAAGGTTGGGAGGCTATACCCTAACAGCTGCTCGGCCACCTGATCCAGAGTATGCCAACTCGTTGTGCGGCCTCTGTACGTGTGCATGGTGATCATATCTTATATTGATGTCGGGGTACACGTGCAGAAAACAGTGGCGTTTTGTAGAACGTGTTTGGGGCTGTTTTCTCAACTAACGTTGTGTGGCACCACATTCTGCAATTATCCTTAATTTATGAGCATGAGTGTATATAAGACGGAAACTGTCTGGCGCTGTTGTTAGATCGGTTACTGCTGCTACAGTAGTAAGTTATCAAGACTGAAGTGAGTTTGAAGTTTTGTTACATTCGGCGCAAAGCGATGGGACACAGCATCTCCGAGGTAGCGATTAAGTGGGGCCTTCCCCATACGACCACTTCACGAGTGTACCGTGAATATCAGGAATCTGGTAAAACATCCAATCTCCAACATCGCTGCGGCCGGAAAAATATCATGCAAGAACGGCACTAACGAATACAGAAGAGAATCGTTCAGTGTGACAGAAGTGCAACCCCTCAGATTTCAACGCTGGGCCATCAACAAGTCTCACCGTGCGAGCCATTCAACGAAACATTGTTTATATTGGCTTTCGGAGCCGAAAGCCCATTCGTGTGCCCTTGATGGCTGCACGGCACAAAGCTTTACGCCTCGCCTGGGCCCGTCAACACCGATACTGGTCTGTTGATGACTGGAAACATGTTGCCTGGTCGGACGAGTCTCGTTTCAAATTGCATCGAGCGGATGGATGTGTATGGGTATGAAGACAACCTCATGAATCCATGGACCCTGCATGACGGCAGGGGACTGTTCAAGGTGATGGAGGCTCTGTAATGTGTGGGGCGCGTGCAGTTGGAGTGATGTCGGACTCCTGATATGTCTAGATAAGACTCTGACAAGTGACGCGTTCGTAAGCATTCCGCCTGATCACCTACATCCATTCGTGCCCATTGTGCATTCCGACATACCCGGTAAATTCCAGCAGGACAATACGATACCCCACACGTCCAGAATTGCTACGAAGTTGTTCCAGTAACACGCTTCTGAGTTTAAACATTTCATCTGGCCACCAAACGCCCCAGATATGAACATTATTGAGCATATCTCGGATGCTATGCAACGTGCTGTTCAAGAGACATCTTCACCCCCTCGTACTCTTACGGATTTATGGACACCCTGCAGGATTCGTGGCATCGGTTCCCTCCAGCACTACTTCAGACATTAGTAGAGTCCATGCAACGTCGTGTTATGGCACTTCTGCATACTCGCTGTGGTCCTTCTTTTTGACTTCTGTATGACTTGAGTTACCTTTAAGGGAAAACTACACTCCTGGAAATGGAAAAAAGAACACATTGACACCGGTGTGTCAGACCCACCATACTTGCTCCGGACACTGCGAGAGGGCTGTACAAGCAATGATCACACGCACGGCACAGCGGACACACCAGGAATCGCGGTGTTGGCCGTCGAATGGCGCAGCATTTGTGCACCGCCGCCGTCAGTGTCAGCCAGTTTGCGTGGCATACGGAGCTCCAACACTGGTAGCATGCCGCGACAGCGTGGACGTGAACCGTATGTGCAGTTGACGGACTTTGAGCGAGGGCGTATAGTGGGCATGCGGGAGGCCGGGTGGACGTACCGCCGAATTGCTCAACACGTGGGGCGTGAGGTCTCCACAGTACATCGATGTTGTCGCCAGTGGTCAGCGGAAGGTGCACGTGCCCGTCGACCTGGGACCGGACCGCAGCAACGCACGGATGCACGCCAAGACCGTAGGAACTTCGCAGTGCCGTAGGGGACCGCACCGCCACTTCCCAGCAAATTAGGGACACTGTTGCTCCTGGGGTATCGGCGAGGACCATTTGCAACCGTCTCCATGAAGCTGGGCTACGGTCCCGCACACCGTTAGGCCGTCTTCCGCTCACGCCCCAACATCGTGCAGCCCGCCTCCAGTGGTGTCGCGACAGGCGTGAATGGAGGGACGAATGGAGACGTGTCGTCTTCAGCGATGAGAGTCGCTTCTGCCTTGGTGCCAATGATGGTCGTATGCGTGTTTGGCGCCATGCAGGTGAGCGCCACAATCAGGACTGCATACGACCGAGGCACACAGGGCCAACACCCGGCATCATGGTGTGGGGAGCGATCTCCTACACTGGCCGTACACCACTGGTGATCGTCGAGGGGACACTGAATAGTGCACGGTACATCCAAACCGTCATCGAACCCATCGTTCTACCATTCCTAGACCGGCAAGGGAACTTGCTGTTCCAACAGGACAATGCACGTCCGCATGTATCCCGTGCCACCCAACGTGCTCTAGAAGGTGTAAGTCAACTACCCTGGCCAGCAAGATCTCCGGATCTGTCCCCCATTGAGCATGTTTGGGACTGGATGAAGCGTCGTCTCACGCGGTCTGCACGTCCAGCACGAACGCTGGTCCAACTGAGGCGCCAGGTGGAAATGGCATGGCAAGCCGTTCCACAGGACTGCATCCAGCATCTCTACGATCGTCTCCATGGGAGAATAGCAGCCTGCATTGCTGCGAAAGGTGGATATACACTGTACTAGTGCCAACATTGTGCATGCTCTGTTGCCTGTGTCTATGTGCCTGTGGTTCTGTCAGTGTGATCATGTGATGTATCTGACCCCAGGAATGTGTCAATAAAGTTTCCCCTTCCTGGGACAATGAATTCACGGTGTTCTTATTTCAATTTCCAGGAGTGTATTTTTGAAAGAGGAGGTAACTATTAATGAATGCTTTGTATTTTCCCTTTGAGTCAGAAGTATCACAAACATTTATTCAATTCACGTCTTTGAACAATCTCCAAAAAATTCTCAATGTTTGACTGAAGTATTACCCTCCTGTACTCAGATATAATAGATTTTTTATGCTGACAAGTTCTAACATTTAACACAAGATGCTGCATTTATTTTTGCTTTTGTGATATGACTTCTTTCCTAGATTTGTCTACGAAGATATTATCAGTAGCAGTTTCAGAGCATATTCATACCCCAGATCCAAAGTTCACAGTAGGAATTAAATTGTATGACCGTCTTACTGACTGGAATAATAGTTCACTGACAGAGATTTTCAATAAATCCACATTAAAATCACCAGCAACCACTATTTTCTTGTTTTTTTTCTTTCTATGAGATGAGACAACAGAGCTTCTGGATTTTTTATGAAGAGGTTAAAGTCTCCTGAAGCTGCTTCACCACTTGTAATAGTGCCCCCCCCCCCCCCCTTAACCTATTTGCTATTAGCCTAGACGGTTTTCCCTTTCCTTTCCTGTTGAGGTGAAGGTCATGCCTATTATAGTCGCACCTATTGATTCAACATGAACCACATTGATATGAGACCCCATACCTGATCCAAGCAGTTATTCCATTTCTAAATTGATTCTTCTAACAGATAAATTTAAATGAGACCGGTCATGGCACCTCAGAACACATACAAGCCCAACACCAGTATGTCTCGTTGCTGAAGCTGTCTTTACCAGCTCACCCTCAACTGAGTAATTAGTGTCCGTGTCCATGCTGCTGCCCACCTCACCCACTATTACCACAGAGTCTTCCTTTGTGAAGTCCTTACATAGTGAGCCTACACCCTCTGCCATCTGTCCCAGACGCTACAAGAATTTGGCAACACCTCTTTCATGTGAACTACCTAACAACAAAACTTTGTTCTTCTTCAGAACTTTTTCTGAATTCTTACTTCTCAAACACTTATTCAAAGTTTGTTGTGTCCTGTGGAGGAATCCATGTTGACACTTTCAGCTAACACAGAAGACTCTTCGGTTGTGGAAGCCAAGGCTTCTTTAATACTCTAAAGATCCAAGATAGCAGCACTTTCAGTCACGTGATCTTCCACTCATACATTCTAAATGTAATTGTATACTCGTAGCCCAGTTCCGCTGTTTTGTGTGCAAGGTGTCGTTGGGTGGAAAGGAAACTGCTCCTCATGATCACCATCATTATGTGTGGGGTAGAACTAACGCATTAGCCGGAATGTATAGTACAGCGCTGTACTCGGAAACGCTTTGGACAGTATAGTACAGTGCAATATCCACATAGAGTATGGAGCCGTACCTGTACATGTTTCGGACGCGGTAGTACAGCGCAGTATTCGCAAACCAGAGTACGCGGATACAGTTTGTGGCAGGGTGATACAACGAAACCATGCACACTCCATCGATGCGTATCACTAAGCCATGCACCGCATGGCAACCGGCGGCCACTGCTGCCGCCAAGAAGCTAACGGAAAAGTCGTCGTAGCCGCCTGGAAGAAGTAACCAGCGGCCGTCGCGTAGAGGGGAACGCCTGCGCTGCGCGCAGAGGCGCGCAAGACACCTGCCTCTCGGGTTGCCGCGGAGCCGGGGGTAGCGACTCCAAGAGCGGCAACGGCCGTCGCGCAGGCGGGAACGGCGGCGCCGCTCGAGCCGCGCAGAACAAGACCACCTGTCGAGTTGCCGTGAAGCATGAATGAAGGACCCAGGATGCTGCAACTGCACTGGCGCACGTAAAGGGAATACTCGCTAAGAGCGCGCCACGAGAGGAACCTCACAGCCATCACGAAAACGCCGAGCTGTGTCCGACGAGGACGACACTACACACAGGCCGCCAGCACCAAGTCGCGACCAAAGAAAAAGGTGCAGAAGTAAGCTGCTGCACCCACTCCAAGCCTGGACAAGGTCGAAGAGGTACTTATCGTACCAAGCAGGAAGCACACTGTCAGAGCCAAACTGCTGCAGTCGGTGTAACCGCTGCAGACGGAAAACCGATTCAGTGGCATCCCTGAGTCGTCTGACGCTGGCACGAGTGGCGCTGAGCTGTCACAGAGGAGGAAACTCCCTCCCTCTCCACCAATCGTCGTTCGATGGGGGAGTACATTTCAGAATTTCCTGCAGCTGACTACAGAGATCAAGTCAGCAACAATCGAAGTTGCCGGAAATAACTTGCAGGCCGCTGTGGCCCAGCGGTTCTAGGCGCTTCTCTCCGGAACCACGCTGCTGCTACGGTCGCAGGTTCGAATCCTGCCTCGGGCATGGATGTGTGTGATGTCCTTAGGTTAGTCCGGTGCAAGTAGTTCTAAGTCTAGAGGACTGATGACCTCAGATGTTAGGTCCTATAGTGCTTAGAGTCATTTGAACTATTTGAACCATTTGTCGAGGGGCATGAAAAGGAAGCAGTGATTGGGAAAGCAGTGAGACAGGGTTGTAGTCTCTCCCCGATGTTATTCAATCTGTATATTGAGTAAGCAGTAAAGGAAACAAAAGAAAAATTCGGAGTAGGTATTAAAATTCATGGAGAAGAAGTAAAAACTTTGAGGTTTGCCGATGACATTGTTATTCTGTCAGAGACAGCAAAGGACTTGTAAGAGCAGTTGAACGGAATGGACAGTGTCTTGAAAGGAGGATATAAGATGAACATCAACAAAAGCAAAACGAGGATAATGGAATGTAGTCAAATTAAATCGGGTGATGCTGAGGGGATTAGATTAGGAAATGAGACACTTAAAGTAGTAAAGGAGTTTTGCTATTTAGGGAGTAAAATAACTGATGATGATCGAAGTAGAGAGGATATAAAATGTAGACTGGCAATGGCAAGGAAATCGTTTCTGAAGAAGAGAAATTTGTTAACATCGAGTATAGATTTAAGTGTCAGGAAGTCGTTTCTGAAAGTATTTGTATGGAGTGTAGCCATGTATGGAAGTGAAACATGGACGATAACCAGTTTGGACAAGAAGAGAATAGAAGCTTTCGAAATGTGGTGCTACAGAAGAATGCTGAAGATAAGGTGGGTAGATCACGTAACTAATGAGGAGGTATTGAATAGGATTGGGGAGAAGAGAAGTTTGTGGCACAACTTGACTAGAAGAAGGGATCGGTTGGTAGGACATGTTTTGAGGCATCAAGGGATCACAAATTTAGCATTCGAGGGCAGCGTGGAGGGTAAAAATCGTAGAGGGAGACCAAGAGATCAATACACTAAGCAGATTCAGATGGATGTAGGTTGCAGTAAGTACTGGGAGATGAAGAAGCTTGCACAGGATAGAGTAGCATGGAGAGCTGCATCAAACCAGTCTCAGGACTGAAGACCACAACAACAACAACGAACCATTTGAACCGGAAATGAATTCTTGAAGGTCAAACTCAGTAGCAGCGAAGACACACGAAACACATTGACATGATCAAGAAGGAGGGCATCCATTCCTATACGCGTAACGCAGACCGCCGGCCGGTGTGGCCGAGCGATTCTAGGCGCTTCAGTCTGGAACCGCGCCACCGCTCCAGTAGCTGTTTCGAATCCTGCCTCGGGCATGGATGTGTATGATGTCCTTAGGTTAGTTAGGTTTAAGTAGTTCTAAGTTCTAGGGGACTGATGACCTCAGATGTTAAGTCCCATAGAGCTCAGAGGCATTTGAACCTTTTTTTTTTTTTACGCAGTCCCCTTAAAACTCCTCAAGATGGTCGTTCACCGCCCCCCGATAATGATGGAAGACACCTCCAAGAAGAACTAGAGGCGCTGTGTTACGGTGAAAGGGAAGCCGGCTCAGTATTAATCATGCCAGGGTCTCGACCAAGTCGCGCAGTACTGTTTCATGCTATCCCGCTGCGTCAAATGCGCAGGCCCGCACCAGAGTAAAGAGCGCACTCTTAAGAGAGAAGGTGCGCCACTATGCCGCGACTACAGCGAACCACACGTGGCGAGCTACAGGGGCTGCAAGGTATTCAGGCAGCGCAGCAACAAGCAGGGGGGAAAGACAGCGCCGGCTAAGAAGACGCGGCCGCGCACCAGGTTCGTGGATGTCCTCGGGGGAGACACCTACATTCCCCCGTCAGCACCAGGAGAAGCCAAGGGATCCGCAAAACGCGTCCTACAACAGCCAGCAGCCGCCTCGCAGCCGCAAAGCGGTCCACGAACACAAAAATCGGGATTGGGCTGAACTGGTGGCCACGATTAATTCACAAGACGGCAGCGCGTGGCGCGTCGTCAACAGCTTCCTTCGTCGGCGGCAACGCATCCCGCCGTTACAGGTCGGCAAGAACGTCGACTGCAGCCCAAATGAGAACGCCAGTGTACCGCCAGTGTACCGGCAGACACCTTTGCTGTAAACTTTACGGCTGTTGACGGCGACGTCGACTTGGATCACATTCACCGTGCGGCGGAAGAGCTACCTACGTACCTGGCAACAAGGAAAGACAACGATGAAGTCACTCCTATCTTTGAAGAAGAGGCGGTTGAGCAGCTTCGGTCGCTGGTCGCCAAGAGGACGGGAGGAGGTGGTGGCGTCGACAATCGGTAACCTGCCGGACGGTATACTCCGGCCCCTAACAGGCATTTTCAACAGCATTCTTAGGTCTGGAGTCCTCCCTGCCGTATGCAAGCATGCGGAAATTGCGGCAGTACCGTCTGGCCACCAGCTACAGACCCATCTGCCTGCTTCCGTCACTCTCGTTGACGTTCGAGCGGCTCTACATCAAGAGGCTGCTGCGCCACTTGGAAGAAGAGTATATTATCCCCGACGAGCAGTTTGGGTTCACGAGCGGTCATTCCACCCCCCTCTCCCCCCTCCTCCCCCCCCCCTCCCCCCCCCCCTCCGCCCCCCCAGCTTCTCCAGCTGGTAGAAGGGAAAGAACTAAGGTGTCCAACAGGCTTAAACTATTCCTCATTAAAGAAATTACGCCTTTAAGTGCAGTTAATTTGTTGTGTGTACAGAAAAGACAATAGCAAACGGAAGAGATCGAAGCTAGAATATGAAAACTGGAGTATATGGCGAAGACAACTTTCATAAAGGAAGGGTATGAACTGCAACTGGAAAAAGGAAGAAGCTATTGCAAATCTACCGGCAAGGCTTACATTTTCCTTTAAACGCTGTTGCTTGCGAAATCTGGCCACCACTGGGAATTATAAAATATCTGAATTTACTGTTAATAGCATTGGTAAGCGTCCGTATGTTGGAGTCCTGGCCTCAAAAGTTGGATTGGAGCACGTTTAAACATTAAATAACATACGAAAAACCTGTTTACAAAGCTCTGTTTCCGTCTGCATATGCTTAAAAAGGTTGGTTATGTTGTATGTGCTGGATTGGATGTTGGGCATTTAGCAACAGAACAACCGATTGCAGAGCTTAAAACCTATAGTATAACGACCTTTAATGACCACCAGACTGGGGTTCGAGTACTGGGAAGGGCATCCGCCACTTTTAATTTCCCGCCGATTCTCGGGTGGAGAGGTGGAGTTGGAGGTCACCATAGCCCTGAGACACAGAAATTCCCCTCAGAATTCGAAATTCCCGCCAAAATCGAAATTCTCGCCAATAGTGTATCTGGGGGAGGAGGAGGAGAGGAATGAGTGGGGATGGGGATGGGAGAAAACACTCATGCCAGCTGGGCAGACAGATGATGTCATGTGAAGTGGAGGGTGGGGGTAATTAATTGATCAATTTAATTAATTTGCATATTAATTTGGTATTAAAAGTGCACTAGGAGCACCATCTCCCTACTACTCAGGATGCCTCATCCCACGGTCTCACTCAGTCCAAAATAGGGCCACCATCACGTCTGAATGTTGCAGGAACCTGGATATTGCACTATTCGACCAGCTGGGCATGTGGAGACCCACTACAAGCTATCTTCCAAACTCTGTCAAGTGCTGATAACGCTGTCCCACATGAGTATGCAGCCTCACCGTGTCCTCCACAGCGATCACTCAGCATCTGACTGACGCTTTTTACAATCATTACATATAACCTACTAGGCCTGATAGCAACACTAAACACAAACAATACTAAGTACCAAAGTGGCCATTGTATCTGTCATAGATAATTGGAGGTTAAATGATTTACATATCAATTAATATACGAAGTCACATTGACATCCGATCACGTTTTCCTTGCGCTTAACTTTTTTCTTATAACAGGCACTACATTATTTAGAATTACGTACTGTTCAATCCTCCAAAGCAGAGGACATGACACGTCCATTTTAACAAAAGAAGCAGACAGTCATTATCTCTGAAGTGCTTCCATAACGAATTACTTCTGTTGGTTTCGAGTCATATTGGAGCAGCCAAACAGTTGGTTGCTGATTATATTCCGGTTCGTACGAACATATCCGTTTGGACGACATTTACGGTGGTGTACACGTATTCTTCATTTCATCAGCTGAACGTTCTTCAGCATTGTTTTACACTAACTGACACGAGCGTCTTTTTTTCGGCTACTGCGGAACTGTGCTGAATCCATCGGGAAGAGATCCTCTACACAGCTAGATGTTGATGCAGAATCGAATTTATCGTTGTCTTCGATATGCATAAGGGATCTCTATGTCAGACTTCCCCAAACAGCATCGACGCTTTTTTGGAACAACGACTAAGTTTGGTCGAACTTCGGTA
This sequence comes from Schistocerca americana, assembly GCF_021461395.2. Classification (NCBI taxonomy): domain Eukaryota; kingdom Metazoa; phylum Arthropoda; class Insecta; order Orthoptera; family Acrididae; genus Schistocerca; species Schistocerca americana. Next base: position 198,498,626 of record NC_060120.1, on the reverse strand, counting down.
AATTCTCCGCAGGCCAAAACATGGTCACTACGAAGTTCCGCGGACCAACTGTAGGCAGTCTTTTCTGACGATGATAGATTACCAAAAGTTGAATGGATGGACTCGAGGCTTTGCCTCTGAGTTACACCTTTAAGAAATTCTTCAGGTGGAATCAGGAACACTGCTTCTTTAATCGCTCACTTTACTCGCCTGTCTGAGTTCTAATTATTTTAACAATAATAAATTACTACTTTAAAAAGCAGGACTTATCAGGAGAAGCAGCGTTATCCTGAATATGGCGAACTGTTAGATCGCCGAAATATTGCATCGAGTTGATTTTAGGATCTGGCAGCAAACCTGAAGAGACTTTCAAGACTTGTTACCCCGAGAAAGCCTACGGAGTCACAACAACGTCACACCTCAATAAAGCCAACTGGAGATCATTTCTGAAAAGTTCAAAACCTTATATCCCATTTGCTACACATGCACTGTTCATCATCACATGTGCCTGAATACCTCAAATTTTATCATCGTCTTCATCATGCGGGTTGTATTCTGAAGAATGTAACGTTTTCTTGACTTATGTTCGAACCTATACTTTGGGGATTTTAAGGGTAATCGTTTATGAAATGTCCGACTTATTCCAGGTGGCGCCTCGTACCGTAGTTTCATAGACAGTAATGTGGAGATCCGGCATTTACTAAACAACCTATAACGACCCTGGAAAAGGGTTGCCAAACTCTGACATCCCCATATGTGAATTGGCTTAAAACGACTAATCGACACTTTTTAAGGGCAGTTCTATCCGTATTTCGATGAATGGATAGAATAATGAGAATTGATGACACCATACCATATGTAGCGGTGCTAGAACGGGTTTGTTGTATTAAATAAAAATGTGTGATTGCATTACCTCTTATCTGTAGTGTAGCCCAGTTAATTGGTAGTAGGTTCGAATGTTTTTTGGTTTTAAAACATAAAGTACGATTTCCGTATAGCAGCGACTGTGATTTATCTATCGAGATCTTGACTAACCCCTCTAGGGTTGCTAAATGAAGCATTAGTAGTTCAATTTTATATTGTCAAAGGGCCACATTACATATTACAGAAAAGAAATAAAAAGTTACTCACAGCAGACGAACCTGCATACTGTAGAGTCCATTCCCATACGTATTTTTAATGGAATTTAAACTGTTTTAATGCTCATTTTGTTGACGTAAGTATTTTCAATCAATTTTGAAAGTCAAGTGCCCCTGGGCATAAAACCTATGCTTCCTGATTTCCACTGTAATGTCCTGGGAAGGAAGCTTGGATTTTTTCTCGGATTTTATCCGTAAATGTGCATTTCCTCTTCTGGAAGATGACAAGTTATTTACAAAAAGTGGAAGGCGTGAACCAAGTGGCAGGGTAAGTAAAAAATAACAACAAACAATGGAACAACAGGACGAGCAAGCAGTAAGAAACAAACTACACAATGAAGAAGGATCAAAGTACAGCCCAACAACAGTACTACTATACTAATTATAAACGACCCCCAAATAGAATTTATACATAGTAGTAAACTCAATAAATTAGACCTGAAAGGCAAATTACATCCAGTTGCATACATCAGAAATTTCTACAGTTTACTGCAGGAAATATGGGATGACAAAACGAATGTTGCCTAGGTGGCCAACCAAATGGGCGACGAAGTATGTAATTTGGCTACACATTTGGAGAAGCAACGTTTAACGTTTGCAGAATTCGAGCAAATACGAGTGTTCCTGAACGAATATTGGTCAAAAAGTAAGGAGGACAATATTTTAATTTCTATGTGGAACATATAGTGAGTTCTTAGAAAAAGAACTGGAAATAAACCAACACCTGGAAGCTCCACTCGTCAAAAGGAATGTGGTGCAGTGGCTAGTGCAAAGATTACCGCGTAAGGTATGCCCTTACTTGATAGGATCAATCACAGACTTAGTGGAACAGGCGAGAATCACATTCGTTCGGTTAGAACGCGGCGAGAGGCAGCCGGAAATGAAAAGAGAAAACTTGGCAGCGCCGTACAGAAGCGCGAGATGCGCCACGAGCGAGAGAGGAGAAACGAACAGTGGAGAAGGAGAGGCAGAGGAAGCGATGGTTTTGGTTTCAGATACTGCGATGACCAAGAAAGAGCGAGGCAAGAGGAAGGAGGGCGTGGCTCACGGTACGAAAAGTGGCGGCTGAGAAGTGGGGCGTTACAGGAAACTGAAGAGATGTGGGGTACACATACACCACTGGCCATTAAAATTGCTACACCAAGAAGAAATGCAGATGATAAACGGTTATTCATTGGACAAATATATTGTACTAGAACTAAAATGTGATTACATTTTCACGCAATTTGGGTGCACAGACCCTGAGAAATCAGTACCCAGAACAACCACCTCTGCCCGATACGCCTGGGCATTGAGTCAAACAGAGCTTGGATGGCGAGTACAGGTTCTGATGCCCATGCAGCTTCAACACGGTACCACAGTTCATCAAGAGTAGTGACTGGCGTATTGTGACGAGCCAGTTGCTCGGCCACCATTGACCAGACGGTTTTAGTTGGTGAGAGACCCGGAGAATGTGCTGGCCAGGGCAGCAGTCGAACATTTTCTGTATCCAGAAAGGCCCATACAGGACCTGCAACATGCGGTCGTCCATTATCCTGCTGAAATGTAGGGTTTCGCAGGGAATGAATGAAGGGTAGAGCCACGGGTCGAAACACATCTGAAATGTAACGTCCACTGTTCAAAGTGCCGTCAGTGCGAACAAGAGGTGACCGAGAAGTGTAACCAGTGGCACCCCATACCATCACGCCGAGTGATACGCCAGTTTGGCGATGGCGAATACACGCTTCCAATGTGCGTTCACCGCGATCTCACCAAACACGGATGCGACCATCATGATGCTGTAAACAGAATCTGGATTCATCCGAAAAAATGACGTTTTGCCATTCGTGCACCCAGGTTCGTCGTTGAGTACACAATCGCAGGCGCTCCTGTCTGTGATGCAGCGTCAAGGGTAACCGCAGCCATGCTCTCCGAGCTGACAGTCCATGCTGCTGCAAACGTCATCGAATTGTTCGTGCAGATGGTTGTTGTCTTGCAAACATCCCCATCTGTTGACTCAGGGATCGAGACGTGGCTGCACGATCCGTTACAGCCATGCGGATAAGATGCCTGTCATCTCGACTGCTAGTGATGCGAGGCCGTTGAGATCCAGCTTGGCGTTCCGTATTACCCTCCCGAACACACCGATTCCATATTCTGCTAACAGTCATTGGGTCTCGACCAACGTGACCAGCAATGTCGCGATACGATAAACCACCATCGTGATAGGCTACAATCCGACCTTTATCAAAGTCGGAAACGTGATGGTACGCATTTCTCCTCCTTACACGAGGCATCAAAACAACGTTCCACCAGGCAACGCCGGTCAACTGCTGTTTGTGTATGAGGAATCGGTTGGAAACTTTCCTCATGTCAGCACGTTGTAGGTGTCGCCACCGGCGCCAACGTTGTGTGAATGCTCTGAAAAGGTAATCATTTGCATATCACAGCATCTTCTTTCTGTCGGTTAAATTGCGCGTCTGTAGCACGTAATTATCTTGGTGTTGCGATTTTAATGCCCAGTGGTGTATAATTTCCAGGACTCGCCTGCTCTGCAACAAATATTACTGATCCATCAGCAACAGCGGACGGCGTGAAAAACTTTTATGTAATAATAGCAGGTGAATCAAGTGGCGAACGACATCACTGAACCGTGCCGGATTCTGTGAAGGCAAGCGCAATATTATACTGGCACCAGTTCAGCGCGCTTCCGATCGATTCTGGCCCTCGTCGTACCATCTTTGCTTGGTTATGTGTTCCCTCTGGGGCTATGTGGTGGTGAGTGACATGTGGGACACTGAGCTGAACGGGTGTGCCTGAGTACTTGGCGTCCTGGCGATTGCAGCGAGCGAATCCGTTGACCGTTGGGCCATGGGGCCCACGTATTCCTGCAGCGATGATGGCTGCTGCCGAGGAGTTCAGCCGGCAAGGAGCAGCTCTCGCCTTGTGCAACCTGGTTACGAAGTGTGTCAGTGCATTGTGGTGTGCTAAATGCGTTGAGATATACAGAACAACTTGTTAGCAACTACGAGCAGGACGGCAGTTTGGGAATAGTAAATGACGCATCAGGTTGGGCAACCCTTCTAGGTGTTTTCCTTAAATTAATCTCGATCCTTGTTCTGGCTCTCAGTCATATACAGGAAAATGTTATGTTGGGAGATGAGACAGAAAACACAGTCATTATTGAGGTTGAGATACGTGGGTCGATAAAATATTTCGTTAATTGCTTTGAGGAACCAGTCTTGTGCGATCGCAAGCAACGCGTACAATGAGTGTTGAAGTGAGGAGCTGAAACACCGAGTTTGCCGATTAATGGGTTCAAGATACAGTTACAAGAACAGGTCTTTATAGGACGTGATAGTGGTCAACGCAGATGTAGATAATGGAAGGAATGTAATGACATTATAAGTGGAAATAAAGAGAAAAAAGAGTGAAATTCTTTTAAGAAACTGTATAAATTTTGTTCCCTTTGGAAGTCTGATCTGGAAGCTGGAGAGATCTGGAGAGATTGAATAAGAGTCTCTGATCGTTCTTTCGACCAACCTGCCGTCTTTTAAAGTTGTGTCCTCTTTTAAAGTTGTGTCCCCAACGCAGAAAACAGCTGGTTGGTCGTGGGATCTTCTTCGGCGCGGCTGATACGCTGTCAGTTCGAACCTGTGATTGTGCTTTTTGCGGGATGCCACTTGCCCATGTTAGTTTCTGTATCTACGGAGGGTAAGATCTGTATTACTGACAATGATGGTAGGTGACACTTCTCATCATTATTCAATTATTCACAGTATTTTGCAACAATCGACATAGCTTTCTTAATTGTGTGACAACTTTTCCATCCAACTTTTGAAATATGACACACATGTACGGCTATCCGGTACGCACTAGACAGAGTGAGTATTACTATTCACAAATAAGTTACGCTGGATATAGAGTACAACATGTCCGGCTCTGAAGAACACCCGAAACAGAGTGACTATTACATATTCACATCTATGTAACGCACGATACTGAGATACGTGTCCGACCCTCCAGAACGCCCGAAACAGAGTGACTAGCTCAGCCGAAGTACTTCGTCTGCCAGGCGCGCCGAAGCGACCCGAAGCTGTCCGAAGCACTTCGGCTGCAATATCGTTACTCTTATGTTTCTCAAAACTAGTGAAACTTAATAAACAAAAACGATAGACTTGTAGGGTAACCACGAGAGATTGTCATACTAAAAACTGTGTTAAACAAAATAAAAATTATATGAATTATTAATAATAGAAGCAGGTTCAGTACAATTAGTGGACTCTCAGACGGGACTGGTACATACTGTACCATCTGTCGCTTGTACCTCACTCCACTTTTTTACCATATGCTACTTCAAGTGTATCAAGCTGTACAAAGGCGAGCTTCTAGCGAAATAAAGCACTGGCGGCCACAGCCAGAAATATCACAAACGACAGTAGACAGAATGCAAGTTTTTTCTCGAATGGGCCGCCGGAGTGGCCGAGCGGTTCTAGGCGCTACAGTCTGTAACTGGGCGACCACCACGGTCGCAGGTTCGAATCCTGCCCCGTCATGGATGTGTGTGATGTCCTTAGGTTAGACAGGTTTAAGTAGTTCTAAGTTCTAGGGGACTGATGACCTCAGAAGTTAAGTCCCATAGAGCCCAGAGCCATTTGAGCCATTTTTCTTGAATGTAAGAAGTAGAAGCCTGTAAAGATAACATAGAAGAGAGTATTTGGGTAGACAATAACCGAAGTAGTGGGACACCAGCCAGTGTGGAAGGAGAAAGTGTATTTTCCTCGAACACTTCAACAGAAAAATAACTGAGATCACATGTCTAGGGCGCGTAGAAACCAGGCAGCTAACCGAATTGAGAGAAAGGCAAAGGAAAGTTTTAATAAAAAAAGACCTGGGCCAATAAAGATCCCACCATACCAAATAAAAATAGAACCTCATAAACCACATTTTAGGCCGCTTGTCAAATACCACAGGCCAGAAAAGAAGCTGTAGAAAAGGAATTACAGAAAATGCGGAAGACGGAAGTGAAAAAAGGAGCTCAGAGGCAGTACAATAGTCCAGTAGTCATAGCGGCAAGGAAGAATGGTAATGTGAGGCTTGTTTACGAGAAATATATCGCCCTGTGAATACAGACGAGCTTTTACCAAAATTCAAAAGACCAGACTTGATTTAGCGTCAAGATACAATGAAGATCTACCAGATCTGTAGTCAAGACAATATTGTCACGTAGAGGAAGGTGTAAGTAGACGAATGACGAACACTAACTTCACTTAACGAAGGTTTATTCAGCATTTGCACATAAAATAGTGCGGAGTCTCCGGCCAGAACACATACGGCATACATAAAGCTACAGAACATTCCAGTACAACGATTCTTGCCGTTTGTGGATACCACTAGAATGTACTCCAACCGAAGATAGAAATTAAAATTTTTCAGTTCAGGTGAGTTTTGAACTCACGACCCTCCATGCAACAATCTAGTATACTAACGTTGTATATGTTCGAGGCAGATGTTTCATGACACACGTTCAGGATGTTCGTTGATTCGTTCACTCAGTTTTTTGTATTACAGAGGGCAGGTAACCCTCCGACCGAACACTGAGCTACCGTGCCAGCAAAATTTCCGCCCGGACAGGGACTTCAACACTACGGCGACTGCGCTACTCGGCTTCATCTGCGACATGACGGATGATGTTCTCAATACAGATTGCTGTCCTTTGGATAAACGTATTAGTGCCTGCTTCCATCAAAACGATAGAGTGAGTCCAAGGAGGTGAATTTTTAAAGAAGATTCGATGTATGTGGATGATGCTTTGATAGAGAGAAAAGTTTGGGACCAACACATGTAGACGCTGGAAGAGTTTGTTACGCAGGAGATACCGTTCCTAGGACATATTACCAGGCCAGAGTAGGTTAAACCCGACCCGGGCATGCTCACAGCCATAAGAGATTTCCCGATACCGAAAAACTGGAAACAATCACGGAGTATTTTTGGTCTCTGTGGTTCCTATTGTCTCTTTGTTGACGTACAAACTTTAAATAACAAGGCGCTACATTGACTGTTAAAAAGGGAGTGGTATTGTGCGGTGGAATACACAACAGCTTTTTTTTAAAATAAAAAGAAGCTGTGTGATGCAGATATATTGTCTCACCCAGGTATCATAAAAACGATGTCCTTGGTAGTGATACGTCGGACTATGATATAAGAGTACAACAATATCAAAAGGAAGATGAAGATGAAATGAGGTAAGAAAAACAGTGGTTTTTGGCAGTCGTCTACTAACAGCCTAGGAGCAACAGTATTCCATAACTGAAAAAGAGGCATTGACAGTTGTTTTCGATTTCACTAAGTTCAGTATTACCTTCTCGGGCGAAAATCAATTTTGGTTACCGATCATATGGTCCTGTCATTGATGTGTACTAGCAAATTATACCATATCAGATTGACGAGGTGGATGCTTGCACTTCAAGAATTTTATTTTGGCATACAGTATGTGTTGGGAATGCAACAGACGGTTCCAGGTGCACTATTACATTTTCCATTAGACCTAGAAAGTCACTTGGTGCCAACCAACCCAAAGAAATACAGTATTTGCATCTTGAGGGGTTAAGCACAAAGCAACAGTATGAAGTATGAACAAAGAACATCAGGGGAGAGTTGAGCGATGAAGAGAGATTAGTGCTAATCAAGAGAAAACACAATAGTGCAAGTGAAGATCACTACTTATCACTTCATACATGACGGTGTGTTATACCACAGAAATGTCACAAACAAGGGAATGGAGAGCGATTGTGCTTGAGCAATGCATAGAAACTCTTGGTTCGTATATCAGTTTTAGCTACCATCATTTCGGTCTGAAGTGTGTGGAGAATCTCAGACAAGATTACTTGTTCTTTAACATGGTTTAGTAAGTAAGGAATGTGATAAGAAATTGTGAGGCATGCTAATAAACGAGGACTACAAACTGGTGCAGCACAAAGCATTCAGGCACATGGTATAACTAAATGAACCAAAAGAAGCGCTTACTGCAGATCTTGTAGGTCCAGTACTGAAACGTAACGGGGTTGCAACGTATGTGTTAGTGACGATGAAGCTGATTTCTCATTATGTACGTTTATATCCACTAAGAAAAGCCACCAGAAGTAATATGGCAGAGGAAATAGTCGAGGATTATTATAACACCGTGTGAACGCCTATATGCACAATTACTGGCAACAGTAGCCAAATCATTAGTAAGACTTTGAAGGAAACATTGTAGTAAGATAATCTGAAGCCAATATATATTTCGAGGCCTCGATCTGCTTTTAATACAGCCAGCTAGTGATGAAAGAGATAAACTACGCAGAATATATTGTCCCAATTGTCATAGTCAATGGGCACAATGGATTACTATATTTGAAGTAATCATCAACAATTTTCCACATGACTCAGTGGAATATTCCCTGGTTGAAATATTCTTTAACCATGTGTCAGGCAAGCTAATTCAAGATAAATTGACGAACATACTGGATGAAGACGTCACGTGAGAGAAAAAGACCGAGGAAATGGAACAGATACTTATCGGAATAGCTGAGACGCAAAAAAAAAAAAAGAGAAAAATTGAATGAAAAACTAATATATTATATAGTACTGAAGGTCGGTGATCTAGTATTGCTATGAATACATGATCAATTCAATCATAGATTGCTTACAAATGATAGAAATGTGCCATCTGTTAAAGTCATCAAAAAATTAAAACCAGTTGTAACGTGTTTTAACCAATATATCTATTTGTTTCAAAACTCTCACTTGCCGCTAAATAACGAAAAGCATTAAGTCATCCACATGAGTACTAACACGAATCCGTTACGATTAGGTTACACGATACATCACACAAATCGAAAGACTGTCGGTTCAACTGAGTACCTGGGGATTGTCATTACGAGCCACTTAAATAGAAACGATCACATAGATAATGTTGCGGAGAAGGTGAATCCTGTGTGGCTGGCCCCGGTGGAGGTTCGGGAATGGGTGTGTGTCTTTGTCCTTAGGATAATTTAGGTTAAGTAGTGTGTAAGCTTAGGGACTGATGACCATAGCAGTTAAGTCCCATAAGATTTTTTTAAAGAAAAAAAAGGTGAAACGAAGACTGCATTTTATTGGCAGACCACTTAGAAGATGCAGCAAATCCACTAGAGAGACTGCGAATACTACACTCACCTGTCTTCTGCTCGGGTATTGCTGTAAGCCTACACCATGGGATCATTACAAAAGAGAGAGGACCCTTATGAAGTTAAAAAAAGCACAGCTCGTTTTTCATCATAGCGAAATAGGAGAGAGAGTATCACAAATATGATACGCGAACTAGGGTGACAATCATTAAAACAAAAAATTTATTCGTTGCGGTGAGATCAGTAACCAACTTTCTACTCCGAATGCGCAAATATTTTGTTGGCGCCAGACTACACATGGAGACCATCGTAATAAAATTGGAGATGTCAGAGCTTGCACAGAAACATTTAAGTGTTCGGTTCTACTTGGCGCTGATCGGGAGTGAAACGGTAGACAAATAGTGTGAAATTATCTCAATGAACTCTCTGCCAAGCACTTACGTGTTAGCTCAGTAGCCATGTAGACGTAAATGAAGAAAGATACATGCCGTTAATACTTCACAAAGTTCTGTGCGTAAGTTTATGAGACAGATATTAAAGACCCTTATAATTTAATGCATGATAGCTACAAACAAACAAATGTTGTCAAAAAGAGGACATCGTTTGCTCAATAATAATAGCACTCTTGGGCTTCAGGCTATAACCCACTGCAGTCGCAACTTTTTGTTTTTTTAAAACAATATTTCTGCAGATGATGCTGTTAGCTACAATGAAGTACCATCTGCAAATATTGCACAAATACCCTGGTAGATCATTATAAGATTTCAAAGTGGCGAGAAGATGTACAACTTGCTTTAAATGAACAGAAATTTAAAAATGTGCATTGCTCAAAACGCAGGAAATTTTTATCTTATAACTACAATATCAGTGAGTGGCAACTGGAAACGTGAATTCACGCCCCAGATGAAGATTTACTTCCTTTCACTTATTTTCCATTGTAACTAAATGTTGAGCAGGATTTCATGTAACAATAAAAAAAAAGTTCGTAGAAAACTAAAATATAGAAACTGTAATGTTCGTCTCACAAGCCGCAAACCGACACAATCAACCCATCGACCGAGCGAAATGTTGATTTCCATATAATGACGTTACACACTCCAACAACCCTACCACAACAAAGGTCAAAAATTAATTATGATTTGTAGTGTTGCTCACGCTGCTAAATATTGCATTTTCGGGCAACAACAAAGTTATATTATGCGGCAGGTGTCATTAGAGCACAGTTAATAAAGTCATTTCATGAAATAATGGATAAACTAGGCACTCATCTTTTCGTGTTTCCCACGCTGGTCTCGTCGTGAACTCATGGCTAAATCATCGAAAATCTAGGTGGTGATGATTCCAAGCTCGGATGCAAAGAGGCCTAGGTGTTATTCTGCGATATTCAAAAGTTTTATAGATGTGTTTCATAAACCTTTCTTGAAGATTAAGCTTTTGCAAGTTAGCACAATGGTGATGTAAAAAAAAGTAATCAGCACTCCGAATTTAAGTTACACTTCTTTTTTATAACTTTTATTGCGATATCACGTAACTCACAAAACATAACTTCACAATATAAAACATACTTGAAAATATCTTCCTCATTATTAAAGTTCACATTTTATAAACTGACTATAATTTGCGTCTTTTCAACATGATGACCAAAACTTGACTCTTTAATAACCGCTTACGCGCCCAAAAATCAGAGTTACAAGAACGTCAAAGATCATAGTGACAAAAGAAAGAATACACATAAGAATAATATCATTGCAACACAAACATATCGATGTATCAAAGTACCTCTACCTTAATGAAATCAAATCTGAATGTTGTCTCAGAAAAATGTTAATTACTTTACAGAAACACAGTAGAATATTGCTGGTATGGAGAGGTTGAGGTGAGGTGCCGTAATGGTTACGTAATTCAAGTACCATTACAACACGGACCGCAGGGTGCAACTGAAGACTGTCGACAAAATTTCGTGTAGCTACTTTACGAAAACAGCTACGGTGTTTTCCAACCAAATTGGATAAAATAAAATATCTGATGCTGGTTGTTGCGGTGTAAAGTCAAGTCCCCCCCACGCCAATCGGGAACGAGAAAGCAGAGAGGGTTGTGAAGAAGACGTCAGTCAACTCCACGCTGACCGACACCTCTCCGGACGACAACGCGACTGTCAAAAAGTAAAACTAAATTTCACTGTTATTCTTCTACGGAAAGTAGAAACGTGACTTACGTTAACAATGTGGTACATGAAAGACCTTTCCGTTTAAGATGATTTATGGACATTACTATATTTAGACGTAAGTGTAACAAAGGATAAAATCTCATAGTACTATTAAATAGACGCAGAATAAAATGATATATAAACGTCATTTCAACTGGTAAACTTGATAATGGTACATAATCCGGAAGAAGCTTGTCGTGAACTTACGCAGTCGATAAGAAATAAACTATCTGCAGCTAATTTTGTGAAAGGTATAAAGAAAGTTAAGTGTTGTAAAGCCCTTTCTAGGCAATTTTCCTAGGGTTAGGCCTGGGAAGATCAGTTTGGATTCCGTAGACATATTGGAACTCGTGAGGCAATACTGACCCCCTTAGAAGCTAGATTAAGGAAAGACAAACATACATTTCTTGCATTTGTAGACTTAGAGAAAGCTTTTGACAATGTTGACTGGAATACTCTCTTTCAAATTCTGAAGGTGGCAGGGGTAAAATACAGGGAGCGAAAGGCTATTTACAATTTGTACAGAAACCAGATGGCAGTTATAAGAATCGAGGGACACGAAAGGGGAATAGTGGTTGGGAAGGGAGGGATGTTATTCAATCTGTATATTGAGCAAGCAGTGAAGGAAACAAAAGAAAAATTCGGAGTAGGTATTAAAATCCATGGAGAAGAAATAATAACTTTGAGGTTCACCGATGACATTGTAATTCTGTCAGAGACAGCAAAGGACTTGGAAGAGCAGTTGAACGGAATGGATAGTGTCTTGAAAGGAGGATATAAGATGAACATCAACAAAATCAAAACGAGGATAATGGAATGTAGTCGAATAAAATCGGGTGATGCTGAGGGCATTAGATTAGGAAATGAGACACTTAAAATAGTAAAGGAGTTTTGCTATTTGGGGAGCAAAATAACTGATGATGGTCAAAGTAGAGAGGATATAAAATGTAGACTGGCAGTGGCAAGGAAAGCATTTCTGAAGAAGAGAAATTTGTTAACATCGAGTATAGATTTAAGTGCCGGGAAGTCGTTTCTGAAAGTATTTGTATGGATCGTAGCCATGTATGGAAGTGAAACATGGACGATAACTAGTTTGGACAAGAAGAGAATAGAAGCTTTCGAAATGTGGTGCTACAGAAGAATGCTGAAGATTAGTTGGGTAGATCATGTAACTAATGAGGAGGTATTGAATAGGATTGGGGAGAAGAGGAGTTTGTGGCACAACTTGACTTGAAGAAGGGATTGGTTGGTAGGACATGTTCTGAGGCATCAAGGGATCACCAATTTAGTATTGGAGGGCAGCGTGGTGGGTAAAAATCGTATAGGGAGACCAAGAGATGAATACACTAAGCAGATTCAGAAGGATGTAGGTTGCAGTAGGTACTGGGAGATGAAGAAGCTTGCACAGGATAGAATAGCATGGAGAGCTGCATCAAACCAGTCTCAGGACTTAATACCACAACAACAACAGCCCTGTGTGCAAGTGGAAAAGTGGGAGATACGCGATTGAGATAAGAAAAGATTTATCTGTAATGTGGTGCTACAGGAAAATGCTGAAGATCAAATGACAAGATCGAATAACTAATGAAGATGTACTGAATCGAATTGGGGATAAAAGAAATTTATTGTACAATATGACACATCCACCGGGCATCAACGAAGCGTCATTATGGCCGTGGATGAAGTATGGGGGACGGCAATAGCTACACAGAGATGAAGAGTCTTGCACAGGATGGACCAGCGCGGGAACCGTACAGGTTTCAGACTGAAGCCCACAACAACAGTAACCGCCTTGTGATGCAACATGAAGAAGGTGCCTCTTTGATTTGTTATTAATGCATTATTTTCTCTGTTTTCATTAAAAAATGCTTACCGAAACGTTTAAGAAAAGGAGCCTTATCTGAGATAAGATCTGGATTCTGCAGTCGTATTTGCGCAATCTGTGACGTCTGACGTAGCCTATTGACGTAAACCTTCACCGCTGGACCTCTTCATAGAGTTGGATAATTTCCTCACGCTACAAAACACTTCACAGCCGGCTTAGATTAAAAGATTGAAAGATAACAGTGCTCTCCTCTTATCTGAAGAGAAAAACTGTTGCCTTGCAGAATAAACATGCTACTTTTGTTTCAATAAATGTATCAAAGCTATCTATTCACCCATACAGTGAAATGAGTATCACCGATGTAGGGATGAAAGGGATCGGACCTAAATACTTAATTCAGTTCTTAAAAACTGTTTCTTTAATGAAATCGAACTGAGATTCCTCCTTTCAGTCGTCACAGAAACTATTAATTGATAGATATTGAGATAAGTGGTGACGCGCTAGATACTCATCTAATGTACTCCATAAAATGAAACTCAGCTGGGATAACTATAATTTTCTACATACAGGACGAGAAAGTGTAATGTTCTTTAAAAATAAGAAAAAGCTTTACTTTTACGTTGAATGAACGTCTGAACTGTGGGATGGGCACAAAACTCGGAGTATCGTGTAGCAAAAATTTAAAAGAACTGATTGGGCAATGCAACTCCCAATACCAACAAAGAAATACAATCACTGCAAAATACATTCAGCCCCTTAGGCACTGAATCCTCTGATCTTCTCCAATACTTAAAAGTTTGATCCTTGTGCACATAACAAATAAATGAAATGGAACGCGATATATTCTAGTCTCTCACAGAAAAAATACCAATATGCTAGCTACAAGCTCAGCAGTGTGCAAAGATTGCCACAATACTTTGGAATGTACATGAAATGAAAACATTTAGGAAAAATCAAACTTTTTTGAAAAACGTATTACCTGGACAGGGAGGCGGTACTGATTGTGGTGAATTACTAACACTGAGTTTTCTTAGCAAAGTTAAATTGCAAGTTAAGTTTGGCTTTTGAAAAACATTTGACAGTTGAAGTTACATTCGTCAGAAAAATATATCATATTTACTGGCTGATCCACAAACAATGAGATTTAAATAGTAAGTGTTATCTAACCTCACTAAACCAGCATAAGTACAAATCATCAAATTACATATAGATCTGTTGATAAATCTTAGAAACATTACAGAACTGAAATATCTAACTAGTCTTTTTGTCATTCAGTTTACGTACATTATGGGGTTACACAACAATTACAAATTATCAGCCAACTCATCAAAACTAACGCCCTGGAAAAACGAAAACCATAATTACTTAACAACTTTACCTTGCTTTTGAGAAGACTTCTGATTACGTGTTCTGGTAATTCCCACTCAATCTACCATATGATGGCTTCACAGAGCACACAACAAAAACTGCCTCCTCTATCCTCTTTCGCTCACAGATAGCTAACTCACTGTGTGCCAAGAGCTCTCTTACTCCAACTCTACAGTCTCGGACCAGAAACAGTATCTTTGGCTCTGAGGTCACGCACAGTTCATCGAACCGCTTTATAAAGCCTATCAGAGACATACATCGTTTATAGTGTCATAGTTTCATTTTAGTTTACATTGATATTAATCTTGTATTAGGGTGACACATACAAGTGTGTTCCAGTAGACTCCTTTCAAAAAAAATTGCTCGTCTTCTAACAGCACTCTGTCGCAGGTCTGTGGATGAACAAAGCGTTCCAAGTCATTTATAAAGCACGCACATCATTCTTGTTTTTAAGAAATGTCGTGAAACAGGTGCAAACATCTGTATCGCTTACTTCAGACTGTTGTAGGTTGTTTCTATGCTTCCTTTTCCGGAGACCGAAGGTCTTCTCTTTAGTAATTGACATGGGTTCTGCGAAATGCATTGAATAACTGAACATCACCCATTGGGATATTTTGAGATCTCCCAAAGGCTTTTGACTGTGTGTCATGAAATTTTTCTAGATTAGCTTAAGTATTGTGATATGATTGGGACAGTGCACAAATGGTTCAATTCATACTCAACTGGAAGGTCGCAGAAGGTTGAAATTAACAGTACAGATAGTCTGCAAAAACCAGCATAGTCCTCTGACTGGGGAGGTATCAAGAATGGTGTTCCACAGGGTTCAGCCTTGAGTCCCTTATTGTTCTTAATATATATTAACGACTTGCTACTCTATATTCATGAAGGTGCAAAGTTAGTTTTTTTCGCTGATGATACAAGTATAGTAATAACACCCAAGAAGCAAGAATCAGCTGTGGAAACTGCAAACAATGTCTTTCAGAAAGTTATTATGTGGTTCTCTGCAAATGGACTCTCACTAAATTTTGAGAAAACACAGTTTATACAATTCTGCACAGTAAATGACACAACACCCATGATAAATATAGACTATGAACGGAAGTCTGTTGCTAAGGTAGAATACTCAAAATTCTTGGGTGTGTTTATTGATAAGAAACTGAATCGGAAGAAACACATCGATGATCTGCTGAAATGGTTAGGTTCAGCTACTTATGCTATTAGGGTTATTGGATATTTTGGTGATAAACATACCAGTAAATTAGCCTACAATGGCTATTTTCATTCACTACTATGGCATCATATTTTGGGGCAATTCGTCATTAAGAGAGAAAGTATTCATTGCACAAAAGCGTGTAATCAGAATAATAGCTGGAGTCCACCCAAGATCACCTTGCAGACATTTACTTAAGGAACTTGGGATATTCACAGTACCTTCGCAATACATATATTCACTTATGAAATTTGTGTTTAATAACCCATAATTCAAAAATAACAGCGAAGCGCATAGCTACAACACTAGAAGGAGAGACGATATTCACTATTCTGTGGCACAGAAAGGAGTGAATTATTCTGCCACAAAAATCTTTGGTCATTTGCCGCATAGTATTGAAAGTGTGACAGATAGCCAACCAACATTTAAAAGCGAATTAAAAGAATTTCTGAATGACAAATCCTTCTGCTCAATAAATGAATTCTTAGATATGAAGTAGTAACTGTAGAATAAAAAAAAACTAATTAATTATTTTGTGTAAAGGAAACTTATGTTAAAGTGACACGTTCCACATTATTACGAAATGTCGTATTCATGATCTATGGAACAGGGATTAATGTATGTATGTGCAAAGATATTGTGAAACACGCTTTGTTCGTCAAGGAGGACTAGAAGGCAGTAGACTGATGCCGTATGTCTTGAATTCTGAAGACGTTCAGTACGTTTCCACAATGTCTCCTAATTAATATAATACGAATATTTGGAACATCCTACCAGCTCTGTTCTTGGTTTGAAGTGGTTCCAGCAAATAGAATACAGTATGTCGTTATTAACTGAGAGAAATGTTCTGACATAAAACTAGGTTCGTGCTCACCCATAGGGAGTGCTATAGCGCTGTCAATGTTCGTAATACAAACTCGTATAAATGACCAAGGCGATAACATCAGAATTTCCATGGGGAAGTTCACGAGTGATGCTTTCGTACATACAGAAGTCGTAACGCTAGAACATTTAACGCAATGCAATAATATCTGCAGAGAAACAGCGCTTGGATTACGGACTGGCAGATGACCCTAAACATAAATCCTCGGTAACGTAACAAGCTGCAAATAAATGGGCAGACAGAACAGTTATTAGATTGTAGAAAACTGTCTGGAAACACGTCCACTATATATTTGTAAGTACACATACGGAATGTGAAACGAACATACAAAATTCATAGTGCAAAAAGGTAAGGTTTCGAACGCTAGGCATATCATTTGATTTAACTAAGGCGTTTGAGTGTGTCGATCACAAATATTGATCCAGAAGTTGGATCATTACGGAATGCGGGGAATAGCTAACAATTGGTTCACCTCTTACTTTAGCAACAGACAGCAAAATGTCATTATTGACAATGTTGAGAATGGCTTTGATGTGGGGTCTGTTTGGGGTACGGTCAAGTGGGGGGGGGGGGGGGAGGGGGGTTGTCCCAGGGATCGGTGTTGGGGTCACTCCTGTTCCTCCTGATTTGCCCTCTAGTATTATGGGTTAACTCTAAAACATTTCTTGGTAGTAAAGGGTGTCGTGTGTAACATTGGTTCGGTTTCAAATAGTGCAGTTCATGGCCTTTGTTCATGGCCTGTAGAAAGTAAACTAACCCTAAATGACAGTAAGACTCAGTTTTTACAGTTTCTAACATATAATTCAACAAAATCTGACGTTTTAATTTCACAGAATGGGCATATGATTAGTGAAACTGAACAGTTCAAATTTCTGTATGTTAGGATAGATAGTAAACTGCCGTGGAAAGCCCACGTTAAGGATCTTGTTCAAAGACTTAATGCTGCCATTTTTACTATTCGAACGGTAACTAAAGTGAGTAATCGTTCGACACGAAAATTAGTCTACTTTACTTATTTTCATTTGCTTAGGTCGTGTGGTATTATATTTTGAGGCAACTCTTCTCATTCGAAAAGGATATTTTTGGTGCAGAAATGGGCAGTTAGGGCAATAAGTGCTGTAAGTTCACGAACTTCTTGTCGGCCCCTGTTCACGGGTCTGGGTATTTTGACATTGGCCGCTCAATATATTTATTCCTTACTGTCATTTCTTGTTAACAATGTTACCTTATTCCTAAGCTTGCACTGAGTTAATACTCAGCAGAAATCAAACCTGCACTTGCATCGGACTTCCTTAACTCCTGTGCAGAAAGTTGTGCAGTATACTGCTGCATCCATTTTCAATAAACTATCAGTCGAATTCCAAAATCTTAGCAGTAATTTACCCGGTTTCAGATCGAAATTGTAGAGTTTCCTCATGGGTCACTCCTATTCTGTCGAGGAGCTGCTTGAAAAATTAAGCTGATTCTTGTTGTGTTGTTGACTGAGTTTACTTAAACTTATGGATTGACTTTTTTCGGGTTCATAAACATTTTTATATCTGTTATTATTTTTATGTTGTAATTTCATGTACTGACACGTTCCATGATCTTGGAGATTTGCTCTTCAATTTTGTCTTTCGGAACTTTACGTGTAAATAAATAAATAAATGTGGGGCTGAGGAAAAATGTTCGGAAACTATAGTGGACTCATGAAGGAGGTGGCTTACAAGATGTTCGTTAAACTGATGGTTGCGTATCGATCGTTAGTCAGGACTTTTGTCAGATAGAACTGACAGATAAAATAGAAAATAAACGAGAGAAAAAGCGTGTTTCGCTAAGAGTTCTTTAGTAAGCTTGAAGCCACGGAAAGAGGGTTTTCCATCACATTCTGACAGCGTGCTACCTCTATAGACGCTGCGAAATATGCATAGAAAATGGTAACTGAGAGCACCAATGCCATTAAAATGCATTTGGGCTCTTATCGCTCGTCCAGTGGGTGTTGCTTGAAAGCAACAACATTGCTTAAAGGATAAAGTCGCTGATCGAGTGTGTAGCGTACGTTAAACCTGCACAGAATGAATTTAATAATCACAGTATGTTTAAGGTAATATTGAAACGTGATTTATTATGTGCAACTGATATTAATCTGGACATCAAAATAGAAGATAATACAAAGAATATACACAGTTTCTTTTCTGTGGAAACACCTAACGCCTTGTTTAGTAGGTCTTCTGAAAAAAGATCACTTTCGACCCAAGTGGCTCGGTAAATGACGATTGTCACACCATGAAAGTCATTTTGGTCTCAAATAGTGGTTGCTGAGGAAAGCATTCAGAATACATATTTTAGATGGAAAATCTGTTGTTCAGGGAGTGTACGTCATTCTGCGAGCTGATATTCTTCAATCAAGATCAACGTAGATTACATGTCACTGAAAACTATCACATTTAATAAACAGGCACGTTTCTACTCCTCCCTCGCCGTATTTCTTTCTATGAAAGTCTTGAACTTGCGTTTATCGTCAAGAACCGAACTATATCATAGAGCCCGCGTCTTACCGTCGTTCGTCCACTGCGCTGCAACGTTCACTTTTTCAGTTCAGCAGTCGTTGAGTGGCAATGGAACTGCTAACCGCTCCGTATATCACGCATTACGTTTCAGACTGAATCAAGATGCTTAAATCGCTTCCGACTGCCTATAAGTCAATGTTAAGTCTGACTGATTAAAGTCACCCTACTCGTAATCTTCCCGTCCATTTGGTAATATTGCTCCTGAGGCTGAATGTGTACCAGCGAATAGAACGTTCAGTCTAAATTTTATTCGTTGTATCTTGCTATCAGAGCCGTATATGTGTTACTCACGATGCAGGAACAGTGTTCATGGTGTGTAAGCAGCTGTCTTCTCTTGTGATATTACTCTTACAAATGTGGCCAAAAGATAATTTACAGCCATAATGTTATCTCCTTGTAACTAGCGTGTGTGATTGTAATAGAACCAGAGAAAAATGCCGAGTACATACAATGAATCTGAACGACCAAGTATGTCTGCAAATATAAGATTCTTAGTCAGTCACATTTTCAATTCCAGAAGACCACTTCATTCATCGTGTTCTAAAATATCTGAATGACGAAATGCCACTCACCAGGATTTTTTTCGATCTGTCTAAGGCTTTTATGTGTGCAAATCGAATCATTCGTTTGGAGAACCTTAAAGTATATAGTTTTCGAGGTATGATGAGTAAGCGGCTAATTTCAAATTTTAATGAGAGGAAGCAAAGGGTCATTTTAGATGTCTCATGTAGCTCACATGAATATTCTGAATGGGGAAAAATTACTACAAGGTTCAATTTTCAGATCACTTTAGTTCATGCATATCACCTTCTGTCTTGTACATGCATATTATGATCACCTGCTTAATAGATTGTCTGTCTGTCTTTGGAACTAAATACATCACTGACCTTGGTATCAGCGATCCTACAGTTAATTGTTAGCTTTGTGGAGGTATTTCGCATTAGATGTCTACGCACAGGTCATGTAATTCGCGTAAATAACGGGCCGCTGATTTGCGTACGTGGTGATGGCACCCGATAGCGACTCGCTTGGGTTCCGTAAGATTTACATCAGGCAAATTTGGTCGCCGAGACATCAACGTGAGTTGATAATGCCACTCAGACTACTGTAGCATGGTTCTGGCTCCGAGGCACGGACAATTATACTGCTGAAAGATGGCATCGCCGTCGGAACAGACATCAAGCACGAACTGGAGCAGATGGTCCGTGGCTGTCAGCGTGTCTTCGATTACTACCAAAAGTCCCATGCAAGCGCAAGAGAATGTCCCTCATAGAATACTACCGTTCCCACCAGCCTGCATCCGTGGCGCGCCACCCATTTCGAGCCGCCGTTCACCTCGATGACGGCATTTGGGGAGACGACCATCAACCTAGAGGAGCAAAAAAGTGATTCACCCGAAGAACCGACAAGTTTCCATTGTTCGACTGTCAGTGGTCCCGTGCCAACTGCAGTCGTAATTGATGATGTCGTTGGGTCAACGTGTGAACAAGTAGGGGTGGTCTGTTGTGGAGCTCCATATTCAACAATGTACGATCAACGCTGTGGTCCGAAAAAGTTGTGCGTGCCCTAGCCTAGTGCTCTTTCGGCTGAGGTGCCAAGAATCACCATCTGTCCTTCTTTACAGAGCAGACAAACCTGCAAATCCTAAGTTCTGTGAAACGTCAAAAATGGTTCAAATGGTTCTGAGCACTCTGCGACTTAACTTCTGAGGTCATCAGTCGCCTAGAACTTAGAACTAATTAAACCTAACTAACCTAAGGATATCTGCCCACGCCCGAGGCAGGATTCGAACCTGCGACCGTAGCTGTCGCTCGGCTTCGGACTGTAGCGCCTAGAACCGCACGGCCACTCTGGCCGGCTTGGGAAACGTCGTTGACATCGAAACAGATAGCGTCTAGTTGTACTTTCACTGTCGTTCTGCCTCTTCCCGCAGATATGCACCACGTGAACATTCGTTCAACTTCGCCGTTTTAGAGATATTCGTTCACGGGCTCTGCGTAATAATAACCTGCCCTTTGTCGAAGACGCTTATTTCAATGGATTTCCCCCTTTGCAGCCCAAGTCTTCGCTAGGGTGATTCCCCGTCCATGGTTACTCCATTTACATACTTATGCTACCGCGTCATGTGCCCGTAGAATCACTAGGTGGCATCCAACATCGCGGTGGGCAGTAATTGTAATGTTTTCACTCATCAGTGTAAATGCATCATCAATGCAATCACTCTTTTCTGATGATTCAAGCGTAACAATCAAGCCCAACAGAATTGCTACAACGGGCGAGTAGTAAATGAAATATTCAAAAGTATTACTTATTAGCTCTCAACAAATAGTCTATCACTTAAGTACAAAAAAAAAAAAAAAAAAAAAAACGTAGTTCGTTCTGTTTTGTCCAGGGGACGATATATCATCATCAACAATACAGCATGGGGAAACGAATAAAACAGTGAAAGCAGCAGTCGATCAAACAGGCATAAAGACAAATCCCAGCAGAAATCCTTGGATTACGCAGAAGATATTGAAAATTAATTGACGACAGCAGATGAAGCAGTCACACGAGAATATAGACGTCTAACAAAATTGGACTATGAAAAAGCAAGAACGGTGTAATGTTCTTTAATAATTATTGAAATTATTGGATTGCTTAAATGATTGCCTGAACTGGGAATACATATTAAACTGGAGTTAGCGTGTAGCGTGTTGTAACTACAAGTGGTGTGCTTACTCTGTGTTATTGTTGACAAAACTTTATACCAACTGATTGGGCAATGCAACTCCCAATATCAAATAAGAAATACAGTCACTGCAAAATACATTCAGCGCCTTAGGTACTGAATCCTTTGGCCCTGTTCAAAAATGATAATTTTGGTCCCTGTGCACATAACAAATATACAAAATTGTCTTACCTCTAAAATTGCAACGGTGGATCGTTTTATATTTTGCTCTCTCATGAGTAAGAATAAAATATACTAGCTACAGGCTCAGCGGTGTGCGATGCTGGCCATAATACTTTGAAATATACATAAAATTCTTTTGACTGATAAATGAAAACCTTTCAGGAAGATTGAATGTCTTTTAAAAAAACTTGGCCTGGACAGGGAGGTGGTAGTGATTTGGGTGAATTACTAACACTTACTTTTTCAATGGTGAAGTTGTATTCGAAGTTAAGTTTGGGTTTTCAAACTCTCTGACAACTGGAATTACATTACTCAGAGTAGATATCATCTAACGTGACTAAAAAGCATAAAGACAAATCATTACGTTACATATCTCTGTGTTAACAAATTTTAGAAATATTACAAAAAGGAAATATCTAACTAACCTATACATTAAATCTGTTTACGTACGTTCTGGGATTACTCAACATAGAACTCGCCATTACCAATTGTCAGCTAACATTTTTACCTATCAGGCTGGCAAAAGGAAAGTAATAATAAATTGTTTTCTTTACCTCATTTGCGAGAAGACATCTGCTTCCACATTTATATTTCCACTAATACAAGTACTCGCAACATTTCTTTGTAATATTAAACCAGAATCCTTTCTTGTCACAATTAAATTTACATTTCAACATTTAACTTTACATTCCATAGTAAAATCACTCATCATTTTTAACACAAAAATTTACTTGAGAAGATTCCTATATTATAATCTAACACTTGGTGGTTTTACAGAGCACATCATAAAAAACTGAATACTGCATATTCTTTCGCTCACAGACTGCTACTCACTCACTGCTGTGCGCCAAGCGCTCTCTTATTCCAACACTACAATCTCAGACCAGAAGCGGTATCTTTGGCTCTGCGGTCATGCAAAGTCAGTGATCCGCTTTATAGAGCTAATCAGAGACATACATTGTGCACAATATAATAGTTCCATTTTAGTTTACATTAGTATCATTACAGTATTCGGGTGCCACACGTAAGTGTACCCCAGCAGACTCCTTTCAGCGGCTAGACAAGAAATACGGTATGTAAAATCACGCGTACTAAGTGGAACATTGATGATACCCACAGGAAAATTAAACATACCTCTGGAGAAAATTGAAACGGATGTATGAATGTCAGAAAGTGCTCTAAGCAAAGAAGGGAGAGCTGAAAGGTGGACTATACAAGGGGAAAGATCTTGCAAGCCATATTACAGGAAAGGAAGTAGATGAAGATGAAGTGGAAGATATACTGCAAGAGGAATTTGACAAAATAGTGGAAGAAGAATATGACAAAACAGTGGAAGACGAGTTGAAACAAGGTCCTGGAACAGATGACATTCCCTCAGAATTACTGATATCCTTGTAAAGGCCAGAAATGACAAGACTATTCCACAAGGTGACCAATCTATATGACATAGTTGAAACAGCTTCACACTTAAAGAAGAGTGTAAAAGTTCCAATTTTAAAAAGGAAAGATACCGTAAAGGTTGAATAATACCGATGTATCCATTTAATAAGTGTATATTTAACTGCTCAGATCTTGTACTGCTTCCAGCTGGGCCAACCTATCATACAGTAGACACTCATAGCCGTATCGATGTTTTTGCAACAAAGTCTCTAGACAGAGTAATTCTCACTGATCAAATCTCTGCACCTGGCGTATCTACTCAGGATATAATATTCATATCTTACTCATTGTAATTCCGAAAGAACAAACAGCAAGGGGACACATTTAGAGATTTTAAATATGCCTGAGCTTACAGCTCTTGGCAGAGAATGACAGGAAATAACGTTGACATAAATTATGAAGTAGCTGATTTCACTGAGAGGCTGAATGATTTATACGATAAATATGGTCCGATCAAGGCTGTAAGAGTCAGAAGAAAACTGTATCATGGCTTACCGATCAACGCAGACACCTTTTGAATAACAGAGACACAACAAATAGGAAATATAAAATGTACTCTACTCCTGAGAAACATCTAACCCACAAGCGACAACGCAACCGACTTAATCAGTTTGTGAGGAATTATAAAGTGAAGTTGCGCCCACACATCAACTAAGGATTTCACAAGTCCTCTTCTTGTGGAAAAATCTGCGAGGTCTAGTAACAAGGAAACCTCAATCTGTGGCTGAGCCCCTAGTTCCTATTGAGGACCTAAACGAGTATTTCGCTGTTCTGACTACACTTCCATTTGAATTCTACCAGCATTATATATGGCTTTAGAATACATAGTTCACGATCAGTTTACCAATTACTTAACATCAAATAAACTTCTGGATGAATACCAATCTGGTTTCTGGGAAACCTGCTGCACAACGACTGCTCTTACAAAAGTGACTGAGGAATTGAAACAAGATAAGGACAAACAAGAGCAGCACGTGAAGTGATATTTGGATTTCAGCACATCTTTTGATGCTGTCGACTTTGATACTGTACTTGTTGAATTGAAAAGTCAACACTTTTCTTCAAATGCTGTACAATGGTTCCACTCATACTTACCTACTGCCAACAGTATATAAAGACCGGAAAAAAGAGCTCAGAATGAAAGAATGTAGTATCAGGGTCCCACAAGAATCAGTACTGAGACCATTACTTTTCTCATTATAAGTTAATGATGTGTGGATTATTATCTGTCATTGCAAATATCACTTACACACTGTCGATTTTCAGTTAGTCCTAACTTCGATCCAACAAATCTGCACCCAGGCATCCAGAATATTAATTCTGACTTAGTTGCTTTATCAGAATGGGCACAGAACATAGCTTTGAAATTTAACCCACCTACAACGCAAGCAGTCTCACTCGTTCACAAAAGATTTATTACATTCTCACTTCAGAGAACAACCTTTTCTTCTTCTGCAAAGAATTTTGGGATAATTCTTCACCACCATATGCACTGGAATGAACAAACAACTGCAGTCTGTAAGAAGATGTCAGCATCACTTCATTCATTACAGAAACATAGAAAAGTATTTCCTCTCGAGTTTAAAAAGAAACTCGAAGGGTCGTTAATACTTCATATCATCGATTTTGATGATCCTATTCTCCAGGCAGTTTTGTGTGAGAGCTCATGTCAGTTGGAACTAGTGATTTACGCTTATGCTCCATAGATTTGTGATGTGTGCTATTTCGGCAATATTACTCCTGGCTACGAACAATTACCATCGCTATGTGGTAATAAGCGTAGAGATTATCATACTCTGTGCCTGCTGTATCGTCTTCTCAAGCATTGCACTCCTCCCTGTCTATCTTCAACCCTTACACAAGCAAGAAATACACGCTCCCAATGACGTAAAATCGTCTCTGTACAGCTACGCATTACTGCCATATCCTCTAAATAATTTTCTGTATCAGGAACCCGACTTTGCAACAATGTTCCTCAAAATATTAAGAAATTAAAGTGCTTTCAAACTTCAAAAGACAGCTAATGGCCCATCTTCTATCATAATAGCTATCTCTTCTTGCAGCTCAGTCTCGTCAATACTCATTCCCCCACCACTTTTCCGTCTCTTCGTCTGCAGAGCTCTCTATCGTAATTCGCTTCTTTCTTAGCAGTCATTGTCACTTTCATTTCAATTTTCTCCTCTTTCACTAGCCCTTCTACTTCCAATACCAAAGAGAGCTTCAAATTGCTGAACTAATCAATGTCATTGTTGATGCCTCCATTAATTTCATCATCATTATTAGTGTTATGTTATTAGTATCGTTATTACTATTACTATTGTTATTATTGCCAATTACTACTTTTAATTAATAATGCAAATTATTATTATATTATTAATTTCTTATGTAGCAACTAAGCACTTTCATTCTGAAGTCTTCCATTAATTTTAGCATTATTAGTAGTGTCACTATTATTATTAGTACCAATTACTATTTTTATTAATAATGCAAATTGTTATTATCGCTATTGTTATATAATATTTTTGTGTATTACCCCTAGTCAGATATAAGAAAGGGCCTTAATTGGTTCAGGCTAAATATGCAATAAATAAATGAAATAAATAATAAAATACTAACATGTATTGTTTCCGAAAGGATGGGAAGAGTAAACCTTGGGAAAGATCAGTTAAGGCTCTGGAAAAATGTACGAACACGCGAGACAATACTGACCCTATTACTTACCTTAGAAAGTAGATTGAAGAAAGACATTTATAGCATTTTAGATTCATAGAAAGCTTCTGACAGTACTCACTAGAATATATTCTTTGAAACTGTGAAGGTAACAGGGATAAAATACAGGGGACGTACTACAAGTGGAAGAGTCGAGGGACATGGGAGAAAAGCAGTAGTTGAGAAGGGAGTGAGAGAGATTTGTAGCCTATCCCTGATGATATTCAATATGTACAATGAGCATGCAGTAAAGGAAACGAAGGAGAAATTGATAGGTGAGCTCAGAGTTCAGGGAGAAGAAACAGGAAGTTTGCCAATGATACAGTAATTCTCTCACAGACAAAAAGGGCTTAGAGCAGTTGAAGGGATTTGGTAGTGCACCGAAAGAGGTAATAAGAAGAACGTCAACAAAAGTAGAACAATGGTATCGGAATGTAGTCGATTAATTCAGATGGTGGTCATTGAATTAGATTGGGATATGAGACACTGAAAGTTGTAGCTGACTTCTATTATTTGGGTAGCAAAATAACGGACTATTGCCATAGTAGGGAGGATATAAAATACAGGCTAGTTATAGCACAAAAAGCATTCCTGAAACAGAGGAATTCATTAATACTTAATATAAATTTAAGTGCTCGGAAGTTTTTTTTGAAGGCATTTGTCTGAAGTATAGACTTGCTCGGAAATGAAACATGGACAATAAGCAGTTCAGGCAAGAAAATGAAACGTGATGCTACAGAAGAACACTAAAGATTATGTGGGTAGATCGTACAGCAAATGACGAGGTACTGAACGGAACTGTGCAGAAAAGAAATTTTTGGCACAGCTTGACTGGAGAAGGGATTGATTGATTTTTTCCAAGATGGCCGCCGAGTGAGATTACAGGTATTTTCTTCATCCGCTATTTAAGAGGAAATAGTGTAAAATTTAAATTTTCTTTGTTTTGTATACTTGCTGTAGTATCCGTTCTTGTCACACAATTGAATATTAGCGTCCACAAAAACCAGCGCTTGTTCTTGAACAAACTTATTCTTTAGCTAAAGTTAGCTGAAGTTCCGATAATCGCGACATAACCCGAAATTTTTCGTGACAAACACAAAAGATTATATTAAAGCTTTCTTGATAGTTCAATATTCGTTTAAAAAAGACTGTTACTAGTGTCATCAGTGTCTATTGTCAAAATGAAAGTGTAATTAGAGGTTTCTAAATCGTATTTAACTAACACATTTCGTATTGTTTACTAGTTAGGTAGACGTGATCTAAGCCTAAATTTTCCGTGTTATAAACGTTCAAAAACCTGACCAAACACGCCTGATAACGTAAATTCTCTAAAATCAAATTACTTACAAATTCATTCTTCTGTCATTGTATCTCTAAATCGGTACAAAAAGAAACAACCACCGCACATAAGACCTTTGTGTCGTTTTTTGTTTACACATTGCCAATCTTGCGTCCTTGACAAATTAAAAACATTCTTTAAAATTAATTATTCTTTCGAAACTGACCATCTGTGAGAAATGTGGGACCTGTTATAGGGCAGTGAGTAGAGGGATTTGTTGCCAATCTTGTAGGAAATATTTTCACTCGGGGGGATACAGAGGGGAGAATGTCGGGAGAACAGAAGAGGTTCTCTCCTGGAACTGCATAGTATGCAGTAGGAACATCTTGATTGGGGAACAGGAAAGGAAAATCTGCGCCCTTCAGGCACAGTTGGAGGAAGCAAGGAAGGAACTCATAAGGATCAAGGGAGATAGGGGGAGTAGGGTGGTTGGAAACTGGTAGCTGGTAGGAGGATAGGAAGAAAGAGAACGCAATCCGACAGTTTTATCATCAGCGCAAAAAACAGGTATCTACCACTGCCAGAGTTAAGTGGAGAAGAACCTCAGGTAGGACGATGAGCAAGAAATGTGCAGCACACTTCAACCAAGGCCAAGAAGCCTAGAAATGTACAAAGTGTTATTGAAAAGAATGTGCTGCTGCTAGGCAGTAGCCATGGGTGAGGTGTAGGTCCTCAGTTACAGGAAAGATTAGGGGCAGCGTACCAGGCCACCAGTATCTTCAAGCCAAATGAAGGACTAAGTCAGAGGACCTAGGGTTTTTATGTAAGGACTTTACAAAAGAGGACCATGTAGTGATAGAGGGTGGGGTGTGAAACAGTTTGGACAGGGATGGGGCATATGATATAGGTGGTGACCTGGACAAGATAGCTACCCTGACTCATGGCACCAACGTACACATTTTTGAGCTGTTCCAGCGTCATGATGGACCACACCTTGATGGAGCTGTGGGGCGAATCAATGTGAGCTTAGGGATAGTTCTGAGGACAGCCAACTTTGTTCATGTTTCTCTGGTGTCTGTTGGGACTATCAACACATGGAGTTTCACTAGGCATGGCCTACACCTAAACAGGACAGGGAAGGGAAGATTGGTACAGGTGATTCATGAAAGTTTAGGGGGAGGATCTCGGGCCATACACAATCAAATACTTGTTGTCATAGGTAGGAAAAGTAGGCCTTTTTTAGGATAAATCCAGACAACAGGTTTCCCTGCCTAAAGAGTATGTCCAGCACTTTAAAAAATACTGAAACAATCACTCACAAGACAGATTTTAACACCTCAAACATCACATATACCAGATGTCACAAAGAAAAACAAACCATTGAAAAGAGTAACATGGAGCACTTCACAGACTTAACAATCCTCCATCAAAACATGCAATCAACAAAAATAAAATACAACTATTAGAAGCTGAGCTCCAATCTTGTATTACTGAGCACTGGTGTAGAGACACAGAATTCCAACATGTAATGTTTTCATTGTATTAAAATACAAATTCCTATTGCAGAACTACTTCAAGGGGCGGAGGATCATGCATTTATATCAGAAAATGAACACAGTTCAAATCAAGACATGACATCAGTACTGTAAGTGAGGAGAAACAATTTGAAATATCAGCTATTGAATTAACAGGGCTTGATATCACCAAGAAATTAATCATTTTCTTGTGTGTATAGATCTCCAAGTGGTAATGTGGACACTTTTTTTAATAAGTTAACAGAAGTTCTAGATAAAGTCTCAAGTACAAAGGTCAACACTATTTTGTGAGGGGACATTAACATCAACACTAACATCATAAATGAATCCAGAAGCCCCTTCATAAACATCCTTCAAAGTTTTGGCATGTCCCTATTGGTCAATAATGCAACAAGGGTTACCACAACGACTTCATCAGTAACTGATCATGTGGCCACAAATATGGACAGGGAAAAATGTGATGTAGCTGTAAAAGATCTTGGACTTTCAGACCATCTCTGTCAAATAACAACAGTAAAATCAGGCATCGAATCATTCCCTAAACTACGAGTATACAAACGACATATATCAGAAATCAAAATAAAAGATTTTTCAAAAGAACTAGAAAAACACAGCTGGGATGAAGTGTATAAGGAAACCAATGTGAACATGAAATTCTCTAAATTCTCCACATTGTTTAAATTGAACTTTGAAAAGGCATTTCCAAAGGTATGCATGTCTGTATCAACATCGCACAAAACAGATGGATAACTGCAGGTATTAAGAAGTCCTCTCAAACACTTAACCACCTCAGTTCCATGAAAAAGATTCAAAATGATCCAGAATTCTTCAATTTCTATCATAGATACATAAGATCTATAGGAAGGTGTTGCTTGCTGCAAAAATTCATTTAATGACAAAATAATATATAATGCAGAGAATAAAAACAAACCAGTCTGGGATGTTATAAAAAAGGAAACGGGGAGAGGCAAACAAATGCAGAATAACATACTACTAAGGGAGGGCGATAAAGTAATAAATGATCCACAGCACTTAGCAAACTATGTAAAGGAGCGTTTTTCAAGTACTGCAGAGAAGTTACAGCAAAAATTCCCCAAAACAAATATAACACTTGTAAATAACGTTGCACTAAATAAGCCGGCCATGGTGGCTGAGCAGTTCTAGGCGCTTCAGTCCGGAACCACCCGGCTCCTACGGTCACAGGCTCGAATCCTGCCTTGGGCATGGATGTGTGTGATGTCCTTAGGTTAGTTAGGTTTTAAT
Source organism: Schistocerca americana (assembly GCF_021461395.2). Lineage (NCBI taxonomy): Eukaryota > Metazoa > Arthropoda > Insecta > Orthoptera > Acrididae > Schistocerca > Schistocerca americana. The sequence continues at coordinate 198,468,219 of NC_060120.1, read as the reverse complement.
AGTTCTAAGTCTAAGGGACTGATGACCTTAGATGTTAAGTCCCATAGTGCTTAGAGCCAATTTTTGGCACTAAATACAGTGATGTAACATCCAACCACAGAGGATGAAGTCAGTATAACAATTCAGAAACTAAAAAATAAAAAGTCAGTAGGCTTAGATGAAGTACCAATGTATGTACTGGAACGATGCATAGAGATTATACAAGGCCCCTTAACAAATACAATAAATGAATCCTTCTCACCAGGGACATTTCCAGAGGAGTTAAAACCAGAAAGAGTTGTACCTTTGCTTAAGAAATGTAATGCAGAAGACCTAGAAAATTACCTGCGCCTTTCCCTGCTGTAAGCATTCTCCAAAATGAAGAAGCAAATGTGAAAGACAGGTTAATGAATTACCTGAATAAATACAATCTTTTAAAATACAATCTTTAACACAGTTTGGTTTCCGAAGTGGCAAAAATACGGAGTCAGCCATAGTAGAATTCACAAAAGTTGTACTTGATGCTCTTGATAAAAATGAGTTTGTCACAGGCATATATTTGGATCTTTCTAAGGCGTTTGATACAGTCGATCTAAAGATTCTATTAAACAAATTAGAAGCATTAGGAATAAGAGGGGTAGCTAACGACTTGTTCGATCATACCTAACAGATAGGGTACAAAGTGTAGAGATAACACATACTTCAAATAGATCTAAACTTTTAGTAAAAGACTTATCAGAACCAAAGTACATTAATATGGAGGTTCCGCAAGGTAGCTTATTAGGACCAATGCTGTTAATGATATACATAAATGACTTTCCCAATAGTGTTACTCGTGGTGAAAAAATCCTCCTCGCTGAAGACAGCAGTATTATAGTCAGTGAGAAAACAGGAGAACTTCTTGCCACGAAAGCAAATGAAACTCTCAAGGAAGTTTATGGTTGGTCAATAAGTAAGAAAGCGACATTGAACATAAAGAAAACTAATACCATGAATTTCAGTTTGAGAGGAAAAATGAGAATGTTAAATTAAATGTAGATGGCACCTCTACAGACTGTGTAACAAATGAAAAATTTCTAGTAATGAAAATTGATTCTCAGTTGAAGTGGTGTGAACACACAAAGGTACTTGCAAACAGAATGTCATCAGAATATTATGCCCTTAGAATCCTATCATCAGTGTGTCACATGCAGTGTCTTTTAGTTACACATTATTCATAAGTAAATTCAGTTCTTAGTTATGGAATTCTTTTTTGGGGAACAAATTCACAAAATATAAACACAGTTTTCAAACTCCAGTAAAGAGCCATAAGAATAATAACCAAAAACACTAGTCGAGGTCATTGTAAAGATCTGTTCAGGACACTGGGGATTTTACTTGCTCCATGTGAATACATTTACCAGTCGGTTGTACATATCAAAAATAACATTGGTAATTAAATCTACATCTACATCTACATTTATACTCCGCAAGCTACCCAACGGTGTGTGGCGGAGGGTACTTTACGTGCCACTGTCATTGCTTCCCTTTTCTGTTCCAGTCGCGTATGGTTCGCGGGAAGAACGACTGTCTGAAAGCCTCCGTGCGCGCTCGAATCTCTCTAATTTTACATTCGTGATCTCCTCGGGAGGTATAAGTAGGGGGAAGCAGTATATTCGATACCTCGTCCAGAAACGCACCCTCTAGAAACCTGGACAGCAAGCCACACCGCAATGCAGAGCGCCTCTCTCGTAGAGTCTGCCACTTAAGGTTGCTAAACATCTCCGTAACGCTATCACGGTTACCAAATAACCCTGTGACGAAACGCGCCGCTCTTCTTTGGATCTTCTCTATCTCCTCCATCAACTCGATCTGGTACAGATCTCACACTGATGAGCAATACTCAAGTATAGGCCGAACGAGTGTTTTCTAAGCCACCTCCTTTGTTGATGGACTACATTTTCTAAGGACTCTCCCAATGAATCTCAACCTGGCACCCGCCTTACCAACAATTAATTTTATGTGATCATTCCACTTCAAATCGTTCCGCACGCATACTCCCAGATATTTTACAGAAGTAACTGCTACCAGTGTTTGTTCCGCTATCATATAATCATACAATAAAGGATCCTTCTCTCTATGTATTCGCAATACATTACATTTGTCTATGTTAAGGGTCATTTGCCACTCCCTGCACCAAGTGCTTATCCGCTGCAGATCTTCCTGCATTTCGCTACAACTTTCTAATGGTGCAACTTCTCTGTATACTACAGCATCATCCGCGAAAAGCCGCATGGAACTTCCGACACTATCTACTAGGTCATTTATATATATTGTGAAAAGCAATGGTCCCATAACACTCCCCTCTGGCACGCCAGAGGTTACTTTAAGGTCTATAGACGTCTCTCCATTGATAACAACATGCTGTGTTCTGTTTGCTAAAAACTCTTCAATCCAGCCACACAGCTGGTCTGATATTCCGTAGGCTCTTACTTTGTTTATCAGGCGACAGTGCGGAACTGTATCGAACGCCTTCCGGAAGTCAAGGAAAATAGCATCTACCTGGGAGCCTGTATCTAATATTTTCTGGGTCTCATGAACAAATAAAGCGAGTTGGGTCTCACACGAACGCTGTTTCCGGAATCCATGTTGATTCCTACAGAGTAGATTCTGGGTTTCCAAAAACGACATGATACGCGAGCAAAAAACATGTTCTAAAATTCTACAACAGATCGACGTCAGAGATATAGATAGGTCTATAGTTTTGCGCATCTGCTCGACAACCCTTCTTGAAGACTGGGACTACCTGTGCTCTTTTTCAATCATTTGGAACCTTCCGTTCTTCTAGAGACTTGCGGTACACGGCTGTTAGAAGGGGGGGTAAGTTATTTCGCGTACTCTGTGTAGAATCGAATTGGTATCCCATCAGGTCCAGTGGACTTTCCTCTGTTGAGTGATTCCAGTTGCTTTTCTATTCCTTGGACACATATTTCGATGTCAGCCATTTTTTCGTTTGTGCGAGGATTTAGAGAAGGAACTGCAGTGCGGTCTTCCTCTGTGAAACAGCTTTGGAAAAAGTGTTTAGTATTTCAGCTTTACGCATGTCATCCTCTGTTTCAATGCCATCATCATCCCGGAGTGTCTGGACATGCTGTTTCGAGCCACTTAATGATTTCACGTAAGACCAAAACTTCCTAGGGTTTTCTGTCAAGTCGGTACATAGAATTTTACTTTCGAATTCACTAAACGCTTCACGCATAGCCCTCCTTACGCTAACTTTGACATCGTTTAGCTTCTGTTTGTCTGAGAGGTTTTGGCTTCGTTTAAACTTGGAGTGAAGCTGTACTGTACAAACAACTCTGTCCATGACCATGGAACAAGAGCTAGACTCAAGTTACATTTACCAAGAAAAAAAAACGTAAAACTCAAAACAGCATTTTCTACCAGGGAATAAAACTGTGCAATAAATTACCAAAAGAGATTAAAGACATTGCAAAAATACACTTATTTAAAAAGGCAGCTGTTATGCAATACATTTTATACATTGAAGGATTCCTTAGATAAAACAGTATAGGGGTTTGGTAAAAAAAAGTTATAAAAACAAATAATAATAATGATTATAAAACATTCAATTTTCCAAATAACACTTTCACACTATGTTTTTTTCTTCTTTTTTCCTTTTCTACAAATACTTACCCCAAGATACTCATAGCACAACGGTAACACCTCTTCCTCTTTCTGAGCTCAACATCTCACTCATTACGGAGGGATTCTGACTCAGTTTTTCGGGATAGCAGATGGGAAGTTGCGGTACAGAAAATGGCCCAGAGATCACCAGTGTGCGTGCGTGTGTGTGTGTGTGTGTGTGTGTGTGTGTGTGTGTGTGTGTGTGTGAGTGAAGTGATATGAAACAATGTGTGTATAGTGTGTGCAGTGCCTGATAGTGAGATATGAGTGAACAATGTGGCATTACATTACTTAATAAGTTATTTAGAAAAAAAGTATTCCATACCAGGAGTAAATCTAATGACTGTTTCTAACTAGAAGTCTGTAAATATATATGTATACAGTTAAGCTTATTTTAAATTGAACTAAATTTGTAAATAATTTGATATGTCCTATATCCTTGTAAAAAGAGATCTACGGATGAATAAAGCTACTACTACTACTACTACTACTACTACTAGGATAAAATTAGTAAGCGGTTCGAAATCGTCTATTGATTAACTCAGTGACCATACTCGTACCAGAAGTGAAGATAACAGAGCAAACTACTGAATTTAGTCTTCCAAAACTGTGTCACCACGGAAGTTCGGTGAGGATCTCGGTGAGGTTTACTATTGAAATTTCGAGGGATTACTTTCCGGGAATGGGCAGATATCATATTTCTTGAAATTTCCTGGCAGATTAAAACTGTGTGCCGGACCGAGACTCGAACACTTTGCCTTTCGCGGGCAAGTGCTCTACCAACTGAGCGACCCAAGCACGACTCACACCCCGTCCTCATAGCTTTACTTCTGCCAGTACCTCGTCTCCTACCTTCCAAACTTTACAGAAGCTCTCCTGCGAACCTTGCAGAACTAGCACTCCTGAAAGAAAGGATATTGTGGAGATATGGCTTAGCCACAGCCTGGGGGATGTTTCCAGAATGAGATTTTCACTCTGCAGCGGAGTGTGCGCTGATATGAAACTTCCTGGCAAATTAAAACTGCGTGCCAGACCGAGACTCAAACTCGGGACCTTTGCCTTTCACGGGCAAGTGCTCTACCAACTGAGCTACCCAAGCACGACTCACGCCCCGTCCTCACAGCTTTACTTCTGCCAGTACCTCGTTTCCTACCTTCCCAAGGTTCGGAGGAGAGCTTCTGTAAAGTTTGGAAGGTAGGAGACCAGGTACTGGCAGAAGTAAAGCTGTGATGACGGGGCGTGAGTCGTGCTTGGGTAGCTCATTTGGTAGAGCACTTGCTCGCGAAAGGCAAAGGTCCCGAGTTCGAGTCTCGGTCCTGCACACAGTTTTAACCTGTCAGGAAGTTTCATATCAGCGCACACTCCGTCGCAGAGTGAAAATCTCATTCTGGGAACATATTCCTTCCTCCCACATGCGTCTCGCGAAATCGAGACATTAGAGCCAACGCAGAGGCTTACCGGCAGTCATTCTTTCTACGCGCCATTCGCGAGTGGAACAGGGAAGGGGGGATCAGTTAGTGGCACCACAAGTACCTACGCCACACACCGTCATGTGGCTTGCGGAGTATGCTGCAGTGCAGATGTAGACACATCCTAATGCGTGAGGAAATCGTCAATTTGGTAACGAAGTGTGGGGGTAAAAACAAAAGAGGGAGGGCAAATGATGAATACAGTAAGCAGACTGAAATGGATGTATGTCGCAGCAGCTGGGAGCTGAAAAGGCTTGCACGGGACGGAAAAGCGAGGAAAGTTACATTAAGCCAGGCATTGGTCCGAATGCCACAACAAACAACATCAAAGATGTGAGTTGAGCAACATTTGCTCTAGGTGTAATTGCTCGTCTTGGTGATGACAGCAGCATAAAATTAACTTGCGTTTCGCACTTCCATTCAATGATTCTGTATGAAACGATTTTCCGGACCAGTTCCACATGCCGACACAGAGTGCTCAAGGCACAGAAATGAACTGTAAGAATGATATCTGGTGTCCATCCTTTAACTTTATGTAGACGCCTGTTTGAAAATTTTGGCATGTTAACAACAGCCTTCCAACACATTTACACTCTTACGTTACCAGAAGAAACGAGCATTATCTGAAAATAATACTTGATAAGAAATTAGAAATGTGCGAAGTACGCAACCATAAAAATATTTCATCATCTTCCTTGTGAACCATCATAAAATTAATGCGTGAACATCGAAAATTTAAATACCGGTTTTTGATGTTAACAATACAAGAAGGCCAATCGGACTTATATAATTCGAAAGGTACATTGCCATAGATGTGCAACAACAAAAAATCATATGAAGACACATACGCATGAGAAAAGTTTTCCTCCATCTCTCACACTACTACCAACTTCCATTTCGCGAACCGATCCGGTGCTATGGTCGGAATGACACACGAAACTAACAACGTTTCGTGAAATCGCATTCTAGGGACTTCCATGTTCAAATGTTGGAAAAGATTCATCTGCAGTAACACTTGCAAACTAGGCAGCTACAATTCCACAACCGATCTGGGTGATGTTCTCAGCAGTAAAAAGCAAATCATCGCAGTATCGAAGCCTTCGGGGGAAACATAGACTCTACATTACATTACAGGACATTATCATCGTTGATAAAGAACGTCCGTCCTCAGAGACCAAAAACAGGAAAAGTCAACGTAATATTGGTAAACTGCAGGAGTATCCAGGGCAAGGTTTCTGAATTAGTATCTCTTATTGAAGGAAATAGTGCGCATATAGTATTAGGAACGGAAAGTTGGTTAAAACCGGAAGTGAACAGTAACGAAATCCTAGACACAGAATGGAATATATACCGCAAGGATAGGATAAACGCCAATGGTGGAGGAGTATTTATACCAGTAAAGAATTCAGTAATATCCAGTGAAGTTATTAGCGAATGCGAATGTGAAATAATCTGGGTTAAGTTAAATATCAAAGGTGGGTCAGATATGATAGTCGGATGCTTCTATAGACCACCTGCATCAGCAACCGTAGTAGTTGAGCGCCTCAGAGAGAACCTGCAGAACGTCGTGAAGAAGTTTCGTGATCATACTATTGTAATAGGGGGAGACTTCAATCTACCAGGTATAGAATGGGATAGTCACACAATCAGAACTGGAGCCCGGGACAGAGACTCTTATGACATTATCCTGACTGCCTTGTCCGAGAATTACTTCGAGCAGATAGTTAGAGAACCAACTCGTGAAGCTAACGTTTTAGACCTCATAGCAACAAATAGACCGGAACTTTTCGACTCCGTGAATGTAGAAGAGGGTATCAGTGGTCATAAGTCAGTGGTTGCATCAATGACTACAAGTGTAATAAGAAATGCCAAGAAAGGAAGGAAAATATATTTGCTTAACAAGAGTGATAGGGCACAAATCGCAGAATATCTGAGTGACCACCATCAAACGTTCATTTCTGAGGAAGAGGATGTGGAACAAAAATGGAAAAAATTCAGAAACATCGTCCAGTACGCCTTAGATAAGTTCGTACCGACTAAGGTCCAAAGCGAGGGGAAAGATCCACCGTGGTATAACAATCATGTACGAAAGGTACTACGGAAGCAAAGAAAGCTTCATCATAGGTTTAAGAGTAGTCGAATCATAGCTGATAAGGAAAAGCTGAACGAAGCGAAAAAGAGCGTAAAGAGAGCAATGAGAGAAGCATTCAACGAATTCGAACATAAAACATTGGCAAACAATCTAAACAAGAACCCTAAAAAGTTTTGGTCATATGTAAAATCGGTAAGCGGATCTAAATCCCCTATTCAGTCACTCGTTGACCACGATGGCACCGAAACAGAGGACGACCGAAGAAAGGCAGAAATACTGAATTCAGTGTTCCGAAACTGTTTCACTGCGGAAAATCGTAACACGGTCCCTGACTTCAGCCGTCGCACGGACGCCAAAATGGAAAATATTGAAATAAACGATATCGGAATTGAAAAACAACTGCTATCACTTAGTAGCGGAAAGGCATCCGGACCAGACGAGATACCCTTAAGATTCTACAGTGATTATGCTAAAGAACTTGCCCCCTTTCTATCAGCAATTTATCGTAGATCGCTGGAAGAACGTAAAGTACCTAGCGACTGGAAGAAAGCGCAGGTCGTTCCCATTTTCAAGAAGGGTCATAAATCAGATGCGAATAATTATAGGCCTATTTCGGTTACGTCAATCTGTTGTAGAATAATGGAACATGTTTTGTGTTCTCGTATTATGACGTTCTTAGATAATACAAATCTCCTTCATCATAACCAACATGGATTCCGCAAACAGAGATCATGTGAAACTCAGCTCGCCCTATTTGCCCAAGAAATTCACAGTGCCGTAGACACTGGCGAGCAGATTGATGCCGTATTCCTGGACTTCAGGAAGGCATTTGATACGGTTCCGCACTTACGTTTAGTGAAAAAAATACGAGCTTACGGAATATCGGACCAGGTTTGTGATTGGATTCAGGATTTCCTAGAAGAAAGAACACAACATGTCATTCTTAACGGTTCAAAATCTACAGATGTAGAGGTAATTTCGGGAGTACCGCAGGGAAGCGTGATAGGACCTTTATTGTTTACAATATACATAAATGACTTAGTTGACAACATCGGTAGCTCCGTGAGGCTATTTGCAGATGACACGGTTGTCTACAAGAAAGTAGCAACATCAGAAGACTCGTACGTACTCCAGGAGGACCTGCAGAGGATTAATGCATGGTGCGACAGCTGGCAGCTTTCCCTAAACGTAGATAAATGTAATATAATGCGCATACATAGGGGCAGAAATCCATTCCAGTACGATTATGCCATAGGTGGTAAATCATTGGAAGCGGTAACGACCGTAAAATACTTAGGAGTTACTATCCGGAGCGATCTGAAGTGGAATGATCACATAAAACAAATAGTGGGAAAAGCAGGTGCCAGGTTGAGATTCATAGGAAGAATTCTAAGAAAATGTGACTCATCGACGAAAGAAGTAGCTTACAAAACGCTTGTTCGTCCGATTCTTGAGTATTGTTCATCAGTATGGGACCCTTACCAGGTTGGATTAATAGAAGAGATAGACATGATCCAGCGAAAAGCAGCGCGATTCGTCATGGGGACATTTAGTCAGCGCGAGAGCGTTACGGAGATGCTGAACAAGCTCCAGTGGCGGACACTTCAAGAAAGGCGTTACGCAATACGGAGAGGTTTATTATCGAAATTACGAGAGAGCACATTCCGGGAAGAGATGGGCAACATATTACTACCGCCCACATATATCTCGCGTAATGATCACAACGAAAAGATCCGAGAAATTAGAGCAAATACGGAGACTTACAAGCAGTCGTTCTTCCCACGCACAATTCGTGAATGGAACAGGGAAGGGGGGATCAGATAGTGGTACAATAAGTACCCTCCGCCACACACCGTATGGTGGCTCGCGGAGTATAGATGTAGATGTAGATGTACATTACGGTGTTTATTGGCGTCGTTTTCTCGCTTACTTTTGTTTAAGAGTCAACGGAACTAATATTCTGTTCATTTGCCGTCGTTACCAGAAAATTGGAAATAAGGTTCTAATTTCCAGTTTATCATCCTGAATAGCTACAACTTCCCCATATTTTTATACGGAAACCGTAATTGTTTTAGGCCCTACCTCGAACATCAGTAACGAGTCGGACTGCGAGACCAAGAGATGACAGCAAAATTGCCGTTTTTGGGGGACTGAGAATCCACATTTCGTGATGAAGAAGACTCTTCACCTTCAACGGCTGACTGATGTGCAATGTCCAGTCACGGAATAACCGGTGCGATATACCTTGATTGCACGATGACTACCGAACGGTACGTGAAGGCTTTGGAAGATGATTTCATCCCCATTATCCAAAGTGAACCTGATTTCGACAGATGTGGTTCATACAAGACGGAGCACGAAGCCATCGAAGCAGGACAGTGTTTTACGTCCTTTGGGAACCTCATTTTGACTCTGGGGTATCTAGAGGCCACTGTCATGGGCCTCGATTGGCCGCCATATTCGCGGATCTGAACACATGCGACTCCTTTTTGTGGGGCTATATTAAAGACAAAGTTTACAGCAAAAACCCCAAACCCATTGCTGACCTGAAAACAGCCATTCAGGAGGTTATCGACAGCATCGATGTTCAGCACCTCAGCGGGTCATTCTCGCTATTCGTTTGCGCCACATAATCGCCAATGATGGCAGGCATACCGAACATGTCCTAACCTGAATACGAATATATGTGGTGACGTTTACACGTTGAATAAAGTGTGTACATGCAGTATTTTGTAACTGATTTATGTTTTTTTTTTATATTTCAATAGTTGTCACAAAGTAGACGTGCGCTGAACGTGCGTAAAAACAATTTTGACAGTCATAATTGTGATTTGATGAATTTATGGTGCAGATTCTGTGTTAACATAACAGATCTGCTGTCACTCTGAGTGATACAGCAACATTCATATTGTGTTGTCATACGAAAAATGTTTATTTGCCGCCTTTATCACAAAACTTCTTTTCAACGCACTGCATAAAGGAGTCACTTCAAATGATCGAACAACTAAAGAAAAATCAAAGAATTATTTCAATAATTCTCGTAGCTGGCATGCAGCTTTCCGAGGTTAAAATTTCGGCACAGTTTTACGTGGTGTATTTCACTTTAAGATACACGACATTTTTTTATCGTACATCAAGTCCAATGGTTTCTGCGTGTGGACGTTTATCGCGTTACGCCCAGTTATATTTTTATGACTTCGACATAACTGATCGAATTGCGACCATCGGTTATACTAGTATATGTTATTTCTCAAGTCAATATTCTTTTTTTCTCAACAGATACTAACCGCACGGGGATGAATGAAGTACGGTTAGAAAGGTTTTTTAAGCAGTTTCTGACATTACATACCGATTTTGCGCTACAATTTACTATTTGTGGAAAATTTCATCATAAAATAGACCTTTAATATACAGGCAAAAGGGCATCATGGATGCACAGATTCATACCTGTATTTTATGAAGCTAACTTATTAATCACGAATAAAAGGCTGTTTTCATCTTATCTTATTAGAAATGCCATTTTATTTGTTTTAAAGCACTTATTAACTGGATAATTTGTACACACCATTGTCTTAGATAATAACAGTGATCACTCCGGTAGTCCATTACCTCTGCCCGTCGTTTAAGCAGACTTTCTATATGAATATACCTTCTTTCCATTACTCACGGGCAGATGTACGTAGCATTTCAAGGTTAACTAAATCAACTAACATTTTTGTATCCTATGAAGAGTTCAAATGGCTGGCTCTGAGCACTATGGGACTTAACATCTGAGGTCTTGAGTCCCCTAGAACTTAGAACTACTTATACCTAACTAATCTAAGGACGCCACACACATCCACGCCCGAGGCATTCGAACCTGCCACCGTAGCGGTAGCGCGGTTCCAGACTGAAGCGCCTAGAACCGCTCGGCCACACAGACCGAATATCCTATGAAGATAAAAGAAAAAATATAAAGTACAGTAAGATTACAATGTTAAGTCAAATATCGTTTTCACCGAGGTATTATAATAGTCTGTAAAGAATTTAGTCCAAAATTATGTATACGGAAATGTATATGCAAGGAGGTATTGTAAATTTACGACTATTATTTCATGTCGTTTGGTTCATTTTTAAAGATATTTTTCTTCATTCCCACAACAACCATAATGCCAACGACAACACTTCTCCCAAATATTGTCGTTATTTAAAAGTATAAAATGTGAAAGTTACGCATGGGTCCCCTGGTTAAAGATGTTTGAAGATTATGAATTTTTTAAAACAGAGATTGAAATCGTTTCAACTTGACACCCTCTCTCACTCCTCAGATGAATTTCTGTGTATGTAATTGCTTATGTACATACTTTGGTTGCATTTATAAAATTTTGCTGTAAATGAAGATAAATACAAAAAGCTCAACTTTTAAAAATGACCAGTATGCAGCCATGTCTTCCCAGAGAAAATTTATCTGATTTGTGAACCCTCTGACCTCTGACGGTTTGTCGCGAATACGATGCAGGAAATGTGCAAAAAAGCCAATCTGAAACTAAAGAAAAATTTCTGCATAACAGTTCTTTGAATTAATTTAGAGCCTACGGTTGTACTGTGTTACGTATGGGCATAAACTAACTCAGTTATCTTATTTTAGTGTTTTTCTTTTAATTTTCCTCTTTTTACTACCTACTAGCTGTACCTGGCTACACTTGGCTGTGGCTGAGTCTGCTTAGATGGATAAGAAAGAAAAGAGAAAGCACTCGTTTGTAATATATATGAAACTGGATATACGTGCTGTCTCCTTCACTCCCCTGTCTCCCTCTCCTCCTTTATTTGTTCGTCTCCTTCTCCTGTCCCCTCTATCTGTTCACCAACTCTTCCTCCTCCTCCTCCTCTCTCTGTCCATCTTCTCCTCTCTCCTCTCTCCCCATCTCCTTTTGCCCCCTCTCTTTTCCTCTCTCGCAATCCATCTCATCCTCTCCCCTCTCCTTGTACATCTTCTTCTCCCCCTCTCTTTCTCCATCTCAGTCCCTCACCTCCTACCCCCTTTCTCTGTCCATCTTCTTGTCCTCCCTGTCTCTCCAACTCCTCCTGGCACCTCTCTTTTGTCATCTCCCACCTGCTGTCAGTCCCCTCTTCCCCCATGTCTCAGACCCTGAGCCTGGCTTGTTGTTATTGCACCTGCTAATTCTGTAGTAGTATTCTAATCATAAACAAATAAGCCATAAATACAGCTTTGCAGTTTCCTAACAAAATTTCACTATTGTGTATTTTCTATATATTTTGTTTATACATACATATCGTCTGATATCGTCGGTGAAAAATCAATACGCGTGACCGACAGATTATCGATTTTGCGTTTTTCAATCAGTTGATATCCTTGACTCTCAGCGCTTTTACGCTTACAGTGCCGTTTCTTTAATTATCTGTAGATAAAATGAACTAAAACAACACAGCGTATATGACACAGCGAAAAAACAGATGGAAGTACCGTGTAAGTGAAAAAGAACGGAATACTACGTAACTAGACTGTTTTGTATGCAGTAAACAATGCCGCGTAGATGCAAAAGCGCGCGCAGCCACAGCACATGTTACTGCGTACTACTTATCTTCCAGTCTTCGAAACATGGACAGCGTTTTACAAGATGATCTCTTTACTGAGGAAGAAATTGTTTGTCAGCCAAACTTAGCGTATGAAAGCGGAGAATCATTTTTGAGTGTGATTGACTGTGGTAAGAAAATCGTTTTGTTAACTACCTTGTATTAACAACAGTCCGATAAACCATGAAATTTAGTAGTACCACAGCTGCTTAACTGTAACGCCACACTTAACTTATTGTGCGTGCGCCTTAGTCATTTCTGCTACAGATGTTTTAAATACTCATTTGATTATAGGTTCTCATGTAGGTCCAGAACGAACAGCTGCCGAGAACAGTAGTAAGAATGAAGTTACACGCCCAGAAGACCAATTAATTTCCTATTTGGCGTTCTCAGTCACTTTTCCTGGGTTATCTAATGACACACGTAATTTTTATTGGGATTGTTAGTGATATTAACCATATTGTAACCGTCATTATCGTAAAGACATGAATGTGAAATTCAACTTTTGTCTTCTCAAGATGATTTACAAACATTTATTGTCTAGAAACTTCGCTGACTACATCCAAGAACGATCAAAATTGTACAGCAGTCACTGTTGCCAACGGAGACGACAGTATTTCTTCACATTTATTGCTACACGACGGTGCTGATTTTTTACCAAACAATTCAGGTAATTTATCGCAAGTTAATGGAAGCAAAGATGTTAAAAGTGGACGCATTAATTTTGTGGTACTTAAGCAGGGGTAGGAAATGGAAAGTTAAAGCCTGCCCTTAATACTGGAAAAAGACGCCAACGAAACTTTGAGAAAGCGTGGACAAGCGTAGCCTATATTGGATGTAAAAGAAATCTTTCTTCTTCTTCTGTAGTGGTCAATCCAAGGATTGGTTTGCAACAGCTACAATGGCAGCTTGTCTCCATTCTGTGCGTCTTTCAGCTTTTCTCTTCATTTCTTTATAGGTGTTACATCCCACATCTTTCACGATTTGATCCATGTACCTCAGTCGTGGTCTTCCTCTTGGTCTTTTTCCCTCGACATATCCCTCTATGATTGTGTTCAGGAGTCCTTTATGTCTTAATAGATGGCCTGTAAATTGAACTCTTCTTTTAACAATGAAACTCCAGAAGCTTCTCTTCTCACCTGCTCATTCCAGAACCACTTCGTTTGTGACCTTGTCGATCCATTTTATTTTGAGCATGCGTCTATAGCACCACATTTCAAAAGAATTTAGCTTCTGCTGTTCCTCTGTCCCGAGAGTCCATGTTTCACACCCATAGCATGCCACACTCCACACATATGATTTCAAAAATCTTTTCCTGGTTTCAAGGCTGATGCTCTTAGATGTTAATATGTTTTTCTTCTTGTTAAAAGCAGCCTTTGCTTGAGCTATTCTACTTCGCACTTCTGCCTTGCACCTTCCATCCCTGGCAATATTACTGCCCAGATAAGTAAATTTATCAACTTGTTCAAGCAGTTCATTGCCTACATGAACTTGGACTTTCACTTGATCTTCTTTGTCGCATGCCATTACTTTTGTTTTTGCTTTATTAATTCTCATATTATATTCTTCACCCATAACTTTATCCATTCTATTCAGTAGGACTACAAGACCTTCTTTTCACTTTCAGCCAGGACAGCTATATCATCGGCATATCTTATCATATCTATTCGTTGGCCATGAATTACTACACCTGTCTGTGAATTTTCCCTTACTTTTTTCAGCGCCTCTTCAATGTATACGTTAAAGATAACAGGGGATAGTGCGCAACCTTGCCGGACACCTTTCCGTATCTGCACCTCTTCTTGTTTTGTCCGTCCACGAATAACTGCTGTCTCGTTTTTGTACAGGTTCCATATCATTTTTCTATCTTTATGGTCTATTCCTACTTTTTTGAGTACCTCAAACATCTTATCCCATTTAACATTATCAAAGGCTTTCTCTACATCTACGAAAGCTATGTATGTTTTCAGGTACTTATCTAGTCGTTTCTCTATTATTACTTTTAGAGCAAATATTGCTTCTCTGGTTCCTCTATCTTTCCGAAATCCAAACTGGTCTTCGGAGAGTGTAGCTTCGACTTTTTGTTCTATGCGTTTTAGGATAATTGAGGTTAATATTTTAGAGGCGTGAGTAACTAGGCTGAGTGTCCTATAATTTTCACATCTTGTAGCATTTGCCTTCTCTGGAATGGGGACCATAATGTTTTTCTCAAAGTCTTTAGGAATTTTACCCTGCTCGTACATGTTGAAAACAAGATTATACAACTCCTGATTCAGTTTTGCTCCTCCAGATTTCAGAAGTTCGGCTGGGATATTGTCTATACCAGGCGATTTGTTGTTTTTCAATTTTTTCAGAGCTAGTTCAAACTCTACCTTTAATATAGGTTCACCTATGTTGTGTGCATCTACTTCTGTTTCTTCTTCCATGATGTTTTCAGACAGGTCTGGCCCGCTGTACAGTTTTCCTATATATTGTTTCCATCTTCTTGCAACTTCATCATCGTCATCCAACATATTGCCATTTTCATCCATCACAGCCCTACATTTGTTTCTTCTGTCTCCAAAGCAATGTCTCACACATTTATAGGCCTTGTCGATATTTCCCTTGCTCATGTTGTCCTCAACTGAAATACAGAGATCATCAAGGTATTTTTCTCTTGCTTGTTTTGCCTCTCTGTTGATTCTGCTTTTCAGACTCTTGTATTTCTCTTGGTCTTCCTTCTTCACAGAATTTTTTAATTTCCTTCTTTCTTCCATCATATTTAGTAGGTCATTAGTGATCCATTCCTTCCTTTTCTGTCCTTTCTTTTCCTATTACTTCTTCTGCTGCTTCTAAAATACCAGTTTTTATTTTTTCCCAGCTGCTTTGGATGTCATTGCAGCCCTGTGTATTTGTTTTCTTGTCTGTTTCTGATTGATAGTGCTTCAGTGCATTTTCGTTTTTCAGGTTTGTCAAATCCCATTTACATGTACTTCTTCTTTTAATGTTCTTGAATTTTAGTTCAGTCGTCATCATAACGAGTATGTGGTCACTTTCCACATCGCAGCCTGGATATGATCTGCTGTCCTTAACTTGGTTTTTAAATCTTTGCTTCTCTAATATGAAGTCAATTTGGTATCTGTTAATGTCACCAGGCATTTTCCAAGTATATCTTCTTCTTGGATGATGATTAAAGAAGGTATTTGAAATGCAAAGTTTATTTCTTTGGCAGAATTCTACAAGTTTATCCCCTCTTTCATTTCTTAATCCTAATCCAAAATTCCCTGCCACATCCTCTTCTTTACCTTCCCCAACAACGGCATTCATATCTCCCATGATGACAAGGTTTTCAGCTCCTTTAATTCTGCCAATTACTTCTTCAAGGTGATCATACATCATGTCGATTTCATCATCCTCGTGCCTCGTAGTTGGCATGTATACTTGGATTATGATTGTGTCTCTTGGTTTAGTTTCCAATCGGACATAAATTATCCTCTCACTATGTTGAACAAATCTTTTTGCTCTTAACCCCATCTCTTTATTGAGGATAATTCCCACTCCTGCAATCCCGGGACTGTCTTGTGCTGTTCCAGTGTGTATGATTCTGTAATCCCCTGACCAAAAATCGCCAGCGTTTGGCCATCTCATTTCTGAGACTCCCAGTACATCAATATCCATTCGTTTCATTTCCATTTTCAAGTTTTCCAGTTTACCACATTCAAGAAGTGAGTTGACGTTCCATGTTGCTATCCTTCTTACATTAATGCTTTTGGATTTTGGTATCTCTTTAGTTGTCCCCGCCCGGAGATCCGAATGAGGGACTATTTTACCTCCGGAGAATTTAACCAAAGAGCTTTCCATCATAAGCTGTTGATACTTGGGATACCCGCCCGGGTCTTTAATGGAGTGGTTTCCCGTTGCCTTCTCCATTCTATGCCGTTGGCCACCTTGTGGCTCCTCCGCCTTTAGGAGCAGTTTCCCACCCCAAGGGCAAGAGAGTGCCCTTCCTTCTAGCCGCTCATTCGCCCTCCTACAAGGCCGTTGGCACTTGATAGAAGGTAATCTCCTTATCCCTGGAGATATTCGGCTCAGTAGAAGTATAGGTTGGAAATGGAAGACCCCTAGCCCTCGAAACCTAATAGCGTCAGGGTCGGAAAAGAACAAGAGTTGGCCGAGGGTGGCCAGATAGGAAAGATAAAAGTGAGGAGCCTGGCATAAGTAAGTGGAAGCAATGCCAGTACTCAGCTCGAGACCCCGTGGTCGCCAGCCACGTACTCACTCGGTGTGAGTCCCTGAAGGAAAAAAAAAATAAATCTAAATGGCAAAAATACTCATAATAGCCCAAGAGAGGCATGAAAATTAGATCTGATGTGGTCTTCAAAGAAGTTTCAGAAATCCGTCCAAACGAAATGTCATGAAATTTCTGTTAGTGACGGGCAGGCAATTTTTAACATTTGCTGCGAAACGATGTCATGGGATCAGAGGAAGATTTACGTAATCGACCTTGTGCACGTAATTAGTATCAAACGTCCAGGGAAAATGACTGGTGAACCCAGGAGAAAAGGCATGCAGGTTTATTATCCAAGAAATGATACTGGAAAACACCAAGTTTGCAAAATAAAAAGTTCCTCAACACTCTTGGCATTAGTGAATGGACAGCGAGATATTGGCTGGATAATTCCACATATGGAATGAGCCCGATTGAGAATCGTCACGTTCCCGAATAAAACAATGGAAGATGAGAAAAACTACGTAAATTCATGATTCATAATTCTAAATATAAACCTACGCTTCCGCGGCCATTGTCACATTCAATAAAATTTTTCTGCATTTGTGACCGCATTGTCAATATATATATTATATATATACCAACGTTTCGGTCTCTTCTTCAGGGTCACTTGCAAGAGGGATCGAAACGCCTGTGACTGTCTTCAAAAACAGCCATCACTTCACTGCAGGAAGTCCTCCTTCAAGCTGTACGTGGAGTCTGTTGTACAAAACAAACAACAGATATATGTACTCCATACCGAAAAATGTAGCAATGGACAGGTTTCATCATTAAGTCGGGCCACCTGATATTTGAAGAGGGTAATCTTAGCTCATTTTCCCCAAAATAAGACCAGAGCGACTTGTGTTGTAGTTACATGCTTGAAGCACATACAACAGAAATAGCAGGAAGGTTGCAGAAAGATCTAGATAAGAAAGACGACCAGCACAAGATCTGCACAGTCTACGCTACGGACTGGCAGGCCGTGACAGTAGCACCAGTTTTGCAGACAAGTGCAGTTTGTTGTAAAACAAAACTGGCTGTTATAGCTTTACAATTTAGAAAGTCGTGATGTAGTATGTTACTGTTTCGATGAAACGCAGGATGAATTGGTTGCACTAAGTTTCGCATCGTGTATCGCGTACACATTCGCATCGTGTATCGCGGACACACTGTCCAAAACGATTAAAGAAAATCCTGTCCCAGCCATTTTGTATCATGACTGTTGTGGTTGGCAGGAGAGCCAACACTGTGTTACTAGAGGAGGCAGAAAGGCACGCGTTTAAGCTCACGCAGGCTGGCGTGAGGTCTGGAACAGGACAAGGAAATTAGAATTTAGAAAAACGGACGTAGCTGGTGGAATGCTTAACTTTAATCCATTAATGATGAACGTCGCTCTTGACGGTACATGATTCACAATATCAATAGTAAATGAATATGGCGCCTTGCTAGGTCGTAGCAAATGACGTAGCTGAAGGCTATGCTAAACCTTCGTCTCGCAAATGAGAGCGTATTTTGTCAGTGAACCATCGCTAGCAAAGTCGGCTGTACAACTGGGGCGAGTGCTAAGAAGTCTCTCTAGACCTGCCGTGTGGCGGCGCTCGGTCTGCAATCACTGATAGTGGCGACACGCGGGTCCGACGTATACTAACAGACCGCGGCCGATTTAAAGGCTACCACCTAGCAAGTGTGGTGTCTGGCGGTGACACCACAATGACGACTGCACATATTAGAATAGAACGTGATGTTATCAAATGCTCTTTTAATATTAGCTATTGATTCAGGAGTCTCGATTACGCAATTGTTTTTGGAGGAAGTCGTACTCAGATGGAATGTGACTCAGTTCGCAGTTCCATCGAGTGCGAGCTCAAAGGACGTGGAGTTAAGACGTCCTAGCCAATATGCCTTATATTTGAAGAGGAGAACAAGATTACGAAGTCTATTACATAGATTACTCCTTTTTCACTAACTGTGCAGAGTAAAGTTTATGGTTGTATGAATGTGGTCTATCCAAACGGTATTATTTAGTAGAAGTGCACTTCCAACGAAGTGTGGCAAGAAATATTAAGACGTCCGAGAAAAATTTCTTCAAAAGTTTACTTCCCGAAACTATACAAAGAATGGTTGAAAATCAAGAAACCCAAATGGGACCATTTACAACAACATAAAGCCGTTGTTCATAAAGATTGCCATTGCTATTAAGAAAACACTGTTTACGATTGATCATAATCTTGGACGGTGCTCTTTCAAGAGTGACAATGCGGTGAAGTTCTTTCTTCGGCAGTTTTTTCTTGAAGAAATCTACAGACATTATCAGACCTAAGTGAACCGCGTGTATATTTGAAGTTGTTTCAGTGAAGTCTCTCAATAAAGTCTTTCCAAAATGATGTTCTCACAGTTTTTTTCAACACCAAAACAACGTAAAAGCGGTAAGTCGTAGAGGAGACTTCCATGGATCTGCCGTAATTAAGCTTTCCAAAGAGTATTTTCTTTGTTTCACTTTTTATTACGATCCGGAATATAATTGTAGTGCAACAGCGCTATTTTGGTGTCCATATCTACAACTACATCTATACTCTGCAAACTACTGTGAGGTGTGTGGCAGAGGGTACATCCCATTGTATGAAGATTTCTTCCTGTTCCATTCACGTATGGAACGTGGGAAAAATGACTGTCTGACTGCCTCTGTGTGTGCAGTAATTATTCTACTTTTATCCTCATGATCCCAATGTGAGTGATATGTAGGGGGTTGTAGTATATCCCTAGACAATCATTTAAAGCCGGTTCTTGAAACATTGTTCATAGACTTCCTAGGGACATTTTACGTCTGTCTTCAAGAGTCTGCCAGTTCAGTTCCTTCATTATCTCTGTGACACACTTTTATGGATTAAACAAACCTGTGCCCTTCTCTGTAAACGTTCAATATCCCCTGTTAGTCCTATCTGGTATGGGTTCCACACACCCGAGTAGTATTCTAGAACTCGTTAGACGTGTGATTTGTAAGCAATCTCTTTCGTAGGCTGATTGCTCTTCACCAGTACTCTATCAATAAGCCGACATCTACCACCTGCTTTACTCACAACTGAACCTATGTGATCATTCCATTTCATATGCCTACTAAGTTTTACACCCAGGTATTTTTATGACTTGGCCGATTCCAACAGTGACTCACTGATATTGTAGTCATAGGACACTACGTTTTTTTTCGATTTGTGAAGTGCCAAATTTTACATTTCTGGACATTTTACATTTCTGGGGAGCAAGTTGCCATTTTCTGCACCACGTCAAAATCTTATCAAGATCTGACTGAATATTTATGCAGCTTCTCTCAGACACTACTTCATTATAGATAACTGCCTCATCTCCAGAAAGTTGATTTTACTATTAATGTTGTCTGTAAGGTCATTAACATACAACGTGAACAGCAAGGGCGACAACACACTTCTCTGAGGCACACCCGAAGTTAATTCTATATGTGTCGATGACTCTCCATCCAAGATAACATGCTGTGTCCTCCCTACCAAAAAGTCCTCTAACCAGTCACAAATTTCACTTGATATCCCATATGATGGTACTTTTGAAAATAAGCGAAGTGCAGTACTGAGCCCAGTTCTTCTCGGAAACCAAGAAACACTCCATCTACATGGTTGGTTTGATCCAAAGCTTTCAGTATGTCATGTGAGAAAAGTGCGAATTGGGTTTCACATAGATGTTTTCGCAATCCAGGCTGGCTGGCATTGAGGAGGTCATTCTCTTCAAGTTACCTCAGCTTAGAATATGTTCTAAAATTGATGTCAAGGATATTGGACGGTAGTTTCATGGATCGCTTCTACTACCCTTCTCTGTAGACAGGTGTGACCTGCGCTTTTTTTCGAGAACTGGGCAAGGTTTTTGTTCAAGGGATCTACGATAGCCGGCCGGTGTGGCCGAGCGGTTCTAGGCGCTACAGTCTGGAACCGCACGACCACTACGGTCGCAGGTTCGAATCCTGCCTCGGGCATGGATGTGTGTGATGTCCTTAGGTTAGTTAGGTTTAAGTAGTTCCTCAGCAGTTAAGTCTCATAGTGCTCAGAGCCATTTTGATCTACGATAGATTATAATTAGAAGAGGGCCTACTCAGCCCCACATTCAGTACAGAATCTGACAGGGATTTCATCGGGGCCTGGAGCTTTGCTCAATATTAACGATTTCAGCTATTTCTCAATGCCACTGACACTAATACTTATTTCATTCATCTTTTCAGTGATACAAGGGTTAAACTGAGCAATTCTCTTGGGTCTTCTTTTGTAAAGGAGCATTTGAAAACGGACTTAAGCATTTCAGCTTTTGCTCCGCTACCCCAGTTTCTATTTTGTATTATTAGCTAGCGACTAGACACCAACTTTGGTGACACTAACAGCCTTTACATACGACCAAAATTTCTTTGAATTTTGTGAAATGTCATGTGACAATATTCTGCTACGGTAGCCATTGAAGGCATCACTCACTGCTCTCTTGATAGCTAAATGTATTTCATTCAGGATCTCACTATTTACAGGCCTACTCTTTGTTTTGCACCCATTATGCAGTAATATTTGTTTCTTTAGAAGTTCCTTTACAGTGACTGTATACTATGGAGGTTCCCTCCCATTATGAAGTGTTCTCCTGGGTACATATGTATCCAGTGTGTAATCAAATATTCTTTTAAACTTGAACAAGAGCTCCTCTACATGACCCTGACCTGTGCTGAAAGTTTCATGTTCCTCATTGAGATATGACACTAATGATTTTTTTGTCTGGTTTATTGAATATATATATATCTTTCCGTTAGTTTTAGTTGTCCTTTTTACTTTGGTAATCATTGCTGCCATAACTGCGTCATGGTCACTGATACCAGTTTCGACGTGGACATCCTCAAAGGCGTTCCAGTCTAATTGTTGCCATTAGATCCAATATATATCCTTCATGAGTGAGGTTCCTAACTATCTGTTCTAGGTAGTTCTCAGAGAAGGCGTGTAGAAATGTTTCACAGAATGCCTTATCATGCAAACAGTAACAAAACTATAATTTTCCGAATTAATTGTTGGATGATTATAATCCTCACTGATGACTATAGTATGATTGGGGAACTTATGAAAAGTAACAGGTATTCTAAACAGTTTTTGTCTGTCCTCTAATATTAATGTTATGCTAGTTGCACGGTATTGTTTCTTCGTCTACGATATTCATATTTGTATATCATATGTATTAAAATACACGCCTATTAAAGAATAATGTACCTAAAAACAATCCCATACTAGAGTTCAATTTTGTGTCAAAAATTTCAAACGAGTCGGTCAAGAACCTTCAGAGGTTAACGACTTTGAACGAACCAACATTTATAATTTTATAACGTTTCTCTTTCGTTATGTATGTATTACATATATGCCACATGGCGTTCCAGTGAATATATAAAAACACATGTGTAATTGAACGCAATTTTGTGTCAAAATTTAAAAGTAATGCGTGAAGAACTTTCGGAGATTTGAGATTTTGAAGAAACGAACATCTACTTTCGTACTTATACAAAATTGTAAATGTTCCTTATCAGAAATGTCGGAATATTTTGACCGAATGCTTTGAAATTTGACACAGCCCTGCGCTGGAATAAACTTATGTTTGTATTTAACTGTTTTTAATATATATAATATATAATTTTTCTATACATTTAATAGTAGTGAAACGTTGTTATAAGAAAAGCTAAAATGTAACATATATATATGTATTGTATTTCATATATTAAAGAAATAGATACCTAAAATCATGCCTCTATTAGAATGCAAGTTCTGTCAAAATTTCAAAGTAATCTGTCAAGAACTTTTGGAGATATACGATTTTGAACAAACGAACATTTACATCTTTATTTATATAAATTTGATTAACGTTTTCTCAACTTTGTATTCAGCGAATCGTTGCCTAACCATGTAGCTGTGACTCAGTTGGTCAGACGGACTTCGACAACAGAAAATTGTAACTCACTGGTAGGCATTTCGTTCGTTTTGCCACATTGGTATGTCTTATGACTTAACAAAAGCAGTAGAACAGCCCTCATGCCAAACAGATTATTACGGTGGCAACCAGTGTTTAACGTTTTACATTTCCTACCCTGTCTAGAGCAGAGTGCTTCGAATCGTTGTCATAACAGTACACAGTATTACCCGTCAAAAATATGGTTCACGTCACGTTTTTAGGTTATATTTGGAACTACCGTCTAAGGTATTTTTGGAGTTTTGAAACATGTCTGCGCGAGTTACCGTGGGAGTTTTGAAACTACATCTGTTTATGCGAGTTACCTTAGGCGTGAGGGCCATTAACAAGTCGCTACATGGGAGTTACAAGGTGCATGCCTCATAATTAGGGGTCGTCGCCTGTTCTCCGCGGGGGATCACCCGGCCAGGTGTAGGCGGGAGGGCGGGCGCCACAGCGCGTGGGGAGGTTGACAGCGCAAGGCCACGGTGTACCCAGTCCGCTACTCTGCTCTTGTTTCAACTGCTGTTTACAGGCAGAGTTAAGACCGTAACCCGCATCAAGCGCATTACACGAGCTGTACATCGTGCACGACATAATCTTAGGGTCACATGCATACCTAACGGGAGAATTACAGCGACAATAACTTAG
The DNA here is from genome assembly GCF_021461395.2 of Schistocerca americana. NCBI lineage: Eukaryota > Metazoa > Arthropoda > Insecta > Orthoptera > Acrididae > Schistocerca > Schistocerca americana. The sequence continues at coordinate 198,444,557 of NC_060120.1, read as the reverse complement.
ATCTCTTTATTTTTTAAAAATATTTTTTGGTTGGCAGTCTTCTGACCGATTTGATGCGGCCCGCTACGAATTACACTCCCATGTCAAACTCTTCAATCCACAGTAACACTTGCAACCTACGTCCTCAGTTTTTTGTTGCATATGATCCAGTCTCTGCCTTCCCCTCCTGCTTTAACCTCTACAGCTCTCCGAAGTACCATAGAAATTGCGAAACCTTCCTCCCAAGGTTGTTGTTGTTGTGGTCTTCAGTTCTGAGACTGGTTTGATGCAGCTCACCATGCTACTCTATCCTGTGCAAGCTTCTTGATCTCCCAGTACCTACTGCAGACTACATCCTTCTGAATCCGCTTAGTGTATTCATCTCTTGGTCTCCCTCTACGATTTTTACCCTCCACACTGCCCTCCAGTACTAAATTGGTGATCCCTCGATGCCTCAGAACATGTCCTACCAACCGATCCCTTCTTCTAGTCTAGTTGTGCCACAAACTCCTCTTCTCCCCAATTCTCTTCAATACCTCCTCATTAGTTATGTGATCTACCCATCTAATCTTCAGCATTCTTCTGTAGCACCACATTTCGAAAGCTTCTATTCTCTTCTTGTCTAAACTATTTATATTCCATGTTTCACTTCCATACATGGCTACCCTCCATACAAACACTTTCAGAAATGACTTCCTGGATGTTAACAAATTTCTCTTCTTCAGAATCGCTTTCCTTGCCATTGCCAGTCTACATTTTATATCCTCTCTGTAGTGACGTAACAAGACTGTTACGCCACACGGTAGTAGCCAAAAGAAAGGCACGCTAGACTAATGCAGACGCGTGAAGTCTGGAACATAAAAACTTATGAATGAATAAGAAGAAAAGTATGTAGATGCTTTTTACTTAACTTTTAATAATTCCTTGGAATACATCTCTCTTGAATACTCGTAAGCTATAGGCACTGATACAAATGGCTCCTTGCTAGTTCGTAGCCATTAACTTTGCTGATGGCTATTCTGTCTCTCGGCTAATGAGAGAGAAAGGCTTCGTACAACTGGGCGATAGCTAGGTTCGCGTACAACTGGGCGGTAGCTTGGTTCTCGTACAACTGGGCGGTAGCTTGGTTCTCGTACAACTGGGGTCGAGTCCACTCTCGTATCACGAGACCTGCCTTGGTGGTGGCGCTAGGTCTGCGATCACAGTGGCGACACGCGGGTCCGACATGTACTACATGGACCGCGGCCGATTTAAACTACCACCTAGCAAGTGTGGTGTCTGGCGGTGACACCACATTCCTCCCCCGCAAATCGGCGAACGGTCGTGTAATAAGGCTTCCGCCCGCCGTGGTGAGGACCACATGTTGACGTATGCGATGAGGTGGGGAGCCTAACAACAGGCGAGGCTGTGCCACCCGCACCCGGCCATCCGGTCCGAGGGGAGCTAGGAAACGCCTGCAAAACTAGTCCAGGGTGCACGTCAACATGCGGTGTATGCGCCCGTAAAGAAACATGAGGGGCCGAAGTGTCGACCTCCATTGCGTCGGGGTAACCGACGCGCGATGACGTCATGTGGTCCGGAGCGGGCGGGAGTTCCATGGCGGAGGACAGCTGGTCACGGGAAGCGATCGGCGGCGCGTGACCCTGGGAGGCGCTTGGCGTCTGCAACGAAGCGTCGAATGCGGTCGGCGGCGGCGGCGGCTGCTGCAGCTGCTGCTGCGGCGGCGGCGGCGGCGCGTCGCCATGGGGCAAAATGGAAGGCATCGTCGGTAACACCTGGGGATGAGGCGAGCCAGTAGATGGGTCCCCAGGGCGCTGACCGGACGGCACCGTCGCTGAAAGCAGACGGGGAGCGGCAGAACCCGAGCGACGACAGAGGCGCAGCTGATTGAGATGCCGACGCACCTCACCAGAGGCCCCCAAAACCAAATACATCGCGCGGCCGAGGCAGCGAAGAATGCGCCCTGCGAGCCAACGCCGTGAACCTCGATAGTTGCGATAAAATACAACGTCGCCTGGAGCAAAAGCAGGAGTCTGCCGCTGCACAGGAACCTGATGCGGCGGATGCAGCAAAGACATCAAGGTGCGATGAGGACGACCGTGGAGCAACTCAGCCGGCGAGCGACCATCTCGGGGCTGAGAGCGATACGAAGATAAAAAGAGCAACAATGCGTCCTCCCGAGAATGCGACTCTTTCAATTTCAACATCTGTGACTTGAAAGTCCGGACCAATCGTTCAGCGGCACCGTTGGACTGAGGCGAAAACGGCGCGGATGTCAGATGTTGAATACCATTGGCCTGGCAGAAAGACTGGAATTCTGCGGACATGAATTGTGGGCCATTGTCGGAAACAATAGTCTGCGGAAGACCTTCAATGCAAAAGATAGCAGACAACGCTTGGATGGTGGCGGAGGACGTCGTGGAAGACATCCGAACAACAAAAGGAAAATTACTGAAGGCGTCGACCAGAACCAACCATCGAGCATTCCAGAATGGACCAGCAAAATCAATGTGCAAGCGTTGCCAAGGGGAAGTGGCTTTTGGCCACGCAAAGACTTTCCGCGGCGGTGCGGATTGTTGTTCGGCACACGCCGGGCACGAAGAACACATATTCGTAATCGCAGCATCGATTCCGAACCAAGTACAGTGCTGACGAGCAAGTTGTTTCGTCCGCACTATACCCCAATGTCCTTGGTGAAGAAGCCGTAAAACAGAGGACTGTAACGAACGTGGGACCACGACTCTGGACTGATCATTATCAGAACGCAACAACAAAACACCACGTCGAACAAAAAGTCTCTCCTTGTGAGCAAAAAATCGGCGAACCAACGGATCCTCGATCCGAGACTTTGACAAAGGCCATTGCGTAGCAACAAAACGTAAAACAGCAGCAAGGACAGGGTCAGCAGCTGTGGCTGTAGCGACACGACGAAAATCAATCGGAAACGATTCGACCACTTCATCGGTTTCCGAATCAATGAACATGCAAGCAAGTTCGGAAGAATCGAATGCTTTATCCTCAGCAACAGGCAAACGGGACAACGCATCGGCGTTTCCGTGCTTAGCAGTGGACCGATACAAGATATCGTAGCGGTACTGCGAGAGGAAAATAGACCAGCGAATGAATTTCTGCGCTGTACGTGGAGGTACAGGCTTGGTCGGATGAAAAAGCGATGTCAAAGGTTTGTGGTCTGTGATGATGGTAAAGTGACGACCATACAAGAAATCATGGAACTTAGTAACACCAAACACGAGAGCCAAAGCTTCTTTCTCGATCTGTGAATAATTTCTTTGCGCAGACGAGAGCAATTTGGACGCAAAGGCAATAGGGCGATCATGGGAGCCAACTTTGTGCGCAAGCACAGCACCGATCCCGAAATCCGATGCATCTACCATCAACAAAAGGGGTTTCTGGGGATCGAAAGGCGTAAGGCAAGTATTAGAAAGCAACGCCGATTTCAACTGGCGAAAGGCGCGTGCACATTCCGTCGTCCAGACGAACGGAACACCTTTACGGCGTAAGCGATGAAGCGGAGCTGAAATGGAAGAGGCATTGCGCACATATTTATGATAATAGTTAATTTTACCCAACACACTTTGTAGCTGTTTCAGATTTTGAGGGGAAGGCAAATCGTGTATGGCACGGAGGTGCTCTGGACTTGGATGTATGCCTTGGGCATTAATGACATGTCCCAGGTATGGTAAGTCACGAGCAAAAAACACACATTTGTCCTTCCTCAAGCGAAGACCATTTTGCCGCAAGACCTGAAATAATGTTCGTAAATTCGCAAGATGATCTTCTTCTGTCTGTCCGGAGATCACTATATCGTCCAGATAGTTTGCTGCAGTAGGGACCGACGCACAAATAGTTTGTAAATATTGCTGAAACAAGGCAGGGGCGGATGCACACCCGAAAGGCAGTCTTTTGAAGCGGTACAATCCAAGATGCGTGTTAACCACCAATACGCGCTGGGATTCGTCGTCCACCGGTATTTGCAAGTACGCATCGGCTAGGTCCAACTTTGAAAAATATTTTCCCGGGCACAGTTTAGCAAAAAGATCTTCCGGGCGGGGCAAAGGAAAAGTAGCAGTCACTAGCTGTAGGCACAGTCTGATTCACTGATAGGACCTGATTTACAATAGACATGTTAAACAACTTAAATAAATCTAGACCAAATAAGTTCACTGCAGAAGAAGAACGAAGAACGTAAAATGACACAAGTGTTGTTTGTCCCTTGAATGTTGCAAGAAGGCTGCACTGTCCTAACACAGGAATTTTCTGTCCGGAATATGTAGTTAGCTTAACATTGGCGGAACGCAACGGAGGTTTGCCCAGTTGTTTGTACGTGTCGTGATTGAGCAATGAAACTGCAGCTCCGGTATCGAGCTGGAATGGTATCACTTTGCCTTCAAAGTCTAAGTCCACAAAAAGTTTATTGTCCTGCTGACGACAAGAGCGACTGTTTTGTGCAATTGGAACAGACACTGGTACAGAATCACTTGCTAATTGACGTGATTTCCGGCGACGTCGACGCACAGTGTTTGTGGGACGATCACAGTTACTGTTAGAGAAAGTGTCACTGGACGAAGTGGAATTAACGACAGGAATGTCCATAGGCGAAGGTCCACGAGCCTGAGTGTCCTTGGTTCGATTGCGGCGCGAAGCAAAGGGCCTGGAATGATTGTGATTGTCTGATCTGAGCCTTTTCTGGCAAACACTTTGAACATGTCCTTTCTTATTGCAGAAAAAGCAAATAGCTTGGCGTGACGGGCAATGTTCACGCGAATGTCTAGTAGCACACTGCGGGCATGATTTCACGACATTTGTGTGCTGGTGCGGCACACCTGGCTTAGCACGCGGCGGCCGCTGTGTCGACGTGCGCAAGGCCCGGTTACCGGGCCGCGCAGCGCGTCCAGCGGGCCGGTTAATGTTACACACGGCTGGCGAAGTTTCAAAAGATTCCTGAGCACAGTCCAGTGTGTCCTGTCTATCCAATATGTCTATCACTTGTTGAAGGGAGGGATTAACTAGTTTCAAAATTTGCTCCCGTATGCGAACATCAGAAACGTTCTGTGCAATTGCATCACGCACCATTGTATCTGAATAAGAAAGACCACAGTCACATTCAAAGGCACAGTCCCTAGTAAGTCCTTGCAATGTTGCTACCCACTCCCTATTAGTTTGACCGGCCGTACGTTTTGTACGAAAAAACGTATACCGTTTTGCAACCACATTAACTGTTTCTTTGAAATAGGCATCTAATGCAGACAAAATTTCCTCGTATGACAAAGTTGCTACGTCGCGTCGGGGAAACAATTTCACTATCACACGGTATGTGGACACACCGACACAAGAAAGCAAAAACGGCTGCCGCTCATTACCTTGAATTCTGTAGGCAGCCATGTGAAAGTTGAACTGGCGAGACCACTCTTGCCACGTCTCATCGGCTGCCACGTATGGACGAAAGGGAGGTGCAACAGCGTTCAGTGGCAGCGGTAGCGAAGAAGCGGCGGCGGCCGCATCGGTGTGCAGCGCACGTTGACCCTGGACGAGCTGTCCAAGGGCATCCAGTAACGCCTGCGTCTGCTGATTCTGCAAGCGATAAAATTCGGACAGTACATCTGGAGAATGTGGCGAAGCCATGACACAATGAAATGTAAGCAATCAGAAATAAGTTTTTACTCGTCGCCAATCTGTAGTGACGTAACAAGACTGTTACGCCACACGGTAGTAGCCAAAAGAAAGGCACGCTAGACTAATGCAGACGCGTGAAGTCTGGAACATAAAAACTTATGAATGAATAAGAAGAAAAGTATGTAGATGCTTTTTACTTAACTTTTAATAATTCCTTGGAATACATCTCTCTTGAATACTCGTAAGCTATAGGCACTGATACAAATGGCTCCTTGCTAGTTCGTAGCCATTAACTTTGCTGATGGCTATTCTGTCTCTCGGCTAATGAGAGAGAAAGGCTTCGTACAACTGGGCGATAGCTAGGTTCGCGTACAACTGGGCGGTAGCTTGGTTCTCGTACAACTGGGCGGTAGCTTGGTTCTCGTACAACTGGGGTCGAGTCCACTCTCGTATCACGAGACCTGCCTTGGTGGTGGCGCTAGGTCTGCGATCACAGTGGCGACACGCGGGTCCGACATGTACTACATGGACCGCGGCCGATTTAAACTACCACCTAGCAAGTGTGGTGTCTGGCGGTGACACCACACTCTCTACTTCGACCATCATAGAAGAACCCTGGAGATACTAGAAGGTTTCAGATAGATTATATAATGGTAAGACAGAGATTTAGGAACCAGGTTTTAAATTGTAAGACATTTCCAGGGGCAGATGTGAACTCTGACCACAATCTATTGTTTATGAACTGTAGATTAAAACTGCAGAAACTGCAAAAAGGTGGGAATTTAAGGAGATAGGACCTGGATAAACTGACTAAACCAGAGGTTGTACAGAGTTTCAGGGAGAGCATAAGGGAACAATTGACAGGAATGGGGGAAACAAATACAGTAGAAGAAAAATGGGTAGCTTTGAGGAATGAAATAGTAAAGGAGCAGAGGATCAAGTAGGTGAAAAGACGAGGGCTAGTAGAAATCCATGGGTAACAGAAGAGATACTGAATTTAACTGATGAAAGTAGAAAATACAAAAATGCAAGAAGATTAGATGGGTAGATCACATAACTAATGAGGGGTATACAACGTTTAAGTAACTTACGGGAAGGCTGCCGGGTGACTACGACGACAACCGTCGATATTTCGACAGGAGACCATTCTGATATTTTCAAGGCAAAACTGCAACAAGTAAACGCGGTGCAGGTTTTAAATTCACTTGCACAGCACTTACTTGCTGCAGTTAAGCCTTGAAAATGACAAGATGGTCGGCGGTTGTCGACGAACGTCAACCGGCTGCATTCCCGTAAGTTACATGACCATGGAAGTTATTCCCTGACTGCTAAAGACACGTCCTATCATGGTGTCCAGTCTTCTTGTCAATGTTTTCCACATGTTACGCTCCTCGCCGGTTCTGAGGGGAAACTAATTTTTACTCCTATCAGTCCATCTTATTTCAACATCGTTCTATAACACAACACCTCAATCGTTCCATTCTCGTCTTTTCCGGTTTTCCCACCGTCCACGATTCACTATCACACAGTGCTGTGCTGAGTTGCCTGTATTGCTGAGTTGCCTATGTTGCACCGACTCCTAATTTCTCCCACTCCTAAGAACTTCATACCTCTCGCACTAACCCATATTTAGAGAATCTTCGTACAACCATAATTAAATTGATATTGATGGGAAATCAGCTGGTATAATTTTTATTAAAAATGAAACTCCTCCAGTTGCACTTACGATTTCATGTTTATTTGGCTACTAGTTTCGACGTTGCGTCAACGCCATCTTCAGTCCCGTACACTTTGATGATATCAGTTGCGTGTGGCTGAGTACCAGCAGTCCGCGGTGAGTCCAATACGTGCTCCACATGGCTGGCGGGCAGTAACTCAGATGAGCGCTGACACATGCCGACCGCGGTGGCCACGTGGTTCTAGGCGCTGCAGTCCGGAACCGCGCGACTGCTACGGTCGCAGGTTCGAATCCTGCCTCGGGCATGGATGTGTGTGATGTCCTTAGGTTAGTTAGGTTTAAGTATTTCTAGGGGACTGATGACCTCAGATGTTAAGTCCCATAGTGCTCAGAGCCATTTGAACCATTTTTTGCTGACACATTATCTGCGTATCCAGTAATTATGGCAACTGATGTGTTATGCATGGGGGCCATATCAACCTGTACCGCATCAAAAACAGCCTGAAGATGACTCACTGAATCGTTGAAACGGGTAGCGACAAAATAAAATAAAATCATAGGGACGGATGTAGGTGTTTTTATTTATTTGGCACGATAGTAAACGGCCGTCGGCCCAGAGACCTCCTGCTAAAAGGGTGGACATACAGAAGAATAACTTGGTCACCCCAGCATCTGTCGTCTCGTTTAACAACGGATTCGGTGAATTGTGAGTAGTTAACTATCGCTGAGAACCGTAGATGCTTCCAAGACGCATGTTCATAGCAAACGCTGAGCCGTTAATTGAAGAACAGCTGAGCGTCATAGAAACCTCCCATCCCGAGTCTGTGAGCGAAATTAGCGCTGCCACTACAAGATCTTATAACTCGACTATCACCAGATCTCACTAAGGATCAACAAAAGAAGCTACTTGCCATTCTTCATGAGTTCTCTGAATTCTTCAATCCACAAGCGAGGAGCAAATTAGACAAATCGATGTTGAAGCACCGGATTAGCACTGAAGACCATCAAGCAATAAGCCAGAGAGCATACCGTGTGCCAGCAACGGAATGTTGAATAATTCGTGACAAGTTAGATAAAATGATGAAGAATGACATCATTCAGCCTTCGCAGAGTCCATGGTCGTCACCGGCGGCTCTCATGAGGAAGAAGGATGCCAGTTGGAGCTTTAGTGTTGATTGCAGGAAGCTCAATAAGATAACTAAAAAGGACGTTTGCCCTCTTCCAGTAATTGACGATACCCTAGGTTGTCTGAAGGGGGCTCAGTTTTTCTCAACCATGGACATGTACTCGGGGTACTGGCAAATCGAAGTAGATGAGGTTGATCGTGAGAAAACTGCATTCATCACCCCTGAGGGCCTGTATGAGTTTAAGGTAATGCCGTCTGGTTTGTGCAATGTACCAGCAACTTTTGAACAGATTAAGAATAATCTTCTAAGTCACCTGAAATGGACGATGTGTGTTTGTTATTTAGACGACATTATAGTGTTCTCAGAGACATTTGATGAACACATAAAAAGACTGAGGGCCGTTCTTAAGTGTCTCCAACAAGCCGGACTGAAACTTAATCCAAGAAAATGTCTCTCTGTAGCAAAAGAAGTCAAAATACTTGAACACCTTGTGTCAAACGAAGGTGTGCGGTCAGACCCAGAAAAGGTGAGATATATAACTGAATTTCCTATTCGTAAAAGTATTAGAGATGTGAGAAGCTTCCTCGGATTTCGTTCTTATTACCGTCGTTTTATCAAAGACTTTTGTATCTAAGCCAGGACACTCCAAGAGTTGTTAAAATCCGATGCTAAATTTATCTGGGCTGGCGCTCAACAAGATTCTTTCGATGTGCTGCGAAAAGCTCTGACGACTGACCCTGTACTTGGTCTGTATGACGAGAGTGCACCTACAGAACTATACACTACCATAGTGTACAAAAGTGGAAGAAAACACCAAGATGCCGACAGTCTCTCAAGAAACCCTGTGCAAGACCATCAAGACTTTGATTAAGATAGTGACTGTCTCGCTGCACTCCACGATCTATCCGCTCAGCAGAAGAAGGACGCTAAAATAAATCAAATTATGCTTGCCTTAAATCTGTCAAAGGATGTGAAAGGACAATTTAAGGTAGTTAATGAATTATTTTGCAAGAAAAACTTTGATCAGTTTGGAAAGAGGTGGCTACCAGTGATTCCTATACACATGCGCTTAGATGTTCTACAGAAATTTCATGACACACCTGAGGCCGGAGATTTAGGATTTATTAAGGCATCGATAGGATCCGCAAGAGGTTTTTCTGGCCAGGTTTATTTAGGAGTGCCCGTAACTATGTTTCGCACTGTCGAGAGTGTCAGGGCAGAAAGACAGTTCCTCAGAAACCACCTGGCCGACTCATACCAATTCCACCAGCCGAAACGCCTTTCCAGCGTGTTGGGATTGACCTCCTCGTACGATTTCCAACGTCTGATAATGGGAATAGATGGATTATTGTTTGCACTGATTATCTGACACGCTATCCCATTACAAAAGCCGTGAAAACAGACGAAGCATTCGTGGTAGTGAAATTCATCGTGGAAGGCACTGTATTAAAACACGGTGCCTCAATGTCGTTAATTATGGATCGAATTTTGTGACAGAGATAAACCGTCGCTGCAACATTACTCATCACATGACGACTGCCTACCATCCGCAAACTAAGGGGCTTACTGAACGCCTTATTTGACCTTGGCCGACATGCTATAAATGTTCGTCTGTGTTGAGCAGAGCGACTGGGATGAGGTGCTACCTTTCGTGAAGTTAGCCTACAACACCGCCAAACTAGACACCACAGGACGTACGCCATTTTTCCTGGTGCATGGTCGTGATGCGGCTACGACGATCGACACTGTGTTTCCGTTACATCCTGATGACGTGGAGGACGACTACATTGGCCAGGTGTTAACCAGAGCTGAGGAAGCTCGGCGTTTAGCTTGGCTCCTCACGCTGCAGGCTCAAGAAAACGATAGTCGGAGGTATGACGCGAGCCGCCGCCCTGTTGTCTACCAGCCTGGTGACTTCATCTGGATCTTCACTCCTTTTCGGAAGGTTGGTCTCTCTGAGAATCTCCTCAAGCGTTACTTTGGACCTTATAAGGTTGTAAGACAGTTGTCTTATGTTACTTATGGAGTTGAAGATTTCGTCCCCGACACAAGACGATGAAAGGTCAGAGATACGGTCCACGTCCTTCGAATGAAGTCCTATAAGGCTACTGCAACCGAGGGTAAATTCGAAGCTCCAGCGACAAGCAACAAGCGGAAAGATGACGAAGAGCGTAACGGCAAAAGAACTTCGAAGATCACCACCAGGGCGAGAATCACTCATCGGGAGTCGGAGTATGTAGGACCGATGACTCGTTCCCGGACTAGGACGACGTAACACCGAGACGCTGTTCTCTTAAGGAGGGATCAATGCCGCATAAGAAACTTAGTATCACCGTGGTGTAGTGGTTATGATAAAAAAACTGTTGGATGGAGGATCGTAAGTTCAAAACTAACGTCGACTGTACAATTTTAATTTCCATATTCGGTTCGGTTAAATTCTAGAAGTATCCACAAATGTCAATAATCATTGTACTGGAATGTTCTGTAGCTGTATATATACTGTATATGTTCTGGCCGGAGGTAGTTCGCTATGCGCTCTTGTATGTGCAAGTGCTGAATAAACCTTCGTTAAGTGAAGTTGGTGTTCGTCATTCATATAATTGCACCTTCGTCTACGTGACAATAATACGCTGCTCAACTTTGACATCATTCGGAACACTGGTTCTCTTGATGATGATGAGCGTTTGGCGTCATTGGCCGGAAGGCCCCTCGCGGGGCAGGTCCGGCCGCCATATCGCAGGTCTTATTACATTCGGCGCCACATTGGGCGACCTGCACGCCGGATGGGGATGAAATGATGATGAACACAACACAACACCCAGTCCCTGAGCGGAGAAAATCTCCGACCCAGCCGGGAATCGAACCCGGGCCCAGAGGACGGCAATCCGGCACGCTGACCACTCAGCTACTGGGGCGGACACTGGTTCTCTTTATACGCCGTTTTGAAACTGGAACTTTAATTCTGAACACCCTGTATGTTTATGAAGAAGTGTAGATATTTATGAAAATTCCTACAGTTATCATTTGGAGGAGAATCGTTTGAAAAAATGAACTCATTCACTATCCAGTTTGTCACTGAAAATGTTTTCTCCTTGGTTTTTCTGATGTAAAAAAATTTTAGTCTGCTCCATTAAATAAATTGTATGTGATTTTTGGAATGGTGGAGTATTTTAAGATCTTCTATGTTTTCGAGTGGTGTCCAGTATTTTTTATGTATGTTGTTACGGATGATATAGTAAACTGGTTATGTGTGTAACAGTTAATGCGTTCAGTGTATCTGATTTGAAAATTTCTGCCAGTTGGTCCTATGTTGTAGCTCGAGAGAGTTTTAAATGTGATTTTGTATATTCCCTGCCATCGAATATGTATCTCTAGATTTCTTTGACATCTGCAGTCATGCCTACCTAATTGGCAGTCACTGATAATGTTAAACTTCTGTGAAGGGATTTAGGCAGACCGTGACTGTACCCAATGATAAGAAATCGGACTATAATTTCTTAATCGCGAAAATAGTGGGTAACAACAGCAAGGCAAACTGGCTTTGAGCTGACGTTCTGCTAACACGAAAATAAACTGTAATTATATATACACGAGATCGCCAGCCTAATTAGGCAATGCTGTATCAAGCTTTATGGTAAAGCGGAAACAAACTTAATCTAACTTGTAAGAAACCTAACCTCCCTTGATACCCTAACTAATTTCTTCTAACACATTTACTCCCTATATTATACAGTAACTGGCCATAGCAAACAACAGCAGCTAACCCTTATACAGAACATAGAATGGCCCATAAATGCAGCAATACACAGATTCACAACAACACTAAAACTACTAGGCAGCATAATGAAAAAATACAAAAAAACATAAGAACCTACTAACAAAGTATGCCTGGCATTAGCAAGAACTACTATTATTTTAATTAACTATTACAAAAAACATCATGATTTTGACACATTCCTGATTGCTGTGGACTTCAGAAATTTACACATGAAATTACAGTATACAAATGGGCAGTGCAGCTACTATTTATAAGAAAAGATTTGGTGCAGAATAAATGATTGTACTGGTTCCTATCCTTTCTCAGAAAGAGCCTTTACTTTCATTTAAGACATAAGTGTCTTATGGGATTCTTTAAATGGGTATGGCTCGAAGAATCATCATCAATTGTAAATGGTAACACACAAAATTAAGGTGGCAAACACCTTTAGCAATAACTTGTAGTATAATGAATAATGCAAAATTTAGTTCAACAGTTAACGAGGGGACATAGCAACTAGTCTCATTGGACTCAAAGTCAAACTGGCTTACTAAGTGACTGCACAACTTGAAAACCCACTTCAAAACAACATGCCAAAACTACAAGTTTAGAAACCTGTTCAAAGTGAAAATAATACTGTTGGCTTTTTATAACTTTTAGTTACATACAGCTGTAAGTACTTTGTATTTTTATTATTGGTTATTTTAATAGCAGCTTTTTATTTAATGAAAATCTTTCTTTGTGAACACAGTTTAGAAAACTCTAAGATAGAAAATTATGTGGAATAAATCATTTCCTATTGTACAGAAAACTAACCAGACTTCATATTCTGCAAAATTAATAAGAAGTGCAAAATGTTTACTGCCACAATTATAACAAACAGGATACTCGGAATTAATTCACTTGGAAAGAATCATGTCTAGGAATGTGACTGGGGTAAACACGGGCGTGCACGGATAATTTATAGGTTCCACAAAAAGTTATTATTCAGTACATAATACCTGGTCCATCGGATGTACATTTTTAGATAATAATTCTGCTAAAGGCGTTAGCGTTTGTGGCAAATTACAGTGGGTATAAAGTTGGCTGTAAAGCAACGATTGTTGTTGATGTTAGCCACGCCCTGATGTAGCTCTTCTTGGCGTTGTAAATTTAATCAGACGGGGCCGATAATGATACCATGGTCGATAGGCCACTTTTCATTCCATCGGAGGCTAATTTACAAGCTCGCAAGCTCTTCTACCCTCAATTTATGCCACACTAGCTGGCCACTGGCTGCCAGTTCCTGTTAAGGACACATCAGTGAAACATCTAGAACACCAAAGCAGTGCTGGGCATAAAAAGTAGCTAAATGCAACCAGAATTGAGCAAAAAAATTCATTCATTACAAACACATTTACACTAATACATTTTACATAAATATCATAGGGAACAAGGAATAGTTTTGGCATATCTTTCACTTATCGTATTATTCACACCTATCAAAATAATTATCATTTACAGAAAAACATCTGTCTTACAAAGGAAACTGGGTAACACAGGTGACGAACACAGGATAAGAACACTTATAAATACAGCATACTACACTAAAAAAAAAAGAAACTTACGTTACATACCCCTACATAACCATAGCATACACAGTCTTCGACAGTCACAATTGTTAAAAGAACCCTTGAATGTTTCTATTATTTCGTTAAAATATCATTAAATCCATAAAAGTTTCAAGTAACTAAATTTTTGTTAATAAAGACATTTGTGGCTGCTTTGACTTTAGAGCAATCCATTAATCAAGACGTAATGGCAGAATTTAGGATGAACATCGACTGCTTTCACTGCCTGAGTTCTAAGTTTGGCAGTCCATTTTTGGGGGGGAAAATGTCACACACAGAATCATTTATATAAACGTAGAACTTTTTCACTCCCGAGGTTTAAATTTTGGCAGTCCATTTTTTAAAGGAAAAAATTAAACATAGAGAACTATCAAAATTAAATGTAGAACTTCCTCGCTGCCTGTGTTTTAAATCTGGCAGACCATTTTCACATTTATTTTTAGTTTTTACATCACAGTCTTTGGCTGCCCACCCAGGGTTATGGCAGTCCATGTGACGTGTGTTTTCCTTGCCCCATTCATTTGGCAAGAACTTCATGCTTCCCATATTATTGGTGTTTTTCTTTTTAGTTGCAGCACAATTTACACTGCAGTCGTTTCAACAGGTTATTTTACATGCAAACGGTGTATAGAATCTGAAATTTACAGAAACACTTCAGCAAATTTAGAGTGGTAACTATAATTTGACGACAGTATAATCATCGTGACAACATACAATGAATGGTAATATGAATTTTATAAAGCAGCTACACCTCTTTCAAAGTATGTTACGTACACCTAAGGGCTTCTTTGATTTTAGGTACAGCAGTTAGTAGGCATTATTGTGAGGGATACTTTGTACTTCAAACCGACCATAATGTCAACAGGAATAGTGGTCTGTTTAATGGTTAAACCTTTCGCATGTTTTGATCTTCCCTCAACAAATCTTGGTCGACCATAATATCCAACTAATTTTGGTCGACCATAATATCGTTCCAAGACGGATTTTTAACCGGCAGATCATCTATGTCTCGAGGTTTCTTCGGTTTCTGGGGCTTAAAGTCTTTAATTACTTGAAGTCGTTGCTAGATGGATATTGTATCGTTCGTGGATTTCTCCTTTTTGTGTTCAATATCTGATTCTGGTTTTTTTTGGAAATATCATCATCAAGTTCTACAACATTACTCTTAGTTACACATTTATTAGTTTTGGGAACACCGAAGTATTCATCTTCCGAACTATCATGTGATTCCGACCATTCCGGGTCCCTCTATGGTTCTAGCAGGAAAGCTTTTCTAAAGACAGTTAATAAGCTCTTCCTCTGGCCATCCGTCAGGCTTTAAACTGAACTCACAGTTCAATCCGAACTGTATTGGCTCCTGTTCGTTCATGCTCTCCTGTTGATCTGTCGTCCTCATCAGCTTTAATAACGTCCACAGTTACTGCGTATTTCGTATAATCTTCGTAGGTTTCAAGAAATACGTAGACAACTGTCTGCATCTACAGTACACAGTGTGTTCTGTTTGCGAATCGTTAACAGAGATTGCTTCATTATCAATGCAGAGGGTTTCATTTTTCAACATAGTGCTATTCCTAGAAACCACATTGTTGGCGACACCCGTACTTTGGGCGGCGCCTTTTATGTCTCCCTGCATACCAACAGCACTCGAACTCTGCGCGGCGTTAATTACTTTCCTCTCCTCCCTAAAGTCGGGTGACGTTA
Organism: Schistocerca americana; assembly: GCF_021461395.2. Taxonomy (NCBI): domain Eukaryota; kingdom Metazoa; phylum Arthropoda; class Insecta; order Orthoptera; family Acrididae; genus Schistocerca; species Schistocerca americana. The sequence goes on along the minus strand of NC_060120.1, from coordinate 198,429,071 downwards.
TATTCTCGACGCACTTTCGTCTGCTCTTATCACCACTCGACTTCTTGACCGCATAACGTTTCTTAAAATCCTCCCACTCGCATTGTTTTAAGCCTCGGTATAGATCGTCTGTCTGTACACATCAAACCGTAACCTCTGATAACTCATTTTCCCCATCTACAGAACTGTTCACGCAGTCATTGGCACTAATCCGTACACGTTTTCCCTGACTACGGAATTAACTTTCCCCATAGGGGGTTCCATGAATTCTGTTGTGATGCCTTCATTTGCTTGCGCTGCCCTACTTGCGGCTTGCCTCGGAACAGTTGGTCAGTTTGTGTCGTCCTTTGCTAGCGGAACCCCTGGACAACAAGCTAACAAGTAGCATACTGCCTGCTGGCGCCGATTCACCTCTAGAAACACCTGGCGTTTCGCTGCCTGTGACATGTTGTCGCGCGATGCCACACTCCTGCGTTGTAATTCTGTTGTGTCTACTCCGGTAAAGTTTTCTACGTCTGGGCCTGTTAACTCTGCCCAAATCAATCTGACCCTTGAAGTAAGCGGATGTTAGTTTTCCGCGCTGTTCTTGTTGCTATTTCACGCGGAGAATCCTCTACCGCGCATTGCATAGGTGCCTCGACTCCTGTTCCTGTCTCTCTAAACCATATTTACACGATATCCATCGCCGTAATTTTGTTCGTTATTGTTACTATTGGTTGTAATTACTCCTATTGCTACTATTATGGATGGCGATGATCACGGTTTCCTCACCAGTGAGCTTCGTCTTCAACTCTTTCTAGAGAGCGGACAAGCCTTTATGATTGCTTAGAATCTTCTGGGTGCTTTTTCCATAATTTCCAGATAATTTCTGATTCCGATCGTCTGATTCTTAAATGAGTCAGTTTACGGTAGTGATATTCACAGAAATCCTTCAGAGTTCCTGCCTCTGTTGTCATGAAGTGAAACCATAGTAAATTCTCACCATAAGCAATCTCTTTTTTTGCTCTGATGATTATTCTTCAGTAATTATCTATTTGAATTCGTCAAAAGCCATTTGATCAGTGTTCAGGTTAAGTGCCCACGCTCTGCCGCAAAGCATGGGACCTCATTGAGCCCCCCGCATCGCTCGCTCAAGCTCTGTCAAGAAGCATGGGAGTTCATTTCCATTGAAGACAGAAGCCAATAAAACGTTTTGTGACGTGGCGCTAAGTGTAACACTGTTGGTGAGTGCCAATTTGGAAGCGGCCGGAAGTGTTACAACCTCTCGAATGTGTCACACAAATCACTGATGGGATTAACGGCAGTCGATCTGGGTGACCATATCATTCGCTCGAATTGTCCAGAGTGCTCTTCAAACCAATAGCGAAGGATTGTGGCCCAGTGACATGATATCGTTGGTAGCGTGAAGTCCTTGAACTGTTGCAAATGGTCTCCAAATAGCCGAAAGTAACTATCTCCAGCAAATGATGTGTTCAGTTGGACCAGAGGACACAAACCATTCCACGTAAACATAATCCACTCCATTATGGCGCCAACATCAGCTTGCACACTGACATGGCTGCGTGGGGTCCGCGCCACACTCGAACCCTACCATCAGCTCTTACCGGAAGAAACTGGATTTACCAGACCACGGTTCTCCACTCGTCTAGGGTCTTGCCGATATGGTCACGGGTCCAGGACAGGAGATGATGTGCTGTCACTAAAGGCACTCGCATCGATCGTCTACTGCTGTAGTCCATTAACGCCAAATCTCGCCCCACTGTCGCAACAGCTGCGTTCGTCATACGTCCCACAATGACTTCTGCGGTTGTTTCACGGAGTGTTGCTTGACTCTTAGCGCTGCCAGTTCTATGCAAACGCCTCTGCTCTCGATCGTTATATGAAGACGATCGGTCACTGCATTGTCCGTGGTGAGAGGTAACACCTAAAATTTTATATTCTCGGAACACTCTAGACGCAGTGGATCTCGCAATATTGTATCCCCTAACGATTTGCGAAATGAAGTGTCCCTTGGATCTAGCTTCAACTACCATTCCGCGTTGAAAGTCGTTTAACTCACTTCATGCAGCCATCATCACGTCGGAAATCTTTTCACATTAATCACCTGAGCACAAATGACAGTTCCGGAAATGCACTACCCTTTTATACCTTGCGTGTTACGAACACCATACGAGCAATCGCTATCTCATGACTTTCATCATCTCAGTGTGTAACAAGAATACAAGATTCTGTTACCAAATGATATACTAGTGTCAGTAGCTACGCTCAATCGTTCTCGTCTTCCTCTGGGAGAAGTTAAGGGATATGTTTAAGAAAGATTGTTTTTGAGTAGAGAGCACTTCATTGTTTGCGAGAATATCGTTTGAGTAGAGAGCACTTCATTGTTTGCGAGAATATCGTGTTCTGTTTCATGTAAAGGGGAAATAAGTCGTAATTCGACAGGGAAAAGATTATTGTTAATGGATATTCTGCTTTTTCATTCCGCAATATGGCTGCTCAGGTTGGTCGGAATCCTAAGACCGCCGTGCGGTTATACAGTTGATGGTTTCAGGAGAGACTGATCAAAGTGGCCCCGAGCGACTAGCTCCCAAGAGGACAGACAAGTTATTCACTCGGCAGTGAAGCGTCGTACAGCCAGGTCATGTACTTGGATTCAACAAGTAGCTTATTTGCCGTAAGACAATTATCCTCTCGAACAATGCGCCGACATCTACGCACATCGTCATGGGGGTCAGCAAGGCGACCATTGTCGCATCTCCCCCTGATGCAGCAGTATGGAGAGGGGGGCACCGACAGTGGTCGGTGCTGGCGCGAAAGTGAACACAGTCATCCACTTTGCATGAAATTTTGTCGTTTGATAAATTTCTACATAGTCGCTTCACTACCTACGTTTTCTCAGTTTTTTCCTCGCCATGGATGAAAATCAAGCTGAAAACTGAAATCTGGGCGTGTTTTATTTCCATTTTTATTGTATTTGGTGTTCAGCATACCTTGTATCTATAACTACCTGTCCTAAACGTGGATGGTCGCTATGTGGAATGAATGTCGATTAACTGCAGTAGTATTAAACTTTATGAATTCAGGTGGACTTCTTTGACTCAGTTTGCAGCAGAGACCTGAGAGCAGCAAAGGAGTTTAAATTTATTGGTTTCAGAAAAAAATCTTTTATTGGCCATGATCGCAGTTGATTACTTTTACTTATACGTGTTTTTGGCTAAAGTTGTTAGCAATCTTTAGATCTGAGGATGGCTGCATTCAGTAAATGTGAACAATTACAGATCACTTATCTCCAATTTGATAATATCACGTAACAAGAGTTGAGTTTAGCTTTCAAAGATGACTCGAGGTGCCAATCAGGTGGACGTTGTCCACGTGGGTTTTCTCAACGGGCTCCCTCGTAATAGGCTCTTTCAGGGCCACAGGCGATGGGCGCCTTTGTTCAGATTTTAGACGTTGAACCGACAGAACATTTTGAAGACTAGGAAAAAATCGTCCTGTTGACTGGTTAGGTCGTCTATAATACTATTATTCAGCCAGTCATATAACTCATAAAAAATTTTTGCTTTTAAAATACGTGGCAATGTAACTGTCATATGCAAAGACTACATGAAAAGTGTCATATATATGCGACACTAGTACGCTTTACTATTGTATGTTTGTAATGTATGTAAAGAAATATGTGAAATGTATAATTTACTAAATAATATTTTGTCATGGATAAATGAAATGAAAATGACTGTGAGATACTTTATGTAAAAGGATCCGAAAATCATGTTTCAGATGCACTTTCGAGCTACCTGAAGGTAAAGGGCAAACTAATCTTCAAAATAATGATGAAGGAACCTTTAAATTGTTGTAGTTGAAAGAAGTAGCTGGTAGTACCAGAGTAGCTACTATATGTAAAAATATCAGAAGGTTTCAAAATGTAGACGAAGTGTGGAAATCAGTGAAGGTCATATTTGAGAGTGATGATTCTCCACAGATACTAAAATTACACATAATCTTTAAAGGTTCACTGTATATTAGAAAAGGAAATAGTAGTGAAGAATAGCAAGTTTTCTGGTCATCACAATTCGAAGTAGAACTACCTAATTACTTCCATTTAGCATATGAACATTGTGGAACAAAAACGTGTCATGAGAAAATATCAAGTGTAGTTAAAATTGGGAGCAATGCATTGAATATGGTTACAGAAGGATTAAAATCTTGTGATGTTTGTGAAAGGGCTAAAGTGGCAAAAATACTAACAGAGGAGCTATGCAGAGCCTCAAACCCAAAGATAACTTAGAGTTACTGTCTGTAGATCTGTATGGGCCTCTACCAAAATTTACTGGAAATTTCACATTCATACTTGTAATTTTAGACTTTTTTTTAAATTTATTAAAATTCATCCTCTCAGAAGAGCTACAGCTAAAGCAGTGTTCAGTAAAATATTAGAGTACTTTAATGAAATAGGAATACCAAAACGAGTACTACCTGACAATGGTCTACAGTTTATTTCTAAATTGTGGATAGAAGTTATGGAACAAATTGGAGTACAAGAAACACACATTTCAGCTTCCCATCCATCCAGCAATCCCTTGGTACTCTGTATGCGAGAGTTAGGAAGACTATGTAAGACTTATTCGCGCCAAAATCATAGAACTTGGGCCAAATTCATTCCAATATTTAAAGTAATCATGAATTTATTACAAAATTGATCCACTGTCTTCACTCTTGAAGAAGTTATGGTAGGTTGCTCAAGTGAGTTAAATAGAGGAAATATTAGGAATACCCACGCAGCAAAGAGGTAGCTTTGGTTAGAAAAAAGGATTTGGTATGGGAGTTAAGAAGAAGAGCCAAAAGGCACAATGAAAAATTAAAATTTACAAAATTTAATATTGATGGAACAGTCATGCGAAAGCTCGCGAAAAATCCAATGAGGTAAGCTACGAGATATCCATATTGAATTACATTTACCATGTTGCTTTTGAAAGTCAAGTAATACCACACCCAAATGCATATTTCCTGGTATATTTTAAATCCAGAAAACAACTATCAGTCAGAATCATTGGGAGTCAGAAATATAGTTGGTCTATAGAAATTTTTTTATGTAGGTAGACAAATATAAGAACTTCAACAACTATTAATGATACAAATCTGTATGTTGTGAGCAATATTTTTATACCTGTACTACTACCTATCAAGTTTTAGGTTATGAAGTACTTGTTTTTATGTCTGTATGATGGAATGAGCGAAACAAATGTGTCACTTAGACGAATGTTAAATGAAATAATGCAGCCTAAGAGGCATATCAACATACAATTTTGACGCCAAATGACTGCCCAAGTATGTAAAAAGGCAGCCAACAAACAAAGTCATATAGAGTGTAAATAAGTAAGGTGGAAAATAGACTGCTTATAATCTTATTAAGAGGCAGCCAAAAAGTGATCTTTATGCAATATGGTTTAGAGGAACCAGAAGGACTGCAAAAACACCCACACTGGAGGCAGCAAGCTTTTTCAGTAATACGTAATATTTTGTGTAATTTATGTAAAAGTGTATTCTAGGTAAAGTATGATTTTACGATAAATTTTATAGCGGAATTTCAGTGTGTAATGTTTGTATAATTTGTATAATGGATAGAAATTGTTTTCAGGATGACAAAGCTTGAAAGCAGATGAACTGATGAACAAAACTTATCTTTTATATTTCAATTATGCTTACCTGTTAGTACGCATAATTGAAACAGCGGCATATATAACACTATTATTCAACCAGTCATCTAATTTATAAAAAAAAAATTTTCCCCTTAAAATTTGTCGCAACATAACTTTGATATGCAAAGACTATATCAAAAATGTGATGTTATAGTGTTTTGCTAATGTATGCTTGTGATGTATGTAAAGAAATATGTGAAATGTGTATCTTACTGAATAATATTTTGTCACTGATAAATTAAATAAAAAAGTTCGTGTCTTTGCTCATAATTTCATTTATTTGTATAAGTTGTCATTTGCATAAGGTGGTCACCCTTTGGGACAATGTGTAGGATATGTATTATGCAAAAGATGGAGTGCTTTTGTGCTGTACAGAAGCTTCTGTGGGAAGCGTGAAAGGTGGCTTGGGTTTTGGGGCGCTACCTGTAGAGCGAGCGGGAATGAGAAGACACAGTCTGAAGGCAACAGCGAAAGAAGCAAAACTCGGACGGAGCAGGCGATGTCTTGCCTGAAAATTGTTGCACAATATAATCAGTCGGCGACTGCTGAATTATTACGGCATTGGTACAAGTTTTTCGGCTGTGTCGTGGTCGTTAAAACAACGCCAAGAAGAATTAATTGGTCCATTCTTCAAGAAACTTATACACTGCCATCATTACTATCCATCACACTCAAAACAGCTGCAGCCAGCAGCATACGAACTGTATAATTAGAACTGTAGAAGCGTAACTATTAAATCAAACTTAGTTTTTTTAATAATTATTGTGTTAAACATAAAATCTGGTTCACCCTGTTATTTTATTCCCATTGATTCATCTGAAAGGGTCCTTTCCTTGTATTTGATTATACCGAGTAAACCTGTTTTAAAAACATCTGAAGTGCTTTATTCGGTATCTACAAGCAGTAATCTCCATCTCTGAATAAATGTTTGAAAATAATTGTTGTCAACTAACTTTTAAAGTGAAAATAAAAGTACTGTATGATCTATGTAGTAGAAGTGCTGAAGTGAAATTTTGCTTCAGTATTGAAGTAGATGTTTTCAAACGAATTTAACGATTTTAATATTCTTATCCTCTTTGTGGCACTAAGTACAGTAAAAATCTGTAAATAAGATATCAGTAAAGTAAAGATAAGTTCTTGCAGTTATAAATGAAATTCGGTAAAGTACAAAGAGTTATAAGAAGAAAATTGCTTATGTGGCTCAGTAACACTGAAGTAACGTAGCATAAAAATACTAAATGACAATATAGAGTGACCACAACCTACTTTTGGCTTTTGAAAGATCATTTGTTAAGAGAAAGGTATAAACAAAATGCCTTAATAAATTTAAATATGTGTGTTATACTATTAGAATAGTTAAGTATTTGATCTGTTGGTTATACAAAATGCAAGCATACAAGTCCTCCCTGCGAATGTTTTTAAGCACATAGTGCTGATAAAAATTCCTGGCCTTTCTAGATCAAAACTATATATGTATGCCACTGTAGTAGCTAAAAGATTTATGTGTCTTCCTCAGAACCATATTCAGAAAGGTTATATTTATTTGTGAAGTTATGTTAGGGAACAGCAGGAAAGTAAGACTGATGTACCTCTTCTTCTTTTCTGAAACTTTGCCAAAGTAGGCTGGCGACTGTAAATCCATTAGACAAACAACTTAATGAACTTGATACAGAAAGGTCCTGCCTTCAGTATTATTCCATTTTACTGAGTTTCTTTCTAACAGCTAGAGAACTCTTAGGAAAAGCAAGTAATAGTCTGATTTCCATGCACATCAGTCATAATCACAGTCAGATCCTTTAAAAGGGATAACGTTACACGACAGGTGCATACTATAGGTACTGTCCCCACGTGTAATAATGTTATACCTGGCTTTTCCAGCAGCGGGACTATTTGTTCTGTTGGGGTATAGTGTTATGCATCGCCTCCAAGTTTTTTTGCTCCGTGTGTCTGCTTCAATGCTAAGGGGCCCAGGTTCGATTCCTGGCTAGGTCGGGGATTTTCTCTGCTCAGGGACTGGGTGTTGTGTTGCCTTCACCATCGTCATCTCATCCCCATCGACGCGCAAGTCACCGAAGTGGCGTCAACGCAAAAGACTTGCACCAGACGACCGGTCTATGCGACGGGAGACCGTAGCCACACATTTCATTTCATTTCATCTGATCTGTGTGAATGGAGGCGATGTAGGCTGGACTTCGTGCAGGACTAGTCAGCTGGTGCGTGGTAAGTATGTTGTGTCGCTCCCACGCGCACTTAGAAGGTGATTTTGGACAGGAGTTAGTTGAAATTCTTTGAGTAAGGACCTTCATGTCACTTTAAATTCATTTGCTAGAAGCGCTCTGCTGATCTCATGAGTGACAATTTTTCTGCCAGTAAATTAAATTCAGACGTGGCAGTACTTGTTGCTTACCACGTCACGATTTACCTCATGCATAGTGAGTTTTTTTTTGTTTTTTGTTTTTTTTGTTTTTACACTGCGAGACACAAGCCAGTTTAGACGACTTAACTTTCACAAGAAAATTTTGAGTACTACCTTCAGTTACTTCGTGAATATTTGATGCTTTGCCTCTGAGCATCTGTGCGTCCATATTGCAGTACTAAGCCAGCCTGATCCTTTCTGAATAATGATGATTAATACAGTTTACCCAACCAGAACCATAGTGGTAGGATTTCATGCTTGTTCCATATTTAATTAAGTTTAGGAGTACGTTCCACTTTGTGAATAAATGTCCTCTAAGCATCAATTTAGTTCGTCGAACTTTTTCGCAATGATTACCAGAACGGTTTCTCTCCTCTATTTTCGAAATATATGCGCTGAACTGCGACTTCTTTTAGCATCAACCATTCTGGGTAGAGCTATACATCAGTGATATGAGCATTTGTGCCTGACCGGAACTGGAACCTGGATTCCCGGCCGGTGTGGCCGTGCTGTTCTAGGCGCTTCAGTCTGGAACCGCGTGACCGCTACGGTCGCAGGTTCGAATCCTGCCTCGGGCATGGGTGTGTGTGATGTCCTTAGGTTAGTAAGGTTTAAGTAGTTCTAAGTTCTAGGGGACTGATGACCACAGATGTTAAGTCCCATAGTGCTCAGAGCCATTTGAACCTGGATTTCCCTGCTTAGCGCGAGAGGTCACCTTAACCATTTAGGGTATCCGTACACGCCAAATGCTAAGAGAATTCTCAATTCAGCGGTTGTAATTCGATAAATAACGAAAGGAGGTTGTATACATGGAAGAACTCTGGAGATACTAAAAGGTATCAGATAGATTATATAATCGTAAGACAGAGATTTAGGAACCAGGTTTTATATTGTAAGACATTTCCAGGGGCAGATGTGAACTCTGACCACAATCTATTGGTTATGAACTGTAGATCAAAACTGAAGAAACTGCAAAAAGGTGGGAATTTACGGAGATGGGACCTGGATAAACTGACTAAACCAGAGGTTGTACACAGTTTCAGGGAGAGCATAAGGGAACAATTGACAAGAATGGCGGAAAGAAATACAGTAGAAGAAGAATGGGTAGCTCTGAGAGATGAAGTAGTGAAGGCAGCAGACGATCAATTAGGTAAAAAGACGAGGGTTGGTAGAAAAACTTGGGTAACAGAAGAAACATTGAATTCAATTAATGAAAGGAGAAAATATAAAAATGCAGTAAATGAAGCAGGCAAAAAGGAATACAAACGTCTCAATAATGAGATCGACAGGAAGTGCAAAATAGCTAAGCAGGGATGGCTATAGAACAAATGTAAGGATGTAGAGGCTGATCTCACTAAGGGTAAGATAGATAATGCATACAGGAAAATTAAAGAGACCTTTGGAGAAAGGATAACCACTTCCATGAGTATCAAGAGCTTTGATGGAAACCCAGTTCTAAGCAAAGAAGGGAAAGTAGAAAGGTGGAAGGAGTATATAGAGGGTCTATACAAGGGCGATGTACTTGAGGACAATATTATGGAAATGGAAGAGGATGTAGATGAAGATGAAATGGGAGATACGATACTGCGTGAAGAGTTTGACAGAGCACTGAAAGACCAGAGTCGAACCAAAGCCCCGGGAGTAGACAACATTCCATTAGAACTACTGACGGCCTTGGGAGAGCCAGTCCTGACAAAACTCTACCATCTGGTGAGCAAGATGTATGAGACAGGCGAAATACCCTCGGACTTCAAGAAGAATATAATAATTCCAATCCCAAAGAGAGCAGGTGTTGAGAGATATGAAAATTACCGAACTATCAGTTTAATAAGTCACAGCTGCAAAATACTAAGACGAATGCTTTACAGACGAATGGAGAAAACTGATAGAAGCCGACCTTGGGGAAGATCAGTTTGGATTTCGTAGAAATGTTGGAACACGTGAGGCAATACTGACCCTACGACTTATCTTAGAAGAAATATTAAGGAAAGGCAAACCTAAATTTCTAGCATTTGTAGACTTAGAGTAAGCTTTTGACAATGTTGACTGGAATACTCTCTTTCAAATTCTGAAGGTGGCAGGGGTAAAATACAGGGAGCGAAAGGCTATTTACAATTTGTACAGAAAGCAGATGGCAGTTACACGAGTCGAGGGGTATGAAAGGGAAGCAGTTGTTGGGAAGGGAGTGAGACAGGATTGTAGCCTATCAACGATGTTATTCAATCTGTATACTGAGCAAGCAATAAAGGAAACAAAAGAAAATTCGGAGTAGGTATTAAAATCAATGGAGAAGAAACAAGAAATTGAGGTTCGCCGATGACATTGTAATTCTGTCAGAGACAGCAAAGGACTTGGAAGAACAGTTGAACGGAATGGACAGTGTCTTGAAAGGAGGGTATAAGATGAACATCAACAAAAGCAAAACAAGGATAATGGAATGTAGTCGAATTAAGTCGGGTGATGCTGAGGGAATTAGATTATGAAATGAGACACTTAAAGTAGTAAAGGAGTTTTGCTATTTGGGGAGCAAAATAACTGATGATGGTCGAAGTAGAGAGGATGTAAAATGTATATTGGCAATGGCAAGGAAAGCGTTTCTGAAGAAGAAAAATTTGTTAACATCGAATATAGATTTAAATATCAGGAAGTTGTTTCTGAAAGTATTTGTATGGAGTGTAGCCATGTATGGAAGTGAAACGTGGACGATAAATAGTTTAGACAAGAAGAGAATAGAAGCTTTCGAAATGTGGTGCTACCGAAGAACGCTGAAGATTAGATGGGTAGATCACATAACTAATGAGGAGGTACTGAATAGAATTGGGGAGAAGAGGAGCTTGTGGCACAACTTGACTAGAAGAAGGGATCGGTTGGTAGGCATGTTCTGAAACATCGAGGAATCACCAATTTAGTATTGGAGGGCAGCGTGGAGGGTAAAAATCGTAGAGGGAGACCAAGAGATGAATACACTAAGCAGATTCAGAAGGATGTAGGTTGCAGTAGGTACTGGGAGATGAAGAAGCTTGCACAGGTTAGAGTAGCATGGAGAGATGCATCAAACCAGTATCAGGACTGAAGACCACAACAACAACAACTCGACAGTTGTAGGATCGACAAGTAAAATATGCTTTAAGAGATAGTTACTAGAAAGCATTTTTTAAAGTTCAATCCCTGAGCATCGATCTCTAAAGTCCGGCATTTAAACTTTCGTTGCACGCTTTCTTTGGGGTAGAACGTAGGGGTAGAATCCTGTTAATATTTCTGTGACTTTAGACTACTTGGAACTCGGGGGAGCATAGAGAATAGGAAACGCGTCGCTATAAAAATTCCCTGATATAGGATAAGAGATACTCCCATCAAAGAATAAATTAATTACTAATATTTAGACGTTTTCAATAATCAAGAACAGTGGGCATCTTTTAACGGTACTGACACCTACGTCTGTTCAGATGACATCCGTTTGTGCGTAGAACATCATGATGGACTTGTAAAAGTATGGAGAACTAAACTCGCCACATTGCACAAGTAATCAACATACGAGCATAGCATTTGGCGTAAAGGTAAGGCTTGCCAACAGGTACACAACACGATCACCCCTGGTTCGCCTACTTGAACAGTAGTCGTTAATTTTCTATCACGTATGGCCGATGGCTCTGCCCTATATCCATGACGACGTGTTTCAGCTATCTAACGCTAGAAACACATGTTGCTAGTATCGTCAAGACCTTCCTCGACCCAGTGGGTGTCTAACTGTTGCTCTAGCCAGCACGTTCTCCAGGTAGCTCACCTGCTGAAAACATCTGGCAATGGGTTTCCGAGAGGTTGGTATGCCACCACTAGTCAGCCACTATGCCTAATATAGTATAGAGCTGAATCAGCATGACGGTAACCTTATCAGTCAACCATGGTCATTTCGACTGGATGCCTAACCACGTTAGGGACTTTGTCAGGGCCTGAGGTGATATCTCTGTTCATTAAATTTCGTACCCTGAGTATCCCCCAAATAATCTACATGTATTGCTCACTATACTGTATACATAAAATTTCATGATTTTCTGTCTTTCTTGCTGTTAGCTGGTGAATGACGCAACAAGCAACAAATGCTTTTTAAACGATTTTTAGTGCCATAATCGGTTTTGGGCTACCATGCCCATCTTCAAATGGCTAACATTTTTCGTTAGACAATGCTTAGTGTTGTAATTTGCAAAGGTCACCAGTGTACATGCAGCAAAAAATCTACAGTTTCTGAGAGTCTAGACGTCCAAAGGTGATGACTTTCACAAGGTAGTTAATCATAGACAGTTAAAGGAATTTCTTTTGAAGTAAAGATCGTTAAATATTATGTATTTCATGAGGACCATTTTCAGCAGTAGCTTGCGGTCATCATCTGATCTTCGAAAATCTGAAGCGCATAGGTATCAGTCATATAGCAAGAACACTACATTAACGGTGTCGGTTTTACACGTACCTCATTTCACGTCAGTGAATACATTTGGGGTTTTGTGTATTTTATATTTTCACCTTCTTATTACTGGCAAACAAATGTGCTTAATACAAATGTGCATAATATAGATTATGAATGGAATTTTTTCCCGCTGTGTGTCTGAGATACACGCAGTTTAAGTTTCCGAAGATGAGTCGATGACAGCAAACAACTGTGGAAATCAGTCATTGTGAAATGAATAACATTTATTTGGCTTCAGAAGAAATTTCTTTCTATTAAATCGGCAGATTGGCCCCATCACAAAAAACATGTGCAACCTGTATAAAAGGCTAAGACATCTTTCCAATCTTTCTGTTGCAGTCTTCAGTCCACATACTCAGTTTGATGCAGTTCTCCATGCTAGTCCGTCTTCTGCAAGACCCTTGATCTCTGTTTAACCCAACAACATTCAACCATTTGAATCATTTCACGGTAGTCACGTCTTAGTCTCCCTTTATGCTTCGCACTCAACACACATTTCTCTCCACAGCCAAATTTATTTTACCTCTATGCCTTAGGTTGTGTTGTATCAACCGATCCCTTTCTTTAGTCGTGTTGTGCCACAAATGTCTATTTTCCCAAATCTGAACCAGTACCTTCTCATTAGATTCCTAATCTACCCGTAAAATCTTCATCATTCTTCAGTAGCAACATATTAACAAATATTCTTGTTGTCTGAACTATTCTTTTGTCTATATTTCACTTGTGTGCTAGAGTACACTCTAGACGCCTTCAGAAAAGGGTTCCTGACACTAAAATTTGTATTCAGTGTTAACAAATTTATTCTGCTTCATAAAAGCATTTATTGCTGGAGCTAGATTGCATTTTATGTCTACAGTGGAGACTCCATTAATCAGAATAATCGTTGTCGTAAGTTATCCGGATAATCTAAAATCCGGGTAATTGAATGTATATAGAAATGTGATTTGTGAATTAACTACTTTAGAATTATAAACCTACGTTGCCCGCTTATGGTTATCTGTTCGCTATGTTGGCATATAGTTGTCTTTCTAGAGCTAATACGTAATTTTAGGTGTTTATTCAAAACAACAAAAACAAATTACACTTAAAATCAACGAAAATAAATGATTATGAAGAGATTTCAGATTCAGTATTCTACGTACGCGCATATTATTCAAAATTACTAGAACACTGCAGCCTTATTCATGGAATGCCTAACAAAAGTCGCACAGGATGGTGACTATAGTTTAATTTCGTTTAAAGTATTTCGTAACTGTCACTGGACATAAATTCCTACTACATCAAGGATTCGTTTCAATTCTAGTGCACTCTAGGCGTCACACTCAGTTTTTCGAACCATTTCCATAGCTTGAAATGCTTCCACATGAAGTGGTCCTGCATAGTTTTCTACGTGTATGTTTACTTCTGTGTATCTTCTAATATTTCCTGCTGTTCGTCTCCCTGCAATACGTTTTCAACGGTCGTCATCCGACATGATCTGAAAAGTTTGATCGTTGCTGTCACAAGTCAGCCACTCTTCCACACCATTGTAAACGCGTTCCTGGTTTATGTGTAAGTTTGCCATTAGCTCATTTATATTCCCCAAAATAGAATCATCCGTATCGCTTACTGAATTTTCGTGCTCCCGTGTTAACATTATTTTCCAAGCTTTGATCAAAGTGTTCCATTCCATCAGTTCCCATGCATCAACAGTTCTTTAGATTTAAAAGAGACACAACAACTTCTACGTTACCTTCAGCAACAGGGTGACAATCTAGGTAAAAGTTGTTTTCTATAAAGTCGTTTTAATGTTTCAAGAACACCTTGATCCATTTTGCTGTAGAAAAGATCTCACATTAGGAGACAAAAGTCTTACTGTAAACATTGTATTTTTCTCTGTCTAACAGTCCTGCCCAAGGATGAATTAGCGCTTTATCCAGTAAAAATAGGACTTTTCTTTGATTACCAATTCTGTTTTGAAATTTGTTCCTTCAGGGATAAAAGCGTTATCATACCAGTCAATGAGTATTTCGGTGTTCTTTCATTCCCTTTTTAGGCTTTTTTAAATTAAGACAACCGTGATGTTTTTAAAGCATTTGAAGTTTTTGGATTTTTCAATGAGGAGCAAAAACATTCTATTGGTCGTAGTAGCGTTTCCGCACCCTGATATTGTTACTCGCTCTTAACTTATTTTATATCCTGGAGTTGAACTCTCGCAAAGAAGCTAAATATTTTGATGGCAGTGATTTTCGGTTTACTTCGGTTTTATCAGCGTTGGAAACAAAGTCCAAGTTATAATCATCGTCCATTTCTATCTTAAGACCATCTTTAACCGAATTTGCTGTATCTACATAGCTGACATTTTTGCACCTTGTATTTTCAATTCACGAATTCCATGCCTAGGTTTAAATTTATACAACCATCCATTACTTGCCACAAACGATTCATTGCCATATATTGTTCATTTAACAGTAATTCTGTACTGGTCCTGTGGCAAAGATAATTATTTATTTATGATTGATATGACATGTCTAAATGAACTGTTACTTTCTGTGCAAAAGAATAAGACTAAAAGATATTAATTATCTTTCTGTGATATAGGTGACAAGCAGTATCGATATTGCAGGATAATCTGTGGTTTTAGAACAATGAAACAATAGAAATAAATTTTCAGAGTTATACTAACTACTTTTGTTCGTACCTTCATATGAGAAAAACGTGGATTGAGACTAAGTACCTTGAAACGCACTTCTGGTAAATATATGCTGGTATTTATAACCAAACCACTTCTTTCAGTAGCGCTAGCATCGATACATGTGTGAAAATTTAATTGTGCGTTTTCTCAGATATTAATAACGTGCAATAAAGAGCGCATTGTAATTTGTACTGTTGCCCGCTATTTGCAAGACGGCAGATTCTTCTTCAAATTAATACAATATTGAGTGGCGTGACGAAAAATAGAGAGGGGTTACAAGGAATTCTGACTAAACATACGAAAGTAAAGTTAATTCCGTTCATTTTGCAAAGAATCGTATCAATACTAAACTTTCTTGTAGTTGTCGCTTCACAGTCATCTTTTGTTCAAGTGACGCGATTTTCACAGTTACGAAAGTTATCAGTTTTGGAATAATAATAAGTGCACCATGCATAAGCTGTTTCTTCACACGAACCCACGGAAGTATAAATTATTATTCGAATGAGAAAATAATTAATTATAACCTCGAGATATTTCTAAACGTAAAAGATTAAGGTACAAACAGACATGCATACATTATTCCTTGTTCCATAGATCATGAATACGACATTTCGTAATGCTGTGGAACTAGTCACTTTAACATACTTTTTCTTTACACAAAATAATTAATTAAATTTTTTTACAGTTACTACTTCATCTCTAAGAATTCATCTATTGAGTAGAAGGAGTTGCTTTTAAATGTTACATGGCTATCTGTTAGACTTTTAATACTATTTGGCAAATGACCAAAGATTTTTGTGGCACCATAAGTGAGATTTAATCCAGGATAGTGAAATCATCCTTTCTTCTAGTGTTGTAGCTATGCACTACGCTGTTATTTTTGAAATGGGATGGGCTATTAATGACAAATTTCATAAGTGAAATATTGTGAAGTTACTGTAAATATCTCAAGTTCCTTAAATAAATGTCTGCAAGGTGATCTTGGGTGGGCTCCATCTATTATTCTGATTACACGCTTTTGTCCAATAAATACTTTCTCTCTTAATGACGAATTGGCCCAAAATATGGTGCCATATGAAAGCAGAAAATGAAAATAGGCATAGTAGGTTAATTTGCTGATATTTGCAATAACCCTAATTGCATAAGTAGCTGAACCTAACCATTTCAGCAGATCATCGATGTGTTTCTTCCAATTCAATTTCTGGTCAATGACACACCCAGAAATTTTGAGTATTCTGCCTAAGCAACAGACTTCTGTCCATAGTCTACATTTATCAATGGTGTTGTGCCATTTACAGTACAGAATTGTATAAACTGTGTTTTCTCAAAATTTAACGAGAGTCCATTTGCAGAGAATCACTTAATAATTTCCTGAAAGACATTATTTGCAATTTTCTCAGCTGATTCTTGCTTCTTGTGTATGATTACTATACTTGTATCATCGGCAAAAAGAGCTAACTTTCCATCTTCATGAATATAGTGTGGCAAGTCGTTAATATATATTAAGAACAATAAGGGACCCAAGACTGAACCCTGTGGGACACCATTCTTGATACCTCCCCAGTTAGAGGACTCTGCTGGTTTTTGCAGACTATCTGTACTGTTAATTTTAACCTGATGCATGCTTCCAGTTAAGTATGAAGTAAACCATTTGTGCACTGCCCCACTCACACCATGATACTTACGAATTTCATGATTCACAAAATCAAAAGCCTTTGAGAGATCACAAAATATCCCAATGGGTAAAGTTCGGTTATTCAGTTCATTTAATATTTGATCAGTGAAAGCATATATAGCATTTCCTGCTGAAAAGCCTTTCTGGAAACCAAATTGACATTATGCAATGGTTCAACAATAGCGTATTTCAGTCTGTCTGGTAAAATGCCCTGTTTCAGTGAACTACTATATAAGTGGCTGAGAATCCTACTTATTTGTTGGGAACAAGCATTTAGTGCTTCACAGTGATCTGTTCCTAATTTATTTTACGGATACACCGACATTCCAGACTGGTTTATTTATCGGTCACTTGAAAATATAAAGACTTAACAAAATCAAAAATAACAATAATAGTCCGTGATAAAATATTGTAGAGAATATGTTGTGTGTAGCCTTGTATTATCTTATGATGCATTATTAAAAACGCAATGATACACACACACAAAAAACACACAAACACACAAAAAATGAGTGCAATGCCTTTTTTACAAAGCAAAGGACCAGATCGTTTTTGTAAAAACCAATATCTTCTCTGTAAAGTCAGCATTCTTCTACTACTCTTCTAACAGCGCTTATCGTAGAACTGCCGATGCAATACTTATTGGCTAACTTATGACAAATTTCTCTTTTTTAAATGACTCAGTAATGTTTGTTTTATCTTTAAGTGATACCATCAGTCCCTTGCGCTTTGACATTTCAAGCAAAGACGCGACACGGCACAGCGATTGGCAACTGTCAACTCAAACAACGGGACAAGAGCGATTAGAGCCAGTGCAACATGCACATACACGCACGGACCAGACTACAGAGACTTGCTCGCTGAAGATAATTCGGGTATTTGCTAATCTGTGTAACTGAGGTCCGGACAATCGAGTCTCCACTGCAGTTCCATAAGCTACTTTATGGTGTGTGTGGCGGAGGGTACTTCGTGTACCACTGTCACTTTCCCCTTCTTCCGTTCCATTTACCAATGTCGCGGGAAGAACGATTGTTGGTAAGCCATCACTTGGACCTGAAGCTCTCTGATTCCATTTTCAAGTTCTTTTTGCTAGATATGCGAAAGCGTATGCCATATATTGGTTGACTCTTCTAGGAACGTACACTCTCGGAGGACCTTGAACAGAAACCGTGGCATGATGCACAGCTCTCTTATAGCAGCTGCACACTGCAGTTGGACGAGTACTTCCGTGACTTTTTCGAGCTTGCTAAACGAACATGTAACGAAACGTGCTCTTCGTCTTTGGATCATCTCTGTTTCCTCTATCAATCTTGTCGGATATGTATCACAGACTGACGAGCAATATTCGACTATTGGTCGCTAACTGTGAGCAAAGCTTCTATCCAGACGCTCGTTGACCAGTCTGGTGCGCCAGGAGTAGACAGTAAAAGCAACTTATGAAATCTTTCACCCAGGAGAACTGTACCGTCGTCTGACCATCGCACAGCATCCTGTGTGGAGGACATAGTAACAAGTATCCCTGGCCTAGAGAAACAACTGAAACAGTTGGAAGCATGTAAGTCGTCAGGTCCCGATGGAATTCCAGTTCGGTTTTACAGAGAGTATTCCACAACACTGGCCCTTTAAGCTAGCTTCCATTTACCGCGTATCTGTCCCCAAGGGAAAGTCCCAAGTGACTCGAAAAAAGACCAAGTGACTCCTGTACGTAAGAAGGGTAAGTGAAAGGACCCACAAAATTACAAACTAATATTTTTAACATCGGTTTTCTACAGAATCCTTGAACATATTCTCATTTCGAATACAATAAATTTCCTTGAAATGGAAAAGCTTCTGTCCACAAATCAGCACAGTTTTAGAATGTGTCGCTCATGTGGAACTCAGCTTGGCATTTTCTCACATGGGATGTTGTGAAACATGGATGAAGGACAACCAACAGATTCTATATTCCTGTATTTCCGACTGTTCAAGAAGATAAAATATATGGAATATGTTCCGAGGTGCCTGAGTGGCTCGAAGGCTTCTTAAGTAACAGAACCCAGTACGATTGTAAGTGTTCATCAGAAGTAAGGATATCGTCCCGAGTGCCCCAGGGAAGTGTAACGTGACCGCTGTCATTTTCTATACACATAAATGGCCTGCGGACATGGTAAGCAGCAGTATGCGGCTATTTTCTGATGATGCTGTGGTGTACGGGACGTTGCCGTTGTTAACTGAGTGTAGGAGGATACGAGATGACTTAGACAAAACATCTGCTTCGTGTGGTGAATGGTAGCTAGCTCTAAATGTAGAAAAATGGAAGTTAATGCAGATTAGTAGGAAAAGCAAACCTGTAATGTTCGACTGAATCATCAGAAGTGTTCTGCTTGACACAGTCAGGCAGATTAAACATCTGGGCGTAACGTTGCTCAGCAGTATGAAACGGAATGAGCACGTAAGGATTAAAGTACACTAGGTGAATGGTCAGCTTCGGTTTACTGGCAGAATATTAGGAAAGTGTTGTTCATCTGTAAAGAAGATAGCATACAGCATATTTGTGCAAACCATTGTTGAGTACCAATCGAGTGTTTGGAAACAGCATCAGGGCGGATTAAAGGAAGAAGGAAGACATCAAAGCAATTTGGAAGAGGGCTGCTAGATTTGTTTCCAATTGCTTCGAAAAACACGCAAGTGTTACGGAGATGCCTCCAGAACTCAAGTGGGGATCATTGGAAGAAAGGTGACGTTTTTCTCGTGGAGGGCTATTGAGAAAATTTAAATAATCGGCATTTGGGGCTGACTGGAGAAGGATTTTACTGCCGGCAACGTAGATTTCACGTAAAGACCGTGAATATAAGATTAGAGAGATTAGGGCTTGTAAGGATGCATACAGACAGTCCTTTTCCCTGCGAGTGGAACCGTAAGGGCAATTACTGGCAGTAGTAGATGGAACGCCCCCCCCCCCCCCCCCCCCAAGCACGCACCAACGGTGGCTTGCAGGCTATATATGTATAAGCATATGTAGATGAACAAAGGTTTTGTAAGCAACTTTCTTTGTGGGTGGTCCACACTTCCTGATAATTCTTCCAATGAATCTCAGTTTGGCATGTGCCTTACCAGCGAGTGGTTTTAATTGGTCGTTCTACTTTAAATCGTTCGATATGCGTTCACCATACATATTTTATGAATGCGACTGTTTCCGCGACTGGTGCAATCGAACAATAAAAGGTCTTCCTGCCCATTTAAGCGGAACACATTAAATTTTTCGAGTTGAAGGTCGACCGCAAATACATGCATCAAGCGTGCACCCTTTGGAAGTCTTTATGCATTTCGCTACAATTTTCTACCGTTGCAGTTTCTCAGTGTACAATAGCATCCTTCGCAAAAAGTCTCATGAAATTTCCGACGTTATCTAGGAGGTCATTTATATGTATTGTGAAAAGTAATGGTTCTATCACAACCGCTGGGGTACGCTCGGAGTTTTTTGTATGTCAGAAGGTTTCTCTCCATAGGAGTGACATGTAGTGCTCTTCTTGCTAGCACCTCTTCAAACTTCTCACACACTTGGTATAATATTCCTTACGACCGTTTTTGTTGATTAAACGGCAGTGTGGAACTATATTGTACGCATTACGGAAGTCAAGGAACACTGTATTAAACCGCGCATCTCTATCTGCTGCTTTTTGGGTCTTGTGGACGAACAGTGCAACCTGGCTTTAACAGGATCGTTGCTTTTGCAATCCGTGTTGATTGCTTTAGAAGAGATTTTCGGCCTCCAGAAACCTCTTATTATGACTACATAAACTCCGTAATTCCGTAACGGAGTGTAATGCAATCATTGTCAAATATTTTACTACCTAATTTCCTAATTTAATTCCCTCAGTATCAGATGATTTAATTCAACTGCTTCCCATTGCTCTTCTCTTTTGTTGACATTCATCTCACAACCTCTTCACAAGGTACGAACCAATCCGTTCCACTGTTCTAGTAACACCTATGCCGTATATGCGCCGAGTTTAAATTCGGCACATTGAACTACAGTTCTCTTTCTAATTTTCTCCTTAACCGATTGCTCAATGTATATATTGAATAATATCAGCGTTGGTCTATAAACCTGACTAAACTCTCATCTGAAACACTACTTTTCTTTCATTTCCCTCGACTCCAGCAACCGCAATTGATTTCAGCTAAGGTTACTGATAACCACTCGATGTATATGTTTTATGTCTGCTGTGTTTATAATTTCAGAAATGGTATTCCAGTCAACGTTAAGGAATGCTTTCAGCAGTTCTATAAATGCTACAAACATAGGTTTGCCCTTCTTCAGGTTATCTCTTAAGGGGAAACAGCTGTGACAAACTGGGATTCGTTAGTACACTGAGGCTGAAAGGCGGCTGTTTTGGAATGAGCGTCTCCGTCCAGCGACAAATTGCACCATGCCCTGGGTAAGCCACTTGTTGATCAGTCAGTCACTTGCTTCGTCTCACGGCGAGAGGAACTCACCTTTGCTAGAAACAAGGAAATGCTAGTATACCTCACCCCAAAACCAAAAGCTGTGACTGGAGCAGACCAGTGGGAACGCTATGCGGCAGAATTAGTTTTAGTTACAGTAGGCTTCGATGATGAAGGGAAACAGTCTGGTACTTCGCCCATGGCAGCATGCAGTAGCGAGCAGTTGTTCGGCTTAGGTAAAGTTTTTTCCTTTTCGTATTCTCTTTTACATGTGCGTTTCGCGATAAGAATAGTTGGTATGTGTAAACTTTTTCAGTAGCTTCATAAAACGTGTTGATCTGAATACCATCGGTGCTATGCGTCTGTAAATTCAAGTGACTTACAAGCAGTTTTTCCCGCTCGTGACGATACTTTCAATTGATTTGTAATGTTATTCTTTTCGTGATTCTAAGATGTTGTTCCGAAGGGATGACAGATATTCACATGATCTACTCGTAAATTACAGTGAACTTCTGACAGCATTCCAACTTCGACTTTGTTTTTCTTGGAATTACCGATTCCGACATGTATATTTACTTCTATGTCGAAATTCTTACTAATTTTCATGGGATATCCTGTTTGTTGCAGTTGCATTGCACTTTATTAGCTATTTGACTCCACGTTTGTTGCCTATTAGAATTTCTTGTTTTGTAAAAGACTTTCAGCAAACCAGCTTAGTTGGCGCTGATGCAGTTTCTCCGAGATTTCCACGTCTGAGGCTATATAACTGCAAATAGTTATATTCACAACACATGGGAGGTGTTCACAGGTTACCGGGCAATATACATAACAGACGAAAAAAAACAAAAAACATTGGTCCCCACTCAGATCGGACCATAAATGTATTGTTTAAATACTTTGAAATTATGTAGTATGTGGTTAACAACTCATGGACGTGTTCAGTGTTCAGTTGTGCTGCTTCCGAGTAACTTTCCATCTTTTGTGTTGCGCTTGGCTTGAGCTTTCCAATTCCTAGGATTGATCGAAAAGTCAAATCGCATTATCAGTGGGCTACTTTCACCTTGTGGGAGCAGATTTCAGTGCACAAACTTTATTCACCAGTCTGCATAGACATTCATTTTGAAAGACGTGGCAGCTTACAAGGCAACCATTCTGAGCATTTAGGTTGTCGGCGTCAATTGAACACACTCGTGCTTTCATGTAAGGCCACACGTGAAGGTGAGCTGCGTTTACGTTTGGTCTGGGTGGTACAACTACTGACACACTTGAGTCAATCTGTCACACCATTAATTTGCATTTATGTACTACCTTGTTGTATGACACCCATGTGCTGGTGCAACATCACGCATGCACTTGTATTAACTGCCTCTACAGCGCTTAACGAGACTCTGCCTCACTTCTGCTTGAGACGATAATAATTAAAGGCGAAAGAGGGGATTCATCCACACTAACTATTCAAGGTGTTTTCTGAGTTAAGATGGCAACGTTACGTGGTATATAAGTTCACACGAGACAAAGGAGTAGAATGGAGTGCCTGTCTCCCGGACTATCAATTAGTAGAATAAAAACAGTCAGTCTAGATTGCAACTGATATCTGTTTATTCTAATAATAAGTTACAGTCAGACTCATCTTCAGACCAGTACCTCCTTGGTAACATGTAGAGCCTGTACTCGGAGCTGCTGTATGTACCGAAAGATACCGTCAAAAACAGCAGCTGTTGAGCAAATATTAGTTGTGATTTAGACTGACTGTTTTCGTTATAGTGCTTTAGAAAATCACTGCCTTCCAATACGACTTGAAAAATGATATCACTTATTTTTTCTCACCAAGAAATGAGATGTTTGTGCTGATAACTAGGATTAATGCATGCTCTAACGGCTATTGCTTTTTGCAACGATGCTTTAGTTAACTTCCTTCATGCCGGGATTACAGTCTGTCCATTCATTTTAGTGTTACAGCCATGATGGACCGTCCCGCGCTGCCCTCCCGTCATGTTTTCCGCAACGATGTGGCGTTATTTGAACGCGGTATGGATGGCCGTGTGGTCGGGACACCATTCTTATGGCAGTGGTCGTCTTCCAAGAAACTGGAAACGCTGTTTCTCACGCCCGTGTCTCCTTAACTTTCCACAGCAGACGCAGAGCACACCGTTTTATCAGACTAACTTTTATTATCTTACATATTTTTTGTAGTTAATTCAAAAACCATGATTTATCTAATGGAGATGATTTGGCACAGTAATGGCATAAATGGAACAATGAAAGTGATAACGAAAAGATAAACGTACTGCTCAGTAACGCACAAAAAAGAGGTATTTTGGTTTCACTTAATGAAAAGTTTTTCAAGTTGCATATTGCTGATCCTTCTCCATTGGCGTAATTTGCGGCTCGAGGTTAGTCGTGGTCATGTGTTCGTGGGAAGCTGATGTCGGGTAGTGTGTGTGTGTGCGGGGGGGGGGGGAGGGGGGGAGGGGATGTCTCGTTCGACCGGCTGCAGTGACTGTCTTCTCAGGACGTAGTTTTGTTTCTTCCCAGTCCGTTGAGCAAGGGAAAAATCCCTGGCAGTACCAGCAATAGAACCCCGGGCGTTTGCATGACCTCTCAGCAAACTTCAGGGCTACCAAGTTCTAAACATTTTAAAGATGTGAACCCGTGGATAACGCACAGCGCACTGTTGGGAGTATTTCCCGTAATGCCTGTTGAGCAAAAATGTTGTTAGATTATACTTGTCTATCGAAAGCTTTTCTGATCGGTTACGAAAGCAGCTGCAATTTCTAGAACAGAATGCTGTAATACTCCTATTTAAGAGAATGTAATCTCTGATATCGTTTGCGAAGAAGGAACTGTATTTGGTCAAGGAGTCTGGAATGCCTTTGCTTATCTCACACAGCGTCCGTCAGTGTATGAACAGCGCTAGGCGACTCATGTTTGTAGCAGACGATTAGTTCTTACAACACGCTTCCGTTCGCATTCCTATAAGCACAGGACGTCATTCATACGCTATTCTACCCTACTAAAATAATTGTTTCCCACTGCATTCGTCTTCTATCTAATGAAGTGACAGTATCGATAACAGCGACAAATGAATAAATGATATATGGTCCTTTTGCGTATCTTAATGGAGTATTGTTTCGTTACATCATTACAGCGCAATAAGAAGAGATGTGCTGTAGTAGTAATTAAATCAGTTTTCGTTCTTTGAACATACTTTCGGAATGATCGTTCAGGTAATGCGAACTATGAAATCGATTATGATTTTTCATGGGCATAAGTTGATACAAAAGTTTAAAAGTTATTTTACTGTTTAGTTCTCTAGCTAGTTCTACTTTTCGTTGCTTATACAGTTCCTCTCGATTCTAGTAAGCATTATGCTGCTTGCTATACTTCAAGTAATGCTGAAATAAAAAAATAAAAAAACGCAATCATGTCACTTGGTTGTTTAGTGTGCGTTTAAAAAACTCAGGTGCAGTATCATTGTCATTCAAGAGAGAATGAACAACAAATAAAATGAAAACAGAATTAGGTTTACTGCCTACGAAAAAATGTGTGACTCGCGCCTCCCGTCGGGGAGACCGTTCGCCGGTTGCAAGTCTTTCGATTTGACGCCACTCCGGCGACTTGCGCGTCGATGGGGGTGAAATGATGATGGTTAGGACAACTCAACACCCAGTGCCTGAGCGGAGAAAATCTCCATGCCAGCCGGCGGGAATCGAGCCTGGGCCCTTAGGATTGAAATTCTGTCGCGCTGACCTCTCAGCTACCGGGGACGGACTACTACGTACGGAGGAATCCTGGAATAACTGCAGCTATTGGTATTACTATATCTAGAATTCCTCATGCAGTATATTATGATTAAAAATTACTTATGTAACGAATGTGCCAGTTACAAAAAAGTGTACACCAACCGTCAGATCTGATAAAATATCGCCTGTTGCGCTTCTCGATCAATTAGGAGAAAGCTCATTTATGGTAGGTTCGTGTGCATCCCGTACAATGGCTATTTGAAAATTTTGATCGTGAGCGATCAAAAGTGAGAGCCTGTGTGACTACTATTTTGCAAATTAGCAGAAAATTTGTGGAGCAAGTACCACATTTTACACTGAGGTGAAAAAAGTCGTGGGATACCTCCTAATATCCTCTTTTTGCACGGAGTGGTGCGCCAACTCGACGTGGTATGAACTCAACAAGTCGGTGGAAATTCCCTGCAGAAATTCTGAGCCATGCTGCCCCTATAGCCGTTCATAATTCTGAAAGCGCTGCCGGTGCAGTATTATGTGTACAAACTGACCTCTTGATTATATCCAATAAATGTTCGCTGTTATTCAGGTCGGTCGATCTGGGTGTCCAAGTCATTCTCTCGAACTCTCCGGGATGTTCTTCAGGCCAGTCGCGAACAGTTAGCGCCTGGTGACATGATACATGATTATACATAAAAATTCCATCGTTGTTTGGGACAAGTGGTCGAACATAAACATTTCTAGTGAATGATCGGTTCAGGTGGACCAGAGGACCCAGTCCATTCCATGCAGACACAGTTCACGCATTATGGAGCCACCACCAGCTTGCACAGTGGCCTGTTCATAACCTTGGTCCAGGGCTCTGTGGGGTCTGTTTCACACTCGAACCATACCATCAGCTCTTACAAACTGAAATCGGGACTCATCTGACCATGCGAGGGTTTCCCAGTCGTCTAGGGTCCAAATGATGTGGTCACGAGCCTAGGAGAGGCGTTGCAGGCGATATCGTGTTGTTAGTAAACGCACTCGCATCGGTGGTGTGCTGCCATAGCCCATTTATGGCAAATTTCGCCTGACTGACCTAATGGATACGATCGTCGTACGTCCCACATTGGTTTCAGTGGTTATTTCACTCAGTGTGCTGGTTATCACTGAAAACTCTTCGCAAATACCGCTGCTCTCGGTCTTTCAGTGAATGCGGGCGGCCACTGCGTTGTCCGTGGTGAGAGATAACGCCTGAAATTTGGTATTCCCGGTACGCACTTCACACTGTAGATCCCGGAATACTGAATTCCCTAACGATTTCCAAAACTGAATGTCCCATGCGTCTAGCTCCAACTAGCATTCCTCGTTCGGAGTCTGCTATCGTCGTGCGGCCATAATCATTTCGGAAACGTTTTCACAAGAATCACCTGAGTACAAATGACAGTTCCGCCAACGCACTGTCCTTTTATACCTCGTGTGAGCGATACATGCGTCATCTGTATATGTGCATATCGCTCTACCATGGCTTTTGTCACCACAGTGTATGTGTTAGTACAGTTGAGGCGTATCGTAACAGTACTGTCAGTTTAAGACTGTATTACAAGTGGAACAACATTATATTTGAACAGAAAACAATACATAACTTTTGCTACTGAGCAGCCTGTCTCAAAAATGTTTGCATTGGTTGCACCTCTCCCCATTGCAGGATTCCGAGATAGTGTACCGATGATGACCCGCGATGGTGTCGTTTGTATCCAGATCCGTTACACGTCTGCAGCAGGCAGTGCTAAGACTGCCGAGCTGTCGCAGCTGTCGACGGCAGCCTGAAGTCGTGAGATCGCAGTTCCAGAGTGCGGACAATGTGAAACAAACGGCACTGACATACTTATGTAGTATATTTGTCTATACGATGACCTCTTACTCCGTGACACCCGCGGAACTGTTTCATTTCAGTGAGCAACACGACAAGGCTATACGCTTATTCCCATCGCAGCACAATCCTCTTAATTTTCAAATCGGATGACCTCTTACTCCGTGACACCCGCGGAACTGTTTCATTTCAGTGAGCAACACGACAAGGCTATACGCTTATTCCCATCGAAGCACAATCCTCTTAATTTTCAAATCGGATAGTGTGCACACATATTATTTCAACAGGGACTCTCCACTACACAGATGAAAATTTTCTTAATTCATCAAAAAACAACATTAGAGAACACAGCAGTTTAGTCGTTAGCAATCACTGTCTTTCTGCAGTCCACGTTCGTTAGGTGCAAATATTAAATTAAATGTTTTATCTGTGTCCTCACACACGAAAGCCAACCCACCACACACGCCGTCATGTCGATAGTCAGTATCATTCCTCGCTGACCCTAACACTCGAGTCTTCAGTTCGATTGTCAAAGCATGCTCTCTTCTAACGACAATAACTTCAAACATTTATGTTCAAATGGATTTATGTGTCACATCTGAATTTATTTACGTTTATTACGAAGTATATTGAATGAAAGAAAATAATAAAAGGAGAGAAAAGAAATATTAATACAGGACTACCCGAAACAGTCTAAGAGGTTTGAAGGGTTTTGGAGGGGAGGTTGTGCTGAGAAATAATTATAAATGAGAAACGTTTACGAGTTATTTAGCGCTGAAGTTGACCAATCAGGTCGCTGCGTGCGCAAAGTCAAGTAATTGCATGCGCTACAAAGCAGAAACGCATAGAACATCTCTGGGTCCGTGAGTTACTAATTGTTCAAATCCTAAACCCCAGTTAAAATGTCCCTTTTTCGGAGGTGATAAATATAAGCTAGATGAGAAAAGGTTACATTTCTTCCGTTTGAGGAAACCAAACGAAGAACACGTTAGGCGACATTTCCTCTGACAGGCGGTTCCTTGGACGACTTTCCGGCACAAGTACTTAAGACGTGCCGCCAGAGCTATACGAAGACACAACACAAGTGCAACAATGTAACAGCACAGCTAAGTGGTACAATGCCGTTTCTATCCTTGCTTTTGTTAGTAGCTGCTACACCTCTGTCAGTTGTTTGAAAAAGGGCTTTCTCCAGTTTACCGGAGAAGTAAGATTACCAATCCACTGAAATTTGAAATTAACTTCCTATTTAGTCCCGACAATGAAAAGCATCGTCCTCGAGGCTGATTAATTACGAGACTGAACTATGTAGATAGAGAGCACAACTCATTTTTTAAAAAAGCTAGTGATTAACAAAGAGTTGTATTTTAAATATAACAAACATGTGAGTTGAGAGCAGCTTCACTAACGATTTAGCAATACTAAGAATAGAGTGTTATATTGTTAGAGATACTAAACAAAAGTCAACAGCAGTGATACATAAAGATACAAAGTTACGTGAACAAAACTAACAACTAATGGTACTGTGTTTTGGAGAGGAAACGTGCATGGATTTAGTTATGCTAGAGAGAGAGGGAGAGAGAGAGAGAGAGAGCTGTGACAAAACTGATGGTATCTGAATTACCTGTCAAGTCGGTTGGTAGGACACACAAATTCCATACAAAAAGCCCATACGCGTGTTGCAATTGATCGTGTGTGTAAAATACTTTTTATTGTTTATCTCTGGTGGAAAGAAAACATTACATTTTACACTTACTGTATGTCATTTGACTTTAGCGAACACATTTGGCGCGATGTGTATTTTACATTTCCATATCCTTATTGCTGGTAAACCAACGTGCTTACGCTTTGTTATGAGTGGAATGTGACTGAGATATACACACTTCAAATTTCCAAAGATCAGATGATGACAGCAAGTAACTGTCGGAACCAGTCATCGTGAAATAAATAATATTTAGCGATTCTGGTTTCAGAAGAAATTTCTTTCCATTAAATCGGCAGATCGCTCCCATCACATAAAGATGCGCAACCTATATAAAAGGCTAACACATCTTTCCGATCTTGCCGTTGGAGTCTTCAGTCCATAGACTCAGTTTGATCCAGTCCTCCATTCCAATGCATCCTGTGCAGCGCTCTTCATCTCTGTTTAACTCAGCAACATACAACCATTTGAACCATTTTACAGTAGTCACGTCTTAGTCTCCTTTTGTGCTTGACACTCAACCCACACTCCCCTCCACTACCAAACTGACTATACCTCTACGTCTTATGTTGTGTCTTATCAACCGGTCCCTTTCTTTAGTCATGTTGTGCCATAAATTTCTGTTTTTCTCAATTTTAACCAGTACCTCTTCATTAGATTCCTGATTTAACAGTACAGTCTTCACCATTCTTATGTAACACCACATTACCAAATCTTCTTGTTGTCTGGGCTGTTTTTGTATCTACGTTTCACTACCGTAGAAGATTACGCTCCAAATACGTTCAGAAAAGACTTCTAGCACTAAAATTTATATTCAAAGTTAACTAATTTTCTTCTGCTTCATAAAAGCAAATGTTGCTTTAGCCAGTTTGCATTTTATATCTACAGTGGAGACTCTATTAATCGGACTAACAGTTGTTGCAAGTGATCCGCATAATCGAAAATCAAGATAATTGAATGTTTGAAGAAAAGCGATTTTTGTGTTAACAACTGTAGAAAGATAACCTACGCCGCTCGCGTATGATTATCTATTACGTTCGTTAACATTCGGTTGCTATTCTAGAGTTAATACGTAATGTTAGGTGTTAATTCAAAACAAGAAAGACAAACTTATTAAAATGAACGAAAATCAGTGATTGTTAAGAGATTACAGAGACATTTCCGAACACACGTGCACATTTCTTCAAAATTACTAAAATGCTGCAACCTTATTCATGAAATGTCTAACAAAAGTCACATAGGACTCTTGATAGAATTTCATTTTTTTTAAATATGTGGAAATTGTCGTTTGACGTAAATTCCTTCTACATCACGAATTCGTTTTAATTGCAGTGGACACACGGTGTCACAGGCTGTTTTTCGAACTATTTGAAAGCGGTTTCCACGAGTTGAAATACTTCCGCATAGGATGGTCGTGAATCGTTTTGTGCACCTATGTGTTCTTCTGTTTCATCTTCTAACACTGTTACTCGCTCTTAACTTGTTCTTTATCCTGGTGCTGAACCTTCTCGCCAAGAAGCTAAAGATTTTGATGGTAATGATTTCCAATTTACTACGGTTTCATCAGCGTTGTAAACAAAGTCCAAATCACAATCATTGTCCGTTTCTATTTTAAAACCATCTTTAACAGAATTTTCTATATGTACATAGCTGACATTTTTGCACCTAGTATTTCCAATTCGCGAATTCCATTACTTGATTTGAGTCTGTACAACCATCTGTTACTTGCCACACACAATTCATTGACACGTATTACACTAGTTAACAAATTTAAACTTTTTTCTATATCTGGCTTTTAAATGGGTGAATTTACCTGATTTTGGGGTGCTGAATACACTGGTAAAATCAGTTTTTAAAAAATGGTAATGGCGAAGTCTGGCACAATTAAGTCAAACAAAAATACACATTCAGAAAGTTTTAAATCAATACTATTTTGTATGTATATATGGGCATGATGCCAATAAAAGGTCCAAATTAGTTCAGAAGATATTTTCACCTTTAATTGTCTTTGGTTTTTGACAAATGCGACGACGGTGGTGCTTTCTTGTTTGCCGTTTCATCACTCTCCCAACGAGACCGCTGCAGTAGTCACCCATCATTGAAGGATTCCAATGGCCTTGGTAACGGTGTTCCATGGTAAGAATGTCTTGGTGTAATAGTTAACCATGACCATCGGTTACAGCTCCCAAATTTTCCGGGAAGAAATCAAGGTGAGAATGTAAAAAGTGAATTTTAAGCGACATTCTACACCCCATGTTCTTATAGTTGTCCAGCAGATCATTCACAGTGGTAACATAGTTTTTGTCTTTTCTGTTACCCAAAAAGCCATTCACAATTGCTTTAAAAGAAGACCAAGCAGCTAATTGGATATCTGTGAGTTTGGTATCAAAGGATGGATCTTTCAGCAATTTTCTTATTTGTGGTTTAACAAATATACCCTCTTTCAGCATTTCCTCACGTAATTTGGGAAACTTTCTTTTAAGTGATTGAAGGCCTCACCTTCTTTATACAGAGCTGTTACGAAGTTCTTGATAAGGTACAACTTGATATGAAAGGGAGGCAAAATGATTTTATCGGGCTCAACCACTGGGGTATTGTTCATATTTACGTTTCCAGGAACATATGACGTCCGTATAGGCCATTTCTTGATTGTATAGTGGTTCTTGGTGTTACGGCTGTCCCAAAGGTAAAAGAAGCACCAGTATTTCGTGAATCCAGCCTGTAAACCGGTAAGGAGTGCAAAACGTTTAAATCACAGCAAAGCTGCCATTCATGATCCTCATATTTGATTGCCTCTAGCAGCAGAGCCATGATTTCATAAATTTCTTTCATGTCTACTGAGTATGCCAAAGGTACCGATGGAAATGCTTTGGCATTATGCGGTAGTACTGCTTTCAAGCTGGTTTTACTGGAGTCAATAAATAGTCGCCACTCTGTGGATTATGTTGCACACCTAGCTGCACCATCATACCATTGATATCTCTACACACACGCATTGAATTCTGCATATCGAAATATGACCCCAAGAGTTCAGATTAGTGTTTCAAAAGTTTTAGACCGCGAACCAAATCGTTGAGTTCCTTTCCATTAAAGAACTGAGGCGAAGCGTCGTGATTTTAAGGGCGGTACTCTTCTATATGTTCAATACTTTCTAATTCATTTTACATGGTGTCTGTTTCCGTGTCTTTCAAGTTACAGACAGAAACAGGCAACTCATCTTCATGGGGCATAGGCAAATGCACTGTAGATACATTTGGATACTTTATTTTATGTCTAGTTTTGCTTGAATGTCCCGAAATATTTGTAAGACAGAAGTAACAGTCTAAATAATGGTCTTCAGGCTCACGCCACGCCATCGGAGCAGCGAATAGCATGGCTCGGCCTTTTTCTTTCAGCCACTCAGCTAAGGGTGTAGTACAGGTTATGCAACCAATACGAACTGAAAATTTTTTATCTTGATCACCAAACCAGTGATTGGTTTTCTTTGGGCTTTTGGAGTGAATTTCCCACACACATAACAAAAGTTGTCGGGGTGGTTTAGACAGTAACGAGATTTACTAGTTGCCATTTTTCTTAGTGTACGTTTGAAACACAAAAAATTTGCACTGTTTTTCACAGGAAACACTGACTGAGGATCTCTTTCACACCACTGGATTACCACACCAACCATCTACTGACGATTTGTAAATCTTCCAGCTCTCCTCTGCAAATCAAAAATAAACAATTAAACATCAAAACAGAAGAACAGCAAAAAGCGAAATACTGAATACGAAAAATAAAAACCCTTAAAAATCAAAAATGGTACGTGCTAAACATTTTGAAAGGTATATTCGGATTCTACACACCAAAATACATACTAGTTGCTGTATCACATCCCAGATGCAAAATTGTTGTTGATTAGTGTTATTTATTTGGGTGTAACGCCTTATTTACAAAGCAAAGGACCAGATATAGGTTACCCACATGATCGTTTTCGCGAAACGCAGTAGTACCAAGGTTCTTCCGAAAGTTCATCTTTCGGTTTCTTCGTCACTTTTGAGGGCTACTCCTGTCTTCACCATCAAGTTAGCAGGTGTGCTTCAAAACTGAATTGCTACTCATGTAATACCGCTTATCGTACAAGTACCTACTCCATACTTATCGACTAACTTATGACCAGTTTCTCCTGTTTTTAATGAAGCAGTGATATTTATTTTATCTTTAAGCGATACCATCAATCTCTTGCACTTTGACATTTGAACCAAAGACGCGACACGGCGCAGCGATTGGCAAATGTCAACTCAAACGAGGGGACGCGGGCGGATAGAGCCAGAGCGACCTGTCCATGATCGCACGGACCAAACTACGGAGATTTGGTCGCTGATGATAATTCGGATACTCGTGAATCCGTGTACTGAGTTCCGGACACTCGAGTCTCCACTCTAGTATACCTGTTCCACAAACTGCCCTTTTAAGTGGAACGCATTACATTTTCCCACGTTGAGGAGCAACTGCAAATACCTGCAACAAGGGAGGGTTCGTTGGAGGTCTTCCTGTACTTTGCAACAATTTTCTGCTGTTGCAGCTTCGAAATATGCAATAGCATCATTAGCAAAAAGTCTAATGAAACTTCCGACGTTGTAAAGTAGATCATTTATATGTACTGTGAAAAGTAGTAGTTCTACTACACACGCTCGAAGTTACTTTTCTGTCAGAAGATTTCTCTCCATAAGAAAGAGACGAAGTGCTCAACAACATCGTATGAATTACGGAATACGAAGAACACTGTATTAAACCGCGCAACTGTACCAACTGCTTTTTAGGTCTTGTGGACGAACAGTGGTGGCTGGATTTCACGGTATCGTTGATTTCGGAATCCATGTTGATTGCTTTAGAGAAAATTTTCGGCCTCCAGCAATGTCATATTATGCGAACCCAAAATACGTTCTGTCATGCTTTAACAGACTGTAATCGAATCATTTAATTCAGCCTGATCCTACTACTCTCGTCTTTTGCTGGATATTCATCTTATAACCTCTTCACAGGGTGCGAACCACTCCGTTCCACTGCTCTAGTAAACCTTTTGCCGTATACGTGCCAATTTTAAATTCGGCTCATTAAGCTACAGTTCTCTTTCTAATTTCCTCCTTCGTTTCCTTAACGCGTTGCTCAGTGTACATACAGAATAACATCAGCTTTGGTATATAAACCTGACTAAACTCTCATCTGAAACACTACTTTTCTTCCATTTCCTGCGACTGCAACAACTGCATTTGATTTCTGAAAAGGTTACAAAGGTTACTGATTAGCTCTCGATATATGTATTTTATGTCTGCTATGTTTATAATTTCAAAAATGGTATTCCAGTCAACATTAACAACTGATTTCTGCAGTTCTACAAATGCTACAAATGTAGGTTAGCCCTCCCTCAGTTTATCTTTTAAGAAAATTATTATGGACAGCATTTCCCTGGGTGTTTCTACAGTTCTCCAGAATTGAAACTCATCTTCCTGCTGCAGGATTTCTACCAGTCTTTCCTTCTTCTGTAAAAATTCGTGTCAGTTTCCAATACTAGTGTTTCGTTTAGTTTATTTCGTATACAACGTGGTTAAAAGATTACATGACTCATACACTTTGAGAACAAGCTGTGGCAAACTGGAAGTCCCTAGTACAATGAGGCTGAAAGGAAGCTGTTTTGGAATGAGCGCTTTCCATGCAACGGCAAATTGCACCATGCCCTGGGTAAGCTACTTGTTGATCAGTCAGTCACTGGCTTCGACTCATGGTGAGAGGAACTCACCTTTGCTAGAAACAAGGAAATGCTAGTACACCTTACGCCAAGACCAAAAGCTGTGATTGGAGTAGACCAGTGCGAACACTAGACGGCAGAATTAGTTTTAGTTCCAGTAGGCTACGATGATGAAGGTAAACAATCTGGTACTTCGCCCACGGCAGCACGCTGTAGCGAGCAGTTGTTCGTCTTAGGTAAAGTTATTTCCTTTTCGTATTCTCTTTTACCATGTGGGTTTCGTGTAAAGGATACTTAATATATGTACACATTTTCAATTGCTTCATAACACGTGGTGATCTGAATACCATCGATGCTATCCATCTCTAAATTCAAGTGACTTACTAGCAGCTTTTCCTGCTAGTGACGATACCTTCAAGTGATTTGTAATGTTATTCTTTTCGTGATCCTAAGATGTTGTTGCGAAGGGATGACAGATATTTACATGATCTACTCGTGATTTACAGTGAACTTCTGACAGGAATTTAGACTTCGACTTTGCTTTTTCTGGAATTACCGATTCCGTCACGTATATTTACTTCATGTTGAAATTCTTACCAATTTTCATGGGATATCCTGTTTGTAGCAGTTGCATTGCACTTGATTAAGTATTGACTGCACATGCGTTGCCTATGAGAATTTCTTGTTTTGTAAAAGACTTTCAGCAAGCCATCTTCGTTTTTCGCTGGGAGATTTCCTGCGCCTGAGGCTACGTAACTTCAAATAGTTGTATCCACATCACATGGGAGGTGTTCATAGGTTACCGGCCAATATATGTAACAGACGGCAAAATCATTTGTGCTTGCACAGATCGGACCAATAAAGTGTGGTTTAATACACTTTGAAGATGTTTAGTATGGGGTTTTCAGTTCATGGACGTGTTCAGTGTTCAGTTGTGCTACTTCCGAGTAACTTTCGTCTTCTGTGTTGCGATTGGATTGCCGTGAGCTTGCCATCTCCTAGCATTGTTCAAAAAGTCAGATCGTGTCCGCAATGGGTAACTTTCAGTGTCTGGGAGTAGATTTCAGTGCATAAATTACATTCATCACTCTCGTTTTGAAATGGGTGGGAGCTTACAAGGCAACCATTCTGAGCCCGTAGTCATCGATGCTCTGCATTTAGATTGTCGACCTCAGTTGAACACATTTTTTCTTCAAGTAGGGTTACACGTAAATCTGAGCTGAGTCTGCGTATTACAACTACTGACACACTTGAGTCAGTCCATCACACCATGAAGTTGCATTCATGAACTACCTCGTTGTATGACACCCATGTGCTGGTGCAACATCACGCATGCAGTAGTATAAACTGCCTCTGCAGTGCTTAAGAACACACATTCTCGCTCCTACTTGAGACGACAGTCATAAAACACGAAAGAGAGGGTGTATCCACACTAACTACTCACGCTGTGAACCTGTTTGTTAAAGATGACAACTTTACGTGGGAGATAAGTTCAAACGACACCTACGACAGTAGAGTGGGCTGCCTATCTCCCACGCTATCAGTTGGTAGAATAAAAACTGCCAGTCTGGATTGCAACTAATATTTGTTTATTCTGCTAATTGGTTACAGTCAAATTCATCTTCAGACCATTACCTCTTTGGGGACATGTGGAGCCGGTGTACGGAGTTGCTGCGTGTACCAAAAGGTATCCATCCACAGTAACAATTGTTCAGCAAATATTAGTTACGATCTAGATTGACTTTTTTCTGAGGATCACTGTAGTTCCAATACGACTTCAAAAATTAAATTACTTATTGTTTCTCACCCAAGAATGAGATGTTTGTATTGCTAGCTAAGACTAATGCATGTCCTAACGGCTAAAAGTTTTTATTGCTTTTTGCACCCACATTCTAGTTAACTTCCTTCAAGGCCGGGGCTACACTCTGTGTACCCAGTTTAGTGTTAGAGACGTGACGAGCCGTCCCGCGCTGACAGCCCGCCATGTTTCTCCGCTAATTTGTGGAGTCATATGTACGCGGTATATATGGTCGTGGGATGAGGGCGCCGTTCTTACCGCCGCTGTCGGCTTCTCAGAAACTGGAACCGCTCTTCCTCACGCCAGTATCTCCTCAACTTGCCACAGGAGGCTAAGGGCACACCGTTTTTTGAAACTAATTTTATCTTATGCATTTTTGTTGTTCATTCAAAATTTTGAATTTGTACAGTGGAGATGTTTTGAAACTGTAAGCTGACGCCGTGTGGTGTGGGGAGATGTCTCGTTCGACCGGCTGCGGCGGCTGCCTTTTCAGGACGTAGTTTTGTTGCTTCCCAGTCCCTTCACCACGGAAAAAAAAATCCCTGGCAGTACCACGAATAGAATCCGGGACCTTTGCATTACCTCTCAGCTACGGAGGCAAACTTGAGGGCAACCATGTTCTAAGTATTTTAAAGATGTGAACCCGTGGATAACGCACACTAGGGAGTATTTCCGGCAATGCCTTTTGAGCAATAATGTTATCAGATTATACCTGTCTATCGAAAGCTTTTCTGATCCTTTGTGAAAGTAGCTGCAGTTTCTAGAACGGAATGCTTTAATTCTCCTATGTAAGACAATGCAATCTCTCATATCGTCTGCGAAGAAGACGGCGCGTCGTTTGACCAAGGACTCTGTAATGCCTTTGCTTATCTCACAGAGCGTCCACCAGTGTATGAGCAGCACTACGTCTCCCATGTTCGTAGTAGACGATTAGTTCTTAAAAGACGCTTCCGATCACATACGTATAATCACAGGACGACATTCATAAGCTATTCTAGCCTATTAAAGTAATTGGTTTCCACTGGATTCGTATCTTATCTAATGAAGTGACAGTATCGATGACAGCGAGAAATAAATAAAAAATTATAAGGACCTCTTGCGCACTCGAAAGAAATCTTGTTTCATTACATCATTACAGAGCACTAAAAAAGCTTTTCTGTAAAAGTAATTACATCACTTTTCGTTGTTTATAGCACAGATTCGGAAGGATCGTTTGGACAGTGCGAACTATAAAATCGTTCATTATTTTTCGAGGATATAAGTTGACCAACACACGTGCAAAAGTTTGAATCTCATTCTACTGATTAACTCTGTGGCCATTCCCACTTTTACATTGTCTATACAGTACCTCTCCATTCTGATAAACATTGTACTGCTTGACTTTACGTAATGTAGAAATGAAAAACGTGAACCTCTCACATGGTAGTTTACTGTACGTTTAAAAACACACAGGTGCAGTATCTTTGTCATTCAAGAGAGAGAGAGAAAAAAAATTACCAGAGAAATAGGTTTACTAACTTCAGAGAAATACAGTACCAACTGCAACTATTACCACTACTGGTAATATTACTTCATCTACAATTAACGGTTCTATTTATTATGATTAAAAATTAACTATCTAACGAATGTGCCAGTTACAAACACGTATACACCAGCCGTAAGGTTTTGTGTAATAGCGCCTGCTAGGCTTCTCGACCAACCAGGACAAAGTACATTTATGGTAGACTCGTGTGCATCTCACATAATGATGGCGATTTGAATATTGCCCGTTTCAGAAGTTAAATTGCCGTACGTACCCGAATCTAGTGTGCCTTTTTTTCCATACACAGTGCTCAAAATTGGATTGCGCATAAGATTCGATGGTGCATTGGATTAGAGTACAAACCCGGTATTTCTTACCCTATGTCATCTGAAGTAGCAAAACATTTATTAAACTCTAGCAAGAAAATATTGGTACGATATCTGTTAGTTAAAGAAAGGAAGACTAAATCGGGTAAGAGATTAACAGAGCTGGCTTATATTTCCAGTTCTGAATTCTGTTTGCAGACGTCAGAACGAAATCCATTATTGCGCCAGAGAAAATTTTCTTTACTCGCCGGCTCAAATAGAACGTGTCGTTATTCTTTTTTGTTTGTTTTTTATTTGTTCGTTGAAATTTAGGTACTGCCCCGAACGTTACAACGCATTGTTGTACTTCTCAATCTCGTTTCATTATTGGTGCGCTACTACAGTACTTCGCATTGTGTCTACATTAGGTACTCACGAAATAGAAGGCAAGCTGGGGAGAATATCGTATGAAGCTACTTTCAAGCGTAAAATAATTCTTTATGCTGAAGGAGAGTTCAATGTAGTTGAGAGTAACGTTCGTTTACCGAAGAAGTGGAAATTGGGATTACTTGCAACTACCGCTACTAGAAAGAAATTCACTGGAGCTCGCAAAGGAAGACATCCTAACGTTGAAGTAAATGTTTTGGAATTCGTCCGAGAAAGGAGGAAGAATGGGCAACTTCTGGCCAGTGACCCCATAATAAAAAAAGCAGAACAGGTGGCTGCAGCTCTTAATATACCGAAGCAAGAGTTTAAGGCTAGCCGGAGATGAGTTGATTGCTTTATGAAACAAGCGAGCTTATCTTTGCGACGCCGTACAATAATATGCCAAAAGCTTCCACAGGATTTTGAGAAGAAACTTCAACAATTTTGTCACATTTGGGAAAGAGAAGAATTTTTTGATGGGCCAAATACGCAACGCTGATGAGACTCCAGTTTCGTTTGATATGCCACTTAATTACACGATTGACGAGAAGGGTACAAAAGAAGTTACCATCAAAACATCTGGGTGTGAAAAACAGTGCGTAACAGTAATGCTGGTAATCATTAATCTTCAAGCGAAAAACAAGTCCTAAGACTCTAAAGAATAAAAACCTATTCCCTCATGACGTCATTGTTCGGAATCAAGAGAAGGGATGGACGACTGAAACTATGATGCTTGACTGGCTCCGAAACGTGTGGGAACTCCGTCCTCGTGGGCTTTCCAAGCCAACATCAATCAATTGTGTTGGTGCATTTTGTGGTCATCTCACTTACGACGTAAAAAAGAAGATCCGCAGCCTACCCAGTGATCTTGTTGTTATTCCTGGAGGAATGATTTCTGTACTACGACCCCTGGACGATATTATAAATAAACCTTTCAAAGGTTACGTTCAGGAACAGTGCGAAAAATGGTTTTGCGAACCATATCGTGATCTGACTTCGACAGGAAAAATTAAAATTGCTGCACCCTACATTGTTACGCATCAGTGGTGGAGATACATGTGGGTGTGTGTGTGTGTGGTGGGGGAGTGCGTTGCCACCCGCGTCGACCCTGCCAGTCAGCCTGCACGTATTCGTTCGTTTCTTTCGTCAGTCCAACAAACGAGCATAATTGCCCTTAACGATAGTGATTCTGTTGTGGGAGCATTGTCTGTTTGTCCTAGATCGGACTATCCTACTCTGCACATGCTGTACAAAATATTTGCTGCCTCTGTTGCTACAGTAGAAAGAAGCTTTTCAACATTGCGGCGTACAAAGACATGGCTGAGGACGACAATGAAAGAGGATCGACTTAATGGCTTAACCCTGTAGAACACTCACCCTGACATTGAATTTCCTACTGACGATGTAATTAACCAATGTTCCAGGAAGAATAGGCGCATAGAATTCGTCATTTAAGGAAGAGAATCACAATTGTAACTTTTTTGAGTCATAAGATGGTGTTGCTTTGTATATGTGTATAATCATTTTAAATACAACTTTCCTAAACTTTGCATGTGACTTGATTATTTTTTTAATTATGGTATAAGTAAAGGTAGTTCAAAATATCTTTAGCGCCCCCTCCTTGAGGTTTTTCTGTATCTGCCACTGTTTCAGACTGGGTTTCGACTGCCTGGAAACACATCGAAGCTCCAATGATCGCAAAATCATTGAAGAAATGCTGTAGCCGGACGAGACACAAGCAGCAACAGGGAAGTAACCGATTTTGTGACGTTTACGAGTTCCTAACCAGGAGCGAATTTTATAATATCATCTGTGTGTCTTAATAGTTTAGTTTCTTGAGTTTCTGCGTGTTAATTTAAAATCTAATAGCCACAATTCTCGCGTTTTCGTTTGCGTCGGAAAGTAAACCGATTTTGTGACATATTACAAGTTCCTAATCAGGGGCGAATCATTTAGTTTCACCTGAGTGCTTCGGTAGTTGGTTTTTGAATTTATCTAATTTATTGGACACAGTTCCTGCGTTTTCGTCAGAGTCTGCAGTAGAGTTTCGCAGCATGTGCTGATAGTCGGTTTATCTCGGTAGTTCAGTTTTCCACGGCATTAGTGTGGATAGGGACTACAATTGTTGTGTGTGGATGCGAGCCGAGTTGGTGACACTTAGCTCTCAGCTCCAGGCTGTGTTGGCTTCGGTTATACAGCTTGAAGCTGCAGTGGATGGGCTCCGCTGTTGTCACCCAGCAATGGGGATACAACGGACGTCTGGCACGTCGAAGTCTTCGATCGCTCATCACCGGTGCCCAGCCCGTTTACTGCTCGCACTGAGGTTGACCCCTCACCTGTTGTTGAGTGGGAGGTCACCAAGGGGCATAGCAGGTGGAAAAAGACTTCCCAGGAGGCAGCACGTAAGGCCCCCCCCTGTTTGTCTGACAAACAGGTTCCAGGTGCTGTCTGTGACTGACACTGTCACTGAGGCAGATGCTGTCACCTGTCCTATTTCAGAGGAAACTTCTCAGCCTGCAAGATCCGGACAATCACAGAGGGTGTGATTATTGATAGTTGGGAGCTCCAACGTTTGGAGCGTTATGTGGCCCCCTAAGGACATGGCTGCCAAGAAGGGAAAGAAAACCCCTCCCGGATGCTATGAAGAGTACAGGAACACAGGGTGCACCCAACTATAGGCGGTTTCTAACGTCGGTACCAATGATGTGTGTCACTTTCGATCAGAAGAGATTCTCTCTGGTTTTGAGCAGCTAACAGAAGTGGTAAAGGCTGCCAGTCTTGCTTGCAGGATGAAAGCAGAGCTGTTCATTTGCAGCACAGTCGATAGGAACAGTTGCGGACTTCCGGTACAGAGCCGAGTGGAGGGTCTGAATCAGATGCTCAGACTGTTCTACGACCGTGTAAGCTGCAGATTCCTCGACTTCCGCCAAAGGATGGATGGGTTTCGGGTTGCGCTGAATAGGTCAGGTGTCCACAATACGCAGGAGGCGGCTTCACGGGTAGCAAGTGGTGTGTGGCGTGGACTGGGCGGTTTTTTAGGTTAGAGGGTCTCGAGAAAACACAAGAAGGGCTTCAGTCACAAAGAGTGCAGGCCGAACACAAGAAGAACGTAGATACAGGAACCATCAGTATAACAGTTGTAAATTGTAGCTGTGTTGGGAAAGTACCAGAGCTCCAAGCGCTAATAGAAAGCACCGATGCTCAAATCGTTAGAGGCACTGAAAGCTGGCTAAAGCCGGAGATAAGCTGAGTCGAAATTTTTGGGAAGGACCTAACGGTGTTCTGAAAGGACAGGCTAAACGCGGTTGGCGGTTTCGTGTTTGTTGCTGTTAGAAGAATAATAATTTTATCGTTTTACCGACCTCCCAATTCAGGTGATACAGTTGCCGAAAGGTTCAAAGAAAAATTGAATTTGATTTCAAACACGTACCCGACTCATACCATGGTGGTGACTTTAATTTACCCTCGATATGTTGGCGAAAATACATGTTTAATATCGGAGGTAGGCATAAAACATCACCCGAAATTGTGCTAAACGTATTCTCTGAAAATTATTTAGAGCATTTATATCATGAGCGCACGCGAATAGTAAAAGGTTGTGAAAACACACTTAGTAACAAATAATCCTGAGTTAATAACGAGCATCAAACGGATACAGGGATAAGTGAGGACAGGGTTTTGGTAGCGAGACTGAATATTGTAACCCCCAAATCCTCCAAAAATAAACGAAAAATATACCTATTCATAAATAGCAGAGAGAAATTCACTTGACGCCTTCCTGAGAGACAATCTCCACTCCTTCCATATTAATAATATAAGTGTAGACCAGATGTGGCTTGAATTCAAAGAAATAGTGTCGGCAGCAATTGAGAGATTTATACCAAATAAATTAACAAACGACGGAGCTGATCCTCCTTGATACATAAAACGGGTCACAACGCTGTTGCAGAAACAACGAAAGAAACATGCCAGATTTAAATACACGCAAAATCCCCAAGATATTTTACAGAAGCTCGTAATTTAGCGCGGACTTCAATGCGAGATGCTTATAACAGTGTCCAAAACGAAACTTTGTCTCGAAACCAGGCAGAAAATCTAAAGAGACTCTGGTCGTATGTGAAGTATGATAGCGGCAAGAAGCAATCAATTCCTTCTCAGCGCGATAGCAATGTAGATACTATTGACGACAGTGTTGTTAAAGCAGAGTTACTAAACACAACCTTCCGAACTGCTTTCACAAAACAAGATGAAATAAATATTCCAGAATTCGAATCAAGAACAGCTGCCAACATGAGTAACGTAGAAGTAAATATCCTCGGAGTAGTGAAGCAACTTAAATCACATAATAAAAGCAAGTGTTCTGGTCCAGACTGTTTACCAGTTATGTTCCTTTCAGAGTACGCTGCCGCATTAGCTCCATGCTTAATAATCATATACAACAGTTCGCTCGACGAAAGATCCGTACCCAAAGACTGGAAAGTTGCACAAGTCACACCAATTTTGAAGAAAGGTAGTAGGAGTAATCCACTTAATTACAGGCCCATATCGTAAACGTCGATATGCAGCAGGATTCTGGAACATATATTGTGTTC
Organism: Schistocerca americana; assembly: GCF_021461395.2. Lineage (NCBI taxonomy): Eukaryota > Metazoa > Arthropoda > Insecta > Orthoptera > Acrididae > Schistocerca > Schistocerca americana. Next base: position 198,386,076 of record NC_060120.1, on the reverse strand, counting down.
GAACATTATGAACTACCTCTAAGAAAACGGTCTATTGACACAGTCAACATGGGTTCAGAAAACATCGTTCCTGTGAAACACATCTAGCTCTTTATTCGCATGAAATGTTGAGTGCTGTTGGAAGGGATTTCAGATCGATTCCGTATTTTTTGGATTTCCGGAATGCTTTTGACACTGTACCACACAAGCGGCTTGTAGTGAAATTGCGTGCATATGCAATATCGTCTAAGTTATGTGACTAGATTTGTGATTTCCTGTCAGAGAGGTCAGAGTTCGTAATAATTGACGGAAAGTCACCGAGTAAAACAGAAGTGATTTCTGGGGTTCCCTAAGGTAGTGTTATAGGCCCTTTGCTGTTTCTTTTCTATATAAACGATTTGGGAGATAATCAGAGCAGCCACCTTAGGTTGTTTGCAGATGACGCTGTAGTTAATCAACCTACAAAGATATCAGAAGATCAAAATAAGTTGCAAAACAATTTAGAAAATATATCTGAATGGTGGGAAAATTGGCAGTTGACTCTAAATAACGAAAAGTGTGATGTCATCCATATGAGTGCGAAAAGGAATTCCTTAAACTTTGGTTACATGATAAATCAATCAAATCTAAATGCCGTAAATTCAACTAAACACATAGGAATTACAATTACGAACAACTTAAATTGGAAGGAACACATAGAAAATGTGTTGGGGAAGGCTAACCAAAGATTGCGTTTTACTGGCAGAACACTTAGAAAATGTACAGATCTACTAAGGAGTCTGCCTACACTACGCTTGTACTTCCTCTTTTAGAACACTGTTGCACGGTGTGGGATCCTTACCAGATAGGACTGACGGAGTACATCGAAAAAGTTCAAAGAAGAGCAGCACGTTTTGTATTATCCCGAAATAGGGGAGAGAGTGTCACTGAAATGATACAAGATTTGGGATGGACTTCTCTAAACAAAGGCGTTTTTCGTTGCGACGGAATCTTCTGACGAAATTCCAATCACCAACTTTCTCCTCCAAAAGCGAAAATATTTTGACACCGACCTAGATAGGGAGAAACGATCACCACGATAAAATAAGGGAAATCAGAGCTCGCACGGCCATACCATGTTGAATACACAGGTTCTCGTCCGATCACCAAAGATAAGCAACATCGGGCCCGGTTAGTACTTGGATGGGTGACCGCCTGGGAACACCGGATGCTGTTGGCTCACAGCCATATATAAAGACTCCTTTCTCTTACTTGGCTAATTACTGTTTAGCTCTACAGGGCCTTTATACTGAAATGTTTCCCCACACCACCTAGTATTGTCTTTCTATGTGTGTGAGTAGCTGTATGTTCACTGTTGTGGGTAAATACATACAGCGTACACAGGGCGCTGTGTGAAACTGATAGCGATTACACCCTTCCGCTGTTGTTGAAATCTGCTCCAGATGCTGCAGATACAGTGTTGAGCTGAAAGTGGTAACCAAAGTACGGAGAAATATTCTTCGCGGCTCTGTTGCATAGCAAACAGATTGCTTTCAGTTCTGAGAAATGTCCAGTTACTATTGTGGATTTGAATGATCCATGAAGTGACTTCTTTTCCGAAGAAAAGATCGAACTATTTCACTAGAACTGAACGCTCCCGTCGGAACTGTTCTCAGCTGTTGTTTATTAGTAAATCACAATAGCAGTATATCGCTGGGTGTAAAATAAGACGTATCTTCGTGAAATGAACAATATTTTAATGTTCTATTAACTGATTTCCTTCCATATGCACTTATATTTTACAATGTGAATCAAAACTTCGCAATGGCGTAGATTTCTTACATTACAAGAATGGCTCTCCTCACCCAAAATTACTCTTAACAAGAACAAAACAAAAACTATATCCTAAGAATAATTATGTGAGCGCTGACCGCCACAGAGTAATAAACAATATCTTTGTCTCTCTCTCGCACTGTCACAGCAAGTTACGCCGCATGATACATCATATATGCCCCTCTTGTGGACGAACGTTATTGGGCAAAAACAAACACGAGCGTTCACACAACACTATATCGGTGATTGTTTATGACGCTGTATTAATGTCCACTAGAGTATTAATGTCCACTGCATTTCTTATGATATTTTGGTATTAGTGAATGACTATCTAAATGTAAATTATAGATTTGGGTGCATATACTGCTGACAAAGCCTGTGCTGAATTCCTGATGCAGCTTATATGCATAGCTTACATGCTTGCTTTTATTCATTTGTCGAGGATGGCATGAGATGTGATCAGAAACCTTTTTCATCATCACTCAAAGCTTCTGTCACTCGCCTTGGGATGTCTTAAACGAATAATCTAGCCATTCGGCCAAACCCCACAAAGGAAAACCAAGGAAAACCTCGGGGTAGATTTACCATCCTCGTATTTCTCATTTGCAAAGAAAATTAATTGAATTACAATGGAAAATAAAAAAAATATTTAGAATATGGATTTTTTTTTTGAATGAATTTAAACACTGTTCACAAAAGAAACACAACACTGTTAATCTTCTGTGTCTTGAGGTGAACCGTCGACGCGTTGGTTTTACGTCCATCTACGATTGCCTTCTATCTGTCATCTCCGGGTAACTGATTGAATTCTATTCCCATTTCACCGTCTCCTTGTGGGTATTATGGTTTTCCGCATATGGTTAACACGAAAATAAGAGTCAGTGTAAGTTCCGTGGAAAAGATGTTTGATCTATGCTGAGCTGAAATAGAATCTAATCTAAAGTTCTTTCTAATTCTCTGTCCTGAATTCGAAATATTCGGAAGTCGTAAGGTGTTCTTCATTTCTATCAACAACCCTAGAATGCACTATACACAAATCCAACTGGTGCCACCGTGTCAACTTATGCTCGTCATCTTTCAGATGGACTTTAACACTTGTTGATGTGCTTATAGCTGAAAGGCATTCGCTCAGTTGGTAACTTCGCGAGCAACAATTGATATAACATAATTTACATACACGGGTATGTTGCAACAATAGTACAATTCTAAAGACAATGTTCATCACAAAAGATTGAAACAAAGTAATAGGCGTCCTTTTAAAACTGAGAACGGGTTACCCCTTCCGAACAGCATGACTTCAGCTCAGTGAGTAAAAAAGCAAATACAAACATACACTGAGATTGTTAAATTGACATAAGAAAAAATATCTTGCCATAGACCAGATTCATTTGAGTCTCTAACCCATGGTCATTATGCATTGTGAAACCTGATTGAATTTACTATCAACAACATAAAATTTTTTTAAAAGAAATCATTCATACTATAGCTAAATTCTCTGCATACTGAAAAGAAAACTTATCTTTACAGTGGAAAACAAATACATAATGTCTGCATATCTCTCGTACATTATGCCTGAAAAGAAAAACTAACTACTAAATTGCAAAAAGAAAGAAACTATCCTAAGTATGATTCATAGGTTTAATGAAAATTCTCTAATCAATATTATTTGATAAGAATAGTATTTTCAATCTTCAGAATCTCCAGTCATCATGAAATTGCTTTAACAAGTGATGAGGATACATTCCTTTCACCTTTCCATTCTTCACATCCTTCAAAACATAAGTTCCTGGATGGGGTATTTTGGTAATCACGAATGGTCCTTGATACAATAATTGCCATTTTGTGTTCTTCCTCTGTATAAGTGAAGCCTTAGGATGAGTTTTTACTAAAACTTGGTCTTTCACTTTATATGTTTTTATTTTTCCAAGTCGATTGTCAAAATATATATTTCCTTTTTCTTGCCTTGTCCATTATATTGAGTAAGTATTGTCGTACTTTATTTTGTAGGTCTATTTTGTTAATAGCTACTTTAGGAATTGGTCGAATCCAGTCATTCTGGCCCTGTTTTCCAAACATCAGTTCGTATGGGGTGTATTCTGTCGTAGTATGTGGCATATTGTTTACAATTTCCTGAAAATCGTGAAGATAATCGATCCATTTGGGTTGCTGGTTGTGGCAATATGTTGTCATGAACCAGTTTAATTCACGAAAAATTCTTTCCACGGGATTCGCCGAACGGTGGTACACTGATGTTAGAATTTGTTTTATACCACAACTGGCTAATGTTTGCCTCCAACGAAATCCAGTGAACATTGACCCACTGTCAGAAAGAATAGTCTCTGGTTTGCCTACCTTGACTATATAATCCTTGACCAGCTTCTTGGCTATGGATGCAGCAGTAGCTGATTTTAATGGATAAAGTTTGACATACTTAGTGAATATATCAAGAAAAGCTACAATATATTTGCATCCTCCCCTTGATGATGGTAGAGGACCACAGACGTCGACCGAAATGATTGACAGCGGTTTAGTGGGTATAATAGGATGTAGGAAATCTTTCACACAAAAATTTCCTGGTTTGGCTAGCTGACAAATTTTACGTTTCCTTAACTGTCTGTGCACTTTCCTGCGAATGTTTGGGAAGTAGCAATATGCTTGAATCTTCCGAGCACACTTTAATACTCCAAAATGTACCCAAGTGATGCGCGTGTGCAAAATTAAGTCATTCTCATTCTTCTCTGGAATACACACCTTCCAATTATCTGAATCAAGATGCCCTTTGAAAAATAACACGTCGTCCTCAACTTTGTACAGTCTCTTCAGATCATCGTTTCCAGGCTTTGCTAAAGTTTCCTTTATTGAATGCCAACGAGGATCTTCATTCTGTAGTTTTCCCATGTTCTTACACATGTCAAGAAAATGTTTCCTATATATTCCATCAGTCATAATAAGAACATTAAATTCGGACGGATTGTCCGTGATGTTGATAGTCGACAAATCTCCATCTGGCATTCTAGACAGTGCATCAGCGATGAAATTGTCCTGTCCGCTTAGGTATTTAATTTCAAATTGAAACTCTTGGAGTGAGAGCGTCCATCTTGCTAATCTTGGAAGTAATAATTTACATGGTTGCAAAAAACTTAACGCTTTGTGGTCACAGTATACTGTTGTCTTCGCTCCATATAAGTAATAGTAAAATTTCTTAAATGACCAGACTACGGCCAATGCTTCCCTTTCGGTAGTCGTATATGTTCTTTCACAAGCAGTTAAGAGTCGGCTAGCAAAGGCTATTGGACAGAAAGTTGATTTTCTGTCTATCATCTTTACTTGGAAGAGGCATGAACCTATTCCAATTTCCGAAGCATCCGCCATTAAACCGAGTTCTTGGCTCATATCTGGATGATATAATATTTGTGAACTGACTAAGGCATGTTTTATTGCTTCAAATGCATTCTGACATCGTTGCGTCCACACCCACGGAGTATTTTTTCGCAACAAGCTGTACAACGGTTCTGCATTAATAGAGTGGTCGTGAATGAAACGCCTGAAAAAAGAGACAACTCCGAGGAAGTCCTTTAACTGTCTTTTTGTTGTTGGAACTGCAAAGTTTTTGATTGCCTTTAGTTTCTCGGAGTCCGGTAAGATGCCTTTTCCATTTCTAAGATGACCCAAAAATTTGATTTTATCTCGAGCAAAATGGGACTTTTGCAGATTTGCGGTTATGCCTGCTTCCTTGAAACGTTCTAACACTCTTCTCAATAAATCAACGTGCTCCTTCCATGTGGTCGCAGCTATGAGCATGTCGTCCGCAAATAAAGTTAAATTGCTTCGAAGTGCAGGTCCCAATGCATAATCTAGAGCATTTATAAAAACTCCTGAGCTCACATTTAGCCCGAAAGGTAAAACCTTAAATTGATAGCTTCTACCTGCATGTACAAGTGCGGTGTACTTTTTTGATGGTTCGTCTAGAGCCACCTGCCAAAATGAACTTCTCAAATCAATATTTGTTAAGTATTTCATCCCCTCGAACTTTTGAATTAGCTCATCGATATTTTCCAGGTGAGTTCGCACGGACACGATAATCTTATTTATCTGCCGTGCGTCTAGCACGAAACGAACTTTTCCTCCCTTTTTCGAGACAACATGAAGCGGACTACAGTATGGACTCGTCGAAGGTCCGATCAGATCCCATTCAAGCATCTGGTGGATTTCCGCAGGCGATGTCATGTTGTTAGTAAACGCACTCACATCGGTGGTATTCTGCCATAACCTATTAACGCCAAATTTCGCCTCACTTTCCTAATGGATGCGTTCATCTAGCGTCCCACATTGATTTCTGTGGCTATTTCACGCAGTGTTGCTTGTCTGTTAGCACTGACATCTCTACGCAAACACCGTTAAGTGAAAGCGGTCGGCCACTGCTCTGTCCGTGGTCAGCAGTAACGCATCAAATTTTGAGTTCTCGGTACACTCCTTACACTCCTGACAGTGTGTTTGGATTCCCTGGCGACTTTGGAAATGGAATGTCCTCTGTGTATAGCTCTAACTACCATCCACCGTTCAAGTCTGTTAGTTCCCATCGTGCAGCCATAATCACGCCGGAAAGCTTTTCACGTGAACCACCTGAGTACAAATGACAGTTCCGCCAATGCACTGCCCTTTTATACATTGTGTACACAATACTACCTCCGTCTGTATATTTTCCCATAACTTTTGTCACCAAAGTGTAAAAGTGGAAGCTCGAAAGTGAATTTAGTTGTGAGTTGGTCATTAGTGAATGGTACAGAATCTTTGATTACATAGAATAATTGTTACTTATAAAGTATCTCTCTCTTTGATTGAGACCGTGTGTTGCCGCACATGTACGCGGCCCGACGAAATGGGCGAGACTGGAATGTGTCAGTATGTTACAAATGAACGTGTGGTAACTAGGGTGATGAATTGATTGGAGACAGCCATATAACACGTCCTAAATCTGGTCTTTGATAAATGTGTGGAATATCGCTCGTCGTTGGCTGTTTAACAGCGGAGTACGAAGGGGTCGCACAGGTGCCACATGTAGGAAAGGAGACAGTATTACCGCTAGTGGCTGAGCGAGGCAAATGTGGCCACGAGCGGCGAACGAGAATAAGATAAGATAAGCAGTTGCTGTTGCCAGATGAAGACAGCGCTGCAGGGTCGCGGTCAACGATATTTCCAAACCTAAAGTACTTCAATCGCGTCGCAACAAGTGGGTACAAAAACCATGTTTTTCGCAGTGACGCGTAGTTCATGGAGATTTCCCAACTCGTAACTCGTGTAACTGATATCAACAACGTTGATAAGACGGCTGTTGTCGGGTATATAACCCAGTAGCACAGTTGTGGAAGCCACCGGATTCATTCCTAGAGTTCTGCAGACCGACAGAGACGACCACCATGCTGAGACAAGCTGTCACCCTGATGTTCCTGGCAGTCATAGCCAGCGGTAAGTGCGCCATTCTCTCAATACTGTATCAGCAATTACACAAGCCTGTTGTCATACTTCATGCGAAAATTTAGCAGCTTAACTATTACATGGCCGAGAAAACGAACTTGTTATTATATTTTCGAATCATACCACGAAAATTGCACAGACAGTAGTCTCTAACGTAGGAGACCTTTCCTTGGGAGAAATTTCGGTATTATGTCAGCGTACTACTTTTCGTTTGATTATAAAGCTTTCATTGGCTTCATTTATTGTTACACATCGTCCTTGATAGCGTCCCAGTGGGGTCACTGATTGAATTCTGGGTCAGTGAGATGCTCATGAATATACAGGGTGTCTCTAAAGACACTATCAATTTCACTGAAGGAATATAGCTATTTAAAAATCAATTTTATTGTGAAGTTTTACACATACTCTGCTGCCCTTCTACATGACAACCATCTACGTCAAAACATATACTGTACCTTTCAGTAGTGGAACGAAACATAGACCTTAACATTTCAACCATAATGTGACCTGCTGCTTCCCTGATACAATTCCATAGATCAGGCGGACCATTCACTTTGCTAAGTGTACACTTTGCACTTGATGTACCCCGATGTAAAAAAAAAAAGTCTAAAGGAGTAACGTTCGGTGAACGAGAAGCCCACAGCCGAGGTGACCCTCTACGGATTTAACTCCCTGGAAAGGTTGTGTTCGGGTAATGATGGACGTTGTGTGCAAATTATGGAGGCGATCCATCTTGCCTCTGAAGCAGCGGTTCAAGGAGCAGTTCTAACATGTCGAGATAGCTGTTACCTGTTATTGATCTTTCGGAAACGAAGAATGGGCCATGCAGTTTTGTTTTTGTCATACCCAACCAAACGCTGACCTTCGGTGTTTCACGTTCCAACTACGATAGCTCGTGTGCTTCTCCATATGCACAGATTCGGCTATTGTTTCTGTTCACTTTCCCACAAATCTGGATGCGGCCTCATCGGAGAATAAAATATTGTCCACTAATTTTTCGGTCTCTACAGATTCCAGGAGGTCATAACACATTGCCTGATGACAGGCGAAATCCTCGTTCTCAAGGTGGTGCAAAAACCTCATTAAGAAAGTTTTCGTAGAGTGAAACGTAGGATTTTCTACACTGTGCTGCGAGGGACATTCAGTTCCCTATTGAGGCGTCGAGTTGATGCCTTCGGTCTCTTATCATTGGAAATTTAAACCTGCTGCACTGTTTCTACCGACACGCGTGGTCGTCCATGCCAAGCCTCACCACAGACTACCAGTACGCTTAAATTTGTTCACAAGCAGACGAACAGACGAATGTGTGCCGTTGATAGGGCTCGTTTGTGCAATGTACGGGTAAATTTCGCTTTGGCGTCTTCATATGACAATTCGCGTACTCGTGGACAAACAATTGCAACGCCTTGGCCGGCCGATGTGGCCGTGTGGTTCCAGGCGCTTCAGTCTGGAACCGAGTGACCGCTACGGTCGCAGGCTCGAATCCTGCCTCGGGCATGGATGTGTGTGATGTCCTTAGGTTGGTTAGGTTTAAGTAGTTCTAAGTTCTAGGGGACTGATGACCACAGATGTTAAGTCCCATAGTGCTCAGAGCCATTTTTGCAACCCCTTCTTCCGTGGAAAACGTCTTGCACGAAGGCACCAGTATCTGCAGAGAAAAGAAAAACAAATTAACGTTTTCATGGAAATGGATAGTGACTTCAGAAACACACACACACTAGGGTACCAGTATCTGAAGGAACAAGAAAAAAATTGCGTTTTCATGGAAATGGATGGCGACTTTATAGACACCTTGTAGAGCACTGATCGAAGCATTCCGACACTACCTGGAGGGTGATGCGACGGCACCCTAAATCTCCTCACCTTTCATTCTCACACTTTCTCAGGTCAGTTAATGCTGTCTCTATTTGTTGGTGAAGACCTGGTCTGGCTACTCATTCTTAAATGTTGCACAGTACTGAAGTGAGTGTTCGCCAGAATTGTAGCATTATCCATAAGTTATTGACCACTGATTTTCTCAGCTGAGGTGAAAACCTTATAAATCTAGGACATAAGTGCATGAACAAATTGTAAGGTGGAATGTCACCTCTTATAGTTTAGATGCTGTTAAATGTAATGGAGTATCATGTGTTTCACATCCCGTACAAAACTGTGACTGAAACGGTGACTATGGCACCTGAGTTGGTCTCAGGCATTAGATTCACTTAATTAACGGCAGTGCTGACGCTACTGTTGCACCTACCTCTGACTCCATAAGTCATCACTATAGTTGTCGGTTAATGTATCGAGACAACTGTGCAAAGTGAAACTATTCCCAGCCTACGTCATTCATGAAGCAAGGCAACAGACATAGCTTCTCTATAGGTTATAAGCTCCAATCAGTAATTCCGACTTAGTACATAAGAATGAAGGATCCTATAATCGTGTGGCAGGACGATGCCTTCCTGCACGATATGGCGAATTTTTTGATACAATAAAGTATTATTACGACAGAGGCCGCATCCCGAATAACTGTGTAATGTAGACGTGAGTATTCTATGTTTTCCTCTGATATTTATCAAATCCAAATGACAAAGCATAACAAACGTCCAAAGTGGAATTGCCCACTTCATGATGGGTGTTTTCGCGGAAGGATTACAAGTGCAGGGTAATAGGATTCCCTGGGACATGCTATTAGACAGATTCGAGCATAGCGTGAAGCTATACCTGCAAATTTTAGTCGAGAAGGTCACTGTCTTACTCCACACTGAAAGAGAGAACATAAAAATAAATGCGAATCATTAGTGCTTCAAGAAGGAATGGATGTAAAACCGTTTGGTTTTCCTCCGTGTAGTTGTCATGATTAGTTGGTAACTGACTAAAACAAAGGGAGCTGCAAAAGTAAAGTACAAATACATATTTAGAAACAAATAATTATAGTTTTGGCTCTTTTTAAGTGGAAGCTAGCCATATAGAACCAGTACATGGGACTCATTTTACATGTTGCCTCTGGTGGTGGGATAAACATTCCTTAATCAGATGATATACCTTTCTGTCAATCTTACAAAACCTAGCCGAAAATTGTGATTTTACAAGTTGATCTATCACTACGCTAGTTGCATATTACTTACTACAGTGACAAAAAGGGTAGTCCATATTGTGGATGCCAAGAACATCTAAGTGGTAGCGTTGTTAAACAAAAATTGTGTGCTCCTTGTAATCAAACACATCACGTTTCTGCCGTGCTATTGCAGCGTCGTACCCGAAGATAACGGTGGTGTTCCAAGACCCTTTGGACTACCAGGCGGAGTCCAAGTGCTGCATGGGCGCCTTCAACACTCCGCACCGCTACGATGGCGAATACCAGGTTACCGCCCTGTACCTCACCAGCCACGTGCGTAACTACGTGACGCTGGAGATAGGCCCAGAGGTGCAGGACATCAGGATCAAGATGAGCGAGTGGCTGGCGGGTGCCGACGGATGGACCGTCGTCGGCACTGGAAACTACTCGCAACTCGCCGACCCCGTCCAGCTGCTGAGGGTCCCCATCAGCTACAAGACGACACCAAACGCAACCTATCTGTTCGAGATCATCTACTACGGGAGCTACACTTACCCTGTGTACTGGTACATGGACGTGTCTGCGGGCCCGTACAACACAACATACAACTCCAATCCTTTTATAATCGGTATTGAGTACGAGTATTTGTAAGACTAATTATGTGCATCTATCTGTTGTAGTTTTCCATGCGGTACACCTAATAAATCATTCTCTCATGTTATTTATTCACTGCAAGTCTTTCCTGAAAGTAATACCTTGTCCTCTAATTAACATACCTACTGTCCTTTAAATTTATTGGACTGTTAAGGGGGGATGGAATCCTGAACTACTTTTTTAGATAAAAAACTAATTCTAGTTAAAAAATTGATTTTCCTGAAAGACTCTTGTTGTAATTTGAGTAAAAGCTGATTTTCAGTCGTCACCAAATACTGCGGTTTTCTTCCTGAACTTTTCATTCCGCATACTCAGCAGCCTTAGAGTTCATTCTGAGATTCTTGTCAAGATGCCTGCTATCTCATGAAATCTGAATGAAACATGAGGAGACACAAAACCATATTTTCCTGAGATCTTTCAATGTTGAACTGTTAAGCTAACACTATCATTGACATTTGCAGTCATGTTAAAAGTCTATGGAAAACTAAAACCCGATTACAAACTTTTCAGAGCATCTGAAGACGCACTGTGCACACGTAATGGAGCAGACCATACTCCTGACTATCTGCTGTTAGCCTCGAAGTGGCACTCTCGGGAAACAAAGGAGGAAGGGAAAAGGAGGAAGGGGGGGGTCTATCAATGACTCAGACTTAGAACATAAATTCACTACAGCATTTTACGGCTTTTGTTACTCAGTGAGGTTCTCGATTCTATCACAAACGTATGTTTACGACAGTAACTTCTTATGCACTTCGGTGTATGTTAGGAGGCTAACAAATTTGTAATAAAAACTCATGCATTCTCTGACACCGAAACTAAACTGAATAATATAATGAAAATGAACATATCTGATACGCCCTGCTTAAGTCCTCAGGACAGAACAGGTAGCTGGAATTGTGGAAAGGGGCCAAAAGGGGGCTGTCAGTTACACTCAAACACATATAACTTTTATTTAGTTGTCCAAACAATACAGCAAAAATTTTGAACTTAGTTATCGGCTGAATAGGCCACACTATCTTATGCCTTAAGGGCACAACCACTTAAATTTGAAAACGGCTGAAAGCCATTAACTTAAAATTCAAACTCAAAACAGAATATTTAGAAGGCAGGAGGCCTCACGTAAGTAAGTTCTATAACTTGGCTGAAGGGCCAACAAATCTAACACTTGAAAAGCAATCAAGTTTAATTTAAAGACGGCTGAAGGCCCATTATTTAAGACAGCAGGTAAAATTAATTTTAAAAAACGCAAGGCAGAAGACCTTATCTTTAGTTAGGCTGAAGGCCCTACACAGTCTGATACTTGAAAGACAAGAACTTTAATTTAAAAACGGCTGAAGGCCGATTACTTAAAACAACTATAATAATTTTTAGTAGGCAGATGGCCCAAAGTTTCATCCTTAAACAATATTTTACACAGGCTGAAGGTCCAAACAATCTAAGATTTAACAAGAAAGGAATTTAAATTTTAAAGCGGCTGAAGGCTCATTATTGAAAAACTCAATAAATTTTCAAAAGGCAGAAGGCCCAAAGCTTTATCCAAGAAAATATTTTAAATGAGGCTGAAGGCCCAAACAGTGGAAGATTTGACAAGTAACGAACTTTCAATTTTAAAGTGGCTGAAAGCCCATTATTTAAAACCCAACTATAAGAATACAAATTCAAACCATCGGGTATAAGCCATTAAAATACACAATGAAACACCGATAAGAAAAGGCAGTACAGGCAGCGGCGCTCAGAAGTTTCCGAGGGTCGGTCTGCACTTGAAATATTAATGTTCGCTTAGGGGAGACAGGTGGTCGGCCCAACTATATCCGATCCGCCGGCAACGCAACCAAGGGACAGTCAATGGCAGAAAATTCCGCTGGTGCGCTTGGAACTCAAATAACCAAAATACAGTTAAACTCCACCGGATGGTGGCCAAACCTTCGCCAACTCGAACACTCGCTGTTGATCATGGGAATACCCCCAACAGGCAACCATGGAAACCATCAGCACAATGTGAACAGTCTGTCTTCGGTAATTAAATCACCACTCATCTCTGATGTCCTGGGTCGGTGAGCCACGAATCCCGTAGCAATCGGAACAGCTCCCACACACTCCTACACTGCGTAGAGACCGCCAGCGGGCCCAGCCCACTGCGCCGCGGGAACATTTCCTTGCTGATCCACACCAACCGACCGACTGCCGCACACCGGCTAGCCAGAAACTATCAGCACCAGACCAAAGATAGTACAAGGTGCGAATATCGATACACACCATTGCTGCCACACGTAGAATGAGGAAGAACCACCGCATAACCGCAATAACCATGGGAAACCAAATGCAGAGTAACAGTCAAAGTTTAAACCAACGCACAAGCCGGGGCCAGCACGGCTCAGTATCCATATTCCAATGTCCAGTTTTACTTGTAAGTATCTTGAAGGCAAATATCTGTATCTGTAAATATAAATGTGCTATTTAAGCAAATTACCAAGTTTGCAAGTTTGGCATACTCCAATTTTGTATTTGGCTAGTAAGGCACCTGATGCACCGGCTTAAGTGATAGTATCTTTGTTAATATAAAATTCTAAAGATAACATTGTAAGTTAACCTTCAAACGCTTAAAATGTAATCGAGCCCGTTGAATAAATAATTAACAAAAAAAATAATAAGGTGCTGCAGGCAGACGCGGTGGAGACCGTTGAGGCGACGCAGCTGACTGTTGGCCACCGCTGCGGACACTTTCTGCACCCCAGCGGCAGCAACGTTGTGCAGACAAGTGGTGCTCGGTCACCACCGACCTTTATTTTCCTTGGTACTCAAGTGGCCAAAACGGAAGTATGACTGAAAATCATTATTAGTAACAACAACCTATCTAATGAGAGAACTCAGACGATGAGTCCTTCCAATCAGCCCTCAAATATAGTCAAATCTAACATCAACATGGAGTATCGACGTAGATGTAGATACCTCCTAATATCGTGTGGGACATCCTTTTGCCCAGCGTAGTGCAGCAACTCGAAGTGGTGTGGATTCAACTAATCGTTAGATTACGGATATTACGGAGCCACCACTAGCTTGCTCGGTGCACTGATGAAAACTTGGATTCATGGCTTCGTGGGGTCTGCTCCACATTTGAATCCCATCACCAGTTCTTACCAACTGAAATCAAGACTCATCTTACGATCATTGATGATAGTTTTTAGCAACTGAAGAAGGCGGAGAACTTTGCCTAGCCACGCCCACTGTTATTTTGTCCATACGACAAAGTAAAGCGGTTGAGTGAGTCTCTAATCGACTTAAATAAACAAAATTACAGCAGGCTGTTGGACCTTTCATTTATTTTGTATTTTAATAGTTTTAACATCTGAATGTAAACACCTGTTCTATTGTATGAATTTGTAGATAAATTATGTATAATTATTTACCTGTGGCTACTCTAGTTGTAAACTTACGAGGGCTATCCACAAAGTACATTACGTTTTGGAATTAAAAATAAATAAAGTATTGGAAATTTTTTTTATTATATACATATGAAAGCCACACTTAAATACTACTTTTATACATAGTTGCCGTTTAAATTAAGGCACTTACCGTAGCGATGGACGAGCTTGGAAATTCCTTCGTGTTAACATTCGGCCGCCTGCGCCTTCAACCACGTTATTACCTCTTCTTGAAGCTGTGCGTCGTCATCAAAACGCTGCATTGCCAACCACTTCTTCATTGTTGGGAATAAGTGTAAGTCGCTCGGTGCCAGGTCGGGACTCTACGGCGGATGAGGAAACAACTCTCACTTAAAAGATTCGAGAACTTCACGAGTGGCATTTGCCGTGTGGGCCCGGGCGTTGTCGTGAATCAGCAAGATCTTTGAGCCCAACTTTCCCCTGCGCTTGTTTTGTATTGCTCTTCTGAGGTTGTGCAGAGTTTGGCAATACCTTTGAGAGTTTATTGTAGTGCCTCTTTCCAGGAAATCCACAAAAAATCACACCTTTTCTGTCCCAAAAGAAGAGGTAACCACGTGGTTGAAGGAGCAGGCGACCGAATTTTACGACGAAGGAATTTCCAAGCACGTCCATCGCTACGATAAGTGCCTTGATTTAAATGGCAACTATGTAGAAAAGTAGTATTTAAGTGTGGCTTTCATCTGTATCTAACAAAAAAAAATTCCAATGCTTTATTTATTTTTAATTCCAAAACGTAATGTACTTTGTGGACAGCCCTCGTATTTTCAGTATAAGACGTCAGAGGTATAAGAACGGTTTTCGCTTGTAACTTTCGACTCTGTAATTTCCCTACCAGGGTCCCTTATCTTAAATTTATACATTTATCCTTCTCTATCACCTATCACCGCGATTACTGCAGCTCAATAACACGCAAACCAGATGTCTTGGCATGTCGCTGAAGAATGGCGTAATAATTCTTTTGGTTCATTTTTCTGTCTGCTTTCTTCAAACCTCCGACTTCATTGCCTCTAAAAGATCCCCATTCCACCACAAAACCTCCTCTCTGCTTCACAGTTGCAATTATGCAGTGAGGTTTCAAGTGTACATGGGGGAAATGGCATAAGAATTGACAGAGTTTACTTCCAAATTGGATTCATCAGTGAATAAGACTCTTTCCCAACCCCCTGCTGCCCAAAGTTGGTGTATCCTAGCCCACTGAATCCTTTTCTTCCTTTTAAAAGGCGCAACAGTGGCTTCCTGGTTGCTACATAACTCTGGAGATTGTTTTCTGCCAGGCGCCGTCTTACTGTTGACTCACTCACTGATGTATCCCCAGTAGTGTTTAGTTCAGCAGTCCTTTCATGGACAGTTTTGAATCTGTTACGTTTACTGGTCACTACCAAATACTTTTTCTGGCGTTCTGATATTTTCCTGCATGCTTCTTAGCGACTACTATCACCTTAGGAACCTGTATCTCGATGCCGGTGTATAGTCTTAACCTCTTCACTACTCTACGGAAGGATATCTTCAATTACTTTGGTACTTATCGGACACTGTTGCCTTATTTGGGTAAAATGATTATCTCGTGAATCACAGGGAATCTAGCACTCTGGGACCATTTTCAATTACTTTGGCTGCGTGTCCTCCCTTCATACAAACGAAACGACATCTGAACAGAACTGTAAGCGAAATACCTCTATACAGTCGTGCCGTCTACTGGCACCACGTGAGGACTGTTTGGTCAAGCAATACCAATATGTACCAGTCAGTATGTATATGTACAATAAGTATATGTACTTTGTTTAAGTGTCATTACTAATCTCTGTTTCAGCATAGGATTCTGTATTCTAATCCAATAACTCACACATATCGCTCTCACCTTGCTGCGTTGTAATATGCAGCATGGTGTTTCCATACTTATGAAGGGTAGTGTAGACTATACTACTCATACTTTCGCTATCTGAAGTCCCTACTAAACAGTCGCCAGAAGACCATGTTAGTATCAATCATCGGAAAAAGAGTTCAATACCTTCATGAAGAATGGTGTACGAGGGCTATTCGGAAAGTAAGGAACTATAGGTCGCGAAATGGAAAAAAAAGTGAAAATCAAAACTGTTTTATTTGCAACAGTTAGCTACAACCTCCAGCTACTTATCTCCATAGTCGCCGATCCGACTTAAACGTTTGTCGTAGCGTTGTACCAACTTTCCAATACCCTCGTTATAGAAGGCAGTCGCCAGTGCTTTCCGCCAATTCTCTACGCTGTCCTACAGCTCGTTGTCTGTTCCAAAATGTTGTCTTCATAGCCAGCAGTTCATGTGAGCAGAGATGAAACTCAGAGGGAGACAACTACGGGCTGTATTGTGAGTAATCAAACATTTATAATTGAAAACGATGCAGGAGCATGTTCATTGCCCCTGCAGAATGCGGCTGAGAATTGTCTTGAAGAAGAAAACGCACGACAGTTATGTAATGTTGGCTGCATAGCTGCAGGCGAAATTTCTCACCAGGCCCTCATACTTGGCGGGAGACACTACTGTTTTAGGTATCTTTATGTGCTCCCAGTGTGCTCAAAACCAAAAAGAACGACGTAACGCGATCGACAGGCGTACTAGAGACGCTGACCAACACAGCTGTGAAAAACTTCATCGGATTTTCACTGTGGTTTCCATTTCGCGACCGATCACTCCTTATTTTCCGAATAACCCTCACATAACATTCTGCGCCATACCTTTCTTATCTGAAGTCCATACCAAACAGTTGCCAGGAGACCCTCAACGGAAAAAAAACAAGTGTCCTTGCTTGCTTTTCATTTCATAGGCTTTCATAGGCTTTCATAGGCTCCACTCTAGGCTGTCCTGTGCAGTACTCGTCATCTCTCAACTACTACTGTAATTCACGCATGAATTACAACGTACTCCTTCAATAACTTTTACTCTTCACAGTTGCCTCCGCTATCCGTCATGCTTTAGGGCATATGTTCTGTTAGCCTATTCCTTCTTCTAGTCAAGTTGTGACATAAATTTCTTTCCTTCCTAAATTCATTATTTCTATTCCTAAATTCATTATTTATCCGAACAAATCTCATCTTCAGCGTACTTCTGTGGCACCACATTTCAAAAGCATCTAGTCTCTCATTGTCTGAATCGTTTGTATGTCCACATTTGACTTGCATACAAGGTTGCACTACAGACAAATACGAGGACTGTTTGGTCCTATCGGGTGTGAAATGGAAATCACGGTGAAAATACGATGACGTTTTGCACAAACGTGTTTGGCAGTGTCTCTAGTATTCCCGTCGATCGCGTGACGTCATTCTTTTCAGTTCTGAGGCCACAGTGAGAATGTAGTCCGCAGCTCGTGCTCTTGCGGTAGCGTTCTCGCTCCCCGCACGCGGGATCCCGAGTTCGATTCCCGGCGGAGTCAGGGATTTTCTCTGCCTCGAGATGACTGGGTGTTGTGTGTCATTCGTCATCATTGACTCGCAAGTCGCCGAAGTGGCGTCAGCTAAAAAGGACTTGCAATTTCGGCGGCCGAACACCCCGCTTGGGGTCTCCCAGTCAACAATGCCGTACGATCATTTCATTTTAGCGAGCATGTAAAGATCCCTAGATAAATAGCGTTCCCGCAAAGTTTGAGGCCCTGGTGAGAGATCTCGCCTGATGTCATGCAGCCAACATAACGTAACTGTCGTGCGTCTCCTTCTTCATGTCAATTCTTGGCCACACTCCACAGGGACAATGAAGATGCGTTTTCGATGGGAAGTATTATCACCCAAAATCGAGCCAGCAATTGGCCGCCTGGCATTTCATCGCTGCTCATATGAAACGCTGGCTGCGAAGACAACATTTCGGCACAAACAATGAGCTGTAAACTAACGTAAAAAATTGACATATAGCACAGGTGGCTGCCTTCTTTTACGAGGGTACTGGAAAATCGGTACAACGCTGCGATAAATGACTATGTCGGAGCGGCAGCTATGCAGAGAAGTAGCTGAAAGGTGTAGCTAACTGTTACAAATAAAACATTTTTGATTTTCACAATGGTTTCCATTTCGTGAACGCTCAGAGCCCTCATAGCAACAGAGGAAACTTCCTACATGTTATGTATAACATCATTGTTTTAGCATCCCAAAATTAATTTACTGTATTCCTTTTATTTATAAACAAAATCATATAGAGCGGTAACCTGGCCACTGTTAGTCTGCCGCCGATATGAGAAATGTTAATGATAGATGAACAAACAACGATACATTTGGAACAGTACAAATTAGGTTCTATAAGCACAAGGATAAATTATATATCTTGTGTACCACTCCTGTGTATGCATTGGAGTAGTATAGTTGTTGCTCTGAACGCATAATTTTTTTGTTCTAAATACCTTGTGCTAAATTATTCTTTTACTAGTCGGTTGGAAGTGTCTAATTTACCTCTTAACATTACGCAATGAATGTAGACACTGAGAAATTTATAGTAAGTTCATCGTGTGGTGACGATCTTTTAATTCGACTTCTTTGTGCTTTGTGTGCTAATATTTCGTCAGATATCCATGTAACAACTAACTCTTAATCGAAACAAAGAAAGGGAATAGTACCGTTATTAGACAGAATGCATGACAAATATGTGTGAACCGAAAACAGGTTAAAATTTGTTTGTAACACAATTTATTTTAATGTTTTATTCCATGGAAACATTCAGATTGGCACAGTTGTGATACGCACATAATTCTCAGTGACGACAGAAAGCAAACGTTTGACGTATGGGTCATCTCTCACACAGGCACACCGAGGTACTCGTAATCCATACCCAGAATGAAGTAGTTGAATGAGGTGTTGTACGGAGCAACGGCGATATTGTAAGGCGAATACAACGGATAGCTGAGAGGTCCGCCGTACCAGATCTCGAATATAAACCCGGACTGCGTGTTGGTGGTGTAGTCGACGGGTATCCTCAGGAGCTGGAGGGGTTCCGCAACTTCTGTGTAGTTGTAGGCGGAGACCACGTGCCACACGCCATCGGAAGTCTGCTGGCTCATGGTGATGTGGATGTCCTGTTGCATAGGGCCCACCGTGTTGTTCTCCAAGTTGCGCAGGTGGGAGCTGAGGTAAAGAGCAGTCACCCTGTACACGTCCTTGTAGGTGTGCGGCGTGTTGAAGATGCCTACGCAGCACTGCGCCTCGCCCACATAGTTCTGTGTATCCCGGAACAGCATCGACACCTTGGGGTAAGCGGCTGCAAACACACATACATGCTCACAATATGGCATTACTAACGCTAACTATACGCTGTTTGACAGTTGCTAAGAAACAGGGACGTTGTTGGACAGGACTAATCACAGGCTATGATGAACGATATGAAACACAATACATACGTAACAGAGGTGGAGTAGTATGTAGATAACAAAAAGTGGTACAGATTTCACCACATAGGGAATGAAGATAACAGACATAGATCATGTGATCAAAAGCATCCGGAAACCGCCAAAAACATACGTTTTTCATATTAGGTGCATTGTGCTGCCACCTATTGCCACGTACTCAGTATCAGCGATCTATGTAGTCAATAGACATCGTGAGAGAGCAGAATAGGGCCCTCCGCGTGGACTTCGAACTTGGTCAGGTGATTGGATGTCACTTGTGTCACACGTCTGTACGCGAGATTTCCACACTCCTAAACATCCCTGTGTCCACTGTTTCCGATGTGATATTGAAGTGGAAACGTGACGGGACACATACAGCACAGAAGCGTACAGGCCGACCTCGTCTGTTGACTGATCGCCGACAGTTGAAGAGGATCGTAATGTGTAATATCCACACCATCACACGGGAATTCCAAACTGCATCAGGATCCACTGTAAGTATTATGACAGTTAGGTGGGAGGTGAGAAAACTTGGATTTCATGGTCGAGAGGCTGCTCATAAGCCACAAATCACGCCGGTAAATGCCAAACGACGCCTCGCTTGGTGTAAGGAGCGTTAACATTGGACGATTGAACAGTGCAGAAACGTTGTGTGGACTGACGAATCACAGTGCACAATGTGGCGATCCGGTGTGGGTATGGCGAACAGCCGGTGAACGTCACCTGCCAGCGGGTGTAGTGCCAACAGCAAAATTCAGAGGCTGTGGTGCTATGGTGTGATCGTGTTTTTCATGGAGGGGGCTTGCATCCCTTTTTGTTTTGCATGACACTATTACAGCACAAGCCTACATTGATGTATTAAACACCTTCTTGTTTCCCACTGTTGAAGAGCAATTCGGGGATGGCGGTTGCATCTATCAACACGATCGAGCGCCTGTTCATAATGCACGGCGTGTGGCGGAGTGGTTACACGACAATAACATCCCTGTGATGGACTGGCCTGCACAGAGTCCTGACCGGACCTTTGGGATGTTTGGAACGCCGACTTCGTGCCAGGCCTCACCGACCCATATCGATACCTCTCCTCAGTGCAGCACTCCGTGAAGAATGGGCTGCCATCCCCCAAGAAACCTTCCAGCACCTGACTAAATCTATGCCTATGAGAGTGGAAGCTGTCGTCATGGCTGAGGGTGGGCCAACACCATATTGAATTCGAGCATTACCAATGGAGGGCGCCACAGACTTGTAAGTCATTTTCAACCAAGTGTCCGGATACGTTTGATCACATAGCGTTCGTAACATTCGTGTTTGACACAGGTCAGATTCGCAACATAAGGTCGATGCCTGACTCTCAGTAAGGAATATGCCCTCCTCGCGCACTAATGCACATTTTTCGCCTTCTATTCATGCTGGGTACCACACTGCTGAGGAGTTCTCGGATGGTATTGTCCCATACCGCTCTCAAGGCAGTATGCATTTCTTCTACGATTCATGTAGAGGGTGTTCATTGAGAAACACGTTTCACCAGAGCATTCCAGGTATGCTCTTTAGGGTTTAGATTTGTGGATTACGCAGACCACATCGTAAGTTCAGTATCTCCAATATCCAGTTACACCGCAGCGGTCCTGTTTGGGCGAGCTTGGTCGTTCATAAAGAGAAAGTCGTGACCAACATTATCTAGAATAATTTCCCTGCAATACCACCGTTCTGGAGCCTTACTTTGTGCAAAGATATGCAGCAGTATTCGGTCACTGTGCGTAATGCCTGCTCACATCATAACGCCTAGGTCATACCGACGGCGCTCATGGACACTGTGGAGTGTACGTGTTCCCCTCTCTCCACACTAATCTGTGGCCACAGTCACTTGTCACAGTGAAGCGTGATTCGTCGTAGAACATCACTCTCCACCACCGTTGCAGACCCCAAGCAGCATATACCTAGAACATTTTTTCGACGATGAAGTGATTTAAGTGGGATGCATTTAACATGTTTCCGAGCATACAAATAAGCCTGATTAATTCGCCTAGAAATAGTTTTGGCTGAGACATGTGTACCGGTAGCTGCTGCAACGTTTGCAGCCAGCTGCCTAGGAATGAGACGTCTATCCATTTTCACCACTTAGGCTATGTATCGATCCTCTTGCGGTGTGGTGATTCGTCTAAGGCCACCAGCATGCTTCCGCATGACATTTACACCGGCATCGGCCTTTTTAATCGCGAGATCACGATTTCGGATGCCGCGCGGGATTAGCCGAGCGGTCTGGGGCGCTGCAGTCATAGACTGTGCGGCTTGTCCCGGCGGTGGTTCGAGTCCTCCCTCGGGCATGGGTGTGTGTGTGTGTTTGTCCTTAGGATAATTAAGGTTAATTAGTGTGTAAGCTTAGGTACTGATGACCTTAGCAGTTAAGTCCCATAAGATTTCACACACATTTGAATTATTTCGGACTCATTGATTACTGTGGCCACAGTAGTGACACTTTGACAGGCTTCGAGCCGTCCGGCTGCTCGTCCGCGATCATAAGCACTCAAATGATGTGTTGCAGACTTGTTGCCGTACCACACGGAATGTTGGAGTAATTGGTTCTACAACAACCTTCGTCAAACAGAGTACGGCAAGAACTGTCATATGCATAGAAAATGTTTCTGGATAGGCTTCGCTGCAGCTACCACGTCCAGGTCTCCACATTTTCTCCTGTCATTGATCGGGTGTTCCGTAGCAATTATCGGTTGTTCCACGACAATTATCGGTTGTTCCGTAGCAACTGTCAACCAATGAACTTTTCCTTTAAACATTTGACTACAGTTTCTCCCATCAACTGGTTTGGTGGTTAACGAAATAACCACACAAAACCAAAGTTAGAGGTTCCGATGTCCAGAAGACGGTTGAATTTTTCTTGGAAGACAACGTGACTTTCCACCGGTGAGATGCTTTGTCGGTGCGTAATAAAGGCGAATGTTTCTTTGTTCATACTATACGTTGAAGTGTACTTCAGTATATGGCACGTGGATGGTAGAAAGACGAAGGTGTGTCCGCAGTTTTACCTTTATTCGTTCAGTTGCTGTGCTCACCGAAATAACCTGTGCAAACACCTGTCAAACTTTTCGTAATCTCACGACACAAAAAAATTAGTTACCCCCAGGAGGCGTCCCACAGACACCGTGCAACACCGGCTCTAACTTTGACCTCAGTTCACACAGGAAGACATCCTACATCAGGTATGCGATATCTACACGAAGCCCCCAAATTGTGATTAGATTCCTTAGAGCCATCAGATTTGTGTAAATGTTGCGCAACACGGAGAAACTGACACGCAATACATATGATGACCATCCAGTGCCTAAACCAGTCACCTGCATGCAAGAAATACAGTTACTCGTAATGAATTTGTCCCTGTAACGATCTTAATAGACGGCCGTGAATCTGGAAATCAACGTTAGATAGAGGAGGAAAATAAACTAAGTGAGACAGTGGTGACGTCATTTGATACACTTGTGAAGAGACTGCATCTGGAAGGAAGATAGGAATCAGGTGGTGTAGTTACCTGCACACGCTATCAACAACAGCAGAGACACCGTCTGCTTTAACATGATGAACATCTGGATCTCTTGTCTCGACTAAGAAGGGACTGAATGTAGAGCCACGAGCTTGACAACGCTTTTTATACAACTAAGAGAGGCCAATTTTGACGTCAGGTATGCCAGAGTGGCCATCGATAACAATGTGGTAGCTGCGGCAGAGGGTGGAGCGCGTTCACGTGTGAATAACATTTCGTATCTGCCACTGATATCAGAGCATGTCAGATACTTCTTGTTTTTTAGTAATCAAACTTGTGACAGGTTTGATGCGGTCTGACACGAATTCGTGTCTTAATAACATTTTGCGACTGCGCGATTTCAACTTAAAGTGAAACATAATGATCATATTAAGCGAAAGCTAGTTAAACTGTTCCTATGTTTCAGGAAGCGTGGTAGCTTTTGGCTATTTGGCTACGAAGGCACCCTTGTTTCTCTCCCGTATACCAGATACTTCATTACACTTCAACTTATAATATGAGTTAAGGTACACTCGGCTTTATTTCACACACACAAAGCATCTCTCGAATGAAAAGTTACGTTAACAGCCAAAAAATATTTAACCACCTTGTGGACATGGGAACCTGTACCTTCCGTTGTTTGCTGTTATTTTCCTGGCTCCCAACGCGCTTGCTGCTATACTCAGACAATCAGTCATACAATTGCTCAAAAAATTAATAAAATGCAGACAGAAGGGTAGTGTGGAGTGAAAAATTATGTTAACCACACACTAAAACTTTCATTAAGATGCGAAGAAGTTTATTAAACCTTTTGCTTCACTGAATCAACCTAAATATAGCAAGTAAAGCTAATGAATAAACGACAGCAGTACACTTCGTAAGCCAGTTATGGGTCCCAGTGAACTATTGAAAATGTTTCTAAGTTCAACCGAGTCTGTTCACACTGAAAGCTCCACACTAGCTACCCAGTCTAACAATTAGTCGAAAACGATTGTAAACTCGAGGACATATTTCTAAGTTCAGACACTTTTCACCTTGCTGACTCTTTTTGAGTCCACACGACTATGTGCCCGTAGACATCCTAGGGGTGAGCCACCGATCCACTCGTATTTTACAAGTCAGCGATTCGTAAACAAAAAATTTCTGAACAGTTTACAAACGTTACCAAATCATCGTCCATAGATACATACGTTTGCACTGCTCCAGCTCTTGCATACGAATAACTCCGGTCAAGTCAGCCTACGTCCTTCTATGCCCTCGTACAGCGTTTACGAAAATCTCCATACATACATTTACCATACATTCTTAACTACTATTTATCTTACTCTATACACATGTACAACAGATTAGACGGGAATTTTCTCAATTTACCGACATTGTCTTTTTTTTTTTTTTTTTTTTTGGTCCAGTTCACTAGTTAGTTCTGTAATCAAATTCTTGTACGTGTAAGCAAGCGCTGCTCTAGCCTGTTTTGCAGCAAAAAAATTATAAACAAATAGAACTAGCTTCATTTACACATAAATACCTAAGTAAATATCTAAACTCGTATTCTGCTGCTACTTTCATTATTTTATTAATCATACTGCGTAAAGAAGGCCGTTTTATGTTCAGAATACATATACGAACACGTAGTTTAAAATCAACATAAATAAATATTAAATGTTGTTCGTTGGTAAGCGCATCATTTAGAACTACTCGACTGATCTGATTATTTTTTTAAAGTTTTCAACATTTCGCGACCCTGTCAGCTACTGTGTAAATATTAATTACAAATTAACAATAGCCTCAGTTGCAAATGAGGCTGTTGTTAATTTAAAATTAATTTTTTAAGTGTTCGTAATAGTCCGAATAAAGTTTTAGTGAAAAAAATTGGAAAAGTTGCCGAAAAAATGGAAAATTCGGGAAAACCTGAAAGTGTTTTTATCTACGAAACTTTTGTATGAATTCAAGACCATAATCCACGATTCGAACGAAGGATACGCGTAATTCTTTTTTGTTTTGTTCGTTATGGTCCTGGAAAAGGTATGAGGAAAAATTCAGGAAAATTAGAAGGGAAAGTCGGAAAATCAAAAATCGTAAGTTTCGTATAAATGTTCGGCCATAGCTGACTATAAGGAACTATGTATTTGGTTGATTCTTCCTTACTGTGTTCGCTATTCTCCCGGGATGGAAATTACTCCATTGAATGTTTTCAGTTGAAACAAAACCTGTGGAAGATCTAGACAAAAATTTGGGAAAACGCATTCCATCCTAAATTAAAATACCCAATTCCGATTTATTTCGTCACTACGTGCGCAAATGTAGTTTGACAGCTGACAGCCAAATTGTGAATTGTGAAGTGACAGACAGGTATACAGTAACAACGAAGTGAATCAGTTGTTCGTTTTAATTGGACTGCGATTAGTCGCATCGCACATTGTGTCGCAATCGACACTATTTGAATTGAAGTGACACTATTTAATCACATTGCGATGCAGACAGTAAGATGGAGCAAGTTATGCCTCAGAACCCACAACGCTACAAACCAAATGAATTTTGGATGTGATCGGACTGCAGTGCAACGAGATGAAGGAAATTAAATTGAATGGAATCGATTTCCACAAACACTTTCAGCACTTACACAAGAAGAAAGAGAAAATGCAAACGGATGTGATATCCATCGAATGCGACGTCATCGATCAGTTAAAGCCAACAATGAATTTGTGACAAACAAATGTTGCGTTTATAGCGTCCCCAGTGCCATATTACGAAAAGACAATATTTATAAAGAAGACATTCATAATTTGTAAGAGATTTTTTTTTTCGTGTAGCCGTAAAATAATAATTTCTCTGTGTAGGTTTAGATTGCAAAGAAATAATTTATGACAGAATGATCTAAAGAGACGCCCAGTTACACTCTTTTGTTAATTTTTTAGTCGACCTTACTTCTTCGCTTGTCTTGAAGGTGTCTAGAGGGACATCTTGCGTGTGCTGACGAATGTAAGCATATTTGTATGAGTTAAGCATATAATATATTGAATTAATATTATTGTGTACTTTTAATTTGTAAGAGGTGATCCCGATTTCATGTCCGCCTTCCTTGAATTAATCTGCATTCAAGTAAATTACAACTCAACAATCGCAGCGGCCGATGCAGCCAACGACGCCATTACGTGGCGATATTAACTTATGAAAAATTAGCGGAAGCGGAAAACTCGCCCGCTATTAGCATAATATAAATTTTTCTCCACAGCCGCACGAAGTTGCAGAAATACTTAGGTTTAAGATTCTTATTTTCAGTAGCATAGCCGAGACTCAGAGCCAGGACTCTGACTACAATACAATGGTTAACGGAGGTAAGAAAAATACTCTCGCGCGTGTGTGGGCCGCAATTGTAATTAATAACTAAAGATCTTTTGCTTTAACGTCAACTGACTAGCCGAGGAAATTTATATGAAAAGTTTATTACATTGTTCAACTTAAATATCATTTTTATGAAGGCCCGCCACGTAAGTCGGCAACAATCAAAAAATAATAATAACAATAATAATATATTAAATTACGACGGCCGACGGACGCGAGATTGGCGCCGCAACTTTGGGGCCCGATTAATATGTTTCTATTGTAATGAATGTAATTATGTATGTGTCTAATTGTTGTAAAATATTAATGCTTGTATGAATTCTTTTACATGTACAACAACAAAACCACACCCTGAGGAGATCTGGAGAGGAAAAAGTGTAGAAAAGAAAAAGGATTGCGAGAAAGAAAAATAAGTAAGGTAAGGCCTATTGTGCAAGCATCCTGTGTAGCTCTGTGCGGAATATCGAACCCATGTGCACATGAGATACCTTCGGTGTTTTGTGTGTTTATGTGTTTATTTTTGGAGGGGATAATTATTCGTTTCGTGTATTTATGTGTTTATTTTTGGAGGGGATAATTATTTGTGTGTGTATCAGTGTTAAAGATTTGTCAGTAGCTTAAAGTGAATTTAGTATGGGTAAGATAGGACAAGCTAAAGCATCCGTACCAGAAGAACAAAATTCTGTTAATATGGAAAGTGAGGATCATTTGCAATACGTAAACGAATCCCAAGCCACCGCCTCGGATAACATAATTTCCGGAGCGGGGGGCGAGGATCTGTGGACGGTGAATGACGCTCCACAGCAGAATGGGAATAGAGTAACAACTCCACTGCCTGGGCAGGGGGGCCAATCGAGTGCTAGATTAAGCGGGGCACCAGTATGCTCACCGATTGCAGACCCATTTGCAGAATTTCTGCGCAGGTTAGAAGAAAGAGATAGGGAAAGAGATCAGAAACTGGCTCAGATGCTCCATGAGCAAGAGCAACAAAGAGAACTGAAAGAAAGGGAAAAGGAAAGAATGTCAGAACAGAGGGAAAAAGAAAGAGACGAAAAACTGGCTCAGATGCTACGTGAGCAAGAGCAGCGCAATGAAGCAAAACTAGATAGGATCCAAAGCGAACTTGCCGAGATGCGGGACGCTTGCAAAGAAATCCCCGATCTTGTGCAAAGCTTAGCCGGAGAGATGCAAAAATTACAGATATCGCAGGCTAGGCTTGAAGACAATGTCCAGACTTTATCCAACCGCGTGGATAATGTGGAGATAGATGCACGGAAAAGTATTGACGCATATTTGGAAGTGCAAGCTCAAAAAGTAGAAAAAGAATTAAATGAATGGCTAGAAGTAAAGGATCGCGAGATATCTGCAAAGATTGAAAGCGATGTAAAAACAGCTGTAGAACAAGCGACTGCGGCCGCGAGTGTAAATATTGACGCCAGCGCTGCCGCACTACATGCCGAATTAACACAGATTAAGTCCCGTGTGACTGCGGAGTTGCCAAATTGGCAACAGGAGGTCGCGCGGAGACTGTCTGCGTTGGAAAGCAATGTAAACAGTGGCGGACAGATCAGGAATCCGACTCCGCGTACTGATTACTGTAATAACGCTGACGGTAGGCTGGGTACGAGTGCGCAACCGCAACCTAATGCGAATTATGAGCACGAACAACACGCGATACCGTGCAGCGCACATCACGAAGTGATGAATGTCCCAGAATGTAGCAATCAGATGTGCAAAAAAGAGGACAATGTAATAAAACACAGGACATTCCAACCCTTCAATAGTGAAAAACGAAATGTCCACCCTGTTGTATTTATTAAGAGCTTCAGGAATGTGTTTCCCAGGACATGGACGGAAAGACAAAGAATACAGTTCGTGGTCTCCTTCATTCAAGGTGACGCGGCACTGTGGGCCACCGACGTGTCCGAAAAATGTCTAACGATGCAACAGTTTGAAGGTGCATTCTTGCAAAAATTCTGGTCCGATAGCGTCCAAGAAAGACTACGAAAGGAGTTGTACAGTTCAGAAATGTACAATCCTAAGATGGGAACGTTACGCAAATATTTCGAAAAGTATATAAACAAAACCAGGTACTGGGACGAGCCAATGTCCGATCGTGACATAATCAGATTAATAAAAATGAAGTTGCCCAGTGAAATTAAAAGATATTTCATCAATGTGCCGGAATACGATATAGAACAATTCATGGAAATAGTGGATTCTGTTGACCTATTGATCGAAGATATGAAAACCGAAAACAAGTGGAACCATGCAGGCTATAATCAACACAAAGCCGATTACAATAGCAGCCACAGTAACGGTAGTAACTTAGTACCAACTGGTAACGGGAATAGGCAAGAGCACCGGCAACAGAATCGAGGCACAAACAATGGCAATGGTTATAACGGCAACGGTTATAATCGTCAAAATCGAAAGAGACATCATGATGGACGCATGAGTAATGGATATAATGGTAACGGCAATCCGCAATGGCGGAACAACCGAAACCAGTGGCGTGGTCGTAACGAACCGACACCACAGTGGCAACAAAACACAGCGCCACAATGGAACGCCAACCCAGGTCCATCACAGAACATGTCAGGAAGTTACAACCGACCACCGCAAAACCAGAGCCATACACAATATCAAAATACACCATCGGGGAGGCAGGGTGGCCAACCCAACTGTAGCAACAACAACAACCAGAATCACAATGTGAGGTTAGTGGAAGTGACAGACAACTGTCAACCCACTAATGCTCATCCGTTAAACTAAAGACAGCCACAATACGCTCTCCGTTGTTGGCTGCAGGATGGTGTAGTGAGGGCACATTCACGGATGACAGCCATAAACTTTGTATGCTGAGATACAATGAAGGAACAAAAATAGAAAAGGAACTTGTAGACATACCGCAGAAGTGTAACCGAACCGACAAAAGTGTTGTGCAGGCTATATTGCAAGCAGATATGTATGGAGCACCAATACAGATAATAGTCGATACCGGTGCGTCAACCAATGTCATGAGTGCAAATTTTTACAAGTACTTGAGTCAAAATAATAGAATACCAGTATTGCCAGTGAAGAATTGTCGTGTTACAGGTGCAATAGGTGCACAATCTCATATCATAAAGCACCAGGTGCAAGTCGAGTTTACGGTAGGAAATGAAGCAATGAAAAGCTCGTTCCTAGTAGTTAAGGGATTAGGTGTTGCTTGCATCCTGGGCATGGAATTTTTACGCCAGAGGGACGCAAAAATCGACCTCTTGTGCGGGGAAGTAAGCCTTATGAATGAGGATAGACGTGTAATTTTGCCGTTGTTGAGGACACGGGAAGTGCACGGTAAATATTGCCGGAGCTTTCAAACGAGATTCGAAGGAATACAGGTAATGAATTTATATTCTGACTTAAGTACAAGACAAGCATGTTATAAGGAGTTTATTACTGAAGACAGAGAGGAAAAAAGGAAACTGATAGCCATGAAAGTTAGGGAGTCAGAACATTTGACTGAAGCACAACAAAACGAATTGACTCAGCTACTTACAGATTATGAGAATGTGTTTTCGGAAAAACCCGGTGTTATCGAGGGCTACACCTACAACATCGAAGTGGTACCTCATGATACTTTCTGTCACGCAAACTACACCATCCCGTGGTCAAAGAGGGAGGCAGTTACGAAGGAAATAAGAAAAATGCTTGATTGGGGGATAATTGAACCATCTCTATCCCCGTACAGCAGTCCGCTCGTGGCCGTAGCGAAAGCGGACGGCAGTATACGTCTCGTGCTTGATGCGCGCGACATTAACAAAATAATTGTACCTGTCAGAACGCGACCAGAAAACCTGGATGAACAGATACAGAAGTTTTATGGAGTTAAATATCTGACCTCTGTCGATATGCGTTCGTCGTATTGGCAAATCCCACTAACTGAATCATCAAGAAAGTACACTGCCTTTGTGTTTGCCGGCAGAAGTTACCAATTTAAAGTTTTACCATTTGGATTAAATGTTAGTGCAGGTGTCTTCATTGCAGCGCTCGATAAAGTATTAGGACCAGATTTGTTGGACCGAGTAACGTTGTATGTCGATGACTTATTAATAGCTACTCCCGATTGGGAAAGCCACATGGACACGCTGAGATGCGTACTAAAAAGATTTTCTGAGGTAGGCGTAACAGCAAACCTCGCAAAATCCAAATTTGGCAGGGAGAGAATAAAATTTCTTGGTCATGTAATATCACCTACAGGTATTGTGCCCGATCCGAAGAAAATGGCAGCAATTGAGAACTTCCCTCCTCCTAGAACCAAGAAACAGTTAAAGGCATTTCTGGGTCTAGTGTCATTTTTCAGACGATTCATACCTGACCAGCTTTTAAATGATAATACCCTGTTAAACTTGTTGAGAAAGAATACACCCTGGATATGGAATGAACTGTGCCAGCAGTCATTTGAGCAAATACGACAAGCCCTTCTAAATGCTAATCTACTGTCACATCCTGACATGTCAAAGGAATTTTGCCTTGCTACAGACGCCTCCACTGTCGGACTAGGCGCTTGTTTATTTCAAATCGATGAGGATGGTGGAAACAAGAACATAAGAATAATCGGTTTCGCAAGCCGAGTGTTGTCAAGTTGTGAACGATCATATACAGTCACCGAACTCGAAACACTAGCAGTAGTATGGGCCATGAAGAAGTTCAGATACTATGTGTACGGAAAAAATGTAAAAATCTTCTGTGACCATCAGGCCTTAAGTTTTTTGCTGACATGCAAGTTAATGCACGACAGGTTGACTAGGTGGGTGCTTGCTCTGCAGGAATATCAATTTCAAATAATGTATATAAAAGGTTGTGACAACGTAGTGCCTGATGCTTTGTCACGGTTGCCGCAAGGTCTGCCTGAGTTAACAACAATACTAGAACAGGCAACAGAGTACAAAATTTTAGTTATGAAAGACCCTACTTGTCGAAAAAAGTTCCTGCAGACGTGCAAGCAACTGCCTAGTTTGCAGGATGAAGATACAGCTTGGGGAAAAGTCAAACGAGAACTCCTATCTTCGGGTGGAAATCAGATAGGTAGCCATTATTCTGTGCAAAATGGGGTATTATATTACCGGAAGGATGTTAACAAGGACTTGTGGTGTATCTGTGTACCGGAAGTATGTATCAGTGATTTAATCTGGCACGTGCACCTTTTGTGGGGACACGTGGGTATTGAAAAATGTAGAGCACTTCTCGCAAGACAATGTCATTTTAAGAATATGAAAAGAATAATTCAGAATGTTGTAAGGACATGTGTAGTTTGTCAAAGGACGAAACCTACAAATCTGCCCACTGTAAGTGAATTGCATCCTGTTGTTCCTAACAAACCATTACGACTAGTTTCTGTTGATATTCTAGGGCCACTGCCCACTGGCAGAGGTGGTGTGAAATATGTATTTGCTGTATATGATGCCTTTTCCAAATTTCTAAAATTGTATCCTGTAAAAGCTTCAACGGCCACACCCCTCATTCAGAAATTACGAACAGATTATTTTGTTAATGTTGGCAAACCACAGATCATATTATCCGATAATGCCACTTATTTTACTGGTCTCAAATGGAAAACGTTTCTAC
The DNA here is from genome assembly GCF_021461395.2 of Schistocerca americana. Lineage (NCBI taxonomy): Eukaryota > Metazoa > Arthropoda > Insecta > Orthoptera > Acrididae > Schistocerca > Schistocerca americana. The sequence continues at coordinate 198,353,852 of NC_060120.1, read as the reverse complement.
AAGAGCAAGGTGTTAAACACATTTTTGTAGCTCGATTTCACCCGGAGAGCAGTCTTGTAGAGCGTACCTTTAAAGAGTTGAACAGGTTCATGAGAACTTACATTCCGAATCGCCACACCAAGTGGGCAGAATACGTTTCGACTTTTGAGGAACTCCATAATAGATTGCCACATTCAGCCACCGGTTATACTCCACTAGAAGTCATGTTTGGAAAGAATGAAACCGACAGCTGGCTGTCACCATTACCAACTGTACCACGACAAGTTGTACCTCACGAACAAATTATAGCTGAGACTCTAAATAACTTAACGAGGTGCGCGGAGCGCCGAAAGGAAAAGCATGACAAGAAAATAAAGAAGGTAACAGTGTATCAACCAGGTGACTTGGTTCTAATAAGGACTCATCCCAAGTCATCTCTGTTAGCGAAAAAGAATAAAAAATGGCAACTGGTGTATGCCGGGCCCTACAAAATCATAGACATACCACATGGATGTAGCTATTTGTTGGGTGACGTAGAATCGGGAGAGATTAAAGGACTCTATCCATACAAAGACTTAAAGAAGTTCGCTCAGTAGAGCAACGTTTACATATGTGTAGTAGGTTAAGTTTAGAGTGTATTTTTTTCTGTGTGTAAATGTTAAGATTTTAGTGTAACATTTAAAGACAATGAGGCACACAAGATTAGTGCGATTCAATTTTGTAGACGTTAAGGAATAATAGTATTTTTAAACAATTGCATTTTGAAAAAAAAATGAACGTAGGTTTAAGAATAATTTACAAATTTCATTTTTAAAAAATGCTTTAAAGATATATAAAAAAAATTCAACAGCATGTAATGAAAGAATTTTTCCATTAGTGTGTCATGAATATTTTTGAACTGTAGTAGTAATGCAACTTATGAAATTCAATATTATAGTGTATAAGTCGTTTCATGTATTTATGTCTATACCGATCTTGAAATATGCTCAAGCATAATTTACTTAACAATGTGAGTGCAGGGTGTACATCACCCAAGGTACCTCATGTGTTGTGGACAAGGTACAAAGCAAATCAGTAAACGCGACTACCGCTAAGCACTGTTAAAATATATTGCCATCTGCTAAGGCAGAGATTTACACGAATTTATAGTGTAAACAAAAGTCACAAATCAAACACCAATCTAGGAACTTGCACGCTAGGCCTAGATTATAAAATGTCTACAATAATGCGAGAGGCAAAGTTTTGTAAAGTCGAGCCTGGCTCTGGAGAGCAAGTACGCAATGAGTGGGCAGACATGACATGGGGACTTACCTCAGATGAGACGGAAATACAATTGTATAGTCAAAAAATCTGAAGGCAAGTACGACTCTAAGTGGAAAATAAAAAGAGATAATTAGTGCGAGAGACTGGTAAAATCCAGCACTAGCCAAAATCCAGTTCAGACTGAATGAAATACATTAGTGTTTGTGAACTAATCGAAACAGTTACTTTAAGCAGTGTGAAAAACTGTGAAGGTGAAACTGTGATATGGACAGTGAGGTGCTAGTATTGAACGTTCAACAGCGGTGAGGACGCCAAACGCCAATATTACGCACGAAAAACTGTGAATTTGCCTATAAATGTGAACTGTCAACGTGAAGTGAACCCACAGTCAATATTTTTGGGACAGACTGTAGTTTCAGTGAGCACAATAATGCGAGATTGGAATGCGATGCGTGGACTGTTGCAAAACAGCGACCGCAGAAACGGCGAATGTTTGTGCTAAGCTCGTATTGGGACACTCACCAGTGCCTGCGAGTGCGGCGAAAACATAAATAATTTTATCAAGACAAAAACTGACGTGTAATGGAAACAGTATTGCATCAAAACTGCATTCACGGGAAAAGGTCCATGTCATGTTTTCTGCAAGACAGTGCTAGCTTGACACTCGGAAACTGGCGAAAACTTAACAACAACTGCCGCACTAATAAATGCTCCTTTCCCACTAGCGTAACCATCTGCAGCGGGAAACAAATATTACGTTGGTTGTGTGTGTGTTTCATGTACTACGTCGGAGATGCGTAGCAGAGCTGACTCCTGCCAACAAGAGCGGGGGGCGAATATCATCCCACTCCGCCACGCCCGGGCGAGACAGAAGCGCATCGCCAACGGTGCAGCCGATCAGCTGATTCTGACGTTCCGCGACGGCGAGACACACGCTGGCGTCGAACGGGCGTTGACCTCTCCGCAGCCGCCGCGAACGCCGAGCACCGAACACACCAACCGACGCCGTCGCGAGCCAAACGTCGCGGCGTAGATCATCAACGACACCGCAATCAATTGTTTTAATGACCTCATTTTTTGCATAGTGCAACAAAAATATTTGTATGCACATCCTGTACTCCAATGACATTCCAGAAACAATTAAGTGAAAGTGACCAAAGCAGTTAGTCTGTCGCTCCGCCGAGGTTTTCCCCAGGTTTCCCTACGGCCGCGCCAAATGGGGAGCGAACAGTTGACACCCCTGGGACTTCAAATATTCCGGACTAACTCGTGGTTGTATACCTTGAACCTCATCTGTATTACACTTTGTGGACAACACACCTCAGTAATTACAACATACGATGTGACATATATAGACTATGAAAGAAAACTCTGCGTGTGGACACTGTGGACATGAAAGTGGAAATATTTATGTCAAAAAACACGAACATTTTTTATGACATAAACATTTCGGGGGGCAATATAGCGTCCCCAGTGCCATATTACGAAAAGACAATATTTATAAAGAAGACATTCATAATTTGTAAGAGATTTTTTTTTTCGTGTAGCCGTAAAATAATAATTTCTCTGTGTAGGTTTAGATTGCAAAGAAATAATTTATGACAGAATGATCTAAAGAGACGCCCAGTTACACTCTTTTGTTAATTTTTTAGTCGACCTTACTTCTTCGCTTGTCTTGAAGGTGTCTAGAGGGACATCTTGCGTGTGCTGACGAATGTAAGCATATTTGTATGAGTTAAGCATATAATATATTGAATTAATATTATTGTGTACTTTTAATTTGTAAGAGGTGATCCCGATTTCATGTCCGCCTTCCTTGAATTAATCTGCATTCAAGTAAATTACAACTCAACAATCGCAGCGGCCGATGCAGCCAACGACGCCATTACGTGGCGATATTAACTTATGAAAAATTAGCGGAAGCGGAAAACTCGCCCGCTATTAGCATAATATAAATTTTTCTCCACAGCCGCACGAAGTTGCAGAAATACTTAGGTTTAAGATTCTTATTTTCAGTAGCATAGCCGAGACTCAGAGCCAGGACTCTGACTACAATACAATGGTTAACGGAGGTAAGAAAAATACTCTCGCGCGTGTGTGGGCCGCAATTGTAATTAATAACTAAAGATCTTTTGCTTTAACGTCAACTGACTAGCCGAGGAAATTTATATGAAAAGTTTATTACATTGTTCAACTTAAATATCATTTTTATGAAGGCCCGCCACGTAAGTCGGCAACAATCAAAAAATAATAATAACAATAATAATATATTAAATTACGACGGCCGACGGACGCGAGGGCGAATGCGACGTCATCGATCAGTTAAAGCCAACAATGAATTTGTGACAAACAAATGTTGCGTTGAATACTCATCGAGCTGCATTCCGTTACGGCGTGACAATGGATTATAGTGCAAACCAATCCGTTCTAGTGGATTGATGATCGTTGCGTGCGCACATTATAAGGTACTGAAATACGTAAACGAGAACCGTGGACTGCGTTGCAAATTGGCGCCATTGGTCCCGCCTCCAGAGCCATTGCGCTCATTGCTTGCTGGAAAAGTAAGAGATTCCTCCCATTACCTAACACAAATCCAGAAATACAGCAGTTGCTTCCAAATTACTTCATTTGGCGCAACAAATGCGTGAGAACGCAGTTTGCTTATGAATTTCCCATCGGCGTACTTCTGAATGTATTCCTCCCCAAATCGAATATCCATGGCCACAATAGTTAATAAATATAGAAATACGTTTTTTCTAATTTTTACTTTGTTTACACATTTCCAACGGCTTTTCACAAATTCACACAAAACTATCACAAAAAAATTTATTGGAATTTGGACAGGACAATATCCCTTGTGTCAGCTAGTGAACAGTGTTTGTTAAGTTCGACAAGGATGTTCCGACAGATCTTCGTGAGCCCTGTCCGTGGACACAATAAAAGAAGTCACGCTAGGCATTGGGAGATACTAATTTTTAAAGTTGTGACCCTACAACGCAGTCCTTGTTATGAATTTTTACGCTTACTTAACACATGAAACTGTTTGTATACGATGTATTGTCTAGTGTAAATACTATGTTTTAATTATGTAATATTTAACACTGGCAAGTCAGGGCATATTTAGTTAACGTTGAAATCAGAAAGATTGTTTTGTCGTGCCGCTGGGCGCGGGAGCGCGCCAGCGGGCAGTAGTAGCAGTGACGCCGTGCTCGGAGTAAGACGTACAGTCGAGTGCTGCTAGTCCTAGCTGTGTTACATCTAACGGCTAGTGTGTGGATCTAAGTACGACGGGAAAGTGATGGTCGGCATATCTGGAAGCATGGCCGGGCAAGTTATTATGGACTAATGGGCACGGTGCTGAAGAAACGAGGACTTAAATGTGAAGCGCACTGTGGGCCCAAGTCGCCGCCGTGGACTTCCGTCGATCCACCGACAACGAGGGAAGTAAGATCTACGTTAATTTTCGTAGGATAAAATTGTAGAAGGCTTGCCAGTGGCTGTGCATTTCTCTGAAGTTGAACAATTAATAACAACCAGTTTATAATCGAAGTGTTCCAGTTACATTCCACCCGACAATAACACCAAGTAGGTTCCTCCCAATCCTTACCTTATTGAACCGAGTGTGTCACGTCATTATCAAGAGAAAATATGTTGATTAACAAATTATTTGCATAGACGGTGAAGAGTAAATTTCAGACTGGTTATCGTAGTTAATTGTTGCACTTAATAAGCTTACACCAACCGTAGTAACTTAATAAGAGACTGAAGTAATAAATTTGATTATTAAGATTTATTTCAATGCATTTTCAGCTGAAGTTAATTCAAGGGTATTTCATGAAACTATAAAGCTTATTCCACCTGACAATCCCCCAATTAATGAATTATTATCATTCAAACATAGTTAATCAATTATTGGCAATATATTTCATTTATCAGTAGATTAAACTGTGCAAAGTACCTCATTTTAGACAGAATGACAGTCCATTATTTAAAATATCGACAGATAATTATCTGTGTTGTCAGCATTGTACTTAGCTGACAAATAATGAACAAAATAAGTGTAGTTAGATTGTTATGACATTGTTTTATATGACTACTGAGCCTGACACAGCACTTACGTAGAAGTTCCCGTTCCACCTTCTGCGCTACAAACAGGTAAACTTTATCTTTGACACAATTATTCACGTACTCAACAGTACTGTCGCTCATCAGTTGAGCTGGCGTCCGATTTTTTAATTGCTTTTACAACTTAATCATTTCTTTCGGCAAAATTTCCACTGCCAAAATTTATTTCCAAATTATTTCCATTATTTCATTTGCCGATCGTTATTGAATGAAATTACTCATTCAATAACGATCAAGTTATAAGGTCTCCTGTTTCTCCGCGGAATAATCATTATTTACTTCGGATTCGGATGCCTTATCCCGACGCGGGTCAAAATTCATAATTCACGGTCATTGTCAACTTGTAATTTCGCAAATCCCGGGAAGCAGGGGAGTGATATAAAGTTCACTTCCATTGTAAAACCTTTGATGAAGAATAATTTAAAAACAATCTGCTACATTGATGGAGGAGGCGTTTTCCTGTTCGCACATGCCAGGACGCTCCCATCCCCCCCTCCCTCCCTTTATTTCCTCACCCTAGAGCTGGCAAATACATGCGCACTCAGTAACGCCTGTTCTTCAAAGTTTTGGCTCGCTATATCGTCACAAAACCCTCACCTGCCACACCACATACGCATAGTGTAGCAAGTAGCACCAAACACTAATAACTGTGTCAATGTATCTCCAACAAAAATAATCTCCATATTCTACACAGAAGGAAAAATTAAAGTTCAGAGAAACTTATCCGGCTGTAGTCCTGCTAACCTATTTGGCAGCATTTTTCTACCTTAACCTTTATTTTACAACATTTATAAACATATGTGTGTTTCTGTGTGAACCAAAAAGTAGGTACATATCTTTGAAGAAAAGCGTAACAGCAAATTTGAACGTAATAAACTAATTACTGTAGCCTCCCGTATTTATGTGTATATAATATGTCTGGTAAACACAATAAATAAACAAAAATTAGCCTTTCTTGATCAAAGTACCATAATAAATTTCTTAAAATTATTGCTTATCAGTGAAAGGTATGTGCTAAGGTCCGATCAGGGTAGATCCAGGAAATAAAGTCGGTAGTTGCCAACCGCAAGGTGCAATGGGTATAATATCTTTGAGTAGGAGGACCTTTGATGGTTAAGAGAGCCGGGCGTGTGCAGTAAAAAACTCGCGAGTCGCAGCTAGGTGCCCGGAGGAAGCAGACGTGTGGTGACAGCTTTAAGGTAGGACACGCGCTCGCTGCGCAGTTACACTGAGCAAACTTTAGCGCAAAAAGGAGAGAGGATATATAATGATTTCAAAAATGGGTTTTTGTTAAATAATGTTCAGAGTTAGGATTTGTATGTCCAAGGTTTGCGCAGTAAGCGTTTTATAAAATTTTTTGTAAGAGTGATTCGTGCTACAAAAATGTTGGAAATGGTAGGTTTTATGTGTGACTTAAAATTTTAACAATATATATATATTGTGATCAACAATACGTTTAAATCTAACAGCCTGAATCATAATCCACATTCTTTGCCTGTACTGAATATGAGAGTAGTAAAGTAAAGTTATCCACCAATGAAAGAAAGTAAAGAAAATGAGGCCTCTAGGCAAAATGTATGTGCAGTTCATGGTTTGAAATCGATTTTGGTATAACTAAAGTTATCGGAGCAAAGTTATTTCAAATAAAAAATTTTATGCCATTGCACAACTGACATTATTCAAGGCAAGATATAATTTCTTTAAGTAAACATCAGGGCCAAAAGTTAATTTTCAGTACCATCTTAATGCCATTGCACAAACGGCATTATTCTCTTAAACTTGATTGCTGAGTCAAACACATGTTGCGTTACTGGCAAAATGGAGGAGTGCAAGAAACAAGTTTGCAGGTGCAGTCAGATGCAGGTTTGTTGAATAATTAATTTGGAACAATTTTATCATTGATACTTTCACCAATTAATAAGTCAGTTTCGGTTGGCTACTTTCACTTGGCGACATCCTCTGTGGTGACGTTATTGGATATATTTTCCGTAACTGTGGACTTTGTTTTCGAGCATTCCTTTCGCCACCACTGTTTCAGCTGTGCGCTGCGTTGCTAGTTGCCTAATATTGCGTTTGCTGCTACGCTTGTGAATATTTACTTTTAGCTCTGCTTCTGCTTATACTGACTTTATGTGTCTATTCTAATTCTTTTATTTTTTGTGTACAAAATATCGTCTTGTGAATTACGACCATTTTGAATTTTTGGCCGCCATATTGTCTCCCTCAAGATGTCCAAAACAAATCGACAGGGTGATAAATTACAGTACGCAATTCCTCAAAATCTCGTAAGCAACAACATCCAGATAATGACCTAGGTTTGACATGTAATCCTCCTACCTCACAAGCTGATCAGGAATTTGACAACATTGCTGCGGCAAGTAATGACGCCACAGTCACAAAATTCCGCATCGGTTCCTCTTCTGCCTTCAGATTCTCAGAACGCAGTAAGCCAATTAGAAACAGTTTCCCATGACTCGTTCATGTTAATTCAATCTTCACAAAGCCATGTGGTTGATTCCGACAGCCAATTTCTCTTGCAATATTCTTCCACAGACAGAGAAATTGCTTCATCTGAGAATCTCAAACAGCTTTTAGCAACCCTCCCCAGCAATATGAGCTGCAACACCCAAATCCTGAGGTGACATCCCCAGCTCTAGTTGAAGATAAATTAGATCATTTTCTTGGACTACTGAGCGAACGTGACGCAAAGAGTGATGAACAATTTGCTCAATACCGTGCAGACCATGCAGAACGTGACAACAGATTAGCAGGACGATTAGACGCTTTGTGTGCTGACAACGCAAAAGTGATGAATACCTTACCGGTAACATTCAGAAATTAACCCAAACTATCGACACATTTAAAGACGTAACTGACAATAAATTACAGAATATTATTGAAACGCATAAGCGCGACGTTACTGCCCTTAGGGACAGAATCAATGCACTACTTCCACCTGAGTCTATTGAAAAGTTGCTACAAACGTCTGCTGCTCATTCTGAGCACATACAGGTCTTAGAATCATGTACCGAATCCCTTTGGCCGCTCTGTCGTCGCAGACCGCAGCTCATCTCCGTCGGATATAATGGAGTTACCTGTGCTGTCATCCCTGTCTCGCCTTCTGGTAGCCGCTTGCTGGGTCTCCGAACTCTCCGTACATCATTTATGTCATCGCCCCGGTGAAAGTAGTCTGTCTGTCGTACCTGGGCGACCTCGACCGCACCCGCCGCGAGTTGAGTTATTTGCCGGCCCTTCACCTCCCATGTTACATCGGGCAGTGAAGCACGTCAGTCTCGCGTCTCTAGTCTCAACTACTGGCGTGTGTGTAATTCTGCACAGTCCTCAAAGCCAATCTCGGTTCACAATTGTACGCTAGAGTGATAAAAGTTATGTGATGCCTCCTATATCGTGTCGGACCTTCTTTTTCCGGGAAACTAGACACAGCATTGACTCACTCATTGGCAGTACCCCGCAGAAATATTGAGCCATCCTGCCATTATAGCCGTCCATTACTACAAAAGGGTTTCCGGGACAGGATCTTGTGACCCCTTGATTATGTCCCATACATGTTCGATGGCCTTCATGCCGGCCAGTCAGGGTGGTCAAATCATTCGCTCGAACTGTCCAACATGTTCTTCAAACCAAAATCGAATAACTGTAGCCCAGTGAAATGGCGCATTGTCATCCAAAAAAATTCCATCGTTGTTTCGGAGAATGACGTCCATGAACGGCTGTAAACGCTCTCCAAGTAGCAGAACATAATAGTTTCCAGCCAATGATCGGTTCAGTTGCACCATAGGGCCAAATTAATTCCATATGAAGACAGCCCACACCATTATGGAGCACCACCTGCTTACACAGTGCCTTGTTGACAACTTGGGGCCATGGCTTCGTTGGGTCTGCGCCACATTCGAACCGTATCACCAGCCCTTGACAACTACAGTTGGAAGTCATCTAACCAGGTCATGGTTTTCAAGTCGTCTAGGGTCCAACAGACGTGGTCACGAGAGGCGCTTGTTGTTAGCAAGGTACTCGCGTAGGTCGCCTGCTCCCATAGCCCATTTACGCCAAGTTTTGCCGCACTGTACGAACGACGGATACGTTCGTCGTACGTCCTACATTGGTTTCTGCAGCTATATCTCGGAGAGCTGCTTGTCTGTTAGCACTGACAGCTCTATGCAAACGCTGCTGCTCTCGGACTTGGCCGAGCGGTTCTAGGCGCTTCAGTCTGGAACCAAGCGACCACTACTGTCGCAGGTTCGAATCCTGCCTTGGGCAAGGATGTGTGTGATGTCCGTAGGTTAGTTAGGTTTAAGTAGTTCTAAGTTCTAGGGGACTGATGACCTCAGATGTCAAGTCCCATAGTGCTCAGAGCCATTTGAACAAGCTGTCGGACGTTAAGTGAAGGTCGTTGGCCATTGCTTTGTCCATGGTGAGAGGTAATGGTTAAAATATGGTATTTTCGCCACACTACTGACAGCATGGATCTAAGAATATTGAATTCCCTAACGATTACCGCATTCAGAGTCTGTCAGTTACCGTCGTGCGACCATAATCACTTCGGACAACTTTTCACATGAATGACCTGAGTACAAATAACAGCTCCGCCAATGCACTGTCCTTTATTCCTTTGTGCAAGCGATCCTACCGCCATCTTGATATACGCATATCGCTATCTGATAACTTCTGTCGCCTGAGTGTATTACAGTATTACGTACAACCTAGTGAATATCTTCGTGAGAATGACTACGCAAATATTGGGTACTTTAACAGAAGGCAGTACATTTAAAAATGAGCACTAATTCAGGTCCAAGTGTAATGTTAAGCAATATAAAATATACAAACTTCTTTAAAACATCAAAAATTACATGACTTTCGCAAACAGGTGTATTTATTATTGCTTTTATAATTGGCTGACTGTGCCGCTAATGGCAACATGATCCTTGCATCATTTGAATCACGCGAGTTTAGTGTAGGTGAAGTGTGGGTTTAGTACAAGGTTAATGGGTTGTTAGTTTATCGGTATTGGTCCACATTCTACTCATGCCATGCCTTAAGTGTAACACTCTTGGTTAAATTGCATGCGTATTAAACCTACTTATTTAGGTAGATCATGAAAATAAACTACAATATATAAAGATTAATTAAACAAATTAAGATATTGGTATACATTTAAGGTTTTCCACTGTAGGATGGTACCATCCATACGAGTGTATTCGCCATTGTTCATCCTTATTTCATAGAATATCTCCTTCATTAGAGCTTCATACGTTGCAAGGTTTATCTGACGACAAAAATCTCACAAGACAAAAACAATATCCTACTACGAATTATACATATCAAGTTATTTTATGACTTTTGTTGCTGTATCTGAAACCGAACTGAGATGCTCGTCATGTTACCTTGTACTCCTCTTGAAACATGTCTGTGTACGAGTAATTTATACTTTACTTTCCCTTTGTCGTTATAATATAAGCACAGAGTTCTGTATAATCTTTGGCGTAATTCTTTTTCATTAATAAGTTTTTATCCATTGTGTTTCCTCTCTCACCAGTGTGCCATTTAAACACGAAAGCGAAAAATGTTCACCTTTAAGAGTAGCTACATGTCTCAATCCTTACATCAGCACGAACCAAAATATCCCGCTATTCACAATCGGCGTCAAACACAGTTCTGGGCTCCCTTCTTAAGACCACTTGCACTATTCCTCACGCTAAAATTAGACAACATGATAGACGTACAGGTTTCTGCGTGGGAATAGGAGAATGAAAACATACAAAGTGAATCATAGTCAATAATCAAACATAATAATTATACACAAATAATCGTTGTTGTTGTTGTGGTCTCCAGTCCCAAGTCTGGTTTAATGCAGCTCTCCACGCTACTCTATCCCGTGCAACCCTTTTCATCTCCCAGTAACTACTGCAACCTACATCCTTCTGAATCTGCTTACTGTATTCATCTCTTGGTCTCCCTCTACGATTTTTACCCTCCACGCTGCCCTCCAGTACTAAATTGGTGATCCCTTGATGCCTCAGGATGTGTCCTACCGACCGGTCCTTCCTTTTAGTCAGGTTGTGCCGCAAATTTCTCTTCTCTCAAATTCTACTCAGCACCTCCTCATTAGTTACACGACCTACCCATCTAATCTTCAGCATTCTTCTGTAGCACCACATCTCAAAGGCTTCTATTCTCTTCATGTCTAAACCATTTATCGTCCATGTTTCACTTCCGTACTTGGCTACAATCCGTACAAATACTTTGAGAAAGGACTTCCTGACACATAAATAATTATGCACAAATAACCATACACAACTGACACACGAATAGGCATGACCATGATTAACCAACTTATTCTAATTGAGGAAGGAGAAGCACACAGCAGTTAGTTTCTATCCCACTAGCTTTTATTATTCTTCTAAATCTAGAGTTAGGCTATAAATAGTTAACTTCAATGCATTTTAACTACAGCTTAACAGACTCGCGGCAGTACCTGTCACCATATGTTCTTAAAGGTGTGTAAGCAGAAGGAAAACATATTACCTTTCTTTTGGGTATACACCTGTAAGAACATGTTGTGACATTTACTGCAGCGAGTTTGTTGAATTGTACCTCAAATGCACTGAAAGAAAATTTTGGAAATTTGTGGTAAGGTCTTACGGGACCAAACTGCTGAGGTCATCGGTCCCTAAGCTTACACACTACTTAATTTAACTTAAACTGACTTACTCTAAGGACAACACACACACCCATGCCCGAGGGAGGGCTCGAACCTCCAACGGGGGGGAATGCACTGAAGATGGCTATTTATAGCCTAAATCTAGATTTTCAAGAATAACAAAAACTAATTGGGACCTCGACTGACTGCTGTGTGTCTCTCCTACTTGATAATCTACGGTCGCTGTGCACGAAGGTTCCTTTAGAGTCAAAGTTGATTATTCTAATTAATACTAACGGCAACAACCTTTCCTGAAATTCTTTTCACTGTGTCATGATGTATTACTTGTAACTCTTACTTAGTACCACTTATTCTAATTAGTTAAGTACTGAATATAATCCCAAACAAAACACAGCAAGATGCTCCCTTTTCTCTACGAATAATTCTGTGTGTCTGATCTTCAAATGGCGCTCAGTGTCCGCAGGCGAGCACTTAAATCTTGTTCTATGTACTACCACTCTCTCGGTTCGTGATTTGCATGACTGAATTGTTTATTTTCCCACGTTCGTGCTCCCTACCGCTGCGTACAGAATCGCCTTCGTCATCTCTCTTCTCTCTAATAGCACTCTACACGCCAGATTTCCTCTAGCCGTCTCTTAAGTTCATCCACGATCTGTTTCTTCTGACCGGTTAGGTCCCAACAATATCTCCTAGTCAGCTCCTCCTGGCACGACCAAATGATTTCGGTATTGGAGATTGGTTCGTCGAGACAAATGTTCTCCTTGCCTAGCTCTTTAAGTAATAGGAGTAAGTTCCAGAATCTCGTCTTTCTGATAGCCCATAAACTTAACATTTTTTTGTTTAATCACGTTTTGAGGCTTGTATGACCAGTAGATCTCCAGAAGTTTGTCGCTGAAAGCCACTAACTTTAAGCATTTCTTAATAACTCGAAGTAGTCTATTCAGTGCCTCTGTGTCTAGGTCCGTCATCACATAATCTAGGCGACAGGGTTCTGAAGTTTTGGGAGCAAAGCAATTGTCGAATTGTCTCACCCAGGCCACCGGATGTACTGATGTGCCATCCCGTTTGAAAATATATGGGAATGTGTAGGCCTCTTTGTCCCGCATTTCCTTTCATCTTGACATTTCTTCTATTCCTGTCTCATGATTTCGTCCGTTCGCATCTTACCATTATCTACAAGGCTAACCCAAACGCCATTAACAATTGATTTTGTACTGCAAGTTTGGTTTGCATTTTTGTTCATGGCCTGCTCACAATATACTAGCCTAACGTCATCTATTCTTTCCTCTAATGCACATAGACTTTGTGTCTGGAATTGAAGAGTGTCCGCGTGCGACTTTCCTGCCTTCTTGTTCTAAAGATGGTTGACTTTGTTCTGCAGTTGTTTGAGTGCAGGGAGCAACCTGCATTCTATCTTGGTCTTCACGTGTGTGCTGCTTAGACCAGCATGCCTTTTTCGTATCGCTTCTGCTGTTATTCAGGGTTTTGACCTGTAATCGGTGCATGGGCCCTTATAATTTTGTCTTTTATAATCTTCGAGTTGGCCGATACATGTCAGCTCGTCTCTCTTTCCGTGTCACTTCACCAATCTTTCGACTCTACTGCCCATTTCATTATCACCTGACTATTCTTGTCAGTGTTCTTACAATCTTCTTTCGCTTCCATTGCTACTCTCCTCGCTTGTTGCGCATCGTTCTTCGCCTCCTGACCATTTTCTTCATTTCCTCCGCGATTTTCAGAATTCCCTACGCAAGGGTTGCTGCGTATATCAGATGTCCTTAAGTTCTTTCGGTATCTTTCCTCCTATGTCCTTATTTTCCATCCGCATTGCTTGCAAAAACTTTGTGATCTTAAAATTATCATTTCTAGCTCATTACTTCTGTCTTCCGAAGATGAAGTGAATATAATGGAGTAACATCTCTCGCTGGTTCGTATAACGTCCTGCTCTCTCTTCTTCTTCTTAATTGCAAATGTCGTCAATGTTTGCGCATTTCCTTTCCTCCTCTTGTCCTCAGTTATAATTCTTCACATCTGTTTTCTAATCGGTTTGGCCGTGGTACTCGACTCGTTAATTACTCCCTTATCTTTGCCGTGGCAACGGCCTTGCCACAGTAGACACACCGGTTCCCGCCAGATCACCGAAGTTAAGCACTGTCGGGCGTGGCCGGCACTTGGCCCTTCCGGGCCGCCATGCGCTGTTGCCATTTTTCGGGGTGCACTCAGCCTCGTGATGTCAACCGAGAAGCTACTCGACCGAATAGTAGCGGCTCCGGTCATAGAAAACCATCATAACGACCGGGAGAGCGGTATGCTGACCCCACGCCCCTCCTATCCGCATCCTCATCTAAGGATGACACGGCGGTCGGATGGTCCCGATCGGCCACTTCTGGCCTGAAGACGGAGTGTTGCTTTATCTTTACCGTGGCCAGCAATAACAGAACGATCACTTTTATTTTCTTTATCGCCCAGAACATTTTCCTTATTCAAAGTATTTGTCTCGCTTGTAGCGTTTTCCTCGTTTGTATCATGGCCCGGTAGCGTCAGGACATCGTCCTGACAATCTACAGCATTATCCGTTTTCTGACACATGCGATCACCAATAATTTCATCGTTCTCATCGTTTATGCAATGAACACCCTTCATCTCTTAGCAGTACGTGTCAGGTATCATCTGGTTGTTCACTCCGTTCAGGAAATTGTATCTCATTGTGTATGCCCAAATTACGCAATTGGGATAACGAATATTATGAATACAAAAGATTTGTACTGATATGTCCACACTTTGCTTCAGTGGTACAAAATACGACATTTACGACAAGGCAGATTCACTGTCCTTATATTGTAAGGTTACTGTGGTCTTCTTGTTTGCTGCTATAATTCAGTTTGCCGTGAAACATTTCGATCTCTCCTTGACTTCTAAACAACCGTAAATCTGTTTCCTCAAAAAACATACTCCTTTACTCCTCACACTTATGATTCGTCTGTGATCTCCCAGACGCTGATTCCGTCTCAGCACTCTGGATGTAAGGATTTCTGGTACAAATACGACACAAAAACACTATAAAATTCTTTACCACTACTAACTTTTCCCTTAATTCATATTGTTCATCAACTCAACTTTATATCTCTCACAGCTCTCATCATTTCTCCCTCCTTGTACGTAACCAAGTACAACTCACATTCCTGTGCCGAGTGACCATACTGTCTGCACGTTGTACGAAGTTCCAGTTTTGCTTGATTACACGACACGCCGTGGCCAGTCAGACTACACTGACAATGAGTAAATTTGGTAGGACGTAGATTATCTGCTGATAGTGAGTTCCCCTTGAACTGGCTCAAATCTGGTAGAGCAGCCTCATAAACTAACCTGACGTGAAATACTGGATATTGTGACATAATCTTTCTACTAACACACCCGCGAAAGAATGACACTCCTCAAAACAACAACAAAAAGTTCTTATAAGGTTTTCTAGTTTCCTGCACACATTCAATCGTATTCGTATGACATTTGCACACACAGAAAACCCTTACTAAACTTCACAACGCTGATATGCAACGCCAGTAAACAAGGTATGAAACAAAACTGATGATACAGTGAACACGAAGCTAAAAGAAATCGAATTACATGTGTTAGTTACTAGCGCCAGTAAAGTACTGTAAACCATCACGGTAATATGTATTGTTTTTTGCCAAGTTACTTAAAAAGAACGCGAAATCAGTTTAAGACTTGAAATAAAAAGTGCTCTCAGCATTCTTCTGTATGCCAAGCCCAATAGTGTATAAATTGCTCAAACTGCCACGAATGAAAATGCAATAAGAAAGGCAATCAGATGATAGTATCTACATCTACATCTGGGTCTATATATACATAGATACTCGCAAGCCACCGTACGGTACGTGGCAGAGGGTATCCTGTACCACTAATATTCATTTCCTTTCCGGTTCCACTCGCAAAGTGAGGGAAAAGTAGTGTCTGTATGCCTCCTTTTGAGCCCTAATCTTATCTCCGTGGTCCTTACGTGCATTTTCGTTGGCCGCCGTAAAATCGTTGGGCAGTCACCTTTTTTTTTCAAATGTCGGTTCAATAAAGTTTCTAGATAGTGTTTCTCGAAAATAACCTCGCCTTCCCTCCAGCCATTCCCATTTGAGTTCCCGAAACATCTCTGTAACACTTACCTGTTGTTAGAACCTACGGGAAACAAATGTAGCAGACCGCCTCTGAATTGCTTCGATGTCTTCGTTCAATCCTACCTGCTACGGATCCCGAACACTCGAGTAGTACTCAAGAGAAGGTCGCACCAGCGTTCCATATGCGTTCTCCTTTACAGGTAAACTACTCTTTCCTAAAATTCTCCCAATAAACCGAAGTCGACAGCTTCTCTATCACAGTTGTCACATCCTCGTTCCATTTCATATCGCTTTGCAGCCTTACGGCCAGATATTTACACGAATTTGTCAAATGGTTCAAATGGCTCTGAGCACTATGGGACTCAACTGCTGAGGTTATTAGTCCCCTAGAACTTAGAACTAGTTAAACCTAACTAACTAACTAACTAACATCACAAACATCCATGCCCGAGGCAGGATTCGAACCTGCGACCGTAGCGGTCTTGCGGTTCCAGACTGCAGCGCCTTTAACCGCACGGCCACTTCGGCCGGCGCACGAATTTGTCAACCAGGCCTCTAGTAATACCGTAGCCGAACATTACAGGTTTGTTCTTCCTACTCATTCCCATTAACTTACATTTTTCCACATCGAGGGCTAACTGCCATTCATCAGACCAACTTAACTTTTTGTCTAAGTCTTCTTGTATCTTCCTACAGTCACTCAACTTCTGCACCTTACCGTGCACCACGACATCATTAGCAAACAACCGCAGATTGATGCCCACCCTGTCCGCCAAATCATTTATGATTATAGACAACAACAGGAGTCCTATTACACTTCTCTAGGTCACTCCTGACGATATCCTTGTCTCTGACGAACACTTGTCGTCGAGGACAACATACCGGGTTCTATTGTTTAAGAAGTCCTCGAGCCACTCATGTATCTGTGAACTTATTCCATATGCTCGTACCTTCGTTAACAGCCTGCAATGGGGCACCGTGTCAAATGCTTTCCGAAAATCTAGAACTAAGAAATCTATCTGCTTGTTGCCCTTCATCCATAGTTAGCAGTATATCATGTGAGAAAATGGCAAGCACAGTTTAGCACGAGCAAGAGCGATGCTGTCTAAAACCACGCTGATTCGTGGACATAAGCTTCTCAGTCTCAAGAAAGTTTATTGTATTAAAACTGAAACTGTGTTCAAGAATTCTATAGCAATCCGATGTTAGGACATTGGTCTGTAATTTTGCGAGTCCGTTCTTTTACACTTCTTACATACAGGAGTCACCAGCGCTTTTTTTCTAGTCGCTTAGGACTTCGTGCGAGCGAGAGATTCACGATGAAAGCAAGATAGGTAAGGGGCCAGTGTCGTAGACTACTCTTTGTAAGACCGAATTGCGATTCCATCCGGAGCTGGTGACTTATTTGCTTTCACACCTTTCAGTTGTTTCTCTGCGACGGAATGCTTATTACTATGTCGTCAATAGGGAGTCCGTCCGATGGTTAAATGACAATATGTTAGTACCTTCTCCTGCGTGAAAGATTTCTTGAACGTGAATTTTAAAACCTCATCTATCGTTTTGCTATCTTCAACAGCCACGTCAATATGAGGTTTAACAGCCACTTCTACTATCATATGAAAAGCTCTATGTTCCGAGCGCGCGCTCCGTACTGTTAGATATAATGGTGGAGGCAGCACATGTAAGAGTGAATGGAAAGAAACGACGAATTAAAGGAGAACGTAAGAGGCAGAAATGAGGAAAAATGTTGAAAAATGAAAACATAAGTTAAAGTAATAAATGTATTCCTGCAAAACCTAGTCCAGCTCGGGAGGAAAGTCTCATTATTGATCGATAAACTATACCATAACTGGACAGAATGTTTATTGTTGAGTTAGCAGATGTACAGGTCATGATACAGCAATCAAGACAAATAAAGCCATTTATCGTCAGTAGTATAAATGCATCTGACTTCTTACACTTGAGAAAAGCTGCAGATTGTAAAATAAACGCAGCAAATCTAAACATATACAGAGTACAGTGGCTGTGGTTGGACAAACAAAGCCGCATGTAGTTAAGACCAGGAGAAGCTTAAATGGAACTGAGGCCTGGGAAGGTACCCCTCCACATGGCCTGATATTACAAGCCACATCTGTGAAGAAAAGAAGAAATATTTGATTCAAGGGATGTTGTACCTGATCAACATTGACCACATACAGTTTTACAAAAGCAGAATGAACTTTTATTGTCTTTTGCTGACTGTTGAGTTTTGCAACATACAGCTTTTCATTGCATTTCCATTTACAGGAAGTTTTCCATACTACACACAAAAAATAATGTTTTGCATCACCCCGGTTCCCAGTACTCCTTAAGATAGACGTTGACTGTGGACATTGTATCACAGACACAGTCCTTTGAACGTTCAGAGATGTTACTAAACCCACCCAAAGATGTAAACAACCATTCATGAGCAGCGCCTATTAGACGGAGTGGATACGACAGCTGATCAGTTCCAGTCATTCCACCAGGAAGGAGGTATACGGCTCGTGTTGTCTGTAGTTCAACCATGCCTAGACGGTCAATACCGCGGTTCGATCGCGTCCGCATTGTTATTTTGTGCCAGGAAGGTATCTCAACAAGGGAACTGTCCAGACGTCTCGGAGTCAACCAAAGGGATGTTGTTCGGAGATGGAGGAGATACAGAGAGACAAGAACTGTCGTTGACATGTCTCGCTCAGGCCGCCCAAGGGCTACCACTGCAGTGTATGACCGCTACCTATGCATTATGGCTCGGAGGAAGCCTGACAGCAACGCCATCCTGTTGAATAATACTTTTCACGCAGCCACAGGACGTCGTGTTACCACTCAGAGTGTACGCAATAGGCTACATGATGCGCACTTCTCTCCTGACGTCTATGGCGAGGTCCATCTTTGCAACCACGACACCATGCAGCGTGGTACAGATGGACCCAACTACATGCTGAATGGACTGCTGAGGATTGGCATCATGTTCTCTTCACCGATGAGTATTATACATGGCTTCAACCAGACAACCGTCGGAGACGTGTTTGGACGCAACCCGCTCAGGTTGAACACCTTAGACACACTGTCCAGCGAGTGCAGCAAGTTGGAGATTCCCTGCTGTTTTAGGGTGGCATTATGTGTGGCCGACGTACGCCGCTGATGGTGATGGAAGGCGCCGTAACGGCTGTACGATAAGTGAATGCCATCCTCCGACCAATAGTGCAACCATGTCGGCAGCATATTGGCGAGGGATTCGTTTTCATGGATGACAATTCCCGCCCCCATCGTGCACATCTTGTGAATGACTTCCTTCAGGATAACAACATCGCTCGACTAGAGTGACCAGCATGTTCTCCAGACATGAACCCTGCCGAACATGTCGGGGATAGTAGCTGTTTATGGACGACGTGACCCACCAACCACTCTGAGGGATCTACGTCGAATCGCCGTTGAGGAGTGGGACAATCTGGACCAACAGTGCCTTGATGAACTAGTGGATAGTATGCCACGACGAATACACGCATGCAGCAATGCAAGAGGACGTATTACTGGGTATAGAGGTACCGGTGTGTACAGCAGTCTGGGCCACCATATTTGAAGGTCCCGTTGTATGGTGGTACAACATGCAATGTGTGGTTTTCATGAGCAATAAAAAGAGCGGAAGTGGTGTGTATGTTGATCTCTACTCCAACTGTCTATACAGGTTCCGGAACTCTCGGATTTGTGGTATTACAATACGATGTTTGTATTTTGCTTTGAAAGCTACACCCATACTATGCTTACTTTCAAACAAAACACATTAATAGTGCAACTATGACCATTAATTACGGAGTATACGTAAAACTCATTTCCCTCAAATTCACGATTTTTGCAGTTAGATACATTTTTTTTAATTTTAAGCTCCATTTTATATTCACCCTGACGTTAATGTCCCTGTTTCCTAGAAAATCCAAAATCCAAAAATACTGTCCTGGCACAAGTTTGCCAATTTTTGCAAAACACTGTGGGTGTTAAAATGTTTACCCTGACCCAGGAAGTTATTTGAGGTCTTGACACACCTTTAAGATACAAACTATGATTATTGTGCGGAATGGAATGTGGAACATGAAGAATTTACGGCCCTAGCTATGCATCCCTGAGCACAAAGTTACAAAAAAATAGATTTTAAATGAGTGGTAGCTGTTTACAGAGACAAGGTTTGTATTGGCATATTAATTTATTCAATTAAAACACATACTAAATGAATGTGACTATGGGAGATTCTCAGTTCATTTTACAAATGTCCCCTATCGAAATTCATCGAAGTAAACTTATTGGTTTACACCATTACTTGAACTAACAAGGAAACATGCCCCTTAGACATAACTGACGTTCTGAGAATTACTCACAAAATTTTACCTTATCAAGCACAGTGACTGTTAGCCAGATATACTGAGAAACCCATGAATCTGCTAAAGCAATGCTAGACATGATCGCAATGACTTGAGCAATTGTGGACCAAGAGTGCTGCTAATTATGCTCATAGTAATTAATCGGAATGATATGCGCAGAATGCCACTACTGTGTATGGGGCTCTGTGGTACGGATTGAGGGTCGAGCTTATGTGGACATGCGTTTTGAACCTGACCCATATGCTTTTGATGTGCTCCAAATGTGCACTGCTCTCTGGCTCCGAATGAACTCCACTGATATCCACAAGTTGCGCACACTTCCAGATCTCCCAGCCAACTCCTCCATTGAGAATGATATCCGCATGGCTCCCCATCTTCCAGCGAACTCTCTGATGTTTTTAGCTGTACCATACACCGTTCTATTCCTTCCAGAAAAACAGGACCCGCCCTCAAATAAAAGAATATGAACAGTCAGCCAGTCAAAGTTGAGGTACCTTCATGCACAAAAATCCCACCCAAAAACACGCAGTAATAAAACGCGACTGACTTTTCGATGTGCCCTTCTTCTTCCAAAAAGCTGCCGCTTCTGCTCCATCTCTGTGACATCACAAACATTTTTACCAGTCGTCATTTTTTGTGCCCAGCAGCTGGCGTCACATCAGAGGCCCTTTCAAAGTAAAAACTAAGCACGAGGATAGGCTCTTTTTCCTGCAATCCATGTTTACTAAGGAAATTGTAATATTGTTATCCCCTGAAAACACTCTTCAGAACATGGCAAAGCACCGGCCTCCTACTTACTTAGTCCCTTCCCTGGCCTCAGCTGGGCTGCAGGGCATGGCTCACTGATAAAGTGGACAGTACCTGACACCCCGCATGGCTAGCCTAAGCGTGGCGACTTTTATGGAGTTAACACCAGAGGCTGCCCACCTGTGCTGATGGCGGAGAACAACTCTTTCCGTTTTGGTTGGTCGCTGCCTTGCGTGTCACAGATCCTTCGTGCTTCCCATTCCCACGCACTCACAGAAATCATAGAAAATACCAAGGAAGTTCTCCACAAGTTAAGTGTATTTCACATGAATTTAGTTAGAAGTCTGTATGTATCTCCAATTCAGTTTAGTAAAACATTATTATTGTATTCTGCTCCATCAATGTCCTGTAATTGTTGTGTTATTCTTACATTAAATGAAAGGAGCACGCAAAATGCTTTTCACTCAATGCTTGCTTTTAGGTTTGAAGATGGTCATCACTGACCAAAATTAATACTCTGACTCGTAAATATTTCTGGTCGATGGCTGGAATTATAATAAAATTAAATAATACTGTTAAAAATGTAGCCAAACTAAAACCACAGGCTACTATATACATTCGTTCTACAGATGGACTCGAGTGGCGTGAACTTTCCTCGTGTTTTTCCGATCTTCATACTGAAGTAGCATTACACGATATGCTGTCTGCTAATTTTGTCTTCCCTCTTTGACAGGGTTGTTACGGCTTTTCACCGTGATGAAATATCTGACATAGTAGTTCACTCTCCTTCCGGCAAAATGCTGAGTTTGGATGGGCCTTCCAAAGAATTTTATGTTCGGCTTCGGCCTCTGAAAGGAGATACGCTAACATCTTAGGTGAGTGAAGTGGCACGAGAGGTGCACACCCCGTCCAGCTTCAAGGTAGGAAAGTTGTTTAATTTCTGAAAAAACGTGACGACGGTTCGTGGGTCAAGTCCGGCCGATGAAACTACTCAGTTTTGGTTATAAAATCATAGTGCGGGCGTTAAATAGCCGCTTGTCAGTTTTGCTCGCGCGTTATCAGTTTGTCTTTTGGGTTGTACTCTCCCGACTCCCATTGCTGAATGTCGCTATCTCATCTCGATTGCTTCCACTGTTCCTGTGTCGGGAGCTTTACTTCCTATTACTTTAATCAAGGGTTTGACCGAGCTAGCCATGATTTCTGTTGCAAGAGTTGACGGCTGTTGGTTTTAATGATGATGCACAACGGATGTTCACCTCTTTAGTTACTGGTATTCAGGAGTCTATTGACGTGAACGGTCGTCTTACTCCCCCATAGGAGTGTGTCGAAGTGTCCTGCATGGGAGTTCCCTCTCTATGTCGTTATTTGTGCTCACTGGAACCCTTACTACGGTCCATAGCTTCTCGATTGAGTGACTGATCGTTCGTTACTGGGTGAAAGATTCATTGTTCGCGCAAGTGCCGATGACGCTATGGTACTTCTTAGTAGTCATGACGATATACTGATGCCCAAGGACGTGTTGATGCAATTTGTCATGTTATGGGATCACAGATTAACGAGCGGAAATATGGGTTACAGAATTTGCGAGGATTTCATGCTGTTGGGATTTCATTGGCTGTGGCGGTCGCCCGCCATCGATCGTTGGGTGCTATAATTGTTCACTGTCTGATGAAGATGCCTGCGCAAAATTGGAAGTGCATCACTAGGAGCATTCAAGTCGCTCCCTCTCGTTACTTCATAAGATTCGGACCTTGGACACTTATGTGTTGGGTAAAGCTGTATTGTTGCCTACATTTTTCCCCTTCCTGCGATGACGTCCCATAAGCTACAACGGTTATCAGACAAATTTATCTGGCAAAGCTCTATTTTTCGAGTGCGCTATGAGGTTATGGCGAGACCGAGGCTGATGGGAAGTTTTGGCTTCCCTGATATTCGGGCCAAGGCTTCTGCTTTATTTGCTCGACACATTTTTTCTAACATGTCTTCGCATCTCCCAGTCACCTACAGCTCGCCTCTTTCCCTCTCTCCAACCTGCGAGCTTGACCCCTCCAATAGATATTGGTAGGATAAATAATAAATTAAGTCATGTTCGCTAATTTTTTTCTTGGTGTCAGTTATTTGAGGGTTGACATTCTTTCCCAGTTGCATCTCTCTGTCAAAATGCTGTTATGTCGCTGGACGTTTCCAGATCGCACTTTTGGTGTGGGGTCCTTGTCGCCAGAGACAGATTGGAAGACTGTTTGGTCCAACGTCAGCCTACCTATTTTTCCGATGTAAGTGGTATCCTCAGATATCAAGTCGTCCATAACCTTCTCATCACCATCGTCCGAATTTTTCGCATTAGTCTTAGTGAGACAAACTTACGCAGTCGTTGCCATGAAATGGACACATTATGTCTCCGGTTGGTCGCATGGGGACACAGACATTGGAGATGGCTCCGCCGACAATTGCCAGGACGACTGGAGCGGCAGACTCTGGTGAGATTCTCCTGCGTACCATTTCAACCTTCTTTCCTAGAACGAAGAAACATACGGTTATGTACCTTGTTGGGCATTATATTCATTATGTACTGGGGAGCGGCTACGACCCGTACCCTTGTGCCCTTCACAAATAAGTGGTTACGGCCCAATGAACTTAGCAAGGGATGCGACGCTATCGTGAGCTTTTAACGTGAAGTGTAGAATTACTTTTCAGTTCAAATGTTTAATTGTTGTTACCTTGCATTTGGAAAACATTACAAAAAACTAGAAAAAACTAAAAAGGAAGTTGTTAACTGGTCTTGTTGATATTTTCGTGATACTCCCTTTACGGGAGTATTTTTAGAGAGTTTATTTTCATTTTGTGGCCATCTTTGTCTCTTTTTGTTTAATTAATAAGAAAAATAAACAATGTTACAGGCCACGACTGTAAATGAATTTTTTTCTCTTTAAGTGGCAGAAATCATGTGGACTTAAGTCCGATTTTCTTTCTTTCCTTTTTGAGAAGCAAGTTGTAAGGTTTTCAACAAAAAATAAGTATAGCTAAAAAATAAAAAAGGGCCCGGTACCATGTTTAGGACAGGCACAGTAAGACACGGTGGAAGACAGTATGACTTCTCGGTATTCGACCTCTTCCCACCTTTGGTTCACCCAGCCTGAAGTTATCTGTTATTTCTTGCCGCTACAAGCAATAGAAACGGAATTTGGTAGAGCACTGGCCCACAAAAGGCATAGGTGCCGAGTTCGAGTCTCAGTCCGGTAATAAAAAAAGAAACGTCAAGTCATTAAATTACCACCCTGGTGGTCAGTGTTCGATTCTTGGTCGTGGCATTTTTCATTTGATACTTTTTTCGGAGTATCTGATAATCGGAATACTTTTCTATCCTTCTTTTGAAATAAAACATTGGCAAAAAGAATGCTAAGGTGACCTCTCGTGGGTGCGAGTCCATTAGATAGCTGTTGGTTGTCCATAATCGCAACTGTAAATACATTTAATGAATTGTCAGTGAGCAAAGTTATTTTTTAATGCTGGATACAGGTCAACCATCTGTTGCTACATCACTATTGATACCCAACATGCAGACGAACTAAGGGATAAGCTTAAAAAAATGACAACAAAAATAGTAGATAAAGTTGAGACTATATATCTTCACAAAGTGCCCCATATAAAGATTCTGCGTTACACTATGGGTTGAAATTGAGAGATATATGTCATCTTTATTATTCAGCCACTTATATCTAACAATTCAAAAATTATGTCACGGGCTTCAGCAGTTCTGTGTTATACTCCGTAATTATCAAGCTGTACTCAAAAGAATTTAGTACTGTCAGTCTGTCGTAAACGCTAGTGATATTTTAGACATATTTTGGAGGAGACCTCTTACAAGTTCCAAATTTCAAATAGCAAGTTTTTTCAGAGTTTAATGACAAAGTACTGGCTACGAATCGTTTATTAATATCTATTCATCGTGTCATTGTTTTCGACGTATGTTACTTTTCACTCACGGCGCTGGAAGTGTCATGTAAGCTACCGTGTTAACCAGTTGATGATGATTTTGATCGAATTATATTCCCAAGAAAACTATTAATCATTCCTGCATTCGTTAATTGTACAGTAACAACAAATATTGATTATAAAACGTGTTGTATTGTAGTACATCTCATCACGGTGGTGTAGCGAGTGGAGCATTAGGCTCTGGCCCTGGAGGTTCCAGGTTCAATCCGGGATGGGGACGGGGAGTTTTCGTCATTCCAGTCCCTCCAGGTCGGAGGGACTGGAATGCTCAGAGCCATTTGTTATTTATTTGCGTTAATGTGATCCCATCAACTTTGTCTGTACCAAGTAAATCTGTAGATGAGAAAGGAGGTAAGAGAGTTGGCTCACCACCTTCCCTGTCCTTGTGCCGCGGCGAAGAAAGGCTGTACTACACTTTCATAGAAGACCATCTCCTAATTTCTTACGGTGGATCGTTTTTGGGTTCTTAGCAGCCACGTCTCTTGGCCGATCTTCGAGGAGCCAAAGCTAGCCACCACTAATCCCTGCTCTACACGCGCCATTGCTCCTGCCCGCCGGTACACAGCACAGAGAGCATTTTCTTGATCTTATCGGGAGCCCGTTACTTCTTCCACGCCAGTAAATTAAAAGCAATCGTAATCTCTTCAATCGATACATCCAAGTCATATATGTAAGATTATTCGCATGTCACTTGTCCCTAGACTTTTAGATAACGCTCTGAAACGTATCGGTACGGAAAAAAAGCTGTTGTAAATATCTGATACCACTATTTGTGTCTGAAGTAGCAGCGGCTCCTGTAAAGTGGCTCTCACTCTGAAGTTTGCGTCAATAGCTTAAGCGAGATAACACTGCTTGCGCACATCCTGTGTCAGAATTAAAACCTGATTTCAAGGCTACCGTTCCTCTGATAAGGATCTTAATCTCTAATCTCTCTATAAGTGCTTTTCACAAGTGGAAACGAAAACAATACCTTGTTATTTACAGCCGGCCACGATGGCCGAGCGGTTCTAGGTGCTTCAGTCCGGAACCGCGCGACTGCTACGGTCGCAGATTCGAATCCTGCCTCGGGAATGGATGTGTGTGATGTCCTTAGGTTAGTTAGGTTTAAGTAGTTCTAAGTTCTAGGGGACCTCAGGTGTTAAATCCCATAGTGCTCAGAGCCATTTATTATTTATTTGCGTTTATGTGATTCCATCAATTTTGTCCGTACCAAGCAAATCTGTAGATGAAAAAGAGCTGTTAATTCATAGACAGAATACTTCTATTTGTTGCTGTTTTTAATTGTCAGTGTTCTTCCATTGGTGAAACGAATACGGTGGTATAAAATATCTCATCTCTAGTCATACAAGTCCTTTTCCTTCAGCATTCGAATATTTACTTTACTATTACTTTATCTTTCTAATTTCACAGGTAGATGACACGTAATTTTAAGATGGTGGATCATCTAATTATTAAAAACGGATTCAGTGTATCACATGGGCAAAGACCGACAGCATCACTGTTCGAATATTAATTGAAACGTGAATTTACTTTCAAAACCTTTCTTAAGTTTGGTTGGTTGGGGAAGGAGACCAGACAGCGTGGTCATCGGTCTCATCGGATTAGGGAAGGATTGGGAAGGAAGTCGGCCGTGCCCTTTCAGAGGAATCATCCAGGCATTTGCCTGGAGTGATTTAGGGAAATCACGGAAAACCTAAATCAGGATGGCCGGACGCGGGATTGAACCGTCGTCCTCCCGAATGCGAGTCCAGTGTCTAACCACTGCGCCACCCCGCTCGGTCCTTTCTTAAGAATTTACTTTATTTACTAGCGATTCATCAAGAACATTAACACAATTAATCACACTATGTGAGCGTGGCAGTAGTTGCCAGTGGGTAACTGATGAAAACAAATCAAATTTCTTTCAACAAATGGAAATTTTATTCCTAAAAGCCTTTCTTTTAGAAACAGATTTAAAATTATAGTCAGAAAGCACCCTCTAAATATCAAATTACAATTTATTCAGAGGCAGAAAGAACAAATTTTTGACAGTATGAACTTTCGAGCTGAGAACCTTGCCACTTCCTTTTGTCACGGTCGTAGTCACGACCGCTCACAACAACCTCTGAAAGACTACACTGGTGCAAATCAGCAACACACCAGATTGCTTTAAACTAAAAATTTTAACAACTCACACAAGCAACCCGTAGGAGGGATGGCAATGGTACAAACACTAACATTAAACGATTAACTCGCCACCGAAGGTGCAACTTGATTTTTCTAAGAAAAAACTCTTACGGTGGAAGAGTGGCAACTTTATATACTAAAATGACCATTTAAATAAAAAGCCATGAAATGCAGTCTTACATAAAACATACAAGGTTGGTCAAACGTGCTCTACATTACACATATAGCGCCTCTCAAGATGATAGGCAAGACAAAAACATATTTCAGGAATTCGGCCGTTACACTTCGAGCAATAAATTCGGTAACACCGAATCCGACAAACATGACAGCCGCAGCTATTAACGTACGGCAGACCGACAGACAGCAGACAGACACTAACTGCCTAACAAATGCGAACGGGAGACAGACTAGCATGCTGGGGATGAGAGACTGACCAAAAAAACAAGTAGAATTTAACCAATAAATGAAACAACGTAACACGACCTGGCGCAGCACCCCCAAAACGCTCTCCCGAACCGTCCGCTGCCAGCCGCTTCAACGGACGCAGGAAGGCGCGCCGATGTACATCTACATCTACATCCATACTCCGCAAGCCACCTGACGGTGTGTGGCGGAGGGTATATTGAGTACCTCTATCGGTTCTCCCTTCTATCCCAGTCTCGTACTATTCGTGGAAAGAAAGATTGTCGGTATGCCTCTGAGTGGGCTCTAATCTCTCTGATTTTATCCTCATGGTCTCTTCGTGAGATATACGTAGGAGGGAGCAATATACTGCTTGACTCCCCGGTGAAGGTATGTTCTCGAAACTTCAACAAAAGCCTGTACCGAGCTACTGAACGTCTCTCCTGCAGAGTCTTCCACTGGAGTTTATCTGTCATCTACGTAACGCTTTCGCGATTACTAAATGATCCTATAACGAAGCGCGCTGCTCTCCGTTGCATCTTCTCTATCTCTTCTATCAACCCTATCTGGTACGGATCCCACACTGGTGATCAATATTCAAGCAGTGGGCGAACAAGTGTACTGTAACCTACTTCCTTTGTTTTCGGATTGCATTTCCTTAGGGCTCTTCCAATGAATCTCAGTCTGGCATCCGCTTTGCCGACGATTAACTTTATATGATCGTTCCATTTTAAATCACTCCTAATGCCTACTCCCGGATAACTAACGGAATTAACTGCTTCCAGTTGTTGACCTGCTATGTTGTAGGTAAATTATAAAGGACCTTTCTTTCAACTCATGCAAGCACATAAACGATGCACCCCATAGGATGGATGGAAATGGTACAAGACGCTAACATTAAAAGATTAACTTGCTACCGAAAGTGCAACTTGATTTTTTTTTAAAAAAGCTCTTACGGTGGAAGGGTGGCAACTTTATATACTAAAATGACCATTTAAACAGAAACCCATGAAATGCTTTCTTACATAAAATACACAAGGTTGGCAAAACATGCTCCACATTACACATATAGCGCCTCTCTAGATGATAGGCTAGATAAAAACATATTTCAGGAATTCGGCCGTTACAGTTCAAGGTATAAATTCGTTAACACCGAATCCGACAAACATGTATGCACAGCTATTAACGTACGGCAGACCGAGAGACAGAAAGACAGACACTAACTGCCTAACAAATGCGGACGGGAGACAGACGAGCAAGCTGGGGACGAGAGACTGACCAAGAAAACAAGTAGAATTTAACAAGTAAATGAAACAACATATCACGAATCACTAAACTTCTAATAAACTGCGATGTCTGGCGAAGACCTGGCGCAGCACCACCAAAACGCTCTCCCGAACCGTCCGCTGCCAGCCGCTTCAACGGACGCAGGAAGGCGCGCCGATCTCCCGTCTCACGGCGTCGCAGCTCGCCCCGGCCAGACCGATGTCGTGAGTTGGCTCTTGTTGCTCTCGTGTCGACCGCGAAGCCACTACCCCTCGCTATACGTCGCGGCCCACTGGACTGACGTGGCGACCTCACATGCGCCGACGCTCAAGACTGACAAGTCATCTTGTGTCTTAGTGCCCGACCGACAAGCCGATCGATCCAACCGCCAATGACCATAGCCTGAACAAACTCGAGCAGACTGGCGGCCTGACACACACTAGTACTCCGGACGACAGACAGACACTGACTGCCCCACACTGACCCGGCTAACCAACTGACCGACTGGCGAGCTCATAGCGCCCCTTTAATGCATGTGAACAGGCAACCTTTCCCCTTTCCTACCAAAGGGAGACAGCAAAGCTGCGACTGCCACAGAAACTGAGGGCGACTGCTTCACACTACGCGCTGTGGCGCGCTCTTCAAAACAGCAATTTTTACCACGGCGCACTAATGACTAATCATTTGTAACATCTCTTGCATGAAATGGATGCAAGATACTTTAAAACGATCGGCATTTCATCTCATCTCGGCAGACTGCTGTGAGCAAAGGCAAATTAATTACTAAACGCATTACGCGTTCGGTCATAACATCTCTTCACAATGATCTACCGACTTCGCTTGTTTCAGTCTGTAACATACGATACAATAACGAAAGTCATGTAATTATCCGCACTGGAAGTAGGTAGCATTAAAATACTTACAACACTTCTAAACAGATATCATATTTAATTACTTTTAGTCAGCAAACTATATACACAGAAAAAGTTGTGCAACATAAGCGGAAGTTGGTAGGTGTGTTTCTACGTCTAAAGATGACATGTATTCAAATTTCGCGCCAGTGGCATAAGAGAGGTACTAGTAGCACCACTCTCAAGGTGCATATCAGATCTCCTTCAAACACTGTAACGGTCGTGAGCATTAGCTACCTTTGTGACCGTCCGTGGTAAGTTGAAGATGGTCACGAATGCCTTTAAGGCAGCAAAGACGCCATATTCAGCAACTCACTGAATTTTAGCGAGGTCTTGTAATAGGACTACGAGAGGCTGATCGTTCCTTCTGTGATACTGCAGAACGGCTTGGCAGGAGCGTAGCCTCTGTACGTGACTGCTGGCAGCAGTGATCACGAGAGTGTAAGGTTACAAGAAAACCGTGCCCTTGACAGCCGCGTATCACCACCGGGAATGAACACCATCGTGTTCCGCGTATCGCTCTGTCGCATCGTACTGCATCTGCAGTACCAATCTGAGCAGCAGTTCGCTCCACAGTGGCACAACGTATTGTTACAAATCTGTTATTTCAAGGACAGCCCTGAACTAAATGCCCTATAGCGTGCATTTCACTGACCCCGAACCACCACCATTTGCGACTTCATTGGTATCAAGCGAGAGTTCATTGGACGACAGGATTTAGGTCTTTTACACTCCTGGAAATTGAAATCAGAACACCGTGAATTCATTGTCCCAGGAAGGGGAAACTTTATTGACACATTCCTGGGGTCAGATACATCACATGATCACACTGACAGAACCACAGGCACATAGACACAGGCAACAGAGCATGCACAATGTCGGCACTAGTACAGTGTATATCCACCTTTCGCAGCAATGCAGGCTGCCATCTCCCATGGAGACGATCGTAGAGATGCTGGATGTAGTACTGTGGAACGGCTTGCCATGCCATTTCCACCTGGCGCCTCAGTTGGACCAGCGTTCGTGCTGGACGTGCAGACCGCGCGAGACGACGCTTCATCCAGTCCCAAACATGCTCAATGGGGGACAGATCCGGAGATCTTGCTGGCCAGGGTAGTTGACTTACACCTTCTAGAGCACGTTGGGTGGCACGGGATACATGCGGACGTGCATTGTCCTGTTGGAACAGCAAGTTCCCTTGCCGGTCTAGGAATGGTAGAACGATGGGTTTGATGACGGTTTGGATGTACCGTGCACTATTCAGTGTCCCCTCGACGATCACCAGTGGTGTACGGCCAGTGTAGGAGATCGCTCCCCACACCATGATGCCGGGTTTCGTCCCTCCATTCACGCCTGTCGCGACACCACTGGAGGCGGGCTGCACGATGTTGGGGCGTGAGCGGAAGACGGCCTAACGGTGTGCGGGACCGTAGCCCAGCTTCATGCAGACGGTTGCGAATGGTCCTCGCCGATACCCCAGGAGCAACAGTGTCCCTAGTTTGCTGGGAAGTGGCGGTGCGTTCCCCTACGGCACTGCGTAGGATCCTACGGTCTTGGCGTGCATCCGTGCGTCGCTGCGGTCCGGTCCCAGGTCGACGGGCACGTGCACCTTCCGCCGACCACTGGCGACAACATCGATGTACTGTGGAGACCTCACGCCCCACGTGTTGAGCAATTCGGCGGTACGTCCACCCGGCCTCCCGCATGCCCACTATACGCCCTCGCTCAAAGTCCGTCAACTGCACATACGGTTCACGTCCACGCTGTCGCGGCATGCTACCAGTGTTAAAGACTGCGATGGAGCTCCGTATGCCACGGCAAACTGGCTGACACTGACGGCGGCGGTGCACAAATGCTGCGCAGCTAGCGCCATTCGACGGCCAACACCGCGGTTCCTGGTGTGTCCGCTGTGCCGTGCGTGTGATCATTGCTTGTACAGCCCTCTCGCAGTGTCCGGAGCAAGTATGGTGGGTCTGACACACCGGTGTCAATGTGTTCGTTTTTCCATTTCCAGGAGTGTATGTTTCCTGATGAATGCTGATTCCGCCTCGGTGCCAGTAATGCTCATGTGTTCGTTAGAAGGAGGCCTTTTCAGGGTGAACCTGTCTGTGTGCTGGACACAATGGACCTATACATGGACTCAAGGTCCGGGTTGCGATTTCGTGTGACAGCAGGAGCGCTCTTGTGGTTATCCCACGCTTCTTGACTGCAAACTGGTATGTCAGTCCGGTGATTCGACCTGTTATGCTGCCATTCATGAACAGCATTCCACAGACTGGTTTCTAGCAGGACAATGCTCGCCCATATACGGCTGTTGGAACCGAACATGCTCCACAGAGTTTCCTGCTCGTTCACCAAATCTGTCTCCAGTCGAGCACCTATTCGATATCATCAGGCAACTGCAGCGTCATGCATAAACACCATTAACCTCCTCTCCACTGACTGACCAAATGTAACAGGTATGGAACTTCATCCCACAACCTGACATCCGGCATCCCATAAACTGATATCCGGCACCTATGTAACACAATTCATGCACGTTTGCATGATTGCATTCAACATTTTGGCGGTTACACTGGTTGTTATTGTTCTTGCCCTTCACATTTGCAATAGCTTATCTCGCGTTTACATTAAGCTGTGATCCAAAAATGTTAACCACTTAAATATCTTACTTAGATAAATGCATTCCAAAAATTTCATTACTTTACATTAACTACTTTTTTGTTCTGCGATTTTTTCCCGTCAGTGCATTTTAAGCACAATTTACACACCGTGTTGTAAAGTTTTAGCTATGTGTCCACCACCAGCAGCGCAAACAACATTCAGACGATAGCTCAGTTCATCATAAGCTTCCACAATGTATGTGCTTTTACAGAAGTTATTGTGGGCCGTTATTCTGTTCTTCACTTCCTCTATGTCACGAGGTAAAGGGGAGATGGTCACACTTTCCTTCATATATCCTCACAAAATAAGTCCGGATGGGGTCGTGTCCGGTGGTCTTGATGGCCAAGAATGCAGGGCAGTGTCTCGGGGTCCAGTGCACCCTATCCAGCGTTGAGCCAGAGTGACACTGAGAAACTGATGTACTTGATTGTACCAGCGTTGTGGGGCTCCAGTGTGCAGCATTTGATGATATCTAGCCTAGGGCACACGGCACACGGCACCCCGAGACTGCCCACATTCTTGGCCTACAAGACCACCAGACATGATCCCATGCGATTTTTCTTGTGGGGATATCTGAAAGAAGGTGTGTGCATCTGCCCCTTTTATCTTGTGACACAGGAGAAGTGAAGAACAAATAACAGCTACCATAACTTCAGTAAAAGCAGATGAATTGTGTAATGTTTATGACGAATTTAGCTATCGTCTTGATGTTGTCCCTGCTGCTGGTGGTGGTTGACACAGAACGTTCGTAATAGCATAACTAAATCTGTAAGATTTAGTGAGTATTTTGCAATTCATCCAGTGTTTCTAGTATATCTTATCAATAAATATGGAGTTCTGAAATCAGGTTATTCTTTCTGAAACTCCCTGTAATGTAAAGGGGTATACGGCAGGGCAGAAGTGATCGAGTGGTTCTTTACTGGAGGATAGTGGTGGAGCAGGCAAGAAAGGCAACCAGTCAGTTCGTAGAACACCATAGGGATGAACATAAACAGACATGGTTCAGCACATCTTAAACAGACCGCATGCGACGGAACGTGATTCTCAGACCGCGGCACACAGATAAGAGCGTGCACACACGCTATGTCCCATGGATGGTAGCGGCGGTCCGGCTACCACAGCATGCTGATAGGTGTCGGCTGACGGCTGCAGGGAGGCGGTACGTCAACGAGGCCGTGTTCCTGTGCCCAAGTTGGACTCTTGGCCAGCGCTCATTGATTCGCAGCCCGGCGGAGGCTCAAATGGGTCAAATGGCTCTGAGCACTATGCGACTTAACTTCTGAGGTCATCAGTCGCCTAGAACTTAGAACTAATTAAACCTAACTAACCTAAGGACATCACACACATCCATGCCCGAGGCAGGATTCGAACCTGCGACTGTAGCGGTCGCTCGGCTCCAGACTGTAGCGCCTAGAACCGCACGGCCACTCCGGCCGGCTCCGGCGGAGGCAGTGTCACCGATGCGGCGATGAGCGACGTAGGTTGTGCGTCATCGGATGGCTCAGCTGTGATGATTAGCTGACGGTCTGGTCCTGCTGGCGGAAGTCCCCTTTATGGAGGCCGTGACGAAACGTATGGAGCAGGTCCGATGCCTCGCGTGACTGTTGTGGACCTGCAGGTTGGAGGAAGATAAGGGGCATGACTATTGTGGACCCGCAAGTTGCAGGAAGGTAAAGGTACAATACTTATTATCCTCTGAATTAGACAAACGGTTAATGTTGGAGTCCTATGAGTTGGTTGCGTTGTTGGTTCCGACGTTTTCGTACACTGAGGTGACAAAAGTCATGGGTACCTACTAATATCGTATCGGACCTCCTTTTCCCCGGCGTAGCAACTCGATGTGGCATGGACTCAACAAGTTGTTGGAATTAGCCTGCAGAAATATTGAGCCATGCTGCCTCTATAGCCGGCTGTATTTGCGAAAGTGTTGTTGGTGCAGGATTTTGTGCAGAATGACCTCTAGATTATGCCCCATAAATGTTATATTGTAATCATGTCGGGAGAACTGGATGGCTAAATCATTCCCTCGGATTGTTCAGAATGTTTTTCAAACCAGTCGCGAACAATTGCGGCCTGGTGGCATGGCTCGTTGTCCTCCATGTAAACGAAGCCCTTGAATGGTTGCAGATGGTCTCGAAGTAGCGCATCATAACAATTTCCTGTCAATGATCAGTTCGGTTGGACCAGAAGAACCTGTCCATTCTATGTAAGCACAGCCCGCAACATTATGGAGCCTCAACAGCTCGTACAGTGCCGTGTTGACAACTTAGGTCATTGCCTTCGCGGGCTCGGCACCACACACGAACCCTACCATCAGCTCTTACCAACCGAAATCGGGACTCACCTGACGAGGCTACGGTTTTGCAGTCGTCAAGGGTCCAACCGATATGATAATGAGCCCAGGAGAGGCGCTGCAGATGATGTTGTCGCTCTGTTACCGAAGGCTCTCGCGTCAGTCATCCGATGACTTACCCATTAATGCTAAATTTCTCCACACTGTCCTAACAGATAAATTCGTCATACCTCCCACTTTGATTTCTACGGTTATTTCATCCAATACTGCTTTTCTGTTAGCACTGACAACTCTAAGCGAATGCCGCTACCCTCGGTCGTTAAGTGAAGTCCGTCGGCCACTGCGTTGTCTGTGGTGAGAAGTAATGCCTGAAATTTGGTATTCTCGGCACACTGTTGACACTGTGGATCTCGGAATAAGAATATCCCTAACCATTTCAGGAATGGAATGTTCCATGCATCTTGCTCCAACTACCAGTCTGCATTCAAAGTCTGTTAATTTCCGTCGTTTGGCCATAATCTCGTTGGACACCTTTTCACATTAAACACCTGAGTACAAACGATAGCTCCGACAATGCACTGCCCTCTGATAGCTTGGGTACGCGATACTACCGCCATCTGTGTATGCGCATATCTCTACCGGATTGCTTTTGTAACCTTAATGTAAATGACTGAGTGAACGTTCCATCGCCAAATAAAGACTTTGTGCTACTATCATGTGGTTCAGTGTGTCCTGAGGAACTGGATCTAATGTGGTATTCAGGAAACTCAGATTTTCCTTGGGCAGTATTCTTAAAGACACATCCGGTAAGTAAGGTAACGAGTAGCTGTTTAGAGTTGTGGTTGTGGTAACGACGGCAGGTAACGGGAAAGTGTGATCTTAAATGTCGCACTGGGTATCATTCGTTACAATCCCTGACAGATATTCACTCATTCTCACTTACTACCGACTCACTTTCTGCCCTCTTATCTACTTCTATGCAAACTGCAGAAAAACAAGACAAAACGATTTGTTCAAATTAGACACGCTAACGTTCTGTTAACAGTTCTCTAACCTGCTACCTACATGCAAATGTTCCACGGGAACCCTTCTCATAGAAATAACACAACATAAATATGACCATAATACTGAGTAACTGATAATTACTTACAAATATTCAGCTCGTGAGACCACCTCATGGTCTTAAGGTGTATGGATGTGTTTGAATAATCTCAGGTACACTCTGCGTCACTGGCTTATTTCTAGCTTTTTTCCTTCTGTTTTCTTTACTTACTTCCCTTACCTCTAGGGAAGGAGATGCCAGCAATTGAAGCAAGGCTTCTGATTCTCCTTGAAACAGCCG
The DNA here is from genome assembly GCF_021461395.2 of Schistocerca americana. Lineage (NCBI taxonomy): Eukaryota > Metazoa > Arthropoda > Insecta > Orthoptera > Acrididae > Schistocerca > Schistocerca americana. The sequence continues at coordinate 198,317,501 of NC_060120.1, read as the reverse complement.
GATTCTATTCATATGGTCAACCATGGTTCTGGTGGGGAGTTGTATTTTGACATTAACTAACATACAACTTAACGCACTACCGGACTTGATAGGTAATTTCACTTTTTTATTGTATTTTACGTCTTTCTAGGGCCTTTGTGATAATTTTTTTCACCTGACGCAGTATCACTTTTAACTTTTAGTAAACTCCCGAACACAAACAAAACCTCCCCTGAAGTAGGTTGGCATAATTCAAAAGATGAGTGCATTTTCCTAGCAAAGACAACTTCATAGGGCGAATGACCCGTGTTTTCGTGGATTTTTGAATTGTACGTGTTAACGGCATTCTGTAATAGGATGTCCCAATTACCATAATGACTTAGGATTTTGCTCAATGTTCTACACATTCACTCTATTCTACAGTTCACTTGTGGGTGAAGGGTGCTGTTTCGTAACTTCTTAATGCACAAGAATCGACATAGCTTTTTAAACAATTCAGATATAAGGTTCGTGCCTTCATTTCTTAATATTGTTTCTACGTGCGCCGAATTTCAGTATCCAATGGATAACGAAAGAGTGAGCCACTGTGTCCGCTTGTTGGTTGGATGTGAAGGTCATGGCCAAGTAATGCGAAGAACGATCAGTTGTTGTGAGTACATAACGGTTTCCTGCAGATGTTTGTGCAAGTGCCCGGAAGGTCAAGGCCAATAAACTGGAGAGGTTTGTCTGCCTCAGGCAGCCTTTGCGCTGGTATTCGCTGTCGACTCGTTTTCGCTCTTTGAGCGCAAGGGATACAGTTTCTCACATAGCGCTCGATGCAGTGTTTTCTCTGTATTTTCGCAACGTGATGGTCTATGGTTTGTCATCCGCTGTGCCCAGCTAAGATGGAATCATGGGCTCCCCTCAGTAGTTCGTTCCGTAAACAGGCTGGCTCAATGAGACGGCGGCCGCATCGTGTTTGCTTGTCAAACACTCCGTCATGAGAGCTAAACTGCGCGTGTTTTGCTTATCGTTGACAATCGGGGTCGACTGTCTAATCTCTTCTGTGCTTATTCCGACGCATTCTACAGTGCGAAGTTTGCAACTTTATCCGTCAGCGTTACCATGAGACTTTCCTGGACGATGCATTACCTATAAATTGAATTCGCTAAGCCATAAGGATCAGCGGGTTAGCCTACTGGTTAGATACTTTATCGTAGAAACCATTTTAGTGCAGCCTGATCTCTTATGACCCTGAAACGCCTCCGGTACTGGTACTAACGAAAATACGTTAACTGATTTTTAGTGAGTGAATTGTTATCTGGAAAGTGATTTGTAAACGGGAACTGGGAAGTTAGCCAATGTGGAACTCTTACAGTCTACTGTAAGTCGTGAGGGCCAAAAAATGTAGCAGGGCCGCCAATCAATTTAATTCAAATTCAGAAAATTTAGTATAAAAACTGAATTATTCAATGATTTGGTAAGCAATGCTAACATGTTAACATCAGTAAAAAGAACCAAGTGAATAAATGGCATTAGCATATGAGAACAATTGAAGTATATATAATAAATAATTCAGAGCAAACAGAAGCTTAAGCCCCGAAAAAAATAAGAAAATTAGACAAAAATCGAAAATTATAAGACAAGCATTTTGCGCTTCAGAAATTCCAGATTGGAATTATTAAAATAGTCTTACAAAAGGTGACGGGTTTCTTTGAGAAACACACTTCAACGCAGTTTTATGAATAAAATATCATATTAAAAATTCGCAAAGTAATTTCAAACTACGATTTGTCGTGTTGCCTGTTATTTAATTATTTAACCCACTCACATTGTTATTGTACTGAGTGCTAAGGTATATTGCGGTTATAAATAAGAAGGAAATATTAGGTGCTCATGGGAAAAGTTCACAAAAACACTTACAGCACACACAAGAGTGGAGATAAAAAGAATTGTGCCCATCACAGTAAGTGAAGTGCTCAGAGCTCCATCCCTGTCGCTATGATGGAATTGTTATGAATAAGAACACAATGGAATAGTTTCTGACAAAGAAATTTATCAGTATCATCTTCCACATGAAACTAATGCACGCTGGTGTGAAACACTCACAAATGCAGTAGACATTCAACAACAAGGAAAAATTAGTGAGATTCATGAATACTTCAAGAACACCAAAGTCAAGCGTATAGACACAAAGAGCAATAAAGTATCACAGCGAATTAAGAATAAACTTGTACATGATTGATTCATAGTTGTGTCCGGCTCTTCGAAAAGCGGGCCAGGCGGAGTGCTTTCGCTTCGCGTCTAGTGTTTGCGGTGGCGCTCTCGCTTTGGCGTGCTGTTTGCATCGCAGCCGACCTCTGGTGGGAGGTGGAGCAAGTGTACGGTCGCGTGACGATCTGGGGAGTGCGTACTGGGCGGTGTCCGAGGGAGGTGGTGGTGCGAGCGGGGCCCTGTTGTTGAGGGTCGTCAACTGCTCGCCACGTGCTTTGTCCGACCTCTTGGCTGTCAGGGGCTAAGTCTGCTTTACCCGCATGTACGTGGCTTATGAAGCTTAGAAGCCGTGGTGCAGGAGATAAGCGCGTGGGACTGTATGTCTTCTTATCGGCCGTTGAAACCACTGGCAGGGGTTGGCTCTGACGAGCAGAAGGAAGTGCAACGAGTTCCCGACGCTGTGGTGGAGTGTGAGAAGTTGAGTATTGTTTTTATGTAACAGGGGTTTTTCAAGTTCTAGTGAAGTGTATGAGTTTCTTCACCAGTGGTTTTGTTGTGGTCTTCCCACCACAGTTTTCGTTTGTCAGTTCGCGGGAATGTGGTAACTGCTTCTTGGTCGGCCGTTTCATTCACACCTCGATTGGGTGATTTAGGGTCAGTGTCGTGTGTCTCTGTGGTTCTGAGTCTGTGCAGGCACCGCCCTTGCTACATCTTCTGGTTTTGTGTAACTGGGGGAGATGGTGGCTTGTAATGCAAGTTTTGGTGCTGATCTGCTGTGGCCCTGTAGACCACCAATAACTATTCCGACTATTGTGAACTGGGCCCCTTTAGACGTATCACTCCCTCACCGAGCTAAGTATTTTTTTTTTTTTTGGAACTGCCTTTAATGTGAAGGTTTGTGTGCTGGCTTATTCACATTTATCTTGTATCAACTGAGATGTGTAATATAAGTTATTTAATAGGCAAGAGACAACTATTTTAACTTTAGTACAAACTAGCTACTTAAAGTTTTTTTTAAGGAATTGTTTTCATATATATGATAAGTTTAAAATCTTATTATTGGGAAGTTGTTAACGTCATACCTTGCAATATACTTTACATAGAGGAAATTTGCCAGCTATTTAAAAGAGTTTTTTTTTTTAATTCTTATATATATATATATATATATATATATATATATATATATATATATATATATATATATATATATCAGTTTGAAATCTTATTATTGGGAAGTTGTTAACTTGTTGCTATCTCCTTTTCATAAAGAAAATTTGTCAGCTATTGGAAATTGTTTATGAAATTGTTTTTAAAAAAATACCAGACTTAAAAAATTATTATTGAGAAAGTCTTTTAAAATAAAAAGTTATCTTTAGCAGTGTGTATTATTTCACTAGCACCTCCTGGGCCCTATTTCCACGATAACGTTTTGGAATAACATGTGTACATGAGTTATTTGTGAACCACCCTAATTGATGGTTCAAAGATGGAACTCAAATTGCGCACAATGAAACTTAAAGTTCTTTTGAAAAGTCTACCTATTCAAAGGGTGAAATAGCATTGGCGAAATAGAGATAAAAATTGCCTTCCGTCTCCCCTGGATGAAACTTCAAGGGCTGAAAAATGGTTCAAATGGCTCTGAGCACTATGGGACTTAACATCTGAGGTCATCAGTCTCCTAGAACGTAGAACTACTTAAACCTAACTAACCTAAGGACATGTATTATTTCACTAGCACCTCCTGGGCCCTACTTCCACTTGCCGGCCGAAGTGGCCGCGCGGTTCTGGCGCTGCAGTCTGGAACCGCGAGACCGCTACGGTCGCAGGTTCGAATCCTGCCTCGGGCATGGATGTGTGTGATGTCCTTAGGTTAGTTAGGTTTAACTAGTTCTAAGTTCTAGGGGACTAATGACCTCAGCAGTTGAGTCCCATAGTGCTCAGAGCCATTTGAACCAGCCCTACTTCCACGATAACGTTTTGGAATAACACGTGTACATGAGTTGTTGTTTGTGAACCACCCTAATTGATGGTTCAAAGATGGAACTGAAATTGCGCACAATGAAATTACCACCTCGATCGTTCGAACAAAGCTGCGCGATCATAATGTTAAAACGAAATGAAACGTAGCTGAATTAAAACACATAAACACGCGATAAATGTTCACACATACGTTCCAATTAAAAGAGAAGTCGGACAATAGAATTTTAAACCTGTGCTGGAGTAACGAATTTCCAGTACCACGTGTCCTGGTTCCATAAAGCAAGGACTTGAAAAACTTACTTAATATGTATGAGGGCCATAGGCTATGCCGCGGCCGCTACGTGCGAGTAAAAGTGTGAGTTGACGTTATCGTGTAATGCGACGAACCTCGGTGTCCGTATGCACCGGCCACAAAGCGCCTACAAGCACACAGCAGTCGCGTCGTGTTGCTGGCCGCCTGGACGCCTTCACGGACAGAACTGTTTCCAACGCGCGTGGTTTCCACGCGGAATTCATATGTTTTTCGGCTCCCAATGGAGTCTTTAAAAATCCGTTTTTGCTCGTGGTAGGACATCAGGACGTCGGACAGTTATGACGGGACGCCATAGCGAGAGCGTTATTATAAATGTCCTTACATACGTAAAGTTGTGATGGTTAATAACTCGTAGCTCGCCTGTTTCCGTGCCTCACTGACCCAGTGCCCGCAACAGTCCTTACAAATGCCAAATGAGGTCCTCAGCTGAGGGAACGTAAACCGTAGCAGCCATATAGAAGTGGTCTCAGCATTAGGATCAATTGTGGAAATCCTACAGTTCTGAGGAGAGGCAGCGATGTGTGGACTTTCAAGAATTTCTCAGTTCCTGCCATTTCTCCATAGCGTGTCAGCAGCAGCAGCATGAACATCATATGACAACAAGGGGTCACCCAACGCTAGAATTAAGGTTGGAAATGGAAATGAAGTCCTATGCTTCTTGACAGAGCTAAGGGAAGCGATGCGGGAGACCCGCACCGCCGTACTAGGCAAGGTCATAATGGAGGTGGTTTGCCGTTGCCTTCCCGCGACCGTTATGGGATGAAGGATAATGCTGAAGACGACACAACAACACCCAGTCATCTCGGAGCAGGTAAAAATCCCCGATCCCGTCGGGAATCGAACCCGGGATCCCGTGCTCGGGAACGAGATCGCTACCGCGAGACCACGAGCGGCGGACTGAAATTGACGTTAGTCAACTCAAACTTGGTTACAATACAAAAGGCAGTGATGGATTTGTAAAATTTTTGCTGTAATAAAGTGATTTTGTCAATGAGAATTCCCTTAATATACGCATGTTTTTACTATCCTGATCAGTGAAGCTAAATCAGGCCGGTGTGAGAGAGGTTTTTTAAATTTTTAAAAATATTAAATACTGAAACCGAAAAACTGCAGTCAGGAGCCAAAATTGATAATGAACAAAGAACAAGATTTGTCAGAAAATAGAACGTTTGACAGTTGAAGAGCAGAAGATTTTAGCGCATGTTTTGTTAGAGAACGCAGACCTTTTCCGAGAGCATTCAGATTACATGGTTCAGCTCGCATACATACTGGAAATGCAACACCTGTCACTCAGAGACCTTACGGAATACCATTCAGTCAAAGAGAGCTGCCAGCAGAAATGGTTAAAGAACAACTGGAAGCTGGAATTATAAAACCAAGAGATCCTGCAGATCCAGCTTCGTGTTCACCGGCTGTCATTCTCAGGAAGAAAGTGTTTCCGGAGAACCACTGTTCCGTTTCTGCGTGGATTATCGTGCTCTGGATACAGTAACCACACCAGACATTTACCCTTCACCAAACCTGGTAGAAACCATGGATTACTTGTGCACATGTCCAATTTTTTCGGTTTTTGATCTGAAAAACCGGATATCATCAGCTGACAGTGCATCCGCATGATTAAGCGAAAACTTCGTTTTTTACTACTGCAGGAGTGTACAAATACTTGAGTATACCGTTTTTGCAATGCGCCAGCCACCGTTCAGCGCCTGATGGATTCCGCTTTACGAGGGCTCACACCAACACAAGCCATTGTATACCTCTATGACGTAATGGTTTACAGTGAAACATGAAGTAGCGTACTGCACTGCTCGTGCCTTGGATTTAGGTACAGCTGGTCAGTCAGTATGTCGGTCCCCGTTGTCGTCTTGCGATGCTACAGGAAGTCTTCACAGAAATGACTTTACACGAATGACTTGAATGACAATCGAACGGAAAGGCAGTTGGAGCTTAAGAGTGACTGGCGACTACACCTCCAACATCGGATAAGCTCCTTTCCAAAGCTTCTTAAAATTTTTGACCTGACTTTCCTTTAACACTACATTGCTCAGGTAGACAAGATCTCCGACTCGATATTGTGCGCAACAGTTTGACTTTTTTGTTTCGCTTGCTGCAGAAAAGACTGATAATTCCGCCGTTTCACTCCCTTCCATGCCTCCTATAACTTGTGCTCTAATTCCTTTACATGTTCATTGCTGAGTCCAGCGGTTGATCGTGCCAGATCCTAGCGTGAATGCATCCATCTTCCATATGCTAGACACTTCAGCTACTTTTGTTCCTCGTGGTAAGCAGTTTTCTAGCGTATGAGAGGCGCAAATCTGTTCTGGTCAGTAGATAAACGTCACATTGCAAAAAATTAACCGAACTACCTTGGACATATCGTAGCTAGTGAAGACGTCCTTCCTGATGCAAAATTAATTGAAGCTGTCAAGATTTTTACCGGAACCACAGAATTTAAATGAATTACAACCATTCTTGGGGTCAACAAATATCTATAGGCGTTTCAAAGCCGGTTATGCAAATATAGCAAAGCCACGTGGTCGCAATCCGTACTTCCAGGCCGAAGCGTCTCCATACACAGAGCTATCCAGCTCCAGACACCCCTCCAATATTCGTAGACGTATATAGAGTGAATGAGTGTAAAACAGGTGTGTATTTCTCAGCCATGTGCACATGTGAATGTGTTGTGCAAACGTAGTTTGCAGCTAATACATAAAGTGCGAAAGTGTAGCGTGCGAAAGTGTAACTAAATCTTATTATCTTATTTCACAGGTTATCACAAGACAGTGATTTGTATTATATTCATTGTTTAACTCTAGTGTTTAGAACTAATTAGTCATGTGTAGTGTAATTCTAATGTTTCCTATGACAATTTGTTCCATTAATGCTATAATAGTAGTATCACGGAGAACAGGTAGCTTCAACAAATAATGCTAAGTTTGTACTTAGATGCCATTTGAGTGAGATTCAACAAAAATTCAATTCTGTCAGGAAGCAAATTGATTTAATTCGTTCATTCAAAGGTAATGACACCATTTTGGAAATGGGAACGTCTTATTGTCTAAATGCAGGTAGAGCCCATATATGCTAATTATGAAAAAGAGGTTAACTGTTTCCTAATTCTTTTTCCGTACAAAAACTTGATTTGGTGCAGACGTGCCTGGTTCGATTTTGGAGGAAGTGTCCTTCGTACTGCATTTGGTACTTTCAAAAGGCGAGATCTATTGGACGTTGCAGACAGCATTTTAGCCCTCGAACAACAGTCTAGTACGATGTCAATTAACATGTCTAATGAAATAATTGTATTAAGGAATATGCAAGGAACCGTTGCTAATCACATAGTTTTTATTGAAAAAGTTTTAATGCAATTTTTTACACGTTTCAACATGATTCGTGGTGAAATGAACGCAACCATCTTCGAGCTGTTTGAAAGATTAAATGCTGTGAGCGTTCACTTAGGTTTAACACTCTGCTTTTAAGAATTACTGGCCGTCTATCGAATGCTAGGACTGGTGCTCTTAATATAAGAATATCCCTAGGAAGTAGTTCAAATGATTGCTTAAGCACTGTAATACTGCATCCAGAGCAATTCTTACAGATATAACGTAAGTTAAATGTAACATCTACTATGATTTATCCTGTTAATTCTTGTAATTTGTATGCTTGTGAGCGTGTGGATGCTACTCTGTCATTCTGTGCAACGGATTAATCTGAGATGTGCCCTTTACCCTGTGGCTCCTGCAAGATGCAATTTCGACCCCCACACTACTACAGAAGTCTGACAGACGCTCCTAACGTTCTATAGAGAAATGCCTGAAAAACTTTCAGCAATAAATAACTTCTGGAGTCGTCTGCTGTAAGAAAGTAACACAAAAATTCACAAAATTTCTCACGTAACTAGTGGGATACTTGCGCACTGGAGTAGTGCTAGTTAGTGTAAGAAAAACATGAAACTAACGAAAATTATTATTTATTTTGCAAAAATTTTGAGAAATCACAATGGCACTTTTAGTTATGAACTGAACAAGTTATTTCCAGGTTCTTTTCGGAATGTGAAGTTACCTCTTAAGGATAGCATTCGCTAATGCAATTTCTATACAAAGTTTAAGATCGTTATTGACTTGGCAGAATGACTGAGAACCGCACCTACTCAACTCGAATAATTATCCATTAGAATGTTGCTAGGTACAGTCAAGGCTGTCGTGTGTGAAATGCAGTGAAGTGTATTGTTGTGGAGGAAATATCGGGCTCGCAAGAGCTGTAGCGCACAATACCGTAATCTGCGCTGACTGCTGTCTGCGCCGCTCGCTGCTGACAAATAAGATAACTCTCGTTCTATCTGGATTGACCTTTGCCAGTCAAACTCTCCCTGCACCTTGATGAAGTTAAGAACTCCTATTCGCCCCTAGTCTAACTATTGGCGTGGTACACCGGTCAGATAACCAGTCCACCGCGATGCCACTCAAAAATTCGCTCGCTGGCGTTTAACTAAAACTCTGTCCCTTCACACCGCACAATAAGTGTGGTGGCCAATGCTTAATAGCAAGGACTCAATATAGAGTCGCACTCCGATTCGCTCTCGGCAGAGGCGCTCTCCCAATGAAGTACTGAGGAGAGACTTGTTCCTCGCTCTCTGAGTACACGTACGAACGCACACGCTCTCGTTACGTGTTCTCGCTCCAAGAGTGACAACAGAACAGCCCCTCTCCACGCCAGACGTGAAGGGGTATATCTTTTGGTCTCTTCCATTACTCCTTCAGCTCAAGGTGTCAGGAATATCGTCTGCCAATCAGCATTGCTCTTCTAAAACGGGAGAATGACATTTTGTTTAAGGCGACTAATCCGGAAATCTGTAGCATGGGCGTTTGGCGTTTGCTGTCTCCCTGTGAAAGCCTCTGAAACTGCGTGCTATGTTTCTAAAGAATGCATAGGCTGGGCGCTCCCACACAATGTAGCGGAATTTGCTTTTCAGCCGAATAGGGGGTTGTTCTCCCCTTTCACTCGGGGAAACGCTGTCCGCTCCACGGGTGGTCGCCGTCCGACGTAGGTAGGCTGAATCGTCCTCTGAAGGGACCGGCGTCTCGTCTTGTGGTCCGCCTCTCTCAAACTAAAAGCTCTTGTTACTGTCATGTCTTGAATGTGTGTGTGTACGCCAGCCTCGAGTATCTCAACCTTGGTGCGCACTTGTTATTTGCGTATCGTTTACATGAATTCATACAACATTGACTTTATCTTATCGAGTTTGGGTTCGAATGAAGCGTCTTGATGTGCAGAGTGTAATTGTGAGGGCGGAATATGTAAGCAATGAAGGTCAGGAGACCACGGCGTCTTACATGCTTACTGTAAGTTAACTGTAACACACTCTTTAATGATTAAAGATGTATTAACTGTTTTTGTTTCTATCCACATTGATACATCAAAACATAATTTTGAAAAGTGTAAATTTATACTTAGACTGTGGCAACATGTAGGCCTTTTGTCAAGTGTCAGTTAAGGATTATTACTGATCAGTAAGGATCAAAGGTATTTTTTTGTATCTAAATGAGCATGATTTGTTTATATGTAGGTGTAGTCATGCTAATTTGCCCAGAATCGGCAGTATTTTTAGATAGTACAGTGTATAGGTATGAAGAAGAATTGTTTAGGAATAGTCCGCTGAGAGATGATTGCCCTAGGAAGGTAATGCATGTGTATCAGTCATTTCTTAAACGATATTCTGAAGGTACAACTTACTTTTTCAATTCGACTTTTGATATCACATTTAGATGTACAACTTTTGGTACGCCAGATCAACCTTTCACACTCAGATTAAATGGTAGTGGATTAATTTTAAATGCCGCACACTGTTATGTGTGTGATATATCTTCTGTATTGCCAATTACTTTCCATGCAGCTGAAAAGCCCCCATTAACAAGAACGTTACCAGTTTTCTATGACGAATCATACATACTAACATATTCAAACCATTCCCCATCCAGTTTTCCCAAGGATAGTGATTTAATTATCCTAGAAAATAGAATGACTACAAACGGTGAGTTAAATTTCAAGAGAGCAGCAAACAGGATTAAGTCTTTTGAATCTTCAAATAATGTTAATCCACACTTAATTGTCAGTATTGTGTTCTTCATAATTTTATTAACTTGTCTTGTGTCTATAGCATATATCATGTACCAAGTTGTGATTTTAAAGGCCCACTCATCAGTACCAGTTGTTACTGTGTGTGCAATTGAGATAAACGTAGCAAGGCTTTCTGATGCCACAACTAGAGAAAAAGATTCATGATGCCCAGGTGGTCTTCATGAGCCACTTTCAATAGCTCATCTTTTTCCGGGGTGGGGGTAGGGGGGTATGTTGTAAGGGTCACAGGCTTGGACGTGGCCACCACGTGCGAGTAGGAGTGAGAGATGGCTTTATCGTGGAATGCTGACAAACTGTGGTGTCAGTACGCACCAGCTACAGCGCACCTCCACACCCACACACACACACACACACACACACACACACACACACACACACACAGGAGTCGCGTCGTGTCACTGGCCACCTGCATGGGCAGAACTGTTTCCAACGCGCGTGGTTCCGAAGCGCAATTTATGCCTTTTTCAGCTTACAATAGAGTCTTGAAAAATCTATATTTGTTTGTGTTAGGACGTCATACACAATTACGACGGGTCAGTGGAGCGAGCAATTTGTTATAAATGTCTTTATAGAAATAAAGTGGTAATGGTTAATAACTGATAGTTTGCGTATTTGTGTACCTCATGAATCCAATGCCCTCAGTAATCCTGACAAATACCTAGGAGGTCCTCTGCCAGGACACAAACTTCATACTTGCCTCATATATTAGTGTTTAAACTCTGAAAAATGTAACATGCGACTACCGAATTTGTAATTGAACTAGCCAATCAGACGCTTACATTAGTTAGAACAGCTACCCGCCATCGTAGGTTGACACACTCACTAGCGTCAAGTCGCTCTTAAGACTACCATCTTAACTTACCGCAGGTTCAGTCCTGAGTGCCGAACATTTCTCACGTTCCCCAGGAAGCTGAAACAGACCAGAGGGGTCCTTTCCGCCACCAGCATTACTACTGTCGAATGTCTAGCGGAGGGGTACAAATCTCTTTGTCTTGACTGAGAAAGCTGGATTGGGTACACTGTTACTACCTCAGCAGGCAGCCAGATGCTGTATTGCTACCATTTTGACAAATTCTATATGCACTTACTTACTGATTCGTACAGACGATAAAGAGATAAGGGAAATTTGGAAGCTCAAAATGTGCGTAATATGCAAAGGATTGAGTGTTTACTGAAATTATCGATACTTCAATGTGGCTCTGTACCACTGAATGCGAACAAACACGGGGTACAAAATTAAATCACCAATGACTGATTGCGACCAGCGCGAAATACAAGTTGAATAATATGAAACGAATCTAACAGAGATATTGAATGACCCCCATGTCCCACGAAACAAATGCGCTGAGAATGTGCTTACAATGCTATGGAGTTATCAAGCAGACCCTCCCAAAAAAAAAAAAAAAAAAAAAAAGAGGAGGAAACAAGATATAAAATAACATCCTACAAAGCAGTCAAGTAATGAAAAATTGTCAAAACAGGCTACAAACGTTTTAAGAAAAAAACAACCAGTAATGTAAAGCTGAAGTATATAATGTAAGTCGAGTGTACTCTGTGACACTGCAATGTGCTGATTTAAACATGGACTTCATTTTGTCACCAAGATTAATATAATGTTCATCTGCCAAGTTTAAAAGGAGACATAAAGGTGGACGTGAGTCTTATGGATCCCACTACATCGTGCAAAAATGTAGAATCAAGTCAAATACTATTATGTTATTTACAACTTACGAACACAGTCATCTAAAAGTGAACATAAAAGTGTGACAGAACAAAATTGGAGATTAGGTAAAACATGAATGGAAATTGTATTTCATTACAGAATATAACACATCAAAATATACCAGAACAAAAATTTAGCCTAAGCGACGAAATAAACAAATCATTTGTATAAAGGAGATTAGTAACATGAAACAAAACTTCAATTAAAACTTTAAAAAAATCCGACAAAAGAACCTCTAAAAAGTAGAAAGAAATATGTATGACCTCTATAAGTCTAATATAGGTAATAATATTTTGATGAATGCCATGTAAATAAAAACAGATTTTAACAGCAGCTATTCTTTCTAGAGCGGCATACTTTCATTCTTGGTGGGTATAAGCCTCTTCTGTTTCGCGTCTTTGCTTCTAGTCCTGCGTGTCCCACATCTCAAAATAGCCAATGAATTTATAATTACTTATTAAAACTTATTTATAATTACTCATTAAAACGTGAGCGCGAGTCGCACGGTGCGCGGTGTGCGGCGCGGGGCGTGAGGTGACCAAGAGCGGCGACCACAATGGGCAGTTGACTTTTGTGTCTGTATTGCGAATTTTTCAGATTAAATTAAGACTTAGAATCAACGATTATATATTGTTGTCCTGATATTTAACTACGCTGCCTAAGTAACTTACTTGTATTTACGTTTCATACTTTATGATTTTTCATATATTCCGTTTTTATTTTGTTTTCTTGCACTAGCAGTTCCCGACACGACGACGCTTGTATCAAAATATTACTACTCATATTAATTAATGGGGCGAAAATACTATTTTTTTTTAATTTTTAGAGGTTTTTTGTGTGAAGATGTATTCAAATTTTTAATTTAAGACTTATTTCGTGCTTTTTAAACCGTATGTTTCACTAGTAGACACGGTACGATTGACGCTGTATCCCCACTTTCACACCAATACTTTCCGGGACACAGGATTTTGCCTCGTCGAAATCTGCATATTCTGACAACAGATGTTACTTCATAAATACTATTACAATTGCAAGATTGTGGCAATGCAACATCGCCTGTGCGGTTTTAAGTTTCAAACTTAGATTATTACTCCTAATTTTTTCTTATCTTTGATATTCAGCAAATAAACATGATTAAATTGAGTTCAGTAGACGACTTAGGGTGACTGATCATAAACAACTTATCAGTTTTAATTTCCTAGATTAAGTTTTTGCCAAATTAGCGTATTCTCCCTAAATTAAATTTAAATCATAATAATTCACTTATGCTAAAGTGATAATTTCGTAGATTTTGTTTACAATTGCTGTCATAACGTTACTTATTAAAGTCTGTGTTGTTCAGCAATATTTATATCTAAATGTCTCATGGTTTTTCTCTCGCTAAGATGCAGATAAATCTAGGTCTTCAGTTCCTATAATACGAGGTTTAAGATTTATGTCTGTTAATAAAATAGTGTATACATCTTGTTAAAAGTAATAATTATCTGATGTTTCGTTTTTTGGGTTTTAACTCGTAAGCGCTCCATGGCATTAAAATGGGATTGAGTTGGAAACCTTAATGGGATTGAGTTGGAAACCTAAAACATCTTAATATGAAGCGAAAATGCACTAATTAACACAACCTGAGGGGAAAACTCCTGAAGGATACCAGTTTTTCATATCACAAGCTACTCGAAAGGCTCAATTTAGCAGGCAAGGAAGTTCGCAAGACAATCAGCGTCGTTTAGTGAAAGACTAAGATTTTGCAGTGGTCAAAAGAAACTAGTGTTGAACGTAGCTTACATCCAACAAAAAATTCCAGATCCACCAGTATTTCACGATTTAATGAAATTCCAGACCAACATTCCTCCAGGCTTGCCAGGAATGCGGAAGCTACAGCTCAGTGTGTATTAAATGTGACTCCTAAAGAACGTTCGGCAAGGCGTTTCAGAAATGTTCAGTCAGCGGCTCAGTCTAGAGCCACTCATAGTAAATTTTGATAGTTATATACACTCATTTACCAAGTTTCTGATGCAGTTTGACAGGTAAAAATAATTTGCTACTGTAAATAAGCACAGTTAGTTACAGTAGGTGATTCACCAGGAGATATTCTATCAAATGAGTTAATGACTCAACGTGATGTTCTCTCTACCTGTGACTGATGTACCAGAACACTTCGTAGGGGAAGAACATCTACGCAAGCACACTGGTATCTCACTAGACAAAATTCCCCCAGAAGTAAAGACATATTCAGATGTGAAAATACGATTGTTAAGTAGGATAATTCCATCTGTAAAAATGATTAGACTCAGTGGTCGCTTTGGACAGCACGGTTTGCTTCGTTAAGCTGTACGTTTTGGCCAGGATGTTGGAAAAATGGCTGAGCAGCTTCTGCTACGACCGAGTAACGCTGGCCTGGTGATTGTTTGTGGACAATTGGAGTCAGTTCAAAGATAACGTCGTGTTCCTATAACTATTCAAAAGCTTCGAGCTGCATTAGATTGGCTTATCCCAATTAATCATTTGTACAGAAATGTTACAATAAACTATAATAATGATAGTTCCAATGTTGACGATATTTGTCATGTTCTAAAAAATGACATAGTACAGCATGGAGACACAAACGACACTGTCAGTTGTTTCCAAGATACGAGTAATAATATACGTTTTCGTGATTTCTCTCGAGGTAAGCAGCATACTGCAAACGCCGCCCCAACTATTGCTGTTACAAAAATTAAACACACGGAGACATGGTTACAGATACAGTAGATTCAGTTTTAATTTCCAGTCATCGTTTGTACTTGAATAGTATACAGTCTCTATCGGCTCCGAATTTGTCCGAGGCTAATGTAGAATATTTACGTGGCCAAAGTTACAAGTTAATTTTGAGGTCTTAAATTATTCATATTTAATACAAGTTAACAATGAATCTTCTCCGGTTTGCGGACATCTAAGCATAAAAAATCAAGATGGTGGATTTCCAGATTTAAAGAACTGATTACCAGAGTTCTTTACATATTACGGTGCTGATCAGGGAGCTATTGTTACACGTAATGGTATATCAGTGGCTAATTGGAAAACTTGTTCGGTCCCATTCAAAATGATGAAAAAGTTGTGTAACTCAGGATGATGCAGCTTTCTTGATATCTTTACCGGATATTACATTGCTTATGGACAGTTTTCAAATTAAATATACCCAAATCACAGCAAAATAGACTAGACGATGACGAATGCGGGTACTACCGCTGTTGTACATCCATTAAACCAAAATCTAAGTGATCCAGAAAAAGGCAGTGATATTTTAAGAAATACCAACCGGTCATCAGAATCATTCAGTGACTTGAACAATGACCTATTATTACCTAGTCCGTTTTACGTGCTACAGACGAACCCGTTCTGGAATTAATCACTGTTATCGATAACAATAACTGATATCGACCTGAAAACTTGGTTGAAAATATTCACTTTAATAGGCAAGGATCAAATGCATACTGGCAAAGAGCATGTTCAAAACTTATTGCCAGGGTTAAGAACTTGGGTCCACCAATGTGGTTTGTTACCTTGACCAGTAATAGATCTAAATTGGGGCGATATACCGAAAGAACTTGTAACTGTTGCACGACGATCCAGTGAAAACCCAAACGATTTAAATGTTAATGGCAGACAAAAACTGGTAGTCAAACATCCTGTGACTGTGAGTCGTCAACGTATGATAACTGCCAATGGTCTTATGAGAATTTTGAAGAACAATGATTAGGCTTTAGGAGAAGGCTTACAGAGTACTGGTCGAGCACTGAGTTTCAGAACCATGGAAGTCCACATGTTATGCTGGTTTGAGAGAGCTCATAATTTTGGCACTCCTGAAAGCAGATCCTTGATCCGTGAGATTGTTTTGTGTTCTTTACATAATGAAGATGGCGAGCTGAACAAAACAGTTAAACGGGTTGAAATACACTCTCACTCAAAAACGTGCTATAAGAACAGAAATGATCATTCCCATAGATTTAATCTTTCAAGACCAGTAAGCAACCAAACATGATCTGACGCAACTTCGTGTGACAATGGACGATTTTGTAAGTTAAGAAGAAATCCTGAACAACAGTACGTAAATAATTACAATCCGCAGACACTTAAACTCTGGAAAGGGAATATCGAAATCCGGCCCTGTGGAAATGTGATCGCTGTATCTTATTATATCGCCAAATACACTTCCAAACACGAGCCCCAGAACGTAGGTCAAGCAGTGAAATATGCCGTTAGTAGAGCGCGAATCTGCCATGGAGATATCGGTAGGTAATAGTTTGCCGTTACTGTGGAAATTTTAAAACATCGTAGAGTATCAGCGTTTGATGCGCATAAAGATTATGCCACCTGAAATTAAAAGACAGTTCTTGAAATGTAATTTTCGTCAACACATGCCGACCTCATGAACGATACAGAACTCTGTGTTTTGACAGTGAGCAAGGTCAAACGTATCAAAAAAATTTTAACAGAAATATTAAGAGGTCAACCAATCTAGAGCATCTCAGTTTGGCAGAATTAGCCATAAATTATGAACAGTGAATTCTACATGTTACTGACGAAGAAGATGGCGACACGGCAGCTTATGAAGAACTAGAAAAACCACCAGAATTGTATAATAAACAGAAACATTGTGAAAAAGACTGCCATTTCGACGAATTGCTATTACACGTAAAGGGGAGACGGAGAAAGCTATTTGTATAGTTATATTGTTGCCCATGTGCCGTTTAGAGATAAAGCAATTTGCTAGAGGGCTACGAAACGCGCGAAGAAGCTTTCATGGCACCACGAGATCGATTGCGTCAATTCTGTTGAGCAAGTTGAACACATTGAACCCAAGCTCCAGTAAGTTATTGGCCAAGTGCTTGCACTATCCGAAACTGCAACATTTAACGACGCCCCTGAGTAAGAAGTCAGTACAGAAAACCAGGATGTAGCGGCAATTGTTGGTGGATACGACGCGAGAATGGCTGATGTCTATATCGAAATAGTAAACGCTGGAGAAGAAATCCGTTGCGCTGATTGAATGATCCGTCGATTCTTGGTACAGTATTTTATGAATGAAACACACTAAACACTGGTGTAATATTATACTTATTGTTTGTTATACGAACCGGTTTTCGGCGGTTAAATCATCATCGGGTACAAAGAAAAATATGAGATGCAGTGAATTTTGTTGTATCAAAGATTTTAAAGTAGTGCCTCCAAAGAGTATCTCCATTTTCAGAGGTTAAAGATATTAATCTTAGATTTAGGAGTAAAACAAGGAGGATCCTATAGCTCTCAGACTTTTAGGCCTCCCTAAACTCCATAAAGGTAATATCCCAATCAAGCCTGTGGTGTCTTCATCCTCAGCTGCATGTTACAAACTAGCTAGAGAGTTAAAGGACCTAATCAAGAGCAAAATAAAGTTCAAACATGGTATGATACCCATAGTTCAGTTGACGTAGTGAACAAGTTAAAAGACATGCAACTAGGCTAATTTCTTTTGACACCAGCAAGTTATATACTAATGCACCTGTTCAGGAGTGCCTCAACCTTTTCACAGACTTACTAGATAAATTAGTAGTTAACCTGGTGGTCACAGATGACATAGGGTTAGCTGCACAAACTTGTATAACATAAAGTTGTTTCTGTTTCAATGGCAGGATATATGAGCCGTTGGATGGTCCAGCTAAGGGATCCTCCCTCAGTCAAGTCCTTGTTGAAATCTTCATCGACAATTTTGAAACTCACTTTTTGGTAAATAATCCACTCTCTTCCAAGGTTGGATACTGGTTTATGAATGTTGATGATGTGCTGTGCTTATGCACAGGTACTACCACACAACTTCAAAAATTCCTCAAGCAACTAAATTCTAAACACAGTTGTATAAAATACACAATTGAGTTTGGCGGCAACTGCATAAATTGGTGACAGTATTCATACTTTCAGGATTCATACCTTCATGCCGGTCATATCTCAACACCCAGTGACCCATAAAAATGCTGAATTTCATTCAGTGACACATGGCCTAATATACATCCCTATAAGTGAAAATAACTTCAAAAAGGAATTAAATGCAGCCAAACAAATAACATCAGACAATCGCTTTCCTTCCTTACTGGATTCCATAACTCTCAAAAAGCGCAAACACCAGATGTACTCTCTTCTTTATCCTGTTTTGGACACATCATCTCAAGAACGCAATAAATAGTGCATAATTCCATATTTAGGAAAAGTTTCACTGGATGTATCCTGAAAGCTTAAATCCAGTAAAAGGAAAAACATCATTTTATGTGCACATTGCCGTTGGACACTTTTTGCGCAAGTAAGAGTGTAATATATAAAATTATTTGCAACTGTGGCGAATCCTATAGAGGTCAGTCTAGAAGGACCACTTAACAAGTCGAAAACTTAGAAACGAAGATTCTACTTTTGCACACTACCTGCTGAAAGAAGAACATAAATGGCTCTGAGCACTATGGGACTTAACTGCTGTGGTCATCAGTCCCCTAGAACTTAGAACTACTTAAACCTAACTAACCTAAGGACATCACACACATCCATGCCCCAGGCAGGATTCAAACCTGCGACCCTAGCGGTCGCACGGTTCCAGACTGTAGCGTCTAGAACCGCTCGGCCACTCCGTCCGGTGAAGAACATAATTACAAGGTTAAATATGAAGCACTACATCGCATTAATAAAAGAAGGAAGCTGAATTATCTTGAAATAAAGTAAATTAATAAACAATGTTCATCAGCTCGAACTTAGTACTGAATGACCAGACACAATTCTATAGCCCACCACTTCTAACTGCAGACACTACTCAGAATCCCATCCAGGTCATGTTGCAGATTACCCCTCTTACTCACATGCGCCATTTTTCCTTTACTTCAGTTACTATCATTTCTCTCGATGCGTTAAAAGCTTTACTTTGTAGAATCAAGGCTGCTTGACTCACTCGCTTTTAAGACAAGATTATTTTGTTCAGCCACATCTATGGAACCTGCGGCCAAAGTTCATCGTTAAGTTATTTTCTTCTGTGAACAACTGCTGTAATTAGTCTATAGCTCATTAGTTAATGTCCCAAATATTTTACATCTATTAAATAATCTTACATCGCATTTACGCTGAAATAATCCCTCTTGTCTTATTTCTAGTTCTAACACTAACATTTTTCATATCTGGAAATGGAGATACACTGTAGATGCACTAGTTTAAAATAAAATCTTTGATCAAAAAAAAAAATTTCACTGCATCACATACTTATCTTTGTACCTGATGATGTCATAACAGCCGAAAACAGTTTCGTACAACATTAATATCGTAGAATATCACACCAGTGATGTGTGTGTTTCATTCACAATGAAGAAATGCATCTCAGTACCACAGACGAAGGATTTTATGCCAGGGCCAGCAGCGTGAACAAAGAATGAAGAAAATGATGAAGTAACATAACGAATTCCACGTAAGGTAATCAACTAACCTAGCGCTAACAATCCTTTAAAATTTTTCTTAATAGAGCAACTGGCAGCGAAAATCGTTTTTGCTGAAAACTGTAGTACGTACATCATATTCGTCTATGTTATGTTCCAGTAACAGAGCAGTTATTAAATACAACTTTCGTTGAAGTAACCGAATCAACAGAAGCTGCAGCCGCCTTGTCAACGGAGAAACCATTCATAGTGCATTTCCTTTAGGCATCGAGAACGGTAGAGCAACAGTCAACAGACAGAATACAGGACAGCGCCTGAAGGATAAGAGAAGAAAATGACTTCACACTCGTTGGCTTGTAACAGACAAAACATAATAGTTTCTTATGAACTGCTAAGATCTATTCACCTCCGTTTGCAAGAATTAAAAATATCTTTTCAGAGATATAATCCAGGTGTCACCTTTTAAGGGCAGTTTGTGCTTCAGAAACCAATTATATCCCAAGAACAGCCGCACTGGTGGCATTACATTAAGCTTTGCGAGCTACAAATCAACGTCTGACAACACAATGATAGACCTTCTTAATAATCTTCAAGTAGGTGACCTGAGTACTGAGCAGTAGGAGATTTTGTTTGAAAGATATCGTGCGTCTTTGGCTGATGATTTTGCCGAAGGCGAAGCTGTGCCTATTTTTTTTAGTTAATGACTGTAACGACAAAATGATAGCAATAACGGCCAAACCAGTAAACATTTTTACGTTAAATGCTGTCGATGAATCCAAAGAGCCTGCACTTCTGGTCGAAAACCCAATAAAGCTTCTGTTCCGCAAGATACAAATTGTACGGGAGGACTGCTAAATTCAATAAAAAATGCAGTTGGTGATAGAGTCGCGTTGTAAATGAATTTTAAGGTCTAGGAAGGGTTGGTCAATGGTAGCATTCGTATAATAAAAAATACTGGAATGAAATGGACTTAGCAAATATAAATCAGAAGGAGGTGAACTCCAGAAATAGATGCTTTTAGAATTATCCGACAATTCGAGTAAAGGGAGTTTTGAAGACGAAAACGGATGAATTCCAATGCAACCACAAAATTTGACACTTCAAGGTCTTAGAGGGTACGGCAACATAGAAGGAGTAATGTTTCCCATAATTTTAAGTTGGGGCGTTGCTGTCCAGAAGACCGTAACCCGCATCAAGCGCATTACACGAGCTGTACATTGTGGACGACATAATCTTAGGGTCACATGCATACCTAGACCTCTTCATTTTTTTAAAATATTTTTTGGTTGGCAGTCTTCTGATCGATTTGATGCGGCCCGCCACGAATTACACTCCCGTGTCAAACTCTTCAATCCACAGTAACACTTGCAACCTACATTCTCAGTTTTTTGTTGCATATGATACCCTGCCTTCCCCTCCTGCTTTAACCTGTACAGCTCTCCGAAGTACCATAGAAATTGCGAAACCTTCCTCCCATGATTGTTGTTGTTGTGGTCTTCAGTTCTGAGACTGGTTTGATGCAGCTCACCATGCTACTCTATCCTGTGCAAGCTTCTTCATCTCCCAGTACCTACTGCAGACTACATCCTTCTGAATCTGCTTAGTGTATTCATGTCTTGGTCTCCCTCTACGATTTTTACCCTCCACACTGCCCTCCATTACTAAATTGGTGATCCCATGATGCCTCAGAACATGTCCTACCAACCGATCCCTTCTTCTAGTCAAGTTGTGCCACAAACTCCTCTTCTCCCCAATTCTCTTTAATACCTCCTCATTAGTTAAGTGATCTACCCATCTAATCTTCAGCATTCTTCTGTAGCACCACATTTCGAAAGCTTCTATTCTCTTCTTGTCTAAACTATTTATATTCCATGTTTCACTTCCATACATGGCTACCCTCCATACAAACACTTTCAGAAACGACTTCTTGACACTTAAATCTATACTCGATGTTAACAAATTTCTCTTCTTCGGAATCGCTTTCATTGCCATTGCCAGTCTACATTTTATATCCTCTCTACTTCGACCATCATAGAAGAACCCTGGAGATACTAGAAGGTTTCAGATAGATTATATAATGGTAAGACAGAGATTTAGGAACCAGGTTTTAAATTGTAAGACATTTCCAGGGGCAGATGTGAACTCTGACCACAATCTATTGTTTATGAACTGTAGATTAAAACTGCAGAAACTGCAAAAAGGTGGGAATTTAAGGAGATAGGACTTGGATAAACTGACTAAACCAGAGGTTGCACAGAGTTTCAGGGAGAGCATAAGGGAGCAATTGACATGAATGGGGGAAAGAAATACAGTAGAAGAAAAATGGGTTGGTTTGAGGAATGAAATAGTAAAGGAGCAGAGGATCAAGCAGGTGAAAAGGCGAGGGCTAGTAGAAATCCATGGGTAACAGAAGAGATACTGAATTTAATTGATGAAAGTAGAAAATACAAAAATGCAAGAAGATTAGATGGGTAGATCACATAACTAATGAGGGGTATAAAATGTTTAAGTAACTTACGGGAAGGCTGCCGGGTGACTACGTCGACAACCGTCGATATTTCGACAGGAGACCATTCTGATATTTTCAAGGCAAAACTGCAACAAGTAAACGCGGTGCAGGTTTTAAATTCACTTGCACAGCACTTACTTGCTGCAGTTAAGCCTTGAAAATGACAAGATGGTCGGCGGTTGTCGACGAACGTCAACCGGCTGCATTCCCGTAAGTTACATGACCATGGAAGTTATTCCCTGACTGCTAAAGACACGTCCTATCATGGTGTCCAGTTTTCTTGTCAATGTTTTCCACATGTTACGCTCCTCGCCGGTTCTGAGGGGAAACTAATTTTTACTCCTATCAGTCCACCTTATTTCAACATCGTTCTATAACACAACACCTCAAACGTTCCATTCTCGTCTTATCCGGTTTTCCCACCGTCCACGATTCACTATCACACAGTGCTGTGCTGAGTTGCCTGTATTGCTGAGTTGCCTATGTTGCACCGACTCCTAATTTCTCCCACCCCTAAGAACTTCATACCTCTCGCACTAACCCATATTTAGAGAATCTTCGTACAACCATAATTAAATTGATATTGATGGGAAATCAGCTGGTATAATTTTTATTAAAAATGAAACTCCTCCAGCTGCACTTACGATTTCATGTTTATTTGGCTACTAGTTTCGACGTTGCGTCAACGCCATCTTCAGTCCCGTACACTTTGATGATATCAGTTGCGTGTGGCTGAGTACTAGCAGTCCGCGGTGAGTCCAATACGTGCTCCACATGGCTGGCGGGCAGTAACTCAGATGAGCGCTGACACATGCCGACCTCGGTGGCCACGTGGTTATAGGCGCTGCAGTCCGGAACCGCGCGACTGCTACGGTCGCAGGTTCGAATCCTGCCTCGGGCATGGATGTGTGTGATGTCCTTAGGTTAGTTAGGTTTAAGTATTTCTAGGGGACTGATGACCTCAGATGTTAAGTCCCATAGTGCTCAGAGCCATTTGAACCATATTTTGCTGACACATTATCTGCGTATCCAGTAATTATGGCAACTGATGTGTTATGCATGGGGGCCATATCAACCTGTACCGCATCAAAAACAGCCTGAAGATGACTCACTGAATCGTTGAAACGGGTAGCGACAAAATAAAATAAAATCATAAGGACGGATGTAGGTGTTTTTATTTATTTGGCACGATAGTAAACGGCCGTCGGCCCAGAGACCTCCTGCTAAAAGGGTGGACATACAGAAGAATATCTTGGTCACCCCAGCATCTGTCGTCTCGTTTAACAACGGATTCGGTGAATTGTGAGTAGTTAACTATCGCTGAGAACCGTAGATGCTTCCAAGACGCATGTTCATAGCAAACGCTGAGCCGTTAATTGAAGAATAGCTGAGCGTCATAGAAACCTCCCATCCCGAGTCTGTGAGCGAAATCAGCGCTGCCACTACAAGATCTTATAACTCGACTATCACCAGATCTCACTAAGGATCAACAAAAGAAGCTACTTGCCATTCTTCATGAGTTCTCTGAATTCTTCAGTCCACAAGCGAGGAGCAAATTAGACAAATCGACGATGAAGCACCGGATTAGCACTAAAGACCATCAAGCAATAAGCCAGAGAGCATACCGTGTGCCAGCAACGGAATGTCGAATAATTCGCGACAAGTTAGAGAAAATGATGAAGAATGACATCATTCAGCCTTCGCAGAGCCCATGGTCGTCACCGGCGGCTCTCATGAGGAAGAAGGATGCCAGTTGGAGCTTTAGTGTTGATTGCAGGAAGCTCAATAAGATAACTAAAAAGGACGTTTGCCCTCTTCCAGTAATTGACGATACCCTAGGTTGTCTCAAGGGGGCTCAGTTTTTCTCAACCATGGACATGTACTCGGGGTACTGGCAAATCGATGTAGATGAGGTTGATCGTGAGAAAACTGCATTCATCACCCCTGAGGGCCTGTATGAGTTTAAGGTAATGCCGTCTGGTTTGTGCAATGTACCAGCAACTTTTGAACAGATTAAGAATAATCTTCTAAGTCACCTGAAGTGGACGATGTTTGTTTGTTATTTAGACGACATTATAGTGTTCTCAGAGACATTTGATGAACACATAAAAAGACTGAGGGCCGTTCTTAAGTGTCTCCAACAAGCCGGACTGAAACTTAATCCAAGAAAATGTCTCTCTGTAGCAAAAGAAGTCAAAATACTTGAACACCTTGTGTCAAACGAAGGTGTGCGGTCAGACCCAGAAAAGGTGAGATATATAACTGAATTTCCTATTCGTAAAAGTATTAGAGATGTGAGAAGCTTCCTCGGATTTCGTTCTTATTACCGTCGTTTTATCAAAGACTTTTGTATCTAAGCCAGGACACTCCAAGAGTTGTTAAAATCCGATGCTAAATTTGTCTGGGCTGGTGCTCAACAAGATTCTTTCGATGTGCTGCGAAAAGCTCTGACGACTGACCCTGTACTTGGTCTGTATGACGAGAGAGCACCTACTGAACTACACACTACCATAGTGTACAAAAGTGGAAGAAAACACCAAGATGCCGACAGTCTCTCAAGAAACCCTGTGCAAGACCATCAAGACTTTGATTAAGATAGTGACTGTCTCGCTGCACTCCACGATCTATCCGCTCAGCAGAAGAAGGACGCTAAAATAAATCAAATTATGCTTGCCTTAAATCTGTCAAAGGATGTGAAAGGACAATTTAAGGTAGTTAATGAATTATTTTGCAAGAAAAACTTTGATCAGTTTGGAAAGAGGTGGCTACCAGTGATTCCTATACACATGCGCTTAGATGTTCTACAGAAATTCCATGACACACCTGAGGCCGGAGATTTAGGATTTATTAAGGCATCGATAGGATCCGCAAGAGGTTTTTCTGGCCAGGTTTATTTAGGAGTGTCCGTAACTATGTTTCGCACTGTCGAGAGTGTCAGGGCAGAAAGACAGTTCCTCAGAAACCACCTGGCCGACTCATACCAATTCCACCAGCCGAAACGCCTTTCCAGCGTGTTGGGATTGACCTCCTCGTACGATTTCCAACGTCTGATAATGGCAATAGATGGATTATTGTTTGCACTGATTATCTGACACGCTATCCCATTACAAAAGCCGTGAAAACAGACGAAGCATTCGTGGTAGTGAAATTCATCGTGGAAGGCACTGTATTAAAACACGGTGCCTCAAGGTCGTTAATTATGGATCGAATTTTGTGACAGAGATAAACCGTCGCTGCAACATTACTCATCACATGACGACTGCCTACCATCCGCAAACTAAGGGGCTTACTGAACGCCTTATTTGACCTTGGCCGACATGCTATAAATGTTCGTCTGTGTTGAGCAGAGCGACTGGGATGAGGTGCTACCTTTCGTGAAGTTAGCCTACAACACCGCCAAACTAGACACCACAGGACGTACGCCATTTTTCCTGGTGCATGGTCGTGATGCGGCTACGACGATCGACACTGTGTTTCCGTTACATCCTGATGACGTGGAGGACGACTACATTGGCAAGGTATTAACCAGAGCTGAGGAAGCTCGGCAGTTAGCTCGACTCCGCACGCTGCAGGCTGAAGAAAACGATAGTCGGAGGTATGACGCGAGCCGCCGCCCTTTTGTCTACCAGCCTGGTGACCTCGTCTGGATCTTCACTCCTTTTCGGAAGGTTGGTCTCTCTGAGAAGCTCCTCAAGCGTTACTTTGGACCTTATAAGGTTGTAAGACAGTTGTCTTATGTTCCTTATGGAGTTGAAGATTTCGTCCCCGACACAAGACGATGAAAGGTCAGAGATACGGTCCACGTCCTTCGAATGAAGTCCTATAAGAATACTGCAACCGAGGGTAAATTCGAAGCTCCAGCGACAAGCAACAAGCGGAAAGATGACGAAGAGCGTAACGGCAAAAGAACTTCGAAGATCACCACCAGGGCGAGAATCACTCATCGGGAGTCGGAGTATGTAGGACCGATGACTCGTTCCCGGACTAGGACGACGTAACACCGAGACGCTGTTCTCTTAAGGAGGGATCAATGTCGCATAAGAAACCGTGGTGTAGTGGTTATGATAAAAAAACTGTTGCATGGAGGATCGTAAGTTCAAAACTAACGTCGACTGTACAATTTTAATTTCCATATTCGGTTCGGTTAAATTCTAGAAGTATCCACAAATGTCAATAATCATTGTACTGGAATGTTCTGTAGCTGTATATATACTGTATATGTTCTGGCCGGAGGTAGTTCGCTACGCGCTCTTGTATGTGCAAGTGCTGAATAAACCTTCGTTAAGTGAAGTTGGTGTTCGTCATTCATATAATTGCACCTTCGTCTACGTGACAATAATACGCTGCTCAACTTTGACATCATTCGGAACACTGGTTCTCTTTATACGCCGTTTTGAAACTGGAACTTTAATTCTGAACACCCTGTATGTTTATGAAGAAGTGTAGATATTTATGAAAATTCCTACAGTTATCATTTGGAGGAGAAACGTTTGAAAAAATGAACTCATTCACTATCCAGTTTGTCACTGAAAATGTTTTCTCCTTGGTTTTTCTGATGTAAAAAAATTTTAGTCT
This sequence comes from Schistocerca americana, assembly GCF_021461395.2. Classification (NCBI taxonomy): domain Eukaryota; kingdom Metazoa; phylum Arthropoda; class Insecta; order Orthoptera; family Acrididae; genus Schistocerca; species Schistocerca americana. The sequence continues at coordinate 198,290,676 of NC_060120.1, read as the reverse complement.
GCTCCATTAAATAAATTGTATGTGATTTTTGGAATGGTGGAGTATCTTAAGATCTTCTATGTTTTCGAGTGGTGTCCAGTATTTTTTATGTATGTTGTTACGGATGATATAGTAAATTGGTTATGTGTGTAACAGTTAATGCGTTCAGTGTATCTGATTTGAAAATTTCTGCCAGTTTGTCCTATGTTGTAGCTTGAGAGAGTTTTAAATGTGATTTTGTATATTCCCTGCCATCGAATATGTATCTCTAGATTTCTTTGACATCTGCAGTCATGCCTACCTAATTGGCAATCACTGATAATGTTAAACTTCTGTGAAGGGATTTAGGCAGACCGTGACTGTACCCCAATGATAAGAAATCGGACTATAATTTCTTAATCGCGAAAATAGTGGGTAACAACAGCAAGGCAAACTGGCTTTGAACTGACGTTCTGCTAACACGAAAATAAACTGTAATTATATATACACGAGATCGCCAGCCTAATTAGGCAATGCTGTATCAAGCTTTATGGTAAAGCGGAAACAAACTTCATCTAACTTGTAAGAAATCTAACCTCCCTTGATACCCTAACTAATTTCTTCTAACACATTTACTCCCTATATTATACAGTAACTGGCCATAGCAAACAACAGCAGCTAACCCTTATACAGAACATAGAATGGCCCATAAATGCAGCAATACACAGATTCACAACAACACTAAAACTACTAGGCAGCATAATGAAAAAATACAAAAAAACATAAGAACCTACTAACAAAGTATGCCTGGCATTAGCAAGAACTACTATTATTTTAATTAACTATTACAAAAAACATCATGATTTTGACACATTCCTGATTGCTGTGGACTTCAGAAATTTACACATGAAATTACAGTATACAAATGGGCAGTGCAGCTACTATTTATAAGAAAAGATTTGGTGCAGAATAAATGATTGTACTGGTTGCTATCCTTTATCAGAAAGAGCCTTTACTTTCATTTAAGACATAAGTGTCTTATGGGATTCTTTAAATGGGTATGGCTCGAAGAATCATCATCAATTGTAAATGGTAACACACAAAATTAAGGTGGCAAACACCTTTAGCAATAACTTGTAGTATAATGAATAATGCAAAATTTAGTTCAACAGTTAACGAGGGGACATAGCAACTAGTCTCATTGGACTCAAAGTCAAACTGGCTTACTAAGTGACTGCACAACTTGAAAACCCACTTCAAAACAACATGCCAAAACTACAAGTTTAGAAATCTGTTCAAAGTGAAAATAATACTGTTGGCTTTTTATAACTTTTAGTTACAGACAGCTGTAAGTACTTTGTATTTTTATTATTGGTTATTTTAATAGCGGCTTTTTATTTAATGAAAATCTTTCTTTGTGAACACAGTTTAGAAAACTCTAAGATAGAAGATTATGTGGAACAAATGATTTCCTATTGTACAGAAAACTAACCAGACTTCATATTCTGCAAAATTAATAAGAAGTGCAAAATGTTTACTGCCACAATTATAACAAACAGGATACTCGGAATTAATTCACTTGGAAAGAATCATGTCTAGGAATGTGACTGGGGTAAACACGGGCGTGCACGCATAATTTATAGGTTCCACAAAAAGTTATTATTCAGTACATAATACCTGGTCCATCGGATGTACATTTTTAGATAATAATTCTGCTAAAGGCGTTAGCGTTTGTGGCAAATTACAGTGGGTATAAAGTTGGCGGTAAAGCAACGATTGTTGTTGATGTTAGCCACGCCCTGATGTAGCTCTTCTTGGCGTTGTAAATTTAATCAGACAGGGCCGATGATGATACCATGGTCGATAGGCCACTTTTCATTCCATCGGAGGCTAATTTACAAGCTCGCAAGCTCTTCTACCCTCAATTTATGCCACACTAGCTGGCCACTGGCTGCCAGTTCCTGTTAAGGACACATCAGTGAAACATCTAGAACACCAAAGCAGTGCTGGGCATAAAAAGTAGCTAAATCCAACCAGAATTGAGCAAAAAAATTCATTCACTACAAACACATTTACACTAATACATTTTACATAAATATCATAGGGAACAAGGAATAGTTTTGGCATATCTTTCACTTATCGTATTATTCACACCTATCAAAATAATTATCATTTACAGAAAAACATCTGTCTTACAAAGGAAACTGGGTAACACAGGTGACGAACACAGGATAAGAACACTTATAAATACAGCATACTACACTAAAAAAAAAGAAACTTACGTTACATACCCCTACATAACCATAGCATACACAGTCTTCGACAGTCACAATTGTTAAAAGAACCCTTGAATGTTTCTATTATTTCGTTAAAATATCATTAAATCCTTAAAAGTTTCAAGTAACTAAATTTTTGTTAATAAAGACATTTGTGGCTGCTTTGACTTTAGAGCAATCCATTAATCAAGACGTAATGGCAGAATTTAGGATGAACAACGACCGCTTTCACTGCCTGAGTTCTAAGTTTGGCAGTCCATTTTTGGGGGGGAAAATGTCACACACAGAATCATTTATATAAACATAGAACTTTTTCACTCCCGAGGTTTAAATTTTGGCAGTCCATTTTTTAAAGGAAAAAATTAAACATAGAGAACTATCAAAATTAAATGTAGAGCTTCCTCGCTGCCTGTGTTTTAAATTTGGCAGACCATTTTCACATTTATTTTTAGTTTTTACATCACAGTCTTTGGCTGCCCACCCAGGGTTATGGCAGTCCATGTGACGTGTGTTTTCCTTGCCCCATTCATTTGGCAAGAACTTCATGCTTCCCATATTATTGGTGTTTTTCTTTTTAGTTGCAGCACAATTTACACTGCAGTCGTTTCAACAGGTTATTTTACATGCAAACGGTGTATAGAATCTGAAATTTACAGAAACACTTCAGCAAATTTAGAGTGGTAACTATAATTTTACGACAGTATAATCATCGTGACAACATACAATGAATGGTAATGTGAGTTTTGTAAAGCAGCTACACCTCTTTCAAAGCATGTTACGTACACCTAAGGGCTTCTTTGATTTTAGGTACAGCAGTTAGTAGGCATTATTGTGAGGGATACTTTGCACTTCAAACCGACCATAATGTCAACAGGAATAGTGGTCTGTTTAATGGTTAAACCTTTCGCATGTTTTGATCTTCCCTCAACAAATCTTGGTCGACCATAATATCCAACAAATTTTGGTCGACCATAATATCGTTCCAAGACGGATTTTTAACCGGCAGATCATCTATGTCTCGAGGTTTCTTCGGTTTATGGGGCTTAAAGTCTTTAATTACTTGAAGTCGTTGCTAGATGGATATTGTATCGTTCGTGGATTTCTCCTTTTTGTGTTCAATATCTGCTTCTGGATTTTTTTTGGAAATATCATCATCAAGTTCTACAACATTACTCTTAGTTACACATTTATTAGTTTTGGGGACACCGAAGTATTCATCTTCCGAACTATCATGTGATTCCGACCATTCCGGGTCCCTCTATGGTTCTAGCAGGAAAGCTTTTCTAAAGACAGTTAATAAGCTCTTCCTCTGGCCATCCGTCAGGCTTTAAACTGAACTCACAGTTCAATCCGAACTGTATTGGCTCCTGTTCGTTCATGCTCTCCTGTTGATCTGTCGTCCTCATCAGCTTTAATAACGTCCACAGTTACTGCGTATTTCGTATAATCTTCGTAGGTTTCAAGAAATACGTAGACAACTGTCTGCATCTACAGTACACAGTGTGTTCTGTTTGCGAATCGTTAACAGAGATTGCTTCATTATCAATGCAGAGGGTTTCATTTTTCAACATAGTGCTATTCCTAGAAACCACATTGTTGGCGACACCCGTACTTTGGGCGGCGCCTTTTATCTCTCCCTTCATACCAACAGCACTCGAACTCTGCGCGGCGTTAATTACGAGGGTCGGTCAAAAAGTAATGCCTTCCATTTTTTTTCTACTTAAAGAAATTAAGTTAAGTGAAAAATTTTAATTTGGCGCCATTCCTCAAACCTTCTTCTGCAATCCACTGCAGCAGTAACTTTCTGTGTCAACAGGTGGCAGCACAGCAGAAGTTTGTAAGATGGCCGACATCGATGTTCGTTTGAGACAGCGTTGTGTGATTGAATTCTTGAATGCAGAAGGTGAAACGCCCATACGCATTCATGAAAGACTGAAGAAGGTGTATGGTGTTGTGACAGTGGATGTCAGCACTGTTAGACGATGGGTTCGTCGTTGTAAGGAAGCTGAAGGGCAAACACCGTTGACTGACGAAAAGCGGAGCGGCAGGCCGGTGAGTGCAGTGACTCCACACAACATTCAGCAAGTTGATGACATCATTCGTGGTGACCGTCGGGTGACTGCAGATGAAGTGTGTCGCATTATTTCTCTTAGTAAAGGCAGTGTGATCACGATTATTAAACAATTGGGGTACTCAAAAGTTTGTGCACGGTGGGTTCCAAGAATGTTAACCGATCAGAATAAAGAGGCAAGGAAAACAATAGCCTCCCAACACTTGCAGCGCTTCCGTTTGGAGGGAGATGAGTTTCTGAAAAAAATTGTGACCGGGGACGAAACATGGGTGCATTTTTTTGAACCCGAATCAAAGAGGCAGTCAATGGAGTGGCGTCACACAAGCTCGCCGAGGAAGAAAAAATTCAAAACTGTGCGATCGGCAGGGAAAGTTATGGCAACAGTTTTCTGGGATACAGAGGGTGTGATTCTGGTTGATTTTTTGGAGCAGGGATGCACAATAAATTCTGTTCAATACGTCACAACCCTCAACAAACTTAAAGCACGTCTTCAGCGAGTTCGCCCAACAAAATCAATGGCAGATGTTCTTCTTTTGCATGACAATGCAAGACCACACACCAGTCGTCACACCTCTGACGAGATTGTCAAAATTGGATGGGAAGTTTTGCCTCATCCCCCATACAGCCCTGACCTGGCACCATCAGACTTCCATCTGTTCGGGCCACTAAAAGAAGCTCATCGTGGGATTCATTTTGAAGATGAGGAGGCCGTCAAAACATCCGTGCGTCAGTGGCTTAGGAAGCAGAGCTGTGATTTTTACCGTGCTGGGATACATGCCCTTGTTCAAAGATGGACCAAAACTGTAGAGATGGGCGGAGATTACATTGAAAAATGACAAAATGATCCTCAATGTTGTGGTTTTCAACCTATGTAATTGCATTTAAATTTCCTGACAATTAATCGTAGAAAAAAAAATAGGAGGCATTACTTTTTGGCTGACCCTCGTACTTTCCTCTCCTCCCTAAAGTCGGGTGACGTTATATTCTCGACGCACTTTCGTCTCCTCTTATCACCACTCGACTTCTTGACCGCATAACGTTTCTTAAAATCCTCCCACTCGCATTGTTTTAAGCCTCGGTACAGATCGTCTGTCTGTACACATCAAACCGTAACCTCTGATAACTCATTTTCCCCATCTACAGAACTGTTCACGCAGTCATTGGCACTAATCCGTACACGTTTTCCCTGACTACGGAATTAACTTTCCCCATAGGGGGTTCCATGAATTCTGTTGTGATGCCTTCATTTGCTTGCGCTCCCCTACTTGCGGCTTGCCTCGGAACAGTTGGTCAGTTTGTGTCGTCCTTTGCTAGCGGAACCCCTGGACAACAAGCTAACAAATAGCATACTGCCTGCGTGCGCCGATTCACCTCTAGAAACACCTGGCGTTTCGCTGCCTGTGACATGTTGTCGCGCGATGCCACACTCCTGCGTTGTAATTCTGTTGTGTCTACTCCGGTAAAGTTTTCTACGTCTGGGCCTGTTAACTCTGCCCAAATCAATCTGACCCTTGAAGTAAGCGGATTTTAGTTTTCCGCGCTGTTCTTGTTGCTATTTCACGCGGAGAATCCTCTACCGCGCATTGCATAGGTGCCTCGACTCCTGTTCCTGTCTCTCTAAACCATATTTACACGATATCCATCGCCGTAATTTTGTTCGTTATTGTTACTATTGGTTGTAATTACTCCTATTGCTACTATTATGGATGGCGATGATCACGGTTTCCTCGCCAGTGAGCTTCGTCTTCAACTCTTTCTAGAGAGCGGACAAGCCTTTATGATTGCTTAGAATCTTCTGGGTGCTTTTTCCATAATTTCCAGATAATTTCTGATTCCGATCGTCTGATTCTTAAATGAGTCAGTTTACGGTAGTGATATTCACAGAAATCCTTCAGAGTTCCTGCCTCTGTTGTCATGAAGTTAAACCATAGTAAATTCTCACCATAAGCAATCTCTTTTTTTGCTCTGATGATTATTCTTTAGTAATTATCTAATTGAATTCGTCAAAAGCCATTTGATCAGTGTTCAGGTTAAGTGCCCACGCTCTGCCGCAAAGCATGGGACCTCATTGAGCCCCCCGCATCGCTCGCTCAAGCTCTGTCAAGAAGCATGGGAGTTCATTTCCATTGAAGACAGAAGAACTGTAGGGCCCCCCTAGACAGGTCAGGCGTGCACTACACACCGGAAGCAGCTACTAGGGTAGCAGAGTACGTGTGGCGTGCACACGGGGGTTTTTTAGGTTAGAGGGACCCCCCCTTGGGCGAAACGATAAAATACCTGACGGCTTACCAGAGAGGACATTATCATCGTTGATAAAGAACGTCCGTCCTCAGAGGCCAAAAACAGGAAAAGTTAACGTAATATTGGTAAACTGCAGGAGTATCCAGGGCAAGGTTCCTGAATTAGTATCTCTTATTGAAGGAAATAGTGCGCATATAGTATTAGGAACGGAAAGTTGGTTAAAACCGGAAGTGAACAGTAACGAAATCCTAGACACAGAATGGAATATATACCGCAAGGATAGGATAAACGCCAATGGTGGAGGAGTATTTATAGCAGTAAAGAATTCAATAATATCCAGTGAAGTTATTAGCGAATGCGAATGTGAAATAATCTGGGTTAAGTTAAGTATCAAAGGTGGGTCAGATATGATAGTCGGATGCTTCTATAGACCACCTGCATCAGCAACCGTAGTAGTTGAGCGCCTCAGAGAGAACCTGCAGAACGTCGTGAAGAAGTTTCGTGATCATACTATTGTAATAGGGGGAGACTTCAATCTACCAGGTATAGAATGGGATAGTCACACAATCAGAACTGGAGCCAGGGACAGAGACTCTTGTGACATTATCCTGACTGCCTTGTCCGAGAATTACTTCGAGCAGATAATTAGAGAACCAACTCGTGAAGCTAACGTTTTAGACCTCATAGCAACAAATAGACCGGAACTTTTCGACTCCGTGAATGTAGAAGAGGGTATCAGTGATCACAAGTCAGTGGTTGCATCAATGACTACAAGTGTAATAAGAAATGCCAAGAAAGGAAGGAAAATATATTTGCTTAACAAGAGTGATAGGGCACAAATCGCAGAATATCTGAGTGACCACCATCAAACGTTCATTTCTGAGGAAGAGGATGTGGAACAAAAATGGAAAAAATTCAGAAACATCGTCCAGTACGCCTTAGATAAGTTCGTACCGACTAAGGTCCAAAGCGAGGGGAAAGATCCACCGTGGTATAACAATCATGTACGAAAGGTACTACGGAAACAAAGAAAGCTTCAACATAGGTTTAAGAGTAGTCGAATCATAGCTGATAAGGAAAAGCTGAACGAAGCGAAAAAGAGCGTAAAGAGAGCAATGAGAGAAGCATTCAACGAATTCGAACATAAAACATTGGCAAACAATCTAAACAAGAACCCTAAAAAGTTTTGGTCATATGTAAAATCGGTAAGCGGATCTAAATCCCCTATTCAGTCACTCGTTGACCACGATGGCACCGAAACAGAGGACGACCGAAGAAAGGCAGAAATACTGAATTCAGTGTTCCGAAACTGTTTCACTGCGGAAAATCGTAACACGGTCCCTGACTTCAGCCGTCGCACGGACGCCAAAATGGAAAATATTGAAATAAACGATATCGGAATTGAAAAACAACTGCTATCACTTAGTAGCGGAAAAGCATCCGGACCAGACGAGATACCCTTAAGATTCTACAGTGATTATGCTAAAGAACTTGCCCCCTTTCTATCAGCAATTTATCGTAGATCGCTGGAAGAACGTAAAGTACCTAGCGACTGGAAGAAAGCGCAGGTCGTTCCCATTTTCAAGAAGGGTCATAAATCAGATGCGAATAATTATAGGCCTATTTCGCTTACGTCAATCTGTTGTAGAATAATGGAACATGTTTTGTGTTCTCGTATTATGACGTTCTTAGATAATACAAATCTCCTTCATCATAACCAACATGGATTCCGCAAACAGAGATCATGTGAAACTCAGCTCGCCCTATTTGCCCAAGAAATTCACAGTGCCGTAGACACTGGCGAGCAGATTGATGCCATATTCCTGGACTTCAGGAAGGCATTTGATACGGTTCCGCACTTACGTTTAGTGAAAAAAAATACGAGCTTACGGAATATCGGACCAGGTTTGTGATTGGATTCAGGATTTCCTAGAAGAAAGAACACAACATGTCATTCTTAATGGTTCAAAATCTGCAGATGTAGAGGTAATTTCGGGAGTACCGCAGGGAAGCGTGATAGGACCTTTATTGTTTACAATATACATAAATGACTTAGTTGACAACATCGGTAGCTCCGTGAGGCTATTTGCAGATGACACGGTTGTCTACAAGAAAGTAGCAACATCAGAAGACTCGTACGTACTCCAGGAGGACCTGCAGAGGATTAATGCATGGTGCGACAGCTGGCAGCTTTCCCTAAACGTAGATAAATGTAATATAATGCGCATACATAGGGGCAGAAATCCATTCCAGTACGATTATGCCATAGGTGGTAAATCATTGGAAGCGGTAACGACCGTAAAATACTTAGGAGTTACTATCCGGAGCGATCTGAAGTGGAATGATCACATAAAACAAATAGTGGGAAAAGCAGGCGCCAGGTTGAGATTCATAGGAAGAATTCTAAGAAAATGTGACTCATTGACGAAAGAAGTAGCTTACAAAACGCTTGTTCGTCCGATTCTTGAGTATTGCTCATCAGTATGGGACCCTTATCAAGTTGGATTAATAGAAGAGATAGACATGATCCAGCGAAAAGCAGCGCGATTCGTCATGGGGACATTTAGTCAGCGCGAGAGCGTTACGGAGATGCTGAACAAGCTCCAGTGGCGGACACTTCAAGAAAGGCGTTACGCAATACGGAGAGGTTTATTATCGAAATTACGAGAGAGCACATTCCGGGAAGAGATGGGCAACATATTACTACCGCCCACATATATCTCGCGTAATGATCACAACGAAAAGATCCGAGAAATTAGAGCAAATACGGAGACTTACAAGCAGTCGTTCTTCCCACGCACAATTCGTGAATGGAACAGGGAAGGGGGGATCAGATAGTGGTACAATAAGTACCCTCCGCCACACACCGTAAGGTGGCTCGCGGAGTATAGATGTAGATGTAGAAGCCAATAAAACGTTTTGTGACGTGGCGCTAAGTGTAACACTGTTGGTGAGTGCCAATTTGGAAGCGGCCGGAAGTGTTACAACCTCTCGAATGTGTCACACAAATCACTGATGGGATTAACGGCAGTCGATCTGGGTGACCATATCATTCGCTCGAATCGTCCAGAGTGCTCTTCAAACCAATAGCGAAGGATTGTGGCCCAGTGACATGATATCGTTGGTAGCGTGAAGTCCTTGAACTGTTGCAAATGGTCTCCAAATAGCCGAAAGTAACTATCTCCAGCACGTGATGTGTTCAGTTGGACCAGAGGACACAAACCATTCCACGTAAACATAATCCACTCCATTATGGCGCCAACATCAGCTTGCACAGTGACATGGCTGCGTGGGGTCCGCGCCACACTCGAACCCTATCATCAGCTCTTACCGGAAGAAACTGGATTTACCAGACCACGGTTCTCCACTCGTCTAGGGTCTTGCCGATATGGTCACGGGTCCAGGAGAGGAGATGATGTGCTGTCACTAAAGGCACTCGCATCGATCGTCTACTGCTGTAGTCCATTAACGCCAAATCTCGCCCCACTGTCGCAACAGCTGCGTTCGTCATACGTCCCACAATGACTTCTGCGGTTGTTTCACGGAGTGTTGCTTGACTCTTAGCGCTGCCAATTCTATGCAAACGCCTCTGCTCTCGATCGTTATATGAAGACGATCGGTCACTGCATTGTCCGTGGTGAGAGGTAACACCTAAAATTTGATATTCTCGGAACACTCTAGACGCAGTGGATCTCGCAATATTGTATTCCCTAACGATTTGCGAAATGAAGTGTCCCTTGGATCTAGCTTCAACTACCATTTCGCGTTGAAAGTCGTTTAACTCACTTCATGCAGCCATCATCACGTCGGAAATCTTTTCACATTAATCACCTGAGCACAAATGACAGTTCCGGAAATGCACTACCCTTTTATACCCTGCGTGTTACGAACATCATACGCGCAATTGCTATCTCATGACTTTCATCATCTCAGTGTGTAACAAGAATACATGATTCTGTTACCAAATGATATACTGGTGTCAGTAGCTACGCTCAATCGTTCTCGTCTTCCTCTGGGAGAAGTTAAGGGGTATGTTTAAGAAAGATTGTTTTTGAGTAGAGAGCACTTCATTGTTTGCGAGAATATCGTTTGAGTAGAGAGCACTTCATTGTTTGCGAGAATATCGTGTTCTGTTTCGTGTAAAGGGGAAATAAGTCGTAATTCGACAGGGAAAAGATTATTGTTAATGGATATTCTGCTTTTTCATTCCGCAATATGGCTGCTCAGGTTGGTCGGAATCCTAAGACCGCCGTGCGGTTATACAGTTGATGGTTTCAGGAGAGACTGATCAAAGTGGCCCCGAGCGACTAGCTCCCAAGAGGACAGACATGTTATTCACTCGGCAGTGAAGCGTCGTACAGCCAGGTCATGTACTTAGATTCAACAATTAGCTTATTTGCCGTAAGACAATTATCCTCTCGAACAATGCGCCGACATCTACGCACATCGTCATGGGGGTCAGCAAGGCGACCATTGTCGCATCTCCCCCTGACGCAGCAGTAGGGAGAGGGGGGCAGCGACAGTGGTCGGTGCTGGCGCGAAAGTGAACACAGTCATCCACTTTGCATGAAATTTTGTCGTTTGATAAATTTCTACATAGTCGCTTCACTACCTACGTTTTCTCAGTTTTTTCCTCGCCATGGATGAAAATCAAGCTGAAAACTGAAATCTGGGCGTGTTTTATTTCCATTTTTATTGTATTTGGTGTTCAGCATACCTTGTATCTATAACTACCTGTCCTAAACGTGGATGGTCGCTATGTGGAATGAATGTCGATTAACTGCAGTAGTATTAAACTTTATGAATTCAGGTGGACTTCTTTGACTCAGTTTGCAGCAGAGACCTGAGAGCAGCAAAGGAGTTTAAATTTATTGGTTTCAGAAAAAAATCTTTTATTGGCCATGATCGCAGTTGATTACTTTTACTTGTTTGTGTTTTTGGCTAAAGTTGTTAGCAATCTTTAGATCTGAGGATGGCTGCATTCAGTAAATGTGAACAATTACAGATCACTTATCTCCAATTTGATAATATCACGTAACAAGAGTTGAGTTTAGCTTTCAAAGATGACTCGAGGTGCCAATCAGGTGGACGTTGTCTACGTGGGTTTTCTCAACGGGCTCCCTCGTAATAGGCTCTTTCAGGGCCACAGGCGATGGGCGCCTTTGTTCAGATTTTAGACGTTGAACCGACAGAACATTTTGAGGACTAGGAAAAAATCGTCCTGTTGATTGGTTAGGTCGTCTATAATACTATTATTCAGCCAGTCATATAACTCATAAAAAAATTTTTCTTTTAAAATACGTGGCAATGTAACTGTCATATGCAAAGACTACATGAAAAGTGTCATATATATGCGATACTAGTACGCTTTACTATTGTATGTTTGTAACGTATGTAAAGAAATATGTGAAATGTATAATTTACTAAATAATATTTTGCCATGGATAAATGAAATGAAAATGACTGTGAGATACTTTATGTAAAAGGATCCGAAAATCATGTTTCAGATGCACTTTCGAGCTACCTGAAGGTAAAGGGCAAATTAATCTTCAAAATAATGATGAAGGAACCTTTAAATTGTTATAGTTGAAAGAAGTAGCTGGTAGTACCAGAGTAGCTACTATATGTTAAAATATCAGAAGGTTTCAAAATGTAGACGAAGTGTGGAAATCAGTGAAGGTCATATTTGAGAGTGATGATTCTCCACAGATACTAAAATTACACATAATCTTTAAAGGTTCACTGTATATTAGAAAAGGAAATAGTAGTGAAGAATAGCAAGTTTTCTGGTCATCACAATTCGAAGTAGAACTACCTAATTACTTCCATTTAGCATATGAACATTGTGGAACAAAAACGTGTCATGAGAAAATATCAAGTGTAGTTAAAATTGGGAGTAATGCATTGAATATGGTTACAGAAGGATTAAAATCTTGTGATGTTTGTGAAAGGGCTAAAGTGGCAAAAATACTAACAGAGGAGCTATGCAGAGCCTCAAACCCGAAGATAACTTAGAGTTACTGTCTGTAGATCTGTATGGGCCTCTACCAAAATTTACTGGAAATTTCACATTCATACTTGTAATTTTAGACTTTTATTTAAATTTATTAAAATTCATCCTCTCAGAAGAGCTACAGCTAAAGCAGTGTTCAGTAAAATATTAGAGTACTTTAATGAAATAGCAATACCAAAACGAGTACTACCTGAAAATGGTCTACAGTTTATTTCTAAATTGTGGCTAGAAGTTATGGAACAAAGTGGAGTACAAGAAACACACATTTCAGCTTCCCATCCATCCTGTAATCCCTTGGTACTCTGTATGCGAGAGTTAGGAAGACTATGTAAGACTTATTCGCGCCAAAATCATAGAACTTGGGCCAAATTCATTCCAATATTTAAAGTAATCATGAATTTATTACAAAATTAATCCACTGTCTTCACTCTTGAAGAAGTTATGGTAGGTTGCTCAAGTGAGTTAAATAGAGGAAATATTGGAATACCCACGCAGCAAAGAGGTAGCTTTGGTTAGAAAAAAGGATTTGGTATGGGAGTTAAGAAGAAGAGCCAAAAGGCACAATGAAAAATTAAAATTTACAAAATTTAATATTGATGGAACAGTCATGCGAAAGCTCGCGAAAAATCCAATGAGGTAAGCTATGAGATATCCATATTGAATCACATTTACCATGTTGCTTTTGAAAGTCAAGTAATACCACACCCAAATGCATATTTCCTGGTATATTTTAAATCCAGAAAACAACTATCAGTCAGAATCATTGGGAGTCAGAAATATAGTTGGTCTATAGAAATTTTTTTATGTAGGTAGACAAATATAAGAACTTCAACAACTATTAATGATACAAATCTGCATGTTGTGAGCAATATTTTTATACCTGTACTACTACCTATCAAGTTTTAGGTTATGAAGTACTTGTTTTTATTTCTGTATGATGGAATGAGCGAAACAAATGTGTCACTTAGACGAATGTTAAATGAAATAATGCAGCCTAAGAGGTATATCAACATACAATTTTGACGCCAAATGACTGCCCAAGTATGTAAAAAGGCAGCCAACAAACAAAGTCATATAGAGTGTAAATAAGTAAGATGGAAAATAGACTGCTTATAATCTTATTAAGAGGCAGCCAAAAAGTGATCTTTATGCAATATGGTTTAGAGGAACCAGAAGGACTGCAAAAACACCCACACTGGAGGCAGCAAGCTTTTTCAGTAATACGTAATATTTTGTGTAATTTATGTAAAAGTGTATTCTAGGTAAAGTATGATTTTACGATAAATTTTATAGCGGAATTTCAGTGTGTAATGTTTGTATAATTTGTATAATGGATAGAAATTGTTTTCAGGATGACAAAGCTTGAAAGCAGATGAACTGATGAACAAAACTTATCTTTTATATTTCAATTATGCTTACTTGTTAGTACACATAATTGAAACAGCGGCATATATAACACTATTATTCAACCAGTCATCTAATTTATAAAAAAAAAATTTCCCCTTAAAATTTGTCGCAACATAACTTTGATATGCAAAGACTATATCAAAAATGTGATGTTATAGTGTTTTGCTAATGTATGCTTGTGATGTATGTAAAGAAATATGTGAAATGTGTATCTTACTGAATAATATTTTGTCACTGATAAATTAAATAAAAAAGTTCGTGTCTTTGCTCATAATTTCATTTATTTGTATAAGTTGTCATTTGCATAAGGTGGTCACCCTTTGGGACAATGTGTAGGATATGTATTATGCAAAAGATGGAGTGCTTTTGTGCTGTACAGAAGCTTCTGTGGGAAGCGTGAAAGGTGGCTTGGGTTTTGGGGCGCTACCTGTAGAGCGAGCGGGAATGAGAAGACACAGTCTGAAGGCAACAGCGAAAGAAGCAAAACTCGGACGGAGCAGGCGATGTCTTGCCTTGCCTGAAAATTGTTGCACAATATAATCAGTCGGCGACTGCTGAATTATTACGGCATTGGTACAAGTTTTTCGGCTGTGTCGTGGTCGTTAAAACAACGCCAAGAAGAATTAATTGGCCCATTCTTCAAGAAACTTATACACTGCCATCATTACTATCCATCACACTCAAAACAGCTGCAGCCAGCAGCATACGAACTGTATAATTAGAACTGTAGAAGCGTAACTATTAAATCAAACTTAGTTTTTTTAATAATTATTGTGTTAAACATAAAATCTGGTTCACCCTGTTATTTTATTCCCATTGATTCATCTGAAAGGGTCCTTTCCTTGTATTTGATTATACCGAGTAAACCTGTTTTAAAAACATCTGAAGTGCTTTATTCGGTATCTACAAGCAGTAATCTCCATCTCTGAATAAATGTTTGAAAATAATTGTTGTCAACTAACTTTTAAAGTGAAAATAAAAGTACTGTATGATCTATGTAGTAGAAGTGCTGAAGTGAAATTTTGCTTCAGTATTGAAGTAGATGTTTTCAAACGAATTTAACGATTTTAATATTATTATCCTCTTTGTGGCACTAAGTACAGTAAAAATCTGTAAATAAGATATCAGTAAAGTAAAGATAAGTTCTTGCAGTTATAAATGAAATTCGGTAAAGAACAAAGAGTTAGAAGAAGAAAATTGCTTATGTGGCTCAGTAACACTGAAGTAACGTAGCATAAAAATACTAAATGACAATATAGAGTGA
The DNA here is from genome assembly GCF_021461395.2 of Schistocerca americana. Classification (NCBI taxonomy): domain Eukaryota; kingdom Metazoa; phylum Arthropoda; class Insecta; order Orthoptera; family Acrididae; genus Schistocerca; species Schistocerca americana. The sequence goes on along the minus strand of NC_060120.1, from coordinate 198,275,446 downwards.
CCACAACCTACTTTTGGCTTTTGAAAGATCATTTGTTAAGAGAAAGGTATAAACAAAATGCCTTAATAAATTTAAATATGTGTGTTATACTATTAGAATAGTTAAGTATTTGATCTGTTGGTTATACAAAATGCAAGCATACAAGTCCTCCCTGCGAATGTTTTTAAGCACATAGTGCTGATAAAAATTCCTGGCCTTTCTAGATCAAAACTATATATGTATGCCACTGTAGTAGCTAAAAGATTTATGTGTCTTCCTCAGAACCATATTCAGAAAGGTTATATTTATTTGTGAAGTTATGTTAGGGAACAGCAGGAAAGTAAGACTGATGTACCTCTTCTTCTTTTCTGAAACTTTGCCAAAGTAGGCTGGCGACTGTAAATCCATTAGACAAACAACTTAATGAACTTGATACAGAAAGGTCCTGCCTTCAGTATTATTCCATTTTACTGAGTTTCTTTCTAACAGCTAGAGAACTCTTAGGAAAAGCAACTAATAGTCTGATTTCCATGCACATCAGTCATAATCACGGTCAGATCCTTTAAAAGGGATAACGTTACACGACGGGTGTATACTATTGGTACTGTCCCCACGTGTAATAATGTTATACCTGGCTTTTCCAGCAGCGGGACTATTTGTTCTGTTGGGGTATAGTGTTATGCATCGCCTCCAAGTTTTTTTGCTCCGTGTGTCCGCTTCAATGCTAAGGGGCCCAGGTTCGATTCCTGGCTAGGTCGGGTATTTTCTCTGCTCAGGAACTGGGTGTTGTGTTGCCTTCACCATCATCATCTCATCCCCATCGACGCGCAAATCACTGAAGTGGCGTCAACGCAAAAGACTTGCACCAGATGACCGGTCTATGCGACAGGAGACCGTAGCCACACATTTCATTGCATTTCATCTGTTCTGTGTGAATGGAGGCGATGTAGGCTAGACTTCGTGCAGGACTAGTCAGCTGGTGCGTGGTAAGTATGTTGTGTCGCTTCCACGCGCACTTAGAAGGTGATTTTGGACAGGAGTTAGTTGAAATTCTTTGAGTAAGGACCTTCATGTCACTTTAAATTCATTTGCTAGAAGCGCTCTGCTGATCTCATGAGTGACTATTTTTCTGCCAGTAAATTAAATTCAGACGTAGCAGTACTTGTTGCTTACCACGTCACGATTTACCTCATGCATAGTGATTCCAATTGAGGTTTTTTTTGTTTTTTTTTGTTTTTACACTGCGAGACACAAGCCAGTTTAGACGACTAAACTTTCACAAGAAAATTTTGAGTACTACCTTCAGTTACTTCGTGAATATTTGATGCTTTGCCTCTGAGCATCTGTGCGTCCATATTGCAGTACTAAGCCAGCCTGATCCTTTCTGAATAATGATGATTAATACAGTTTACCCAACCAGAACCATAGTGGTAGGATTTCATGCTTGTTCCATATTTAATTAAGTTCAGGAGTACGTTCCACTTTGTGAATAAATGTCCTCTAATCATCAATTTAGTTCGTCGAACTTTTTCGCAATGATTACCAGAACGGTTTCTCTCCTCTATTTTCGAAATATATTCGCTGAACTGCGACTTCTTTTAGCATCAACCATTCTGGGTAGAGCTATACATCAGTGATATGAACATTTGTGCCTGACCGGAACTGGAACCTGGATTCCCGGCCGGTGTGGCCGTGCGGTTCTAGGCGCTTCAGTCTGGAACCGCGTGACCGCTACGGTCGCAGGTTCGAATCCTGCCTCGGGCATGGATGTGTGTGATGTCCTTAGGTTAGTAAGGTTTAAGTAGTTCTAAGTTCTAGGGGACTGATGACCACAGATGTTAAGTCCCATAGTGCTCAGAGCCATTTGAACCTGGATTTCCCTGCTTAGCGCGAGAGGTCACCTTAACCATTTAGGCCATCCGTACACGCCAAATGCTAAGAGAATTCTCAATTCAGCGGTTGTAATTCGATAAATAACGAAAGAAGGTTGTATACATGGAAGAACTCTGGAGATACTAAAAGGTATCAGATAGATTATATAATCGTAAGACAGAGATTTAGGAACCAGGTTTTATATTGTAAGACATTTCCAGGGGCAGATGTGAACTCTGACCACAATCTATTGGTTATGAACTGTAGATCAAAACTGAAGAACCTGCAAAAAGGTGGGAATTTACGGAGATGGGACCTGGATAAACTGACTAAACCAGAGGTTGTACACAGTTTCAGGGAGAGCATAAGGGAACAATTGACAAGAATGGCGGAAAGAAATACAGTAGAAGAAGAATGGGTAGCTCTGAGAGATGAAGTAGTGAAGGTAGCAGACGATCAAGTAGGTAAAAAGACGAGGGTTGGTAGAAAAACTTGGGTAACAGAAGAAACATTGAATTCAATTAATGAAAGGAGAAAATATAAAAATGCAGTAAATGAAGCAGGCAAAAAGGAATACAAACGTCTCAATAACGAGATCGACAGGAAGTGCAAAATGGCTAAGCAGGGATGGCTATAGAACAAATGTAAGGATGTAGAGGCTTATCTCACTAAGGGTAAGATAGATAATGCATACAGGAAAATTAAAGAGACCTTTGGAGAAAGGATAACCACTTCCATGAATATCAAGAGCTTTGATGGAAACCCAGTTCTAAGCAAAGAAGGGAAAGTAGAAAGGTGGAAGGAGTATATAGAGGGTCTATACAAGGGCGATGTACTTGAGGACAATATTATGGAAATGGAAGAGGATGTAGATGAAGATGAAATGGGAGATACGATACTGCGTGAAGAGTTTGACAGAGCACTGAAAGACCTGAGTCGAAACAAAGCCCCGGGAGTAGACAACATTCCATTAGAACTACTGACGGCCTTGGGAGAGCCAGTCCTGACAAAACTCTACCATCTGGTGAGCAAGATGTATGAGACAGGCGAAATACCCTCAGACTTCAAGAAGAATATAATAATTCCAATCCCAAAGAGAGCAGGTGTTGACAGATATGAAAATTACCGAACTATCAGTTTAATAAGTCACAGCTGCAAAATACTAAGACGAATGCTTTACAGACGAATGGAAAAAACTGATAGAAGCCGACCTTGGGGAAGATCAGTTTGGATTTCGTAGAAATGTTGGAACACGTGAGGCAATACTGACCCTACGACTTATCTTAGAAGAAATATTAAGGAAAGGCAAACCTACGTTTCTAGCATTTGTAGACTTAGAGAAAACTTTTGACAATGTTGACTGGAATACTCTCTTTCAAATTCTGAAGGTGGCAGGGGTAAAATACAGGGAGCGAAAGGCTATTTACAATTTGTACAGAAAGCAGATGGCAGTTACACGAGTCGAGGGGTATGAAAGGGAAGCAGTTGTTGGGAAGGGAGTGAGACAGGATTGTAGCCTATCAACGATGTTATTCAATCTGTATACTGAGCAAGCAATAAAGGAAACAAAAGAAAATTCGGAGTAGGTATTAAAATCTATGGAGAAGAAATAAGAAATTGAGGTTCGCCGATGACATTGTAATTCTGTCAGAGACAGCAAAGGACTTGGAAGAACAGTTGAACGGAATGGACAGTGTCTTGAAAGGAGGGTATAAGATGAACATCAACAAAAGCAAAACAAGGATAATGGAATGTAGTCGAATTAAGTCGGGTGATGCTGAGGGAATTAGATTAGGAAATGAGACACTTAAAGTAGTAAAGGAGTTTTGCTATTTGGGGAGCAAAACAACTGATGATGGTCGAAGTAGAGAGGATATAAAATGTATATTGGCAATGGCAAGGAAAGCGTTTCTGAAGAAGAAAAATTTGTTAACATCGAATATAGATTTAAATATCAGGAAATTGTTTCTGAAAGTATTTGTATGGAGTGTAGCCATGTATGGAAGTGAAACGTGGACGATAAATAGTTTAGACAAGAAGAGAATAGAAGCTTTCGAAATGTGGTGCTACCGAAGAATGCTGAAGATTAGATGGGTAGATCACATAACTAATGAGGAGGTACTGAATAGAATTGGGGAGAAGAGGAGCTTGTGGCACAACTTGACTAGAAGAAGGGATCGGTTGGTAGGCATGTTCTGAAACATCGAGGAATCACCAATTTAGTATTGGAGGGCAGCGTGGAGGGTAAAAATCGTAGAGGGAGACCAAGAGATGAATACAATAAGCAGATTCAGAAGGATGTAGGTTGCAGTAGGTACTGGGAGATGAAGAAGCTTGCACAGGTTAGAGTAGCATGGAGAGATGCATCAAACCAGTATCAGGACTGAAGACCACAACAACAACAACAACTCGACAGTTGTAGGATCGACAAGTAAAATATGCTTTAAGAGATAGTTACTAGAAAGCATTTTTTAAAGTTCAATCCCTGAGCGTCGATCTTTAAAGTCCGGCATTTAAACTTTCGTTGCACGCTTTCTTTGGGGTAGAACGTAGGGGTAGAATCCTGTTAATATTTCTGTGACTTTAGACTACTTGGAACTCGGGGGAGCATAGAGAATAGGAAACGCGTCGCTTTAAAAATTCCCTGATATAGGACAAGAGATACTCCCATCAAAGAAGAAATTAATTACTAATATTTAGACGTTTTCAATAATCAAGAACAGTGGGCATCTTTTAACGGTACTGACACCTACGTCTGTTCAGATGACATCCGTTTGTGCGTAGAACATCATGATGGACTTGTAAATGTATGGAGAACTAAACTCGCCACATTGCACATGTCATCAACATACGAGCATAGCATTTGGCGTAAAGGTAAGGCTTGCCAACAGGTACACAAAACGATCACCTCTGGTTCGCCCATTTGAACAGTAGTCGCTAATTTTCTATCACGTATGGCCGATGGCTCTGCCCTATATCCATGACGACGTGGTTCAGCTATCTAACGCTAGAAACACATGTTGCTAGTATCGTCAAGACCTTCCTCGACCCAGTGGGTGTCTAACTGTTGCTCTAGCTAGCACGTTCTCCAGGTAGCTCACCTGCTGAAAACATCTGGTAATGGGTTGGTATGCCACCACTAGTCAGCCACTATGCCTAATATAGTATAGTATAGAGCTGAATCAGCATGACGGTAACCTTATCCGTCAACCATGGTCATTTCGACTGGATGCCTAACCAGGTTAGGGACTTTGTCAGGGCCTGAGGTGATATCTCTGTTCATTAAATTTCGTACCCTGAGTATCCCCCAAATAATCTACATGTATTGCTCACTATACTGTATACATAAAATTTCATGATTTTCTGTCTTTCTTGCTGTTAGCTGGTGAATGACGCAACAAGCAACAAATGCTTTTTAAACGATTTTTAGTGCCATAATCGGTTTTGGGCTACCATGCCCATCTTCAAATGGCTAACATTTTTCGTTAGACAATGGTTAGTGTTGTAATTTGCAAAGGTCACCAGTGTACATGCAGCACAAAGTCTACAGTTTCTGAGAGTCTAGACGTCCAAAGGTGATGACTTTCACAAGGTAGTTAATCATAGACAGTTAAAGGAATTTCTTCTGAAGTAAAGATCGTTAAATATTATGTATTTCATGAGGACCGTTTTCAGCAGTAGCTTGCGGTCATCATCTGATCTTTGAAAATCTGAAGCGCATACGTATCAGTCACATAGCAAGAACACTACATTAATGGTGTTGGTTTTACACGTACCTCATTTCACGCCAGTGAACACATTTGGGGTTTTGTATATTTTGTATTTTCACCTTCTGATTACTAGCAAATAAATGTGCTTAATACAAATGTGCATAATACAGATTATGAATGGAATTTTTTCCCGCTGTGTGTCTGAGATACACGCAGTTTAAGTTTCCGAAGATGAGTCGATGACAGCAAACAACTGTGGAAATCAGTCATTGTGAAATGAATAATATTTATTTGGCTTCAGAAGAAATTTCTTTCTATTAAATCGGCAGATTGGCCCCATCACAAAAAACATGTGGAACCTGTATAAAAGGCTAAGACATCTTTCCAATCTTTCTGTTGCAGTCTTCAGTCCACAGACTCAGTTTGACGCAGTTCTCCATGTTAGTCCGTCTTCTGCAAGACCCTTGATCTCTGTTTAACCCAACAACATTCAACCATTTGAATCATTTCACGGTAGTCACGTCTTAGTCTCCCATTATGCTTCGCACTCAACACACATTTCTCTCCACAGCCAAATTGATTTTACCTCTTTGCCTTAGGTTGTGTCGTATCAACTGATCCCTTTCTTTAGTCGTGTTGTGCCACAAATGTCTATTTTCCCAAATCTGAATCAGTACCTTCTCATTCGATTCCTAATCTACCCGTAAAATCTTCCTCATTCTTCAGTAGCAACATATTAACAAATATTCTTGTTGTCTGAACTTTTCTTTTGTCTATATTTCACTTGTGTGCTAGAGTACACTCTAGACGCCTTCAGAAAAGGGTTCCTGACACTAAAATTTATATTCAGTGTTAACAAATTTATTCTGCTTCATGAAAGCATTTATTGCTGGAGCTAGATTGCATTTTATGTCTACAGTGGAGACTCCATTAATCAGAATAATCGTTGTCGTAAGTTATCCGGATAATCTAAAATCCGGGTAATTGAATGTATAAATGGTTGTCATCCGACATGATCTGAAATGTTTGATCGTTACTGTCACAAGTCAGCCACTCTTCCACACCATTGTAAACGCGTTCCTGGTTTATATGTAAGTTTGCCATTAGCTCATTTATATTCCCCAAAATAGAATCATCCGTATCGCTTACTGAATTGTCGTGCTCCCGTGTTAACATTATTTTCCAAGCTTTGATCAAAGTGTTCCATTCCATCAGTTCCCATGCATCAACAGTTCTTTAGATTTAAAAAAGACAAAACAACTTCTACGTTACCTTCACCAACAGATGACAATCTAGGTAAAAGTTGTTTTCTATAAAGTCGTTTTAATGTTTCAAGAACACCTTGACCCATTTTGCTGTAGAAAAGATGTCACATTAGGAGACAAAAATCTTACTGTAAACATTGTATTTTTCTCTGTCTAACAGTCCTGCCCAAAGATGAGTTAGCGCTTTATCCAGTAAAAATAGGACTTTTCTTTGTTTACCAATTCTGTTTTGAAATTTGTTCCTTCAGGGATAAAAGCGTTATCATACCAGTCAATGAGTATTTCGGTGTTCTTTCATTCCCTTTTTAGGCTTTTTTAAACTAAGACAACCGTGATGTTTTTAAAGCATTTGAAGTTTTTGGATTTTTCAATGAGGAGCAAAAACATTTTATTGGTCACAGTAGCCTTTCCGCACCCTGATATTGTTACTCGCTCTTAACTTATTTTATATCCTGGAGTTGAACTCTCACCAAGAAGCTAAATATTTTGATGGCAGTGATTTTCGGTTTACTTCGGTTTCATCAGCGTTGTAAACAAAGTCCAAGTTGAAACTTCCTGGCAGATTAAAACTGTGTGTCCAACCGAGACTCGAACTCGAATTTGCTATATCTACATAGCTGACATTTTTGCACCTTGTATTTTCAATTTGCGAATTCCATGCCTAGGTTTAAATTTATACAACCATCCATTAGTTGTCACAAACGATTCATTGCCATATATTGTTCATTTAACAGTAATTCTGTACTGGTCCTGTGGGAAAGGTAATTATTTATTTATGATTGATATGACATGTCTAAATGAACTGTTACTTTCTGTGCAAAAGAATAAGACTAAAAGATATTAATTATCTTTCTGTGATGTAGGTGACAAGCAGTATCGATATTGCAGGATAATCTGTGGTTTTAGAACAATGAAACAATAGAAATTAATTTTCAGAGTTATACTAACTACTTTTGTTCGTACCTTCATATGAGAAAGACGTGGATTGAGACTAAGTACCTTGAAACGCACTTCTGATAAATATATGCTGGTATTTATAACCAAACCACTTCTTTCAGTAGCGCTAGCATCGATACATGTGTGAAAATTTAATTGTACGTTTTCGCAGAGATTAATAACGTGCAATACAGAGCGCATTGTAATTTGTACTGTTGGCCGCTATTTGCAAGACGGCAGATTCTTCTTCAAATTAATCCAATATTGAGTCGCGTGACGAAAAATAGAGAGGGGTTACGAGGAATTCTGACTAAACATACGAAAGTAAAGTTAATTCCGTTCATTTTGCAAAGAATCGTATCAATACTAAACTTTCTTGTAGTTGTCGCTTCACAGTCATCTTTTGTTCAAGTGACGTGATTTCCACAGTTACGCAAGTTATCAGTTTTGGAATAATAATAAGTGCACCATGTGTAAGCTGCTTCTTCACACAAACCCACAGAAGTATAAATTATTATTCGAATGAGAAAATAGTTAATTATAACCTCGAGATATTTCTAAACGTAAAAGATTAAGGTACATACAGACATGCATACATTATTCCTTGTTCCATAGATCATGAATACGACATTTCGTAATGCTGTGGAACTAGTCACTTTAACATAAGTTTTCTTTACACAAAATAATTAATTAATTAATTAAATTTTTTTGCAGTTACTACTTCATCTCTAAGAATTCATCTATTGAGTAGAAGGAGTTGCCATACAGAAATTCTTTTAATTTGCTTTTAAATGTTACATGGCTATCTGTTAGACTTTTAATACTATTTGGAAAATGACCAAAGATTTTTGTGGCACCATAATTCACCCCTCTCTGTGCGAAAGTGAGATTTAATCCAGGATAGTGAAATCATCTTTTCTTCTAGTGTTGTAGCTATGCACTTCGCTGTTATTTTTGAAATGGGATGGGTTATTAATGACAAATTTCATAAGTGAAATATTGCAAAGTTAATGTAAATATCCCAAGTTCCTTAAATATATGTCTGCAAGGTGATCTTGGGTGGGCTCGATCTATTATTCTGATTGCACGCTTTTGTCCAATAAATACTTTCTCTCTTAATGACGAATTGCCCCAAAATATGATGCCATATGAAAGCAGAAAATGAAAATAGGCATAGCAGGTTAATTTGCTGATCTTTGCAATAACCCTAATTGCATAAGTAGCTGAACCTAACCATTTCAGCAGTTCATCGATGTGTTTCTTCCAATTCAATTTGTCATCAATTCACACAACCACAAATTTTGAGTATTCTACCTCGGGAACAGACTCTCATTCATTGTCTATATTTATCAATGGTGTTATGCCATTTACTCTACAGAATTGTATAAACTGTGTTTTCTCAAAATTTAGTGAGAGTCCATTTGCAGAGAATCACTTAATAATTTTCTGAAAGACATTAATTGCAATTTCCTCAGCTGATTCTTGCTTCTTGGGTATGATTATTATACTTGTATCATCAGCAAAAAGAGCTAACTTTGCATCTTCATGAATATAGAGTGGCAAGTCGTTAATATATATTAAGAACAATAGGGGACCCAAGACTGAACCCTGTGGGCACCATTCTTGATACCTCCCCAGTTAGAGGACTCTGCTGGTTTTTGCAGACTATCTGTACTGTTAATTTTAACCTGCTGCATGCTTCCAGTTAAGTATGAATTAAACCATTTGTGCACTGCCCCACTCACACCATGACGCTTAAGAATTTCATGATTCACAAAATCAAAAGCCTTTGAGAGATCACAAAATATCCCAATGGGTAAAGTTCGGTTATTCAATTCATTTAATATTTGATCAGTGAAAGCATATATAGCATTTCCTGCTGAAAAGCCTTTCTGGAAACCAAACTGACATTATGCAATGGTTTAACAATAGCGTATTTCAGTCTGAGAATCCTACTTATTTGTTGGGAACAAGCATTTAGTGCTTCACAGTGATCTGTTCCTAATTTATTTTACGGATACACCGACATTCCAGACTGGTTTATTTATCAGGCACTTGAAAATATAAAGACTTCACAATATCAAAAATAACAATAATAGTCCGTGATGAAATATTGTAGAGAATATGTTGTGTGTAGTCTTAAATTATCTTATGATGCATTATTAAAAACGCAATGATACACATACACCAACAACACACAAACACACAAAAAATGAGTGCAATGCCTTTTTTACAAAGCAAAGGACCAGATCGTTTTTGTAAAAACCAATATCTTCTCTGTAAAGTCAGCACTCGTCTACTACTCTTCTAACAGCGCTTATCGTAGAACTACCGCTGCAATACTTATTGGCTAACTTATGATAAATTTATCTTTTTTTAATGACTCAATAATGTTTGTTTTATCTTTAAGTGATACCATCAGTCCCTTGCGCTTTGACATTTCAAGCAAAGACGCGACACGGCGCAGCGATTGGCAACTGTCAACTCAAACAACGGGACAAGAGTGGTTAGAGCCAGTGCAACATGCACATACATGCATTGACCAGACTACAGAGACTTGCTCGCTGAAGATAATTCGGGTATTTGCTAATCTGTGTAACTGAGGTCCGGACAATCGAGTCTCCACTGTAGTATACCAGTTCCATAAGCTACTTTATAGTGTGTGTGGCGGATGGTACTTTGTGTACCACTGTCACTTTCCCCTTCTTTCGTTCCAGTTACCAATGTCGCGGGAAGAACGATTGTTGGTAAGCCATCACTTGGGCCTGAAGCTCTCTGATTTCATTTTCAAGTTCTTTTTGCCAGATATGCGAAAGCGTGTGCCATATATTGGTTGACTCTTCTAGGAGCGTACACTCTCGGAAGACCTTGAACAGAAACCGTAGCATGATGCACAGCTCTCTTATAGCAGCTGCACACTGCAGTTGGACGAGTACTTCCGTGACCTTTTCGTGCTTGCTAAACGAACATGTAACGAAACGTGCTCTTCGTCTTTGGATCATCTCTGTTTTCTCTATCAATCTTGTCGGATATGTATCCCAGACTGACGAGCAATATTCGACTATTGGTCGCTAACTGTGAGCAAGGCTTCTATCCAGTCGCTCGTTGACCAGTCTGGTGCGCCAGGAGTAGACAGTAAAAGTAACTTAAGAAATCGTTCACCCAGGAGAACTGAACCGTCGTCTGATCATCGCACAGCATCCTGTGTGGAGGACATAGTAACAAGTATCCCTGGCCTAGAGAAACAACTGAAACAGTTGGAAGCTTATAAGTCGTCAGGTCCTGATGGAATTCCAGTTCGGTTTTACAGAGAGTATTCCACAACACTGACCCTTTAAGCTAGCTTCCATTTACCGCGTATCTGTCCCCAAGGGAAAGTCCCAAGTGACTCGAAAAAAGAGCAAGTGACTCCTGTACGTAAGAAGGGTAAATGAAAGGACCCACAAAATTAAAAACTAATATTTTTAACATCGGTTTCCTACAGAATCCTTGAACATATTCTCATTTCGAATACAATAAATTTCCTTGAAATGGAAAAGCTTCTGTCCACAAATCAGCACAGTTTTAGAATGTGTCGCTCACGTGAAACTCAGCTTGGCATTTTCTCACATGAGATGTTGTGAACCATGGATGAAGGACAACCAACAGATTCTATATTCCTGTATTTCCGACTGTCCAAGAAGATAAAATATATGGAATATGTTCCCAGGTGCCTGAGTGGCTCGAAGGCTTCTTAAGTAACAGAACCCAGTACGATTGTAAGTGTTCATCAGAAGTAAGGATATCGTTCCGAGTGCCCCAGGGAAGTGTAATGTGACCACTGTCATTTTCTATACACATAAATGGCCTGCGGACATGATAAGCAGCAGTATGCGGCTATTTTCTGATGATGCTGTGGTGTACGGGACGTTGCCGTTGTTAACTGAGTGTAGGAGGATACGAGATGACTTAGACAAAACTTCTGCTTGGTATGGTGAATGGTAGCTAGCTCTAAATGTAGAAAAATGGAAGTTAATGCAGATTAGTAGGAAAAGCAAACCTGTAATGTTCGACTGAATCATCAGAAGTGTTCTGCTTGACACAGTCACGCAGATTAAACATCTGGGCGTAACGTTGCTCAGCAGTATGAAACGAAATGAGCACGTAAGGATTAAAGTACACTAGGTGAATGGTCAGCTTCGGTTTACTGGCAGAATATTAGGAAAGGGTTGTTCATACCCAGATTAAACACCTGGGCGTAACGTTGCACAGAAGTATGAAATGAAATGAGCACGTAAGGATTAAAGTATACTAGGTGAATGGTCAGCTTCGGTTTATTGGCAGAATATTAGGAAAGTGTTGTTCATCTGTAAAGAAGATAGCGTATAGCATATTTGTGCAAAACATTGTTGAGTAACAATCGAGTGTTTGGAAACAGCATCAGGGCGGATTAAAGGAAGAAGGAAGACATCAAAGCAATTTGGAAGAGGGCTGCTAGATTTGTTTCCAATTGCTTCGAAAAACACGCAAGTGTTACGGGGATGCCTCCAGAACTCAAGTGGGGATCATTGGAAGAAAGGTGACGTTTTTCTCGTGGAGGGCTATTGAGAAAATTTAAATAATCGGCATTTGGGGCTGACTGGAGAAGGATTTTACTGCCGGCAACGTACATTTCACGTAAAGACCGTGAATATAAGATTAGAGAGATTAGGGCTTGTAAGGAGGCAAACAGACAGTCGTTTTTCCCTAGCTCTATTTGCTAGTGGAACCGTAAAGGCAATTACTGGCAGTAGTAGATGGTACACCCCTCCCCCCCCCCCCCCCCCAGCACGCACCAACGGTGGCTTGCAGGCTATATATGTATAAGCATATGTAGATGAACAAAGGTTTTGTAAGCAACTTTCTTTGTGGGTGGTCCACACTTCCTGATAATTCTTCCAATGAATCTCAGTTTGGCATGTGCCTTACCAGCGATTGGTTTTAATTGGTCGATCTACTTTAAATCGTTCGATATGCGTTCACCATACATATTTTATGGATGCGACTGTTTCCGCAACTGGTGCAATCGAACAATAAAAGGTCTTCCTGCCCATTTAAGCGGAACACATTAAATTTTTCGAGTTGGAGGTCGACTGCAAATACATGCACCAAGTGTGCACCCTTTGGAAGTCTTTATGCATTTCGCTACAATTTTCTGCCGTTGCAGTTTCTCAGTGTACAATATCATCCTTCGCAAAAAGTCTCATGAAATTTCCGACGTTATCTAGGAGGTCCTTTATATGTATTGTGAAAAGTAATGGTTCTATTACAACTGCTGGGGTACGCTCGAAGTTTTTTGTACGTCAGAAGGTTTCTCTCCATAGGAATGACATGTAGTGCTCTTTTTGCTAGCACCTCTTCAAACACCTCACACACTTGGTATAATATTCCGCACGACCGTTTTTGTTGATTAAACGGAAGTGTGGAACTATATTGGATGCATTACGGAAGTCAAGGAACACTGTATTAAGCCGCGCATCTCTATCTGCTGCTTTTTGGGTCTTGTGGACGAACAGTGCAACCTGGCTTTAACAGGATCGTTGCTTTTGCAATCCATGTTGATTGCTTTAGAAGAGATTTTCGGCCTCCAGAAACCTATTATTATGACTACATAAATTGCGTAATTCCGTAACGGAGTGTAATGCAATCATTGTCAAATATTTTACTACCCAACAGCGAAATTCGTCTATTGTTTTTGGTGTATAATTTCCTAATTTAATTCCCTCAGTATCAGATGATTTAATTCAACTGCTTCCCATTGCTCATCTCTTTTGTTGACATTCATCTCACAACCTCTTCACAAGGTACGAACCAATCCGTTCCACTGTTCTAGTAAAACCTATGCCGTATATGTGCCGATTTTAAATTCGGCTCATTGAACTACAGTTCTCTTTCTAATTTTCTCCTTCGTTTCCTTAACGGATTGCTCAATGTATATATTGAATAATATCAGCGTTGGTCTATAAACCTGACTAAACTCTCATCTGAAACACTACTTTTCTTTCATTTCCCTCGACTCCAGCAACTGCAATTGATTTCAGCAAAGGTTACTGATAACCACTCGATGTATATATTTTATGTCTGCTGTGTTTATAATTTCAGAAATGGTATTCCAGTCAACGTTAAGGAATGCTTTCAGCAGTTCTATAAATGCTACAAACATAGGTTTGCCCTTCTTGAGTTTATCTCTTAAGGGGAAACAGCTGTGCCAAACTGGGATTCGTTAGTACACTGAGGCTGAAAGGCGGCTGTTTTGGAATGAGCGTTCTCCGTCCAGCGACAAATTGCACCATGCCCTGGGTAAGCCACTTGTTGATCAGTCAGTCACTTGCTTCGTCTCACGGCGAGAGGAACTCACTTTTGCTAGAAACAAGGAAATGCTAGTATACCTCACCCCAAAACCAAAAGCTGTGACTGGAGCAGATCAGTGGGAACGCTAGGCGGCAGAATTAGTTTTAGTTCCAGTAGGCTTCGATGATGAAGGGCAACAGTCTGCTACTTTGCCCATGGCAGCATGCTGTAGCGAGCAGTTGTTCGGCTTAGGTAAAGTTTTTTCCTTTTCGTATTCTCTTTTACATGTGCGTTTCGCGATAAGAATAGTTGGTATGTGCAAACTTTTTCAATTGCTTCATAAAACGTGTTGATCTGAATACCATCGGTGCTATGCGTCTGTAAATTCAAGTGACTTACAAGCAGCTTTTCCCGCTCGTGACGATACTTTCAATGTTATTCTTTTCATGATTCTAAGATGTTGTTCCGAAGGGATGAGAGATATTCACATGATCTACTCGTAAATTACAGTGAACTTCTGACAGCATTTCAACTTCGACTTTGTTTTTCTTGGAATTACCGATTCCGACATGAATATTTACTTCTATGTCGAAATTCTTACTAATTTTCATGGGATATCCTGTTTATTGCAGTTGCATTGCACTTTATTAGGTATTTGACTGCACATGTGTTGCCTATTAGAATTTCTTGTTTTGTAAAAGACTTTCAGCAAACCAGCTTAGTTGGCGCTGATGCAGTTTCTCCGAGATTTCCACGACTGAGGCTATATAACTGCAAATAGTTATGTTGACAACACATGGGAGGTGTTCACAGGTTACCGGGAAATATACATAACAGACGAAAAAAAAACATTTGTCCCCGCTCAGATCGGATCATAAATGTATTGTTTAAATACTTTGAAATTATGTAGTATGTGGTTAACAACTCATGGACGTGTTCAGTGTTCAGTTGTGCTGCTTCCGAGTAACTTTCCATCTTTTGTGTTGCGCTTGGCTTGAGCTTTCCAATTCCTAGGATTGATCGAAAAGTCAAATCGCATTGTCAGTGGGCTACTTTCACCGTGTGGGAGCAGATTTCAGTGCACAAACTTTATTCACCAGTCTGCATGGACATTCATTTTGAAAGACGTGGCGGCTTACAAGGCAACCATTCTGAGCATTTAGGTTGTCGGCGTCAATTGAACACACTCGTGCTTTCATGTAAGGCCACACGTGAAGGTGAGCTGCGTTTACGTTTGGTCTGGCTGGCACAACTACTGACACACTTGAGTCAGTCTATCACACCATTAATTTGCATTTATGTACTACCTTGTTGTATGACACCCATGTGCTGGTGCAACATCACGCATGCACTTGTATTAACTGCCTCTACAGCGCTTAACGAGACTCTGCCTCACTTCTGCTTGAGACGATAATAATTAAAGGCGAAAGAGAGGATTCATCCACACTAACTATTCAAGGTGTTTTCTGAGTTAAGATGGCAACGTTACGTGGTATATAAGTTCACACGAGACAAAGGAGTAGAATGGACTAACTATATCCCGCGGTATCAATTAGTAGAATAAAAATAGTCAGTCTAGATTGCAACTAATATCTGTTTATTCTAATAATAAGTTACAGTCAGACTCATCTTCAGACCAGTACCTTCTTGGTGACATGTATTCTACACAGAGTACGCGAAAGAACTTGCCCCCCTTCTAACAGCCGTGTACCGCAAGTCTCTAGAGGAACGGAGGGTCCCAAATGATTGGAAAAGAGCACAGATAGTCCCAGTCTTCAAGAAGGGTCGTCGAGCAGATGCGCAAAACTATAGACCTTTATCTCTTACGGCGATCTCTTGTAGAATTTTAGAACATGTTTTTTGCTCGCGTATCATGTCATTTCTGGAAACCCAGAATCTACTATGTAGGAATCAACATGGATTCCGGAAACAGCGATCGTGTGAGACCCAACTCGCCTTATTTGTTCATGAGACCCAGAAAATATTAGATACAGGCTCCCAGGTAGATGCTATTTTTCTTGACTTCCGGAAGGCGTTCGATACAGTTCCGCACTGTCGCCTGATAAACAAAGTAAGAGCCTACGGAATATCAGACCAGCTGTGTGGCTGGATTGAAGAGTTTTTAGCAAACAGAACACAGCATGTTGTTATCAATGGAGAGACGTCTACAGACGTTAAAGTAACGTCTGGCGTGCCACAGGGGAGTGTTATGGGACCATTGCTTTTCACAATATATATAAATGACTTAGTAGATAGTGTCGGAAGTTCCATGCGGCTTTTCGCGGATGATGCTGTAGTATACAGAGAAGTTGCTGCATTAGAAAATTGTAGCGAAATACAGGAAGATCTGCAGCGGATAGGCACTTGGTGCAGGGAGTGGCAACTGACCCTTAACATAGACAAATGTAATGTATTGCGAATACATAGAAAGAAGGATCCTTTATTGTATGATTATATGATAGCGGAACAAACACTGGTAGCAGTTACTTCTGTAAAATATCTGGGAGTATGCGTACGGAACGATTTGAAGTGGAATGATCATATAAAACTAATTGTTGGTAAGGCGGGTACCAGGTTGAGATTCATTGGGAGAGTGCCTAGAAAATGTAGTCCATCAACAAAGGAGGTGGCTTACAAAACACTCGTTCGACCTATACTTGAGTATTGCTCATCAGTGTGGGATCCGTACCAGGTCGGGTTGACGGAGGAGATAGAGAAGATCCAAAGAAGAGCGGCGCGTTTCGTCACTGGGTTATTTGGTAACCGTGATAGCGTTACGGAGATGTTTAATAAACTCAAGTGGCAGACTCTGCAAGAGAGGCGCTCTGCATCGCGGTGTAGCTTGCTCGCCAGGTTTCGAGAGGGTGCGTTTCTGGATGAGGTATCGAATATATTGCTTCCCCCTACTTATACTTCCCGAGGAGATCACGAATGTAAAATTAGAGAGATTAGAGCGCGCACGGAGGCTTTCAGACAGTCGTTCTTCCCGCGAACCATACGCGACTGGAACAGGAAAGGGAGGTAATGACAGTGGCACGTAAAGTGCCCTCCGCCACACACCGTTGGGTGGCTTGCGGAGTATCAATGTAGATGTAGATGTAGATGTAGAGCCTGTACTCGGAGCTGCTGTATGTACCGAAAGATACAGTCAAAAACAGCAGCTGTTGAGCAAATATTAGTTGTGATTTAGACTGGCTGTTTTCGTTATAGTGCTTTAGAAAATCACTGCCGTTCCAATACGACTTGAAAAATTATATCACTTATTTTTTCTCACCAAGAAATGAGATGTTTGTGCTGATAACTAGGATTAATGCATGCTCTAACGGCTACTGCTTTTTGGAACGATGCTTTAGTTAACTTCCTTCATGCCGGGATTACAGTCTGTGCATTCATTTTAGTGTTACAGCCTTGACGGACCGTCCCGCGCTGCCCTCCCGTCATGTTTTCCGCAACGACGTGGCGTTATTTGAACGCGGTATGGATGGCCGTGTGGTCGGGACACCATTCTTATGGCAGTGGTCGTCTTCCAAGAAACTTGAAACGCTGTTTCTCACGCCCGTATCTCCTTAACTCTCCACAGCAGACGTAGAGCACACCGTTTTATCAGACTAACTTTTATTATCTTACATATTTTTTGTAGTTAATTCAAAAACCATGATTTATCTAATGGAGATGATTTGGCACAGTAATGGCATAAATGGAACAATGAAAGTGATGACGAAAAGATAAACGCACAAAAAAGAGGTATTTTGGTTTCACTTAATGAAAAGTTTTTCAAGTTGCATATTGCTGATCCTTCTCCATTGGCGTAATTTGCGGCTCGAGGTTAGTCGTGGTCATGTGTTCGTGGGAAGCTGATGTCGGGTAGTGTGTGTGTGTGGGGGGGGGGGGGGGGGGGGAGGGGATGTCTCGTTCGACCGGCTGCAGTGACTGTCTTCTCAGGACGTAGTTTTGTTTCTTCCCAGTCCCTTGAGCAAGGGAAAAATCCCTGGCAGTACCAGCAATAGAACCCCGGGCGTTTGCATGACCTCTCAGCAAACTTCAGGGCTACCAAGTTCTAAACATTTTAAAGATGTGAACCCGTGGATAACGCACAGCGCACAGTTTGGGAGTATTTCCCGTAATGCCTGTTGAGCAAAAATGTTGTTAGATTATACTTGTCTATCGAAAGCTTTTCTGATCGGTTACGAAAGCAGCTGCAATTTCTAGAACAGAATGCTGTAATACTCCTATTTAAGAGAATGTAATCTCTGATATCGTTTGCGAAGAAGGAGCTGTATTTGGTCAAGGAGTCTGGAATGCCTTTGCTTATCTCACACAGCGTCCGTCAGTGTATGAACAGCGATAGGCGACTCATGTTTGTAGCAGACGATTAGTTCTTACAACACGCTTCCGTTCGCATTCCTATAAGCACAGGACGACATTCACACGCTATTCTACCCTACTAAAATAATTGTTTCCCACTGCATTCGTCTTCTATCTAATGAAGTGACAGTATCGACAACAGCGAAAAATGAATAAATGATATACGGTCCTTTTGCGTATCTTAGTGGAGTACTGTTTCGTTACATCATTACAGCGCAATAAGAAGAGATGTGCTGTAGTAGTAATTAAATCAGTTTTCGTTCTTTGAACATACTTTCGGAATGATCGTTCAGGTAATGCGAACTATGAAATCGATTATGATTTTTCATGGGCATAAGTTGATGCAAAAGTTTAAAGTTATTTTACTGTTTAGTTCTCTAGCTAGTTCTACTTTTCGTTGCTTATACAGTTCCTCTCGATTCTTGCTGCTTGCTATACTTCAAGTAATGCTGAAATAAAAAAAAAAAAAACGCAAACCTGTCACTTGGTTGTTTAGTGTGCGTTTAAAAAACTCAGGTGTAGTATCATTGTCATTCAAGAGAGAATGAACAACAAATAAAATGAAAACAGAATTAGGTTCACTGCCTACGAAAAAATGTGTGACTCGCGCCTCCCGTCGGGGAGACCGTTCGCCGGTTGCAAGTCTTTCGATTTGACGCCACTTCGGCGACTTGCGCGTCGATGGGGATGAAATGATGATGATTAGGACAACTCAACACCCAGTGCCTGAGCGGAGAAAATCTCCATGCCAGCCGGCGGGAATCGAGCCTGGGCCCTTAGGATTGAAATTCTGTCGCGCTGACCTCGCAGCTACCGGGGACGGACTACTACGCACGGAGGAATCCTGGAATAACTGCAGCTATTGGTATTACTATATCTAGAATTCCTGATGCAGTATATTATGATTAAAAATTACTTATGTAACGAATGTGCCGGTTACAAAAAAGTGTACAGCAACCGTCAGATCTGATAAAATATCGCCTGTTGCGCTTCTCGATCAATTAGGGGAAAGCTCATTTATGGTAGGTTCCTGTGCATCCCGTACAATGGCTATTTGAAAATTTTGTTCGTGTGCGATCAAAAGTGAGAGCCTGTGTGACTACTATTTTGCAAATTAGCAGAAAATTTGTGGAGCAAGTACCACATTTTACACTGAGGTGAAAAAAGTCGTGGGATACCTCCTAATATCCTCTTTTTGCACGGAGTAGTGCGCCAAGTCGACGTGGTATGAACTCAACAAGTCGGTGGAAATCCCCTGCAGAGATTCTGAGCCATGCTGCCTCTATAGGCGGTCATAATTCTGAAAGCGCTGCCGGTGCAGTATTTTGTGTACAAACTGACCTCTCGATTATATCCAATAAATGTTCGCTGTGATTCAGGTCGGTCGATCTGGGTGTCCAAGTCATTCTCTCGAACTCTCCGGGATGTTCTTCAGGCCAGTCGCGAACAGTTAGCGCCTGGTGACATGATACATGATTATACATAAAAATTCCATCGTTGTTTGGGACAAGTGGTCGAACATAAACATTTCTAGTGAATGATCGGTTCAGGTGGACCAGAGGACCCAGTCCATTCCATGCAGACACAGTTCACGCATTATGGAGCCACCACCAGCTTGCACAGTGGCCTGTTCATAACGTTGGTCCAGGGCTCTGTGGGGTCTGTTTCGCACTCGAACCACACCATCAGCTCTTACAAACTGAGATCGGGACTCATCTGACCATGCGAGGGTTTCCCAGTCGTCTAGGGTCCAAATGATGTGGTCACGAGCCTAGGAGAGGCGTTGCAGGCGATATCGTGTTGTTAGTAAACGCACTCGCATCGGTGGTGTGCTGCCATAGCCCATTTGTGGCAAATTTCGCCTGACTGACCTAATGGATACGATCGTCGTACGTCCCACATTGGTTTCAGTGGTTATTTCACTCAGTGTTGCTGGTTATCACTGAAAACTCTTCGCAAATACCGCTGCTCTCGGTCTTTCAGTGAATGCGGGCGGCCACTGCGTTGTCCGTGGTGAGAGATAATGCCTGAAATTTGGTATTCTCGGTACGCACTTCACATTGTGGATCCCGGAATACTGAATTCCCTAACGATTTCCAAAACTGAATGTCCCATGCGTCTAGCTCCAACTAGCATTCCTCGTTCGGAGTCTGCTATCGTCGTGCGGCCATAATCATTTCGGAAACGTTTCCACAAGAATCACCTGAGTACAAATGACAGTTCCGCCAACGCACTGTCCTTTTATACCTCGTGTGAGCGATACATGCGTCATCTGTATATGTGCATATCGCTCTACCATGGCTTTTGTCACCACAGTGTATGTGTTAGTACAGTTGAGGCGTATCGTAACAGTACTGTCAGTTTAAGACTGTATTACAAGTGGAACAACATTATATTTGAACAGAAAACAATACATAACTTTTGCTACTGAGCAGCCTGTCTCAAAAATGTTTGCATTGGTTGCACCTCTCCCCATTGCAGGATTCCGAGATAGTGTACCGATGATGACCCGCGATGGTGTCGTTTGTATCCAGATCCGTTACACGTCTGCAGCAGGCAGTGCTAAGACTGCCGAGCTGTCGCAGCTGTCGACGGCAGCCTGAAGTCGTGAGATCGCAGTTCCAGAGTGCGGACAATGTGAAACAAACGGCACTGACATACTTATGTAGTATATTTGTCTATACGATGACCTCTTACTCCGTGACACCCGCGGAACTGTTTCATTTCAGTAAGCAACACGACAAGGCTATACGCTTATTCCCATCGCAGCACAATCCTCTTAATTTTCAAATCGGATGACCTCTTACTCCGTGACACCCGCGGAACTGTTTCATTTCAGTGAGAAACACGACAAGGCTATACGCTTATTCCCATCGAAGCACAATCCTCTTAATTTTCAAATCGGATAGTGTGCACACATATTATTTCAACAGGGACTCTCCACTACACAGATGAAAATTTTCTTAATTCATCAAAAAACAACATTAGAGAACACAGCAGTTTAGTCGTTAGCAATCACTGTCTTTCTGCAGTCCACGTTCGTTAGGTGCAAATATTAAATTAAATGTTTTATCTGTGTCCTCACACACGAAAGCCAACCCACCACACACGCCGTCATGTCGATAGTCAGTATCATTCCTCGCTGACCCTAACACTCGAGTCTTCAGTTCGATTGTCAAAGCATGCTCTCTTCTAACGACAATAACTTCAAACATTTATGTTCAAATGGATTTATGTGTCACATCTGAATTTATTTACGTTTATTACGAAGTATATTGAATGAAAGAAAATAATAAAAGGAGAGAAAAGAAATATTAATACAGGACTACCCGAAACAGTCTAAGAGGTTTGAAGGGTTTTGGAGGGGAGGTTGTGCTGAGAAATAATTATAAATGAGAAACGTTTACGAGTTATTTAGCGCTGAAGTTGACCAATCAGGTCGCTGCGTGCGCAAAGTCAAGTAATTGCATGCGCTACAAAGCAGAAACGCATAGAACATCTCTGGGTCCGTGAGTTACTAATTGTTCAAATCCTAAACCCCAGTTAAAATGTCCCTTTTTCGGAGGTGATAAATATAAGCTAGATGAGAAAAGGTTACATTTCTTCCGTTTGAGGAAACCAAACGAAGAACACGTTAGGCGACATTTCCTCTGACAGGCGGTTCCTTGGACGACTTTCCGGCACAAGTACTTAAGACGTGCCGCCAGAGCTATACGAAGACACAACACAAGTGCAACAATGTAACAGCACAGCTAAGTGGTACAATGCCGTTTCTATCCTTGCTTTTGTTAGTAGCTGCTACACCTCTGTCAGTTGTTTGAAAAAGGGCTTTCTCCAGTTTACCGGAGAAGTAAGATTACCAATCCACTGAAATTTGAAATTAACTTCCTATTTAGTCCCGACAATGGAAAGCATCGTCCTCGAGGCTGATTAATTACGAGACTGAACTATGTAGATAGAGAGCACAACTCATTTTTTAAAAAAGCTAGTGATTAACAAAGAGTTGTATTTTAAATATAACAAACATGTGAGTTGAGAGCAGCTTCACTAACGATTTAGCAATACTAAGAATAGAGTGTTATATTGTTAGAGATACTAAACAAAAGTCAACAGCAGTGATACATAAAGATACAAAGTTACGTGAACAAAACTAACAACTAATGGTACTGTGTTTTGGAGAGGAAACGTGCATGGATTTAGTTATGCTAGAGAGAGAGGGAGAGAGAGAGAGAGAGAGCTGTGACAAAACTGATGGTATCTGAATTACCTGTCAAGTCGGTTGGTAGGACACACAAATTCCATACAAAAAGCCCATACGCGTGTTGCAATTGATCGTGTGTGTAAAATACTTTTTATTGTTTATCTCTGGTGGAAAGAAAACATTACATTTTACACTTACTGTATGTCATTTGACTTTAGCGAACACATTTGGCGCGATGTGTATTTTACATTTCCATATCCTTATTGCTGGTAAACCAACGTGCTTACGCTTTGTTATGAGTGGAATGTGACTGAGATATACACACTTCAAATTTCCAAAGATCAGATGATGACAGCAAGTAACTGTCGGAACCAGTCATCGTGAAATAAATAATATTTAGCGATTCTGGTTTCAGAAGAAATTTCTTTCCATTAAATCGGCAGATCGCTCCCATCACATAAAGATGCGCAACCTATATAAAAGGCTAACACATCTTTCCGATCTTGCCGTTGGAGTCTTCAGTCCATAGACTCAGTTTGATGCAGTCCTCCATTCCAATGCATCCTGTGCAGCGCTCTTCATCTCTGTTTAACTCAGCAACATACAACCATTTGAACCATTTTACAGTAGTCACGTCTTAGTCTCCTTTTGTGCTTGACACTCAACCCACACTCCCCTCCACTACCAAACTGACTATACCTCTACGTCTTATGTTGTGTCTTATCAACCGGTCCCTTTCTTTAGTCATGTTGTGCCATAAATTTCTGTTTTTCTCAATTTTAACCAGTACCTCTTCATTAGATTCCTGATTTAACAGTACAGTCTTCACCATTCTTATGTAACACCACATTACCAAATCTTCTTGTTGTCTGGGCTGTTTTTGTATCTACGTTTCACTACCGTAGAAGATTACGCTCCAAATACGTTCAGAAAAG
Source organism: Schistocerca americana (assembly GCF_021461395.2). NCBI lineage: Eukaryota > Metazoa > Arthropoda > Insecta > Orthoptera > Acrididae > Schistocerca > Schistocerca americana. The sequence continues at coordinate 198,251,874 of NC_060120.1, read as the reverse complement.
ACTTCTAGCACTAAAATTTATATTCAAAGTTAACTAATTTTCTTCTGCTTCATAAAAGCAAATGTTGCTTTAGCCAGTTTGCATTTTATATCTACAGTGGAGACTCTATTAATCGGACTAACAGTTGTTGCAAGTGATCCGCATAATCGAAAATCAAGATAATTGAATGTTTGAAGAAAAGCGATTTTTGTGTTAACAACTGTAGAAAGATAACCTACGCCGCTCGCGTATGATTATCTATTACGTTCGTTAACATTCGGTTGCTATTCTAGAGTTAATACGTAATGTTAGGTGTTAATTCAAAACAAGAAAGACAAACTTATTAAAATGAACGAAAATCAGTGATTGTTAAGAGATTACAGAGACATTTCCGAACACACGTGCACATTTCTTCAAAATTACTAAAATGCTGCAACCTTATTCATGAAATGTCTAACAAAAGTCACATAGGACTCTTGATAGAATTTCATTTTTTTTAAAATATGTGGAAATTGTCGTTTGACGTAAATTCCTTCTACATCACGAATTCGTTTTAATTGCAGTGGACACACGGTGTCACAGGCTGTTTTTCGAACTATTTGAAAGCAGTTTCCACGAGTTGAAATACTTCCGCATAGGATGGTCGTGAATCGTTTTGTGCACCTATGTGTTCTTCTGTTTCATCTTCTAACACTGTTACTCGCTCTTAACTTGTTCTTTATCCTGGTGCTGAACCTTCTCGCCAAGAAGCTAAAGATTTTGATGGTAATGATTTCCAATTTACTACGGTTTCATCAGCGTTGTAAACAAAGTCCAAATCACAATCATTGTCCGTTTCTATTTTAAAACCATCTTTAACAGAATTTTCTATATGTACATAGCTGACATTTTTGCACCTAGTATTTCCAATTCGCGAATTCCATTACTTGATTTGAGTCTGTACAACCATCTGTTACTTGCCACACACAATTCATTGACACGTATTACACTAGTTAACAAATTTAAACTTTTTTCTATATCTGGCTTTTAAATGGGTGAATTTACCTGATTTTGGGGTGCTGAATACACTGGTAAAATCAGTTTTTAAAAAATGGTAATGGCGAAGTCTGGCACAATTAAGTCAAACAAAAATACACATTCAGAAAGTTTTAAATCAATACTATTTTGTATGTATATATGGGCATGATGCCAATAAAAGGTCCAAATTAGTTCAGAAGATATTTTCACCTTTAATTGTCTTTGGTTTTTGACAAATGCGACGACGGTGGTGCTTTCTTGTTTGCCGTTTCATCACTCTCCCAACGAGACCGCTGCAGTAGTCACCCATCATTGAAGGATTCCAATGGCCTTGGTAACGGTGTTCCATGGTAAGAATGTCTTGGTGTAATAGTTAACCATGACCATCGGTTACAGCTCCCAAATTTTCCGGGAAGAAATCAAGGTGAGAATGTAAAAAGTGAATTTTAAGCGACATTCTACACCCCATGTTCTTATAGTTGTCCAGCAGATCATTCACAGTGGTAACATAGTTTTTGTCTTTTCTGTTACCCAAAAAGCCATTCACAATTGCTTTAAAAGAAGACCAAGCAGCTAATTGGATATCTGTGAGTTTGGTATCAAAGGATGGATCTTTCAGCAATTTTCTTATTTGTGGTTTAACAAATATACCCTCTTTCAGCATTTCCTCACGTAATTTGGGAAACTTTCTTTTAAGTGATTGAAGGCCTCACCTTCTTTATACAGAGCTGTTACGAAGTTCTTGATAAGGTACAACTTGATATGAAAGGGAGGCAAAATGATTTTATCGGGCTCAACCAATGGGGTATTGTTCATATTTACGTTTCCAGGAACATATGACGTCCGTATAGGCCATTTCTTGATTGTATAGTGGTTCTTGGTGTTACGGCTGTCCCAAAGGTAAAAGAAGCACCAGTATTTCGTGAATCCAGCCTGTAAACCGGTAAGGAGTGCAAAACGTTTAAATCACAGCAAAGCTGCCATTCATGATCCTCATATTTGATTGCCTCTAGCAGCAGAGCCATGATTTCATAAATTTCTTTCATGTCTACTGAGTATGCCAAAGGTACCGATGGAAATGCTTTGGCATTATGCGGTAGTACTGCTTTCAAGCTGGTTTTACTGGAGTCAATAAATAGTCGCCACTCTGTGGATTATGTTGCACACCTAGCTGCACCATCATACCATTGATATCTCTACACACACGCATTGAATTCTGCATATCGAAATATGACCCCAAGAGTTCAGATTAGTGTTTCAAAAGTTTTAGACCGCGAACCAAATCGTTGAGTTCCTTTCCATTAAAGAACTGAGGCGAAGCGTCGTGATTTTAAGGGCGGTACTCTTCTATATGTTCAATACTTTCTAATTCATTTTACATGGTGTCTGTTTCCGTTTTCTTTGGGCTTTTGGAGTGAATTTCCCACACACATAACAAAAGTTGTCGGGGTGGTTTAGACAGTAACGAGATTTACTAGTTGCCATTTTTCTTAGTGTACGTTTGAAACACAAAAAATTTGCACTGTTTTTCACAGGAAACACTGACTGAGGATCTCTTTCACACCACTGGATTACCACACCAACCATCTACTGACGATTTGTAAATCTTCCAGCTCTCCTCTGCAAATCAAAAATAAACAATTAAACATCAAAACAGAAGAACAGCAAAAAGCGAAATACTGAATACGAAAAATAAAAACCCTTAAAAATCAAAAATGGTACGTGCTAAACATTTTGAAAGGTATATTCGGATTCTACACACCAAAATACATACTAGTTGCTGTATCACATCCCAGATGCAAAATTGTTGTTGATTAGTGTTATTTATTTGGGTGTAACGCCTTATTTACAAAGCAAAGGACCAGATATAGGTTACCCACATGATCGTTTTCGCGAAACGCAGTAGTACCAAGGTTCTTCCGAAAGTTCATCTTTCGGTTTCTTCGACACTTTTGAGGGCTACTCCTGTCTTCACCATCAAGTTAGCAGGTGTGCTTCAAAACTGAATTGCTACTCATGTAATACCGCTTATCGTACAAGTACCTACTCCATACTTATCGACTAACTTATGACCAGTTTCTCCTGTTTTTAATGAAGCAGTGATATTTATTTTATCTTTAAGCGATACCATCAATCTCTTGCACTTTGACATTTGAACCAAAGACGCGACACGGCGCAGCGATTGGCAAATGTCAACTCAAACGAGGGGACGCGGGCGGATAGAGCCAGAGCGACCTGTCCATGATCGCACGGACCAAACTACGGAGATTTGGTCGCTGATGATAATTCGGATACTCGTGAATCCGTGTACTGAGTTCCGGACACTCGAGTCTCCACTCTAGTATACCTGTTCCACAAACTGCCCTTTTAAGTGGAACGCATTACATTTTCCCACGTTGAGGAGCAACTGCAAATACCTGCAACAAGGGAGGGTTCGTTGGAGGTCTTCCTGTACTTTGCAACAATTTTCTGCTGTTGCAGCTTCGAAATATGCAATAGCATCATTAGCAAAAAGTCTAATGAAACTTCCGACGTTGTAAAGTAGATCATTTATATGTACTGTGAAAAGTAGTAGTTCTACTACACACGCTCGAAGTTACTTTTCTGTCAGAAGATTTCTCTCCATAAGAAAGAGACGAAGTGCTCAACAACATCGTATGAATTACGGAATACGAAGAACACTGTATTAAACCGCGCAACTGTACCAACTGCTTTTTAGGTCTTGTGGACGAACAGTGGTGGCTGGATTTCACGGTATCGTTGATTTCGGAATCCATGTTGATTGCTTTAGAGAAAATTTTCGGCCTCCAGCAATGTCATATTATGCGAACCCAAAATACGTTCTGTCATGCTTTAACAGACTGTAATCGAATCATTTAATTCAGCCTGATCCTACTACTCTCGTCTTTTGCTGGATATTCATCTTATAACCTCTTCACAGGGTGCGAACCACTCCGTTCCACTGCTCTAGTAAACCTTTTGCCGTATACGTGCCAATTTTAAATTCGGCTCATTAAGCTACAGTTCTCTTTCTAATTTCCTCCTTCGTTTCCTTAACGCGTTGCTCAGTGTACATACAGAATAACATCAGCTTTGGTATATAAACCTGACTAAACTCTCATCTGAAACACTACTTTTCTTCCATTTCCTGCGACTGCAACAACTGCATTTGATTTCTGAAAAGGTTACAAAGGTTACTGATTAGCTCTCGATATATGTATTTTATGTCTGCTATGTTTATAATTTCAAAAATGGTATTCCAGTCAACATTAACAACTGATTTCTGCAGTTCTACAAATGCTACAAATGTAGGTTAGCCCTCCCTCAGTTTATCTTTTAAGAAAATTATTATGGACAGCATTTCCCTGGGTGTTTCTACAGTTCTCCAGAATTGAAACTCATCTTCCTGCTGCAGGATTTCTACCAGTCTTTCCTTCTTCTGTAAAAATTCGTGTCAGTTTCCAATACTAGTGTTTCGTTTAGTTTATTTCGTATACAACGTGGTTAAAAGATTACATGAGTCATACACTTTGAGAACAAGCTGTGGCAAACTGGAAGTCCCTAGTACAATGAGGCTGAAAGGAAGCTGTTTTGGAATGAGCGCTTTCCATGCAACGACAAATTGCACCATGCCCTGGGTAAGCTACTTGTTGATCAGTCAGTCACTGGCTTCGACTCATGGTGAGAGGAACTCACCTTTGCTAGAAACAAGGAAATGCTAGTACACCTTACGCCAAGACCAAAAGCTGTGATTGGAGTAGACCAGTGCGAACACTAGACGGCAGAATTAGTTTTAGTTCCAGTAGGCTACGATGATGAAGGTAAACAATCTGGTACTTCGCCCACGGCAGCACGCTGTAGCGAGCAGTTGTTCGTCTTAGGTAAAGTTATTTCCTTTTCGTATTCTCTTTTACCATGTGGGTTTCGTGTAAAGGATGCTTAATATATGTACACATTTTCAATTGCTTCATAACACGTGGTGATCGGAATACCATCGATGCTATCCATCTCTAAATTCAAGTGACTTACTAGCAGCTTTTCCTGCTAGTGACGATACCTTCAAGTGATTTGTAATGTTATTCTTTTTGTGATCCTAAGATGTTGTTGCGAAGGGATGACAGATATTTACATGATCTACTCGTAATTTACAGTGAACTTCTGACAGGAATTTAGACTTCGACTTTGCTTTTTCTGGAATTACCGATTCCGTCACGTATATTTACTTCATGTTGAAATTCTTACCAATTTTCATGGGATATCCTGTTTGTAGCAGTTGCATTGCACTTGATTAAGTATTGACTGCACATGCGTTGCCTATGAGAATTTCTTGTTTTGTAAAAGACTTTCAGCAAGCCATCTTCGTTTTTCGCTGGGAGATTTCCTGCGCCTGAGGCTACGTAACTTCAAATAGTTGTATCCACATCACATGGGAGGTGTTCATAGGTTACCGGCCAATATATGTAACAGACGGCAAAATCATTTGTGCTTGCGCAGATCGGACCAATAAAGTGTGGTTTAATACACTTTGAAGATGTTTAGTATGGGGTTTTCAGTTCATGGACGTGTTCAGTGTTCAGTTGTGCTACTTCCGAGTAACTTTCGTCTTCTGTGTTGCGATTGGATTGCCGTGAGCTTGCCATCTCCTAGCATTGTTCAAAAAGTCAGATCGTGTCCGCAATGGGTAACTTTCAGTGTCTGGGAGTAGATTTCAGTGCATAAATTACATTCATCACTCTCGTTTTGAAATGGGTGGGAGCTTACAAGGCAACCATTCAGAGCCCGTAGTCATAGATGCTCTGCATTTAGATTGTCGACCTCAGTTGAACACATTTTTTCTTCAAGTAGGGTTACACGTAAATCTGAGCTGAGTCTGCGTATTACAACTACTGACACACTTGAGTCAGTCCATCACACCATGAAGTTGCATTCATGAACTACCTCGTTGTATGACACCCATGTGCTGGTGCAACATCACGCATGCAGTAGTATAAACTGCCTCTGCAGTGCTTAAGAACACACATTCTCGCTCCTACTTGAGACGACAGTCATAAAACACGAAAGAGAGGGTGTATCCACACTAACTACTCACGCTGTGAACCTGTTTGTTAAAGATGACAACTTTACGTGGGAGATAAGTTCAAACGACACCTACGACAGTAGAGTGGGCTGCCTATCTCCCACGCTATCAATTGGTAGAATAAAAACTGCCAGTCTGGATTGCAACTAATATTTGTTTATTCTGCTAATTGGCTACAGTCAAATTCATCTTCAGACCATTACCTCTTTGGGGACATGTGGAGCCGGTGTACGGAGTTGCTGCGTGTACCAAAAGGTATCCATCCACAGTAACAATTGTTCAGCAAATATTAGTTACGATCTAGATTGACTTTTTTCTGAGGATCACTGTAGTTCCAATACGACTTCAAAAATTAAATTACTTATTGTTTCTCACCCAAGAATGAGATGTTTGTATTGCTAGCTAAGACTAATGCATGTCCTAACGGCTAAAAGTTTTTATTGCTTTTTGCACCCACATTCTAGTTAACTTCCTTCAAGGCCGGGGCTACACTCTGTGTACCCAGTTTAGTGTTAGAGACGTGACGAGCCGTCCCGCGCTGACAGCCCGCCATGTTTCTCCGCTAATTTGTGGAGTCATATGTACGCGGTATATATGGTCGTGGGATGCGGACACCGTTCTTACCGCCGCTGTCGGCTTCTCAGAAACTGGAACCGCTCTTCCTCACGCCAGTATCTCCTCAACTTGCCACAGGAGGCTAAGGGCACACCGTTTTTTCAAACTAATTTTATCTTATGCATTTTTGTTGTTCATTCAAAATTTTGAATTTGTACAGTGGAGATGTTTTGAAACTGTAAGCTGACGCCGTGTGGTGTGGGGAGATGTCTCGTTCGACCGGCTGCGGCGGCTGCCTTTTCAGGACGTAGTTTTGTTGCTTCCCAGTCCCTTCATCACGGAAAAAAAAAATCCCTGGCAGTACCACGAATAGAATCCAGGACCTTTGCATTACCTCTCAGCTACGGAGGCAAACTTGAGGGCAACCATGTTCTAAGTATTTTAAAGATGTGTACCCGTGGATAACGCACACTAGGGAGTATTTCCGGCAAAGCCTTTTGAGCAATAATGTTATCAGATTATACCTGTCTATCGAAAGCTTTTCCGATCCTTTGTGAAAGTAGCTGCAGTTTCTAGAACGGAATGCTTTAATTCTCCTATGTAAGACAATGCAATCTCTCATATCGTCTGCGAAGAAGACGGCGCGTCGTTTGACCAAGGACTCTGTAATGCCTTTGCTAATCTCACAGAGCGTCCACCAGTGTATGAGCAGCACTACGTCTCCCATGTTCGTAGTAGACGATTAGTTCTTAAAAGACGCTTCCGATCACATACGTATAATCACAGGACGACATTCATAAGCTATTCTAGCCTATTAAAGTAATTGGTTTCCACTGGATTCGTATCTTATCTAATGAAGTGACAGTATCGATGACAGCGAGAAATAAATAAAAAATTATAAGGACCTCTTGCGCACTCGAAAGAAATCTTGTTTCATTACATCATTACAGAGCACTAAAAAACCTTTTCTGTAACAGTAAGTACATCACTTTTCGTTGTTTATAGCACAGATTCGGAAGGATCGTTTGGACAGTGCGAACTATAAAATCGTTTATTATTTTTCGGGGATATAAGTTGACCAACACACGTGCAAAAGTTTGAATCTCATTCTACTGATTAACTCTGTGGCCATTCCCATTTTACATTGTCTATACAGTACCTCTCCACTCTGATAAACATTGTACTGCTTGACTTTACGTAATGTAGAAATGAAAAACGTGAACCTCTCACATGGTAGTTTACTGTACGTTTAAAAACACACAGGTGCAGTATCTTTGTCATTCAAGAGAGAAAGAGAAAAAAAATTAGCAGAGAAATAGGTTTACTAACTTCAGAGAAATACAGTACCAACTGCAACTATTACCACTACTGGTAATATTACTTCATCTACAATTAACGGTTCTATTTATTATGATTAAAAATTAACTATCTAACGAATGTGCCAGTTACAAACACGTATACACCAGCCGTAAGGTTTTGTGTAATAGCGCCTGCTAGGCTTCTCGACCAACCAGGACAAAGTACATTTATGGTAGGCTCGTGTGCATCTCACATAATGATGGCGATTTGAAAATTGCCCGTTTCAGAAGTTAAATTGCCGTACGTACCCGAATCTAGTGTGCCTTTTTTTCCATACACAGTGCTCAAAATTGGGTTGCGCATAAGATTCGATGGTGCATTGGATTAGAGTACAAACCCGGTATTTCTTACCCTATGTCATCTGAAGTAGCAAAACATTTATTAAACTCTAGCAAGAAAATATTGGTACGATATCCGTTAGTTAAAGAAAGGAAGACTAAATCGGGTAAGAGGTTAACAGAGCTGGTTTATATTTCCAGTTCTGAATTATGTTCGCAGACGTCAGAACGAAATCCATTATTGCGCCAGAGAAAATTTTCTTTACTCGCCGGCTCAAATACGACGTGTCGCTATTCTTTTTTCTTTGTTTTTTATTTGTTCGTTGAAATTTAGGTACTGCCCCGAACGTTACAACGCATTGTTGCACTTCTCAATCTCGTTTCATTATTGGTGCGCTACTACAGTACTTCGCATTGTGTCTACATTAGGTAGTCACGAAATAGAAGGCAAGCTGGGGAGAATATCGTATGAAGCTACTTTCAAGCGTAAAATAATTCTTTATGCTGAAGGAGAGTTCAATGTAGTTGAGAGTAACGTTCGTTTACCGAAGAAGCGGAAATTGGGATTACTTGCAACTACCGCTACTAGAAAGAAATTCACTGGAGCTCGCAAAGGAAGGCATCCTAACGTTGAAGTAAATGTTTTGGAATTCGTCCGAGAAAGGAGGAAGAATGGGCCACTTCTGGGCAGTGACCCCATAATAAAAAAAGCAGAACAGGTGGCTGCAGCTCTTAATATACCGAAGCAAGAGTTTAAGGCTAGCCGGAGATGAGTTGATTGCTTTATGAAACAAGCGAGCTTATCTTTGCGACGCCGTACAACAATATGTCAAAAGCTTCCACAGGATTTTGAGAAGAAACTTCAACAATTTTGTCACATTTGGGAAAGAGAAGAATTTTTTGATGGGCCAAATACGCAACGCTGATGAGACTCCAGTTTCGTTTGATATGCCACTTAATTACACGATTGACGAGAAGGGTACAAAAGAAGTTACCATCAAAACATCTGGGTGTGAAAAACAGCGCGTAACAGTAATGCTGGTAATCATTAATCTTCAAGCGAAAAACAAGTCCTAAGACTCTAAAGAATAAAAACCTATTCCCTCATGACGTCATTGTTCGGAATCAAGAGAAGGGATGGATGACTGAAACTATGATGCTTGACTGGCTCCGAAACGTGTGGGAACTCCGTCCTCGTGGGCTTTCCAAGCAAACATCAATCAATTGTGTTGGTGCATTTTGTGGTCATCTCACTTACGACGTAAAAAAGAAGATCCGCAGCCTACCCAGTGATCTTGTTGTTGTTCCTGGAGGAATGATTTCTGTATTACGACCCCTGGACGATATTATAAATAAACCTTTCAAAGGTTACGTTCAGGAACAGTGCGAAAAATGGTTTTGCGAACCATATCGTGATCTGACTTCGACAGGAAAAATTAAAATTGCTGCACCCTACATTATTACGCATCAGTGGTGGAGATACATGTGGGTGTGTGTGTGTGGTGGGGGAGTGCGTTGCCACCCGCGTCGACCCTGCCAGTCAGCCTGCACGTATTCGTTCGTTTCTTTCGTCAGTACAAGCAAACGAGCATAATTGCCCTTAACGATAGTGATTCTGTTGTGGGAGCATTGTCTGTTTGTCCTAGATCGGACTATCCTACTCTGCACATGCTGTACAAAATATTTGCTGCCTCTGTTGCTACAGTAGAAAGAAGCTTTTCAACATTGCGGCGTACAAAGACATGGCTGAGGACGACAATGAAAGAGGATCGACTTAATGGCTTAACCCTGTAGAACACTCACCCTGACATTGAATTTCCTACTGACGATGTAATTAAGCAATGTTCCAGGAAGAATAGGCGCATAGAATTCGTCATTTAAGGAAGAGAATCACAATTGTAACTTTTTTGAGTCATAAGATGGTGTTGCTTTGTATATGTGTATAATCATTTTAAATTCAACTTTCTTAAACTTTGCATGTGACTTGATTATTTTTTTTATTATGGTATAAGTAAAGGTAGTTCAAGATATCTTTAGCGCCCCCTCCTTGAGGTTTTTCTGTATCTGCCACTGTTTCAGACTGGGTTTCGACTGCCTGGAAACACATCGAAACGCCAATGATCGCAAAATCATTGAAGAAATGCTGTAGCCGGACGAGACACAAGCAGCAACAGGGAAGTAACCGATTTTGTGACGTTCACGAGTTCCTAACCAGGAGCGAATTTTATAATATCATCTGTGTGCCTTAATAGTTTAGTTTCTTGAGTTTCTGCGTGTTAATTTAAAATCTAATAGCCACAATTCTCGCGTTTTCGTTTGCGTCGGAAAGTAAACCGATTTTGTGACATATTACAAGTTCCTAATCAGGGGCGAATTATTTAGTTTCACCTGAGTGCTTCGGTAGTTCGGTTTTTGAATTTATCTAATTTATTGGACACAGTTCCTGCGTTTTCGTCAGAGTCTGCAGTAGAGTTTCGCAGCATGTGCCGATAGTCAGTCTATCTCGGTAGTTCAGTTTTCCACGGCATTAGTGTGGATAGGGACTACAATTGTTGTGTGTGGATGCGAGCTGAGTTGGTGACACTTAGCTCTCAGCTCCAGGCTGTGTTGGCTTCGGTTATACAGCTTGAAGCTGCAGTGGATGGGCTCCGCTGTTGTCACCCAGCAATGGGGATACAACGGACGTCTGGCACGTCGAAGTCTTCGATCGCTCATCACCGGTGCCCAGCCTGTTTACTGCTCGCACTGAGGTTGACCCCTCACCTGTTGTTGAGTGGGAGGTCACCAAGGGGCATAGCAGGTGGAAAAAGATTTCCCAGGAGGCAGCACGTAAGGCCCCCCTTGTTTGTCTGAAAAACAGGTTCCAGGTGCTGTCTGTGACTGACACTGTCACTGAGGCAGATGCTGTCACCTGTCCTATTTCAGAGGAAACTTCTCAGCCTGCAAGATCCGGACAATCACAGAGGGTGTGATTATTGATAGTTGGGAGCTCCAACGTTTGGAGCGTTATGTGGCCCCCTAAGGACATGGCTGCCAAGAAGGGAAAGAAAACCCCTCCCGGATGCTATGAAGAGTACAGGAACACAGGGTGCACCCAACTATAGGCGGTTTCTAACGTCGGTACCAATGATGTGTGTCACTTTCGATCAGAAGAGATTCTCTCTGGTTTTGAGCAGCTAACAGAAGTGGTAAAGGCTGCCAGTCTTGCTTGCAGGATGAAAACAGAGCTGTTCATTTGCAGCACAGTCGATAGGAACAGTTGCGGACTTCCGGTACAGAGCCGAGTTGAGGGTCTGAATCAGATGCTTAGACTGTTCTACGACCGTGTAAGCTGCAGATTCCTCGACTTCCGCCAAAGGATGGTTGGGTTTCGGGTTGCGCTGAATAGGTCAGGTGTCCACAATGCGCAGGAGACGGCTTCACGGGTAGCAGGTGGTGTGTGGCATGGACTGGGCGGTTTTTTAGGTTAGAGGGTCTCGAGAAAACACAAGAAGGGCTTCAGTCACAAAGAGTGCAGGCCGAACACAAGAAGAACGTAGATACAGGAACCATCAGTATAACAGTTGTAAATTGTCGTAGCTGTGTTGGGAAAGTACCAGAGCTCCAAGCGCTAATAGAAAGCACCGATGCTCAAATCGTTAGAGGCACTGAAAGCTGGCTAAAGCCGGAGATAAGCTGAGTCGAAATTTTTGGGAAGGACCTAACGGTGTTCTGAAAGGACAGGCTAAACACGGTTGGCGGTTTCGTGTTTGTTGCTGTTAGAAGTAGCTTCTCTTGTCGCGAAATTGAAGTAGATACTTCCTGTGAGTTAGTACGGGCAGAGGTTATTGTTCGCAACCGGAATAAAATAATAATTTTATCGTTTTACCGACCTCCCAATTCAGGTGATACAGTTGCCGAAAGGTTCAAAGAAAAATTGAATTTGATTTCAAACACGTACCCGACTCATACCATGGTGGTGACTTTAATTTACCCTCGATATGTTGGCGAAAATACATGTTTAATATCGGAGGTAGGCATAAAACATCACCCGAAATTGTGCTAAACGTATTCTCTGAAAATTATTTAGAGCATTTATATCATGAGCGCACGCGAATAGTAAAAGGTTGTGAAAACACACTTAGTAACAAATAATCCTGAGTTAATAACGAGCATCAAACGGATACAGGGATAAGTGAGCACAGGGTTTTGGTAGCGAGACTGAATATTGTAACCCCCAAATCCTCCAAAAATAAACGAAAAATATACCTATTCATAAATAGCAGACAGAAATTCACTTGACGCCTTCCTGAGAGACAATCTCCACTCCTTCCATATTAATAATATAAGTGTAGACCAGATGTGGTTTGAATTCAAAGAAATAGTGTCGGCAGCAATTGAGAGATTTATACCAAATAAATTAACAAACGACGGAGCTGATCCTCCTTGATACATAAAACGGGTCACAACGCTGTTGCAGAAACAACGAAAGAAACATGCCAGATTTAAATACACGCAAAATCCCCAAGATATTTTACAGAAGCTCGTAATTTAGCGCGGACTTCAATGCGAGATGCTTATAACAGTGTCCAAAACGAAACTTTGTCTCGAAACCAGGCAGAAAATCTAAAGAGACTCTGGTCGTATGTGAAGTATGATAGCGGCAAGAAGCAATCAATTCCTTCTCAGCGCGATAGCAATGTAGATACTATTGAAGACAGTGTTGTTAAAGCAGAGATACTAAACACAACCTTCCGAACTGCTTTCACAAAACAAGATGAAATAAATATTCCAGAATTCGAATCAAGAACAGCTGCCAACATGAGTAACGTAGAAGTAAATATCCTCGGAGTAGTGAAGCAACTTAAATCACATAATAAAAGCAAGTGTTCTGGTCCTGACTGTTTACCAGTTATGTTCCTTTAAGAGTACGCTGCCGCATTAGCTCCATGCTTAATAATCATATACAACAGTTCGCTCGACGAAAGATCCGTACCCAAAGACTGGAAAGTTGCACAAGTCACACCAATTTTGAAGAAAGGTAGTAGGAGTAATCCACTTAATTAGAGGCCCATATCGTAAACGTCGATATGCAGTAGGATTCTGGAACATATATTGTGTTCGAACATTATGAACCACCTCTAAGAAAACGGTCTATTGACACATTCAACATGGGTTCAGAAAACATCGTTCCTGTGAAACACAACTAGCTCTTTATTCGCATGAAATGTTGAGTGCTGTTGGAAGGGATTTCAGATCGATTCCGTATTTTTTGGATTTCCGGAATGCTTTTGACACTGTACCACACAAGCGGCTTGTAGTGAAATTGCGTGCATATGCAATATCGTCTAAGTTATGTGACTAGATTTGTGATTTCCTGTCAGAGAGGTCAGAGTTCGTAATAATTGACGGAAAGTCACCGAGTAAAACAGAAGTGATTTCTGGGGTTCCCTAAGGTAGTGTTACAGGCCCTTTGCTGTTTCTTTTCTATTTAAACGATTTGGGAGATAATCAGAGCAGCCATCTTAGGTTGTTTGCAGATGACGCTTTAGTTAATCAACCTACAAAGATATCAGAAGATCAAAATAAGTTGCAAAACAATTTAGAAAATATATCTGAATGGTGGGAAAATTGGCAGTTGACTCTAAATAACGAAAAGTGTGATGTCATCCATATGAGTGCGAAAAGGAATTCCTTAAACTTTGGTTACACGATAAATCAATCAAATCTAAATGCCGCAAATTCAACTAAATACATAGGAATTACAATTACGAACAACTTAAATTGGAAGGAACACATAGAAAATGTGTTGGGGAAGGCTAACCAAAGATTGCGTTTTACTGGCAGAACACTTAGAAAATGTACAGATCTACTAAGGAGTCTGCCTACACTACGCTTGTACTTCCTCTTTTAGAACACTGTCGCACGGTGTGGGATCCTTACCAGATAGGACTGACGGAGTACATCGAAAAAGTTCAAAGAAGAGCAGCACGTTTTGTATTATCCCGAAATAGGGGAGACAGTGTCACTGAAATGATACAAGATTTGGGATGGACTTCTCTAAACAAAGGCGTTTTTCGTTGCGACGGAATCTTCTCACGAAATTATAATCACCAACTTTCTCCTCCAAAAGCGAAAATATTTTGACACCGACCTAGATAGGGAGAAACGATCACCACGATAAAATAAGGGAAATCAGAGCTCGCACGGCCATACCATGTTGAATACACCGGTTCTCGTCCGATCACCAAAGTTAGGCAACATCGGGCCCGGTTAGTACTTGGATGGGTGACCGCCTGGGAACACCGGATGCTGTTGGCTCACAGCCATATATAAAGACTCCTTTCTCTTACTTGGCTAATTACTGTTTAGCTCTACAGGGCCTTTATACTGAAATGTTTCCCCACACCACCTAGTATTGTCTTTCTATGTGTGTGAGTAGCTGTATGTTCACTGTTGTGGGTAAATACATACAGCGTACACAGGGCGGTGTGTGAAACTGATAGCGATTACACCCTTCCGCTGTTGTTGAAATCTGCTCCAGATGCTGCAGATACCGTGTTGAGCTGAAAGTGGTAACCAAAACACGGAGAAATATTCTTCGGGGCTCTGTTGCATAGCAATCAGATTGCTTTCAGTTCTGAGAAATGTCCAGTTACTATTGTGGATTTGAATGATCCATGAAGTGACTTCTTTTCCGAAGAAAACATCGAACTATTTCACTAGAACTGAACGCTCCCGTCGGAACTGTTCTCAGCTGTTGTTTATTAGTAAATCACAATAGCAGTATATCGCTGGGTGTAAAATAAGACGTACCTTCTTGAAATGAACAATATTTTATTGTTCTATTAACTGATTTCCTTACATATGCACTTATATTTTACAATGTGAATCAAAACTTCGCAATGGCGTCGATTTTTTACATCACAAGAATGGCTCTCCTCACCTAAAATTACTGTTAACAAGAACAAAACAAAAACTATATCCTAAGACTAATTATGTGAGGGCTGACCGCCACAGAGTAATAAACAATATCTTTGTCTCTCTCTCGCACTGTCACAGCAAGTTACGCTGCATGATACATCATATATGCCCCTCTTGTGGACGAACGTTATTGGGCAAAAACAAACACGAGCGTTCACACAACACTATATCGGTGATTGTTTATGACGCTGTATTAATGTCCACTAGAGTATTAATGTCCACTGTATTTCTTATGATATTTTGGTATTAGTGAATGACTATCTAAATGTAAATTATAGATTTGGGTGCATATACTGCTGACAAAGCCTGTGCTGAATTCCTGATGCAGCTTATATGCATAGCTTACATGCTTGCTTTTATTCATTTGTCGAGGATGGCATGAGATGTGATCAGAAACCTTTTTCATCATCACTCAAAGCTTCTGTCACTCGCCTTGGGATGTCTCAAACGAATAATCTAGCCATTCGGCCAAACCCCACAAAGGAAAACCAAGGAACACCTCGGGGTAGATTTACCATCCTCGTATTTCTCATTTGCAAAGAAAATTAATTGAATTACAATGGAAAATAAAAAAAATATTTACAATATGGATTTTTTTTTGAATGAATTTAAACACTGTTCACAAAAGAAACACAACACTGTTAATCTTCTGTGTCTTGAGGTGAACCGTCGACGCGTTGGTTTAAGTCCATCTACGATTGCCTTCTATCCGCATAAGGTTAACACGAAAATAAGAGTCAGTGTAAGTTCCGTGGAAAAGGTGTTTGATCTATGCTGAGCTGAAATAGAATCTAATCTAAAGTTCTTTCTAATTCTCTGTCCTGAATTCGAAATATTCGGAAGTCGTAAGGTGTTCTTCATTTCTATCAACAACCCTAGAATGCACTATACACAAATACAACTGGTGCCACCGTGTCAACTTATGCTCGTCATCTTTCAGATGGACTTTAACACTTGTTGATGTGCTTATAGCTGAAAGGCATTTGCTCAGTTGGTAACTTCGCGAGCAACAATTGATATAACATAATTTACATACGCAGGTATGTTACAACAATAGTACAATTCTAAAGAGAATGTTCATCACAAAAGATTGAAACAAAGTAATAGGCGTCCTTTTAAAACTGAGAACGGGTTACCCCTTCTGAACAGCATGACTTCAGCTCAACGAGTAAAAAAGCAAATACAAACATACACTGAGATTGTTAAATTGACATAAGAAAAAATATCTTGCCATAGACCAGATTCATTTGAGTCTCTAACCCATGGTCATTATGCATTGTGAAACCTGATTGAATTTACTATCAACAACATAAAATTTTTTTTAAAAGAAATCATTCATACTATAGCTAAATTCTCTGCATACTGAAAAGAAAACTTATCTTTACAGTGGAAAACAAAT
Organism: Schistocerca americana; assembly: GCF_021461395.2. NCBI lineage: Eukaryota > Metazoa > Arthropoda > Insecta > Orthoptera > Acrididae > Schistocerca > Schistocerca americana. The sequence goes on along the minus strand of NC_060120.1, from coordinate 198,235,247 downwards.
ACATAATGTCTGCATATCTCTCGTACATTATGCCTGAAAAGAAAAACTAACTACTAAATTGCAAAAAGAAAGAAACTATCCTAAGTATTATTCATAGGTTTACTGAAAATTCTCTAATCAATATTATTTGATAAGAATAGTATTTTCAATCTTCAGAATCTCCAGTCATCATGAAATTGCTTTAACAAGTGATGAGGATACATTCCTTTCACCTTTCCATTCTTCACATCCTTCAAAACATCAGTTCTTGGATGGGGTATTTTGGTAATCACGAATGGTCCTTGATACAATAATTGCCATTTTGTGTTCTTCCTCTGTATAAGTGAAGCCTTAGGATGAGTTTTTACTAAAACTTGGTCTTTCACTTTATATGTTTTTATTTTTCCAAGTCGATTGTAAAAATATATTTTCCTTTTTCTTGCCTTGTCCATTATATTGAGTAAGGATTGTCGTACTTTATTTTGTAGGTCTATTTTGTTAATAGCTACTTTAGGAATTGGTCGAATCCAGTCATTCTGGTCCTGTTTTCCAAACATCAGTTCGTATGGGGTGTATTCTGTCGTAGTATGTGGCATATTGTTTACAATTTCCTGAAAATCGTGAAGATAATCGATCCATTTGGGTTGCTGGTTGTGGCAATATGTTCTCATGAACCGGTTTAATTCACGAAAAATTCTTTCCACGGGATTCTCCGAAGGGTGGTACACTGATGTTAGAATTTGTTTTATACCACAACTGGCTAATGTTTGCCTCCAACGAAATCCAGTGAACATTGACCCATTGTCAGAAAGAATAGCCTCTGGTTTGCCTACCTTGACTATATAATCCTTGACCAGCTTCTTGGCTATGGATGCAGCAGTAGCTGATTTTAATGGATAAAGTTTGACATACTTAGTGAATATATCAAGAAAAGCTACAATATATTTGCATTCTCCCCTTGATGATGGTAGAGGACCACAGACGTCGACCGAAATGATTGACAGCGGTTTAGTGGGTATAATAGGATGTAGGAAATCTTTCACACAAAAATTTCCTGGTTTGGCTAGCTGACAAATTTTACGTTTCCTTAACTGTCTGTGCACTTTCCTGCGAATGTTTGGGAAGTAGCAATATGCTTGAATCTTCCGAGCACACTTTAATACCCCAAAATGTCCCCAAGTGATGCGCGTGTGCAAAATTAAGTCATTCTCATTCTTCTCGGGAATACACACCTTCCAATTATCTGAATCAAGATGCCCTTTGAAAAATAACACGTCGTCCTCAACTTTGTACAGTCTCTTCAGATCATCGTTTCCAGGCTTTGCTAAAGTTTCCTTTATTGAATGCCAACGAGGATCTTCATTCTGCAGTTTTCCCATGTTCTTACACATGTCAAGAAAATGTTTCCTGTATATTCCATCAGTCATAATAAGAACATTAAATTCGGACGGATTGTCCGTGATGTTGATAGTCGACAAATCTCCATCTGGCATTCTAGACAGTGCATCAGCGATGAAATTGTCCTGTCCGCTTAGGTATTTAATTTCAAATTGAAACTCTTGGAGTGAGAGCGTCCATCTTGCTAATCTTGGATGTAATAATTTACATGGTTGCAAAAAACTTAACGCTTTGTGGTCACAGTACACTGTTGTCTTCGCTCCATATAAGTAATAGTAAAATTTCTTAAATGACCAGACTACGGCCAATGCTTCCCTTTCGGTAGTCGTATATGTTCTTTCACAAGCAGTTAAGAGTCGGCTAGCAAAGGCTATTGGACAGAAAGTTGATTTTCTGTCTATCATCTTTACTTGGAAGAGGCATGAACCTGTTCCAATTTCCGAAGTATCTGCCACTAAACCGAATTCTTGGCTCATATCTGGATGATATAATATTTGTGAACTGACTAAGGCATGTTTTATTGCTTCAAATGCATTCTGACATTGTTGCGTCCACACCCACGGAGTATTTTTTCGCAACAAGCTGTACAACGGTTCTGCATTAATAGAGTGGTCGTGAATGAAATGCCTGAAAAAAGAGACAACTCCGAGGAAGTCCTTTAACTGTCTTTTTGTTGTTGGAACTGCAAAGTTTTTGATTGCCTTTAGTTTCTCGGAGTCCGGTAAGATGCCTTTTCCATTTCTAAGATGACCCAAAAATTTGATTTTATCTCGAGCAAAATGGGACTTTTGCAGATTTGCGGTTATGCCTGCTTCCTTGAAACGTTCTAACACTCTTCTCAATAAATCAACGTGCTCCTTCCATGTGGTCGTAGCTATGAGCATGTCGTCCGCAAATAAAGTTAAATCGCTTCGAAGTGCAGGTCCCAATGCATAATCTAGAACATTTATAAAAACTCTTGAGCTCACGTTTAGCACGAAAGGTAAAACCTTAAATTGATAGCTTCTACCTGCATGTACAAGTGCGGTGTACCTTTTTGATGGTTCGTCTAGAGCCACCTGCCAAAATGAACTTCTCAAATCAATATTTGTTAAGTATTTCATCCCCTCGAACTTTTGAATTAGCTCATTGATATTTTCCGGGTGAGTTCGCACGGACACGATAATCTTATTTATCTGCCGTGCGTCTAGCACGAGACGAACTTTTCCTCCCTTTTTCGAGACAACATGAAGCGGACTACAGTATGGACTCGTCGAAGGTTCGATCAGATCCCATTCAAGCATCTGGTGGATTTCCGCATCAACTGCCTTTCGTTGGTGCCACGGTACTGGATAAAAAATACGGCAGAAAACTTGGTGTGGCATCACATCTAAATGGCGTGTGTATCCCTTGATTACACCAGGTCTTTCTTGGAAGACTTCATGATATTCCTGTAGAAGATCATATAATTGCTTTCGTTGGTGTTGTTGCAAATATTCAGGTTCTTGTACCTTTTCATATACCATATCTTCAGGGTTTAAAACTGGTTGCAAGTAATTAATTTGGTAATACCGTACAGGTTTGCTATGTACCCACTTTATTTGCAGCTTTCGTCCCTGACAATACTTTCCATGGGTACTATATTCCCTGAGAAGATTCACTTGATGTTTCTGATCCATTATTGTAAAACTGGCACGGCCTAGAGAAAAATCGATATGCCAATTTCTCTCTCTAAATTCATCTATACCCAGGATACAGTCCTCAACCAATTTTCCTATTACAAGGAACGTGCAATTTATAGCTACATTTCCTATATCTAACTGGAGTTGAGTCTGCACTTTAACCTGTGAAGACTTATGACCAGTAGGACCTACAATTCTACAACATTGAACAGGAAAAATCGGTGGATTTGCTTTCTGAAGTATTCGTTGAAATAACTTCTCATAAACGACATTTACTGCTGCTCCTGTATCTAAAGTAACTTACACAGTAATGCCTTCAATTGCCGCATGAATTTTCGCAACAGGTTCAGTGATATGTTCCTCTTGACAAGGTATCATATCCTGCTGAAGTTCTTCTATTAATAATTTGCCATCATTGTACCGAAAGAAATTGACGCTTGAATTTTCGCCCCTGAAAACTTCCTCGACTGCACCGTCGGGGCTTCTGACAGTCGAGTTTAGTTTGACGATTGTCCATTATTAATAGATGTCTGCTCCGTGACGTCGGTTATTGTTGGTGGTTGATTTCTCCATTCATTTGCATTATCATTTGGTACCCAACCTTAAGTTTGTGGTTGGTTGTGATATTCTTGGGTTGGTTGCTGATATCGGCGATTTTGCTGATAATTCCCTTCTTGATAGTATCCTTTCCTCTTCTTATTATTCTTCCTCCATTTCCGTTTATATGTTTGTTCACATTGTTGGTCATGATTACACTGGTCGGGATTTTCGTTACCAAATTTCACGTTTTTCTGGAAATAATTCACCTGTGGGGTTGGTGAATTGTGTGCAAAAGGTTTGTTTCCATACTGTTTGTTGTTACTATTGTATTTGTTAGGTTGGTAACTTGGCTGGTTATAGCGCACACCTGATTCTTCGAACAGAATGTCTATTGAATCCAATGTGGCTAGAAAATCTTCCACTTGTTGTTCAGGCACATGTAGAAGTTTTTCCTTAACTTCAAGTGGAAGTTAGCCCTTTAATATTCGAATGATATCCTGCGTCGGGATTGGTTCATTCCAGAATTTGCTTTTATTTATACACTTCTCGAAATACTTTCTTAAAGATCTATTTTTGAAAGAAAAAGGTTGTGGGTCAAAAACTTCCTTACGTAGTCTTTCTTGTACTCCCTTATTCCAGTATTTGTGCAAGAAAGCGCGTTCAAATTGGTCATAATCTTGACACCAATCGGATGCTTCTGACGCCCACATCGATCCGTCTCCATGTATGAATCCTGCAACGTACATAATTTTTTGTTGCTCAGTCCACATTCGCGGCAATATCCCTTTAAATTGCTTGATAAATATCACGGGATTGATCGACTTCCACTCGGGAATAAATATCTGGAATTGACTATATTTAAGCATTTTTTCTTCATTCATAGTCACAGGCGTATTCTGGTGGCTACTTCGCGGCGAATGATAATATCGATAATTTGTTTCTGGTTGATTACGTAAATATGCACCAATACATGGATATTGTTGCATGGATTCGGTTTCACTGGTTTCATCAGGAATAATGTCTGCTTTTGATAAACTGCAAGTAGTATGTGCCCCTCTAGTATTAACTAGACCTTGCTGGCATGCTTTTAATGTATTTTCTATCTTTGCTTTCCAAGCAGGAAATTCATCTCCTATATTCTCCTTAATCTCTTTAACTTCTGATTTAAGTTGTTTGGAGAAATATTCTTCGGGGCTCTGTTGCATAGCAATCAGATTGCTTTCAGTTCTGAGAAATGTCCAGTTACTATTGTGGATTTGAATGATCCATGAAGTGACTTCTTTTCCGAAGAAAACATCGAACTATTTCACTAGAACTGAACGCTCCCGTCGGAACTGTTCTCAGCTGTTGTTTATTAGTAAATCACAATAGCAGTATATCGCTGGATGTAAAATAAGACGTACCTTCTTGAAATGAACAATATTTTATTGTTCTATTAACTGATTTCCTTCCATATGCACTTATATTTTACAATGTGAATCAAAACTTCGCAATGGCGTCGATTTTTTGCATCACAAGAATGGCTATCCTCACCTAAAATTACTCTTAACAAGAACAAAACAAAAACTATATCCTAAAAATAATTATGTGAGCGCTGACCGCCACAGAGTAATAAACAATATCTTTGTCTCTCTCTCGCACTGTCACAGCAAGTTACGCTGCATGATACATCATACTACACTACGCTTGTACTTCCTCTTTTAGAACACTGTTGCACGGTGTGGGATCCTTACCAGGTAGGACTGACGGAGCACATCTAAAAAGTTCAAAGAAGGGCAGCACGTTTTTTACTATCCCGAAATAGGGGAGAGAGTGTCACTGAAATGATACAAGATTTGGGATGGACTTCACTAAACAAAGGCGTTTTTCGTTGCGACGGAATCTTCTCACGAAATTCCAATCACCAACTTTCTCCTCCAAAAGCGAAAATATTTTGACACCGACCTAGATAGGGAGAAACGATCACCACGATAAAATAAGGGAAATCAGAGCTCGCACGGGAAGATATAGGTGTTAGTTCTTTCCGCGCGCTATACGAGATTGGAATAATAGAGAATTGCCAGACACTTAAATGTGATTTGCAGAGTATCGATATAGATGTAGTTGTAGATGTATTTCAAATACTCTGGATGACACAAGATTATGCGCTCTGGAATGACATCGAAGATGGCGGGGAAGGAGGAAATTAATCTATTTCTGATGTAAACTCTTCCGAGGATTTCAGTAATGATGACGTTAGCGAGTAATGATGAGTAACGCCTGTTGTTTACAGTAAGTTTCTTTGTATGTCATGCAGGTAATCAAGTTATGCGTTTTTTTAATAATGAAAATGTCACTTATTACCGTTATGAGAAACTTTAAAAAAAATTACTGTTTTTTTTCTATAATTCTTGCGTACATTCATTATTGTTTGAAATAAGGTTAGCATTGCAAAACAGATTTCAACAATACAAAAATACCCTACCAGCCATGTGACAAAATTTCGTTTTTTATTAATTTAATTTTTAAAATTGGGATGCGCATTACATTCAATGGCCCATTAGATTCGCATAAATACGCTATTTATTATAGGAGAAATCAAAAGCTACGAAAAACTGCGAATGCAATGAATGAATGGGGCACTGTGTGACTACTATTTTTCAAATTAACAGAAAAATTGTAGCGAGGGATGTGGAGCAAGTACCAAATTTCACACTGAGGTGGCAAAATTCATGCGATACCTCCTAATACAGTGTCAGAACTCCTTTTTCCCGGTATAGTGTGGCAACTCGACGTGGCATGGACTGAACAAGTCATTGGAAATCCATCCGCTGCAATAATGCTGAGCCATGCCACCTCTATAGCTGCCCAAATTGCGAAAGTGTTGCTGGTGCAGGATTTTGTACATGAACTGACCTCTCGGTTATGCCCCGTAAATGTTCTGTAGGATTCATGTCGGTCGATCTGGGTGGCCAAACCTTTCTCTCGAACTGTCCACAATGTTCTTCAGACCAGACGCGAAAAATTAGAGCTAGTGACATGGTGCATAGCCATACATAAAAATTCCATCGTTGTTTAGGAACAAGTAGCCGAACATAACAATTTCTGGTCAATGATCGGTTCAAAAAATGGTTCAAATGGCTCTGAGCACTATGGGACTTAACTTCTAAGGTCATAAGTCCACTAGAACTTAGAACTACTTAAACCTAACTAACCTAAGGGCATCACACACATCCATGCCCGAGGCAGGATTCGAACCTGCGACCGTAGCGGTCGCGCGGTTCCAGACTGAAGCGCCTAGAACCGCTCGGCCACCCCGGCCGGCAATGATCGGTTCAGATGGACCACAGGTCCCAGTACATTCCGTGTAAAAACAGTTCACGCATTATGGTACCACCATCAGGTTACACGATGACTTGTTGATGATTGGGTCCACGGCTCCATGCCGGCCGGAGTGGCCGAGCGGTTAAAGGCGCTACAGTCTGGAACCGCACGACCACTACGGTCGCAGGTTCGAATCCTGCCTCGGGCATGGATGTGTGTGATGTCCTTAGGTTAGTTAGGTGTAAGTAGTTCTAAGTTCTAGGGGACTTATGACCACAGCAGTTGAGTCCCATAGTGCTCAGAGCCATTTGAACCGTTTTTTTCCACGGCTCCATGGTGTCTGCGCCACACTCGAACACTACCGTCAGTTCTTACCAACTGAAATCGGGACTCATCTGACCAGGCCACGGTTTAACAGTCGTCTAGAATCCGTCCGATATGATCACGAGCCCAGGAGAGGCCTTGCAGGCGATGTCATGTTGTTAGTAAACGCACTCACATCGGTGGTATTCTGCCATAACCTATTAACGCCAAATTTCGCCTCACTTTCCTAATGGATGCGTTCATCTAGCATCCCACATTGATTTCTGTGGCTATTTCACGCAGTGTTGCTTGTCTGTTAGCACTGACATCTCTACGCAAACACCGTTAAGTGAAAGCGGTCGGCCACTGCTCTGTCCGTAGTCAGCAGTAACGCATCAAATTTTGGGTTCTCGGTACACTCCTTACACTCCTGACAGTGTGTTTGGATTCCCTGGCGACTTTGGAAATGGAATGTCGTCTGTGTATAGCTCTAACTACCATCCACCGTTCAAGTCTGTTAGTTCCCATCGTGCAGCCATAATCACGCCGGAAAGCTTTTCACGTGAACCACCTGAGTACAAATGACAGTTCCGCCAATGCACTGCCCTTTTATACATTGTGTACACAATACTACCTCCGTCTGTATATTTTCCCATAACTTTTGTCACCAAAGTGTAAAAGTGGAAGCTCGAAAGTGAATTTAGTTGTGAGTTGGTCATTAGTGAATGGTACAGAATCTTTGATTACATAGAATAATTGTTACTTATAAAGTATCTCTCTCTTTGATTGAGACCGTGTGTTGCCGCACATGTACGCGGCCCGACGAAATGGGCGAGACTGGAATGTGTCAGTATGTTACAAATGAACGTGTGGTAACTAGGGTGATGAATTGATTGGAGACAGCCATATAACACGTCCTAAATCTGGTCTTTGATAAATGTGTGGAATATCGCTCGTCGTTGGCTGTTCAACAGCGGAGTACGAAGGGGTCTCACAGGTGCCACATGTAGGAAAGGAGACAGTATTACCGCTAGTGGCTGAGCGAGGCAAATGTGGCCACGAGCGGCGAACGAGAATAAGATAAGATAAGCAGTTGCTGTTGCCAGATGAAGACAGCGCTGCAGGGTCGCGGTCAACGACATTTCCAAACCTAAAGTACTTCAATCGCGTCGCAACAAGTGGGTACAAAAACCATGTTTTTCGCAGTGACGCGTAGTTCATGGAGATTTCCCAACTCGTAACTCGTGTAACTGATATCAACAACGTTGATAAGGCGGCTGTTGTCGGGTATATAACCCAGTAGCACAGTTGTGGAAGCCACCGGATTCATTCCTAGAGTTCTGCAGACCGACAGAGACGACCACCATGCTGAGACAAGCTGTCACCCTGATGTTCCTGGCAGTCATAGCCAGCGGTAAGTGCGCCATTCTCTCAATACTGTATCAGCAATTACACAAGCCTGTTGTCATACTTCATGCGAAAATTTAGCAGCTTAACTATTACATGGCCGAGAAAACGAACTTGTTATTATATTTTCGAATCATACCACGAAAATTGCACAGACAGTAGTCTCTAACGTAGGAGACCTTTCCTTGGGAGAAATTTCGGTATTATGTCAGCGTACTACTTTTCGTTTGATTATAAAGCTTTCATTGGCTTCATTTATTGTTACACATCGTCCTTGATAGCGTCCCAGTGGGGTCACTGATTGAATTCTGGGTTCAGTGAGATGCTCATGAATATACAGGGTGTCTCTAAAGACACTATCAATTTCACTGAAGGAATATAGCTATTTAAAAATCAATTTTATTGTGAAGTTTTACACATACTCTGCTGCCCTTCTACATGACAACCATCTACGTCAAAACATATACTGTACCTTTCAGTAGTGGAACGAAACGTAGACCTTAACATTTCAACCATAATGTGACCTGCTGCTTCCCTGATACAATTCCATAGATCAGGCGGACCATTCACTTTGCTAAGTGTACACTTTGCACTTGATGTACCCCGATGTAAAAAAAAAAAGTCTAAAGGAGTAACGTTCGGTGAACGGGAAGCCCACAGCCGAGGTGACCCTCTACGGGTTTAGCTCCCTGGAAAGGTTGTGTTCGGGTAATGATGGACGTTGTGTGCAAATTATGGAGACGATCCATCTTGCCTCTGAAGCAGCGGTTCAAGGAGCAGTTCTAACATGTCGAGATAGCTGTTACCTGTTATTGATCTTTCGGAAACGAAGAATGGGCCATGCAGTTTTGTTTTTGTCATACCCAACCAAACGCTGATCTTCGGTGTTTCACGTTCCAACTACGATAGCTCCTGTGCTTCTCCATATGCACAGATTCGGCTATTGTTTCTGTGCACTTTCCCACAAATCTGGATGCGGCCTCATCTGAGAATAAAATATTGTCCACTAATTTTTCGGTCTCTACAGATTCCAGGAGGTCATAACACATTGCCTGATGACAGGCGAAATCCTCGTTCTCAAGGTGGTGCAAAAACCTCATTAAGAAAGTTTTCGTAGAGTGAAACGTAGGATTTTCTACACTGTGCTGCGAGGGACATTCAGTTCCCTATTGAGGCGTCGAGTTGATGCCTTCGGTCTCTTATCATTGGAAATTTGAACCTGCTGCACTGTTTCTACCGACACGCGTGGTCGTCCATGCCAAGCCTCACCACAGACTACCAGTACGCTTAAATTTGTTCACAAGCAGACGAACAGACGAATGTGTGCCGTTGATAGGGCTCGTTTGTGCAATTTACGGGTAAATTTCGCTTTGGCGTCTTCATATGACAATTCGCGTACTCGTGGACAAACAATTGCAACGCCTTGGCCGGCCGATGTGGCCGTGTGGTTCCAGGCGCTTCAGTTTGGAACCGCGTGACCGCTACGGTCGCAGGCTCGAATCCTGCCTCGGGCATGGATGTGTGTGAAGTCCTTAGGTTAGTTAGGTTTAAGTAGTTCTAAGTTCTAGGGGACTGATGACCACAGATGTTAAGTCCCACAGTGCTCAGAGCCATTTTTGCAACCCCTTCTTCCGTGGAAAACGTCTTGCACGAAGGCACCAGTATCTGCAGAGAAAAGAAAAACAAATTAACGTTTTCATGGAAATGGATAGTGACTTCAGAGACACACACACACACTAGGGTATCAGTATCTGAAGGAACGAGAAAAAAATTGCGTTTTCATGGAAATGGATGGCGACTTTATAGACACCTTGTAGAGCACTGATCGAAGCATTCCGACACTACCTGGAGGGTGATGCGACGGCACCCTAAATCTCCTCACCTTTCATTCTCACACTTTCTCAGGTCAGTTAATGCTGTCTCTATTTGTTGGTGAAGACCTGGTCTGGCTACTCATTCTTAAATGTTGCACAGTACTGAAGTGAGTGTTCGCCAGAATTGTAGCATTATCCATAAGTTATTGACCACTGATTTTCTCAGCTGAGGTGAAAACCTTATAAATCTAGGACATAAGTGCATGAACAAATTGTAAGGTGGAATGTCACCTCTTATACACTCCTGGAAATGGAAAAAAGAACACATTGACACCGGTGTGTCAGACCCACCATACTCGCTCCGGACACTGCGAGAGGGCTGTACAAGCAATGATCACACGCACGGCACAGCGGACACACCAGGAACCGCGGTGTTGGCCGTCGAATGGCGCTAGCTGCGCAGCATTTGTGCACCGCCGCCGTCAGTGTCAGCCAGTTTGCCGTGGCATACGGAGCTCCATCGCAGTCTTTAACACTGGTAGCATGCCGCGACAGCGTGGACGTGAACCGTATGTGCAGTTGACGGACTTTGAGCGAGGGCGTATAGTGGGCATGCGGGAGGCCGGGTGGACGTACCGCCGAATTGCTCAACACGTGGGGCGTGAGGTCTCCACAGTACATCGATGTTGTCGCCAGTGGTCGGCGGAAGGTGCACGTGCCCGTCGACCTGGGACCGGACTGCAGCGACGCACGGATGCACGCCAAGACCGTAGGATCCTACGCAGTGCCGTGGGGGACCGCACCGCCACTTCCCAGCAAATTAGGGACACTGTTGCTCCTGGGGTATCGCATGCTCTGTTGCCTGTGTCTATGTGCCTGTGGTTCTGTCAGTGTGATCATGTGATGTATCTGACCCCAGGAATGTGTCAATAAAGTTTCCCCTTCCTGGGACAATGAATTCACGGTGTTCTTATTTGAATTTCCAGGAGTGTAGTTTAGATGCTGTTAAATGTAATGGAGTATCATGTGTTTCACATCCCGTACAAAACTGTGACTGAAACAGTGACTATGGCACCTGAGTTGGTCTCAGGCATTAGATTCACTTAATTAACGGCAGTGCAGACGCTATTGTTCCACCTACCTCTGACTCCATAAATCATCACTATAGTTGTCGGTTAATGTATCGAGACAACTGTGCAAAGTGAAACTAATCCCAGCCTACGTCATTCATGAAGCAAGGCAACAGACATAGCTTCTCTATAGGTTATAAGCTCCAATCAGTAATTCCGACTTAGTACATAAGAATGAAGGATCCTATAATCGTGTGGCGGGACGATGCCTTCCTGCACGATATGGCGAATTTTTTGATACAATAAAGTATTATTGCGACAGAGGCCGCATCCTGAATAACTGTGTAATGTAGACGTGAGTATTCTATGTTTTCCTCTGATATTTATCGAATCTAAATGACAAAGCATAACAAACGTCCAAAGTGGAATTGCCCACTTCATGATGGGTGTTTTCGCGGAAGGATTACAAGTGCAGGGTAATAGGTTCCCCTGGGACATGCTATTAGACAGATTCGAGCATAGCGTGAAGCTATACCTGCAAATTTTAGTTGAGAAGGTCACTGTCTTGCTCCACACTGAAAGAGAGAACATAAAAATAAATGCGAATCATTAGTGCTTCAAGAAGGAATGGATGTAAAACCGTTTGGTTTTCCTCCGTGTATTTGTCCTGATTAGTTGGTAACTGACTAAAGCAAAGGGAGCTGCAAAAGTAAGGTACAAATACATATTTAGAAGCAAATAATCATAGTTTTGGCTCTTTTTAAGTGAAAGCTAGCCATATAGAACCAGTACATAGGACTCATTTTACATGTTGCCTCTGGTGGTGGGATAAACATTCCTTAATCAGGTGATATACCTTTCTGTCAATCTTACAAAACCTAGCCGAAAATTGTAATTTTACAAGTTGATGTGTCACTACGCTAGTTTCATATTACTTACAACAGTGACAAAAAGGGTAGTCCATATTGTGGATACCAAGAACATCTAAGTGGTAGCGTTGTTAAACAATACAAAAATTGTGTGCTGCTTGTAATCAAACACATCACGTTTCTGCTGTGCTATTGCAGCGTCGTACCCGAAGATAACGGTGGTGTTCCAAGACCCTTTGGACTACCAGGCGGAGTCCAAGTGCTGCATGGGCGCCTTCGACACTCCGCACCGCTACGATGGCGAATACCAGGTTACCGCCCTGTACCTCACCAGCCACGTGCGTAACTACGTGACGCTGGAGATAGGCCCAGAGGTGCAGGACATCAGGATCAAGATGAGCGAGTGGCTGGCGGGTGCCGACGGATGGACCGTCGTCGGCACTGGAAACTACTCGCAACTCGCCGACCCCGTCCAGCTGCTGAGGGTCCCCATCAGCTACAAGACGACACCAAACGCAACCTATCTGTTCGAGATCATCTACTACGGGAGCTACACTTACCCTGTGTACTGGTACATGGATGTATCTGCGGGCCCATACAACACAACATACAACTCCAATCCTTTTATAATCGGTATTGAGTACGAGTATTTGTAAGACTAATTATGTGCATCTATCTGTTGTAGTTTTCCATGTGGTACACCTAATAAATCATTCTCTCATGTTATTTATTCACTGCAAGTCTTTCCTGAAAGTAATACCTTGTCCTCTAATTAACAGACCCACTGTCCTTTAAATTTATTGGACTGTTAAGGGGGGATGGAATCCTGAACTATTTTTTTAGATAAAAAACTAATTCTAGTTAAAAATTGATTTTCCTGAAAGACTCTTGTTGGAATTTGAGTAAAAGCTGATTTTCAGTCGTCACCAAATACTGCGGATTTCTTCCTGAACTTTTCATTCCACATACTCAGCAGTCTTAGAGTCCATTCTGAGATTCTTGTCAAGATGCTTGCTATCTCATGAAATCTGAATGAAACATGAGGAGACACAAAACCATATTTTCCTGAGATCTGTCAATGTTGAACTGTTAAGTTATCACTATCATGGACATCTGCAGTCATGTTAACAGTCTATGGAAAACTGAAACCCGATTACAAACTTTTCAGAGCGTCTGAAGGCGCACTGTGCACACGTAATGGAGCAGACCATACTCCTGACTACCTGCTGTTAGCCTGGAAGTGGCACTCTCGGGAAGCAAGTAACTGGAAAAGGAGGAAGGGGGGGAGGGGGGTCTATCAATGACTCAGACTTAGAACATAAATTCACTACAGCATTTTACGGCTTTTGTTACTCAGTGAGGTTCTCGATTCTATCACAAACGTATGTTTACGACAGTAACTTCTTATGCACTTCGGTGTATGTTAGGAGGCTAACAAATTTGTAATAAAAACTCATGCATTCTCTGACACCGTAACTAAATTGAATAATATAATGAAAATGAACATATCTGATACGCCCTGCTTAAGTCCTCAGGACAGAACAGGTAGCTGGAATTGTGGAAAGGGGCCAAAAGGGGGCTGTCAGTTACACTCAAACACATATAACTTTTATTTAGTTGTCCAAACAATACAGCAAAAATTTTGAACTTAGTTATCGGCTGAATAGGCCACACTATCTTATGCATTAAGGGCACAACCACTTAAATTTGAAAACGGCTGAAAGCCATTAACTTAAAATCTTAAAATTCAAACTCAAAACAGAATATTTAGAAGGCAGGAGGCCTCACGTAAGTAAGTTCTATAACTTGGCTGAAGGGCCAACAAATCTCTCTTGAATAGCAAACAAGTTTAATTTAAAGACAGCTGAAGGCCCATTATTTAAGATAGCAGGTAAAATTAATTTAAAAAAAAACGCAAGGCAGAAGACCTTATCTTTAGTCAGGCTGATACTTGAAAGACAAGAACTTTAATTTAGAAAACGGCTGAAGGCCGATTACTTAAAACAACTATAATAATTTTTAGTAGGCAGACGGCCCAAAGTTTCATCCTTAAACAATATTTTACACAGGCTGAAGGTCCAAACAATCTAAGATTTAACAAGAAAGGAATTTAAATTTTAAAGCGGCTGAAGGCTCATTATTGAAAAACTCAATAAATTTTCAAAAGGCAGAAGGCCCAAAGCTTTATCCAAGAAAATATTTTAAATGAGGCTGAAGGCGCAAACAGTGCAAGACTTGACAAGTAACGAACTTTCAATTTTAAAGTGGGTGAAAGCCCAACTATAAGAATACAAATTCAAACCATCGGGTATAAGCCATTAAAATACACAATGAAACACCGATAAGAAAAGGCAGTACAGGCAGCGGCGCTCAGAAGTTTCCGAGGGTCGGTCTGCACTTGAAATATTAATGTTCGCTTAGGGGAGACAGGTAGTCGGCCCAACTACATCCGAGCCGCCGGCAACGCAACCAAGGGACAGTCAATGGCTAATGGCCACAAGGCAGAAAATCCCGCTGGTGCGCTTGGAATTGAAATAACCAAAATACAGTTAAACTCCACCGGATCGTGGCCAAACCTTCGCCAACTCGAACACTCGCTGTTGATCATGGGAATACCCCCAACAGGCAACCATGAAAACCAACAGCACAATGTGAACAGTCTGGCTTCGGTAATTAAATCACCACTCAACTTTGATGTCGTGGGTGGGTGAGCCACGAACCTCGTAGCAATCGAAACAGCTCTCACACACTCCGACACTGTGTAGAGACCGCCAGCGGGCACAGCCCACTGCGCCGCGGGAAGATTTCCTTGCTGATCCACACCAACCGACCGACTGCCGCACACCGGCTAGCCAGAAACTATCAGCACCAGACCAAAGATAGTACAAGGTGTGAATATCGATACACACCACTGCTGCCACACGTAGAATGAGGAAGAACCACGGCATAACCGCAATAACCATGGGAAACCAAATGCAGAGTAACAGTAAAAGTTAAACCAACGCACAAGCCGGGCCAGCACGGCTCAGCATCCATATTCCAATGTCCAGTTTTACTTGTAAGTATCTTGAAGGCAAATATCTGTATTTGTAAATATAAATGTGCCATTTAAGTAAATTACCAAGTTTGACATACTCCAATTTTGTATTTGGCTAGTAAGGCACCTGATGCACCGGCTTAAGTGATAGTATCTTTGTTAATATAAAATTCTAAAGATAACATTGTAAGTTAACCTTCGAACGCTTAAAATGTAATCGAGCCCGTAGAATAAATAATTAACAAAAAAGTAATAAGGTGCTGCAGGCAGACGCGGTGGAGGCCGTTGAGGCGACGCAGCTGTCTGTTGGCCACCGCTGCGGACACTTTCTGCACCCCAGCGGCAGCAACGTTGTGCAGTGCTCGGTCACCATCGACCTTTATTTTCCTTGGTACTCAAGAGGCCAAAACGGAAGTATGACTGAAAATCATTATTAGTAACAACAACCTATGTAATGAGAGAACTCAGACGATGAGTCCTTCCAATCAGCCCTCAAATATAGTCAAATCTAACATCAACATGGAGTATCGACGTAGATGTAGGTACCTCCTAATATCGTGTGGGACATCCTTTTGCCCAGCGTAGTGCAGCAACTCGAAGTGGTGTGGATTCAACTTATCGTTAGATTACGGATATTACGGAGCCACCACTAGCTTGCTCGGTGCACTGATGAAAACTTGGATTCATGGCTTCGTGGGGTCTGCTCCACATTCGAATCCCATCACCAGTTCTTACCAACTGAAATCAAGACTCATCTTACGATCATTGATGATAGTTTTTAGCAACTGAAGAAGGCGGAGAACTTTGCCTAGCCACGCCCACTGTTATTTTGCAGTGTGTGTAATAATTACCTATACCATACGACAAAGTAAAGCGGTTGAGTGAGTCTCTAATCGACTTAAATAAACAAAATTACAGCAGACTGTCGGACCTTTCATTTATATTGTATTTTAATAGTTTTAACATCTGAATGTAAACACCTGTTCTATTGTATGAATCTGTGAATAAATTATGTATAATTATTTACCTGTGGCTACTCTAGTGTTAAACTTACGAGGGCTATCCACAAAGTACATTACGTTTTGGAATTAAAAATAAATAAAGTATTGGAATTTTTTTTTATTATATACAGATGAAAGCCACACTTAAATACTACTTTTATACATAGTTGCCGTTTAAATTAAGGCACTTACCGTAGCGATGGACGTGCTTGGAAATTCCTTCGTCGTAAAATTCGGCCGCCTGCGCCTTCAACCACGTGATTACCTCTTCTTGAAGCTGTGCGTCGTCATCAAAACGCTGCATTGCCAACCACTTCTTCATTGCTGGGAATAAGTGGAAGTCGCTCGGTGCCAGGTCGGGAGTCTACGGCGGATGAGGAAACAACTCTCACTTAAAAGATTCGAGAAATTCCCGAGTGGCATTTGCCGTGTGGGCCCGGGCGTTGTCGTGAATCAGCAAGATCTTTGAGCCCAACTTTCCCCTGCGCTTGTTTTGTATTGCTCTTCTGAGGTTGTGCAGAGTTTGGCAATACCTTTGAGAGTTTATTGTAGTGCCTCTTTCCAGGAAATCCACAAAAATCACACCTTTTCTGTCCCAAAAGAAGAGGTAACCACGTGGTTGAAGGCGCAGGCGGCCGAATTTTACGACGAAGGAATTTCCAAGCACGTCCATCGCTACGATAAGTGCCTTGATTTAAATGGCAACTATGTAGAAAAGTAGTATTTAAGTGTGGCTTTCATCTGTATATAACAAAAAAAATTCCATTACTTTATTTATTTTTAATTCCAAAACGTAATGTACTTTATGGATAGCCCTCGTATTTTCAGTATAAGACGTCAGAGGTATAAGAACGGTTTTCGCTTGTAACTTTCGACTCTGTAATTTCCCTACCAGGGTCCCTTATCTTAAATTTATACATTTATCCTTCTCTATCACCTATCACCGCGATTACTGCAGCTCAATAACACGCAAACCAGATGTCTTGGCATGTCGCTGAAGAATGGCATAATAATTCTTTTGGTTCATTTTTCTGTCTGCTTTCTTCAAACCTCCGACTTCATTGCCTCTAAAAGATCCCCATTCCACCACAAAACCTCCTCTCTGCTTCACAGTTGCAATTATGCAGTGAGGTTTCAAGTGTACATGGGGGAAATGGCATAAGAATTGACAGAGTTTACTTCCAAATTGGATTCATCAGTGAATAAGACTCTTTCCGAACCCTCTGCTGCCCAAAGTTGGTGTGTCCTAGCCCATTGAATCCTTTTCTTCCTTTTAAAAGGCGCAACAGTGGCTTCCTGGTTGCTACATAACTCTGGAGATTGTTTTCTGCCAGGCGCCGTCTTACTGTTGACTCACTCACTGGTGTATCCCCAGTAGTGTTTAGTTCAGCAGTCCTTTCATGGACAGTTTTGAATCTGTTACGTTTACTGGTCACTACCAAATACTTTTTCTGGCGTTCTGATATTTTCCTGCATGCCTCTTAGCGACGACTATCACCTTAGGAACCTGTATCTCGATGTCGGTGTATAGTCTTGAACTCTTCACTACTCTACGGAAGGATATCTTCAATTTCTTTGGTACTTATCGGACACTGTTGCCTTATTTGGGTAAAATGATTATCTCGTGAATCACAGGGAATCTAGCACTCTGGGACCATTTTCAATTACTTTGGCTGCGTGTCCTCCCTTCATACAAACGAAACGACATCTGAACAGAACTGTAAGCGAAATACCTCTATACAGTCGTGCTGTCTACTGGCACCACGTGAGGACTGTTTGGTCAAGCAATACCAATATGTACCAGTCAGTACGTATATGCACAATAAGTATATGTACTTTGTTTAAGTGTCATTATTAATCTTTGTTTCAGCATACGATTCTGTATTCTAATCCAATAACTCACACATATCGCTCTCACCTTGCTGCGTTGTAATATGCAACATGGTGTTTCCATACTTATGAAGGGTAGTGTAGACTATACTACTCATACTTTCGCTATCTGAAGTCCCTACTAAACAGTCGCCAGAAGACCATGTTAGTATCAATCATCGGAAAAAGAGCTCAATACCTTCATGAAGGATGGTGTACGAGGGCTATTCGGAAAGTAAGGAACTATAGGTCACGAAATGGAAAAAAAGTGAAAATCAAAACTGTTTTATTTGCAACAGTTAGCTACAACCTCCAGCTACTTATCTCCATAGTCGCCGATCCGACTTAAACGTTTGTCGTAGCGTTGTACCAACTTTCCAATACCCTCGTTATAGAAGGCAGTCGCCAGTGCTTTCCGCCAATTCTCTACGCTGTCCTACAGCTCGTTGTCTGTTCCAAAATGTTGTCTTAATAGCCAGCAGTTCATGTGAGCAGAGATGAAACTCAGAGGGAGACAACTACGGGCTGTATTGTGAGTAATCAAACATTTATAATTGAAAACGATGCAGGAGCATGTTCATTGCCCCTGCAGAATGCGGCTGAGAATTGTCTTGAAGAAGAAAACGCACGACAGTTATGTAATGTTGGCTGCATAGCTTCAGGCGAAATTTCTCACCAGGCCCTCATACTTGGCGGGAGACACTACTGTTTTAGGTATCTTTATGTGCTCCCAGTACGCTCAAAACCAAAAAGAACGACGTAACGCGATCGATAGGCGTACTAGAGACGCTGACCAACACAGCTGTGAAAAACTTCATCGGATTTTCACTGTGGTTTCCATTTCGCGACCGATCACTCCTTATTTACCGAATAACCCTCACATAACATTCCGCGCCATACCTTTCTTCTCTGAAGTCCATACCAAACAGTTGCCAGGAGACCCTCAACGGAAAAAAAACAAGTGTCCTTGCTTGCTTTTCGTTTCATAGGCTTTCATAGGCTCCACTCTAGGCTGTCCTGTGCAGTACTCGTCATCTCTCAACTACTACTGTAATTCACGCATGAATTACAACGTACTCCTTCAATAACTTTTACTCTTCACAGTTGCCTGCGCTATCCGTCATGCTTTAGGGTATATGTTCTGTTAGCCTATTCCTTCTTCTAGTCAAGTTGTGACATAAATTTCTTTCCTTCCTAAATTCATTACTTCTATTCCTAAATTCATTATTTATCCGAACAAATCTCATCTTCAGTGTACTTCTGTGGCACCACATTTCAAAAGCATCTAGTCTCTCATTGTCTGAACCGTTTGTATGTCCACATTTGACTTGCATACAAGGTTGCACTACAGACAAATACGAGGACTGTTTGGTCCTATCGGGTGTGAAATGGAAATCACGGTGAAAATACGATGACGTTTTGCACAAACGTGTTAGGCAGTGTCTCTAGTATTCCCGTCGATCGCGTGACGTCATTCTTTTCAGTTCTGAGGCCACAGTGAGAATGTAGTCCGCAGCTCGTGCTCTTGCGGTAGCGTTCTCGCTCCCCGCACGCGGGATCCCGAGTTCGATTCCCGGCGGAGTCAGGGATTTTCTCTGCCTCGAGATGACTGGGTGTTGTGTGTCATTCATCATCATTGACTCGCAAGTCGCCGAAGTGGCGTCAGCTAAAAAGGACTTGCAATTTCGGCGGCCGAACACCCCGCTTGGGGTCTCCCAGTCAACAATGCCGTACGATCATTTCATTTTAGCGAGCATGTAAAGATCCCTAGATAAATAGCGTTCCCGCAAAGTTTGAGGCCCTGGTGAGAGATTTCGCCTGATGTCATGCAGCCAACATAACGTAACTGTCGTGCGTCTCCTTCTTCATGTCAATTCTTGGCCACACTCCACAGGGACAATGAAGATGCGTTTTCGATGGGAAGTATTTGATCACCCAAAATCGAGCCAGCAATTGGCCGCCTGGCATTTCATCTCTGCTCATATGAAACGCTGGCTGCGAAGACAACATTTCGGCACAAACAATGAGCTGTAAACTAACGTAAAAAATTGACATATAGCACAGGTGGCTGCCTTCTTTTACGAGGGTACTGAAAAATCGGTACAACGCTGCGATAAATGACTATGTCGGAGCGACAGCTATACAGAGAAGTAGCTGAAAGGTGTAGCTAACTGTTACAAATCAAACATTTTTGATTTTCACAATGGTTTCCATTTCGTGAACGCTCAGAGCCCTCATAGCAACAGAGGAAACTTCCTACATGTTATGTATAACATCATTGTTTTACCATCCCAAAATTAATTTACTGTATTCCTTTTATTTATAAACAAAATCATATAGAGCGGTAACCTGGCCACTG
Organism: Schistocerca americana; assembly: GCF_021461395.2. Classification (NCBI taxonomy): domain Eukaryota; kingdom Metazoa; phylum Arthropoda; class Insecta; order Orthoptera; family Acrididae; genus Schistocerca; species Schistocerca americana. The sequence continues at coordinate 198,214,637 of NC_060120.1, read as the reverse complement.
TTAGTCTGCCGCCGATATGAGAAATGTTAATGATAGATGAATAAACAACGATACATTTGGAACAGTACAAATTAGGTTCTATAAGCACAAGGATAAATTATATATCTTGTGTACCACTCCTGTGTATGCATTGGAGTAGTATAGTTGTTGCTCTGAACGCATAATTTTTTTGTTCTAAATACCTTGTGCTAAATTATTCTTTTACTAGTCGGTTGGAAGTGTCTAATTTACCTCTTAACATTACGCAATGAATGTAGACACTGAGAAATTTATAGTAAGTTCATCGTGTGGTGACGATCTTTTAATTCGACTTCTTTGTGCTTTGTGTGCTAATATTTCGTCAGATATCCATGTAACAACTAACTCTTAATCGAAACAAAGAAAGGGAATAGTACCGTTATTAGACAGAATGCATGACAAATATGTGTGAACCGAAAACAGGTTAAAATTTGTTTGTAACACAATTTATTTTAATGTTTTATTCCATGGAAACATTCAGATTGGCACAGTTGTGATACGCACATAATTCTCAGTGACGACAGAAAGCAAACGTTTGACGTATGGGTCATCTCTCACACAGGCACACCGAGGTACTCGTAATCCATACCCAGAATGAAGTAGTTGAATGAGGTGTTGTACGGAGCAACGGCGATATTGTAAGGCGAATACAACGGATAGCTGAGAGGTCCGCCGTACCAGATCTCGAATATAAACCCGGACTGCGTGTTGGTGGTGTAGTCGACGGGTATCCTCAGGAGCTGGAGGGGTTCCGCAACTTCTGTGTAGTTGTAGGCGGAGACCACGTGCCACACGCCATCGGAAGTCTGCTGGCTCATGGTGATGTGGATGTCCTGTTGCATAGGGCCCACCGTGTTGTTCTCCAAGTTGCGCAGGTGGGAGCTGAGGTAAAGAGCAGTCACCCTGTACACGTCCTTGTAGGTGTGCGGCGTGTTGAAGATGCCTACGCAGCACTGCGCCTCGCCCACATAGTTCTGTGTATCCCGGAACAGCATCGACACCTTGGGGTAAGCGGCTGCAAACACACATACATGCTCACAAAATGGCATTACTAACGCTAACTATACGCTGTTTGACAGTTGCTAAGAAACAGGGACGTTGTTGGACAGGACTAATCACAGGCTATGATGAACGATATGAAACACAATACATACGTAACAGAGGTGGAGTAGTATGTAGATAACAAAAAATGGTACAGATTTCACCACATAGGGAATGAAGATAACAGACATAGATTATGTGATCAAAAGTATCCGGAAACCGCCAAAAACATACGTTTTTCATATTAGGTGCATTGTGATGCCACCTATTGCCACGTACTCAGTATCAGCGATCTATGTAGTCAATAGACATCGTGAGAGAGCAGAATAGGGCCCTCCGCGTGGACTTCGAATTTGGTCAGGTGATTGGATGTCACTTGTGTCACACGTCTGTACGCGAGATTTCCACACTCCTAAACATCCCTGTGTCCACTGTTTCCGATGTGATATTGAAGTGGAAACGTGACGGGACACATACAGCACAGAAGCGTACAGGCCGACCTCGTCTGTTGACTGATCGCCGACAGTTGAAGAGGATCGTAATGTGTAATATCCACACCATCACACGGGAATTCCAAACTGCATCAGGATCCACTGTAAGTATTATGACAGTTAGGTGGGAGGTGAGAAAACTTGGATTTCATGGTCGAGAGGCTGCTCATAAGCCACAAATCACGCCGGTAAATGCCAAACGACGCCTCGCTTGGTGTAAGGAGCGTAAACATTGGACGATTGAACAGTGCAGAAACGTTGTGTGGACTGACGAATCACAGTGCACAATGTGGCGATCCGGTGTGGGTATGGCGAACAGCCGGTGAACGTCACCTGCCAGCGGGTGTAGTGCCAACAGCAAAATTCAGAGGCTGTGGTGTTATGGTGTGATCGTGTTTTTCATGGAGGGGGCTTGCACCCCTTATTGTTTTGCATGACACTATTACAGCACAAGCCTACATTGATGTACACTCCTGGAAATTGAAATAAGAACACCGTGAATTCATTGTCCCAGGAAGGGGAAACTTTATTGACACATTCCTGGGGTCAGATACATCACATGATCACACTGACAGAACCACAGGCACATAGACACAGGCAACAGAGCATGCACAATGTCGGCACTAGTACAGTGTATATCCACCTTTCGCAGCAATGCAGGCTGCTATTCTCCCACGGAGACGATCGTAGAGATGCTGGATGTAGTCCTGTGGAACGGCTTGCCATGCCATTTCCACCTGGCGCCTCAGTTGGACCAGCGTTCGTGCTGGACGTGCAGACCGCGTGAGACGACGCTTCATCCAGTCCCAAACATGCTCAATGGGGGACAGATCCGGAGATCTTGCTGGCCAGGGTAGTTGACTTACACCTTCTAGAGCACGTTGGGTGGCACGGGATACATGCGGACGTGCATTGTCCTGTTGGAACAGCAAGTTCCCTTGCCGGTCTAGGAATGGTAGAACGATGGGTTCGATGACGGTTTGGATGTACCGTGCACTATTCAGTGTCCCCTCGACGATCACCAGTGGTGTACGGCCAGTGTAGGAGATCGCTCCCCACACCATGATGCCGGGTGTTGGCCCTGTGTGCCTCGGTCGTATGCAGTCCTGATTGTGGCGCTCACCTGCACGGCGCCAAACACGCATACGACCATCATTGGCACCAAGGCAGAAGCGACTCTCATCGCTGAAGACAACACGTCTCCATTCGTCCTTCCATTCACGCCTGTCGCGACTCCACTGGAGGCGGGCTGCACGATGTTGGGGCGTGAGCGGAAGACGGCCTAACGGTGTGCGGGACCGTAGCCCAGCTTCATGGAGACGGTTGCGAATGGTCCTCGCCGATACCCCAGGAGCAACAGTGTCCCTAATTTGCTGGGAAGTGGCGGTGCGGTCCCCCACGGCACTGCGTAGGATCCTACGGTCTTGGCGTGCATCCGTACGTCGCTGCGGTCCGGTCCCAGGTCGACGGGCACGTGCACCTTCCGCCGACCACTGGCGACAACTTCGATGTACTGTGGAGACCTCACGCCCCACGTGTTGAGCAATTCGGCGGTACGTCCACCCGGCCTCCCGCATGCCCACTATACGCCCTCGCTCAAAGTCCGTCAACTGCACATACGGTTCACGTCCACGCTGTCGCGGCATGCTACCAGTGTTAAAGAGTGCGATGGAGCTCCGTATGCCACGGCAAACTGTCTGACACTGACGGCGGCGGTGCACAAATGCTGCGCAGCTAGCGCCATTCGACGGCCAACACCGCGGTTCCTGGTGTGTCCGCTGTGCCGTGCGTGTGATCATTGCTTGTACAGCCCTCTCGCAGTGTCCGGAGCAAGTGTGGTGGGTCTGACACACCGGTGTCAATGTGTTCTTTTTTCCATTTCCAGGAGTGTATTAAACACCTTCTTGTTTCCCACTGTTGAAGAGCAATTCGGGGATGGCGGTTGCATCTTTCAACACGATCGAGCGCCTGTTCATAATGCACGGCGTGTGGCGGAGTGGTTACACGACAATGACATCCCTGTGATGGACTGGCCTGCACAGAGTCCTGACCGGACCTTTGGGATGTTTGAACGCCGACTTCGTGCCAGGCCTCACCGACCCATATCGATACCTGTCCTCAGTGCAGCACTCCGTGAAGAATGGGCTGCCATTCCCCAAGAAACCTTCCAGCACCTGACTGAATCTATGCCTATGAGAGTGGAAGCTGTCGTCATGGCTGAGGGTGGGCCAACACCATATTGAATTCGAGCATTACCAATGGAGGGCGCCACAAACTTGTAAGTCATTTTCAACCAAGTGTCCGGATACGTTTGATCACATAGCGTTCGTAACATTCGTGTTTGACACAGGTCAGATTCGCAACATAAGGTCGATGCCTGACTCTCAGTAAGGAATATGCCCTCCTCGCGCACGAATGCACATTTTTCGCCTTCTATTCATGCTGGGTACCACACTGCTGAGGAGTTCTCGGATGGTATTGTCCCATACCGCTCTCAAGGCAGTATGCATTTCTTCTACGATTCATGTAGAGGGTGTTCATTGAGAAACACGTTTCACCAGAGCATTCCAGGTATGCTCTTTAGGGTTTAGATTTGTGGATTACGCAGACCACATCGTAAGTTCAGTATCTCCAATATCCAGTTACACCGCAGCGGTCCTGTTTGGGCGAGCTTGGTCGTCCATAAAGAGAAAGTCGTGACCAACATTATCTAGAATAATTTCCCTGCAATACCACCGTTCTGGAGCCTTACCTTGTGCAAAGATATGCAGCAGTATTCGGTCACTGTGCGTAATGCCTGCTCACATCATAACGCCTAGGTCATACCGACGACGCTCATGGACACTGTGGAGTGTACGTGTTCCCCTCTCTCCACACTAATCTGTGGCCACAGTCACTTGTCACAGTGAAGCGTGATTCGTCGTAGAACATCACTCTCCACCACCGTTGCAGACCCCAAGCAGCATATACCTAGAACATTTTTTCGACGATGAAGTGATTTAAGTGGGATGCATTTAACATGTTTCCGAGCATACAAATAAGCCTGATTAATTTGCCTAGAAATGGTTTTGGCTGAGACATGTGTACCGGTAGCTGCTGCAACGTTTGCAGCCAGCTGCCTAGGAATGAGACGTCTATCCATTTTCACCACTTAGGCTATGTATCGATCCTCTTGCGGTGTGGTGATTCGTCTAAGGCCACGAGCATGCTTCCGCATGACATTTACACCGGCATCGGCCTTTTTAATCGCGAGATCACGATTTCGGATGCCGCGCGGGATTAGCCAAGCGGTCTGGGGCGCTGCAGTCACAGACTGTGCGGCTTGTCCCGGCGGTGGTTCGAGTCCTCCCTCGGGCATGGGTGTGTGTGTGTTTGTCCTTAGGATAATTAAGGTTAAGTAGTGTGTAAGCTTAGGTACTGATGACCTTAGCAGTTAAGTCCCATAAGATTTCACACACATTTGAATTATTTCGGACTCATTGATTACTGTGGCCACAGTAGTGACACTTTGGCTGGCTTCGAGCCGTCCGGCTGCTCGTCCGCGATCATAAGCACTCAAATGATGTGTTGCAGACTTGTTGCCGTACCACACGGAATGTTGGAGTAATTGGTTCTACAACAACCTTCGTCAAACAGAGTACGGCAAGAACTGTCATATGCATAGAAAATGTTTCTGGATAGGCTTCGCTGCAGCTACCACGTCCAGGTCTCCACATTTTCTCCTGTCATTGATCGGGTGTTCCGTAGCAATTATCGATTGTTCCACGACAATTATCGGTTGTTCCGTAGCAACTGTCAACCAATGAACTTTTCCTTTAAACATTTGACTACAGTTTCTCCCATCAACTGGTTTGGTGGTTAACGAAATAACCACACAAAACCAAAGTTAGAGGTTCCGATGTCCAGAAGACGGTTGAATTTTTCTTGGAAGACAACGTGACTTTCCACCGGTGAGATGCTTTGTCTGTGCGTAATAAAGGCGAATGTTTCTTTGTTCATACTACACGTTGAAGTGTACTTCAGTATATGGCACGTGGATGGTAGAAAGACGAAGGTGTGTCCGCAGTTTTACCTTTATTCGTTCAGTTGCTGTGCTCACCGAAATAACCTGTGCAAACACCTGTCAAACTTTTCGTAATCTCACGACACAAAAAAATTAGTTACCCCCAGGAGGCGTCCCACAGACACCGTGCAACACCGGCTCTAACTTTGACCTCAGTTCACACAGGAAGACATCCTACATCAGGTATGCGATATCTACACGAAGCCCCCAAATTGTGATTAGATTCCTTAGAGCCATCAGATTTGTGTAAATGTTGCGCAACACGGAGAAACTGACACGCAATACATATGATGACCATCCAGTGCCTAAACCAGTCACCTGCATGCAAGAAATACAGTTACTCGTAATGAATTTGTCCCTGTAACGATCTTAATAGACGGCCGTGAATCTGGAAATCAACGTTAGATAGAGGAGGAAAATAAACTAAGTGAGACAGTGGTGACGTCATTTGATACACTTGTGAAGAGACTGCATCTGGAAGGAAGATAGGAATCAGGTGGTGTAGTTACCTGCACACGCTATCAACAACAGCAGAGACACCGTCTGCTTTAACATGATGAACATCTGGATCTCTTGTCTCGACTAAGAAGGGACTGAATGTAGAGCCACGAGCTTGACAACGCTTTTTATACAACTAAGAGAGGCCAATTTTGACGTCAGGTATGCCAGAGTGGCCATCGATAACAATGTGGTAGCTGCGGCAGAGAGTGGAGCGCGTTCACGTGTGAATAACATTTCGTATCTGCCACTGATATCAGAGCATGTCAGATACTTCTTGTTTTTTAGTAATCAAACTTGTGACAGGTTTGATGCGGTCTGACACGAATTCGTGTCTTAATAACATTTTGCGACTGCGCGATTTCAACTTAAAGTGAAACATAACGATCATATTAAGCGAAAGCTAGTTAAACTGTTCCTGTGTTTCAGGAAGCGTGGTAGCTTTTGGCTATTTGGCTACGAAGGCACCCTTGTTTCTCTCCCATATACCAGATACTTCATTACACTTCAACTTATAATATGAGTTAAGGTACACTCGGCTTTATTTCACACACACAAAGCATCTCTCGAATGGAAAGTTACGTTAACAGCCAAAAAATATTTAACCACCTTGTGGACATGGGAACCTGTACCTTCCGTTGTTTGCTGTTATTTTCCTGGCTCCCAACGCGCTTGCTGCTATACTCAGACAATCAGTCATACAATTGCTCAAAAAATTAATAAAATGCAGACAGAAGGGTAGTGTGGAGTGAAAAATTATGTTAACCACACACTAAAACTTTCATTAAGATGCGAAGAAGTTTATTAAACCTTTTGCTTCACTGAATCAACCTAAATATAGCAAGTAAAGCTAATGAATAAACGACAGCAGTACACTTCGTAAGCCAGTTATGGGTCCCAGTGAACTATTGAAAATGTTTCTAAGTTCAACCGAGTCTGTTCACACTGAAAGCTCCACACTAGCTAACCAGTTTAACAATTAGTCGAAAACGATTGTAAACTCGAGGACATGTTTCTAAGTTCAGACACTTTTCACCTTGCTGACTCTTTATGAGTCCACACGACTATGTGCCCGTAGACATCCTAGGGGTGAGCCACCGATCCACGCGTATTTTACAAGTCAGCGATTCGTAAACAAAAAATTTCTGAACAGTTTACAAACGTTACCAAATCATCGTCCATAGATACATACGTTTGCACTGCTCCAGCTCTTGCATACGAATAACTCCGGTCAAGTCAGCCTACGTCCTTCTATGCCCTCGTACAGCGTTTACGAAAATCTCCATACATACATTTACCATACATTCTTAACTACTATTTATCTTACTCTATACACATGTACAACAGATTAGACGGGAATTTTCTCAATTTACCGACATTGTCTTTTTTTTTTTTGGTCCAGTTCACTAGTTAGTTCTGTAATCAAATTCTTGTACGTGTAAGCAAGCGCTGCTCTAGCCTGTTTTGCAGCAAAAAAATTATAAACAAATAGAACTAGCTTCATTTACACATAAATACCTAAGTAAATATCTAAACTCGTATTCTGCTGCTACTTTCATTATTTTATTAATCATACTGCGTAAAAAAGGCCGTTTTATGTTCAGAATACATATACGAACACGTAGTTTAAAATCAACATAAATAAATATTAAATGTTGTTCGTTGGTAAGCGCATCATTTAGAACTGCTCGACTGATCTGATTATTTTTTTTAAGTTTTCAACATTTCGCGACCCTGTCAGCTACTGTATAAATATTAATTATAAATTAACAATAGCCTCAGTTGCAAATGAGGCTGTTGTTAATTTAAAATTAATTTTTTAAGTGTTCGTAATAGTCAGAATAAAGTTTTAGTGAAAAAAATTGGAAAAGTTGCCGAAAAAATGGAAAATTCGGGAAAACCTGAAAGTGTTTTTTTCTACGAAACTTTTGTATGAATTCAAGACCATAATCCACGATTCGAACGAAGGATACGCGTAATTCTTTTTTGTTTTGTTCGTTATGGTCCTGGAAAAGGTATGAGGAAAAATTCAGGAAAATTAGAAGGGAAAGTCGGAAAATCAAAAATCGTAAGTTTCGTATAAATGTTCGGCCATAGCTGACTATAAGGAACTATGTATTTGGTTGATTCTTCCTTACTGTGTTCGCTATGCTCCCGGGATGGAAATTACTCCATTGAATGTTTTCAGTTGAAACAAAACCTGTGGAAGATCTAGACAAAAATTTGGGAAAACGCGTTCCATCCTAAATTAAAATACCCAATTCCGATTTATTTCGTTACTACGTGCGCAAATGTAGTTTGACAGCTGACAGCCAAATTGTGAATTGTGAAGTGACAGACAGGTATACAGTAACAACGAAGTGAATCAGTTGTTCGTTTTAATTGGACTGCGATTAGTCGCATCGCACATTGTGTCGCAATCGACACTATTTGAATTGAAGTGACACTATTTAATCACATTGCGATGCAGACAGTAAGATGGAGCAAGTTATGCCTCAGAACCCACAACGCTACAAACCAAATGAATTTTGGATGTGATCGGACTGCAGTGCAACGAGATGAAGGAAATTAAATTGAATGGAATCGATTTCCACAAACACTTTCAGCACTTACACAAGAAGAAAGAGAAAATGCGAACGGATGTGATATCCATCGAATGCGACGTCATCGATCAGTTAAAGCCAACAATGAATTTGTGACAAACAAATGTTGCGTTGAATACTCATCGAGCTGCATTCCGTTACGGCGTGACAATGGATTATAGTGCAGACCAATCCGTTCTAGTGGATTGATGATCGTTGCGTGCGCACATTATAAGGTACTGAAATACGTAAACGAGAACCGTGGACTGCGTTGCAAATTGGCGCCATTGGTCCCGCCTCCAGAGCCATTGCGCTCATTGCTTGCTGGAAAAGTAATAGATTCCTCCCATTACCTAACACAAATCCAGAAATACAGCAGTTGCTTTCAAATTACTTCATTTGGCGCAACAAATGCGTGAGAACGCAGTTTGCTTATGAATTTCCCATCGGCGTACTTCTGAATGTATTCCTCCCCAAATCGAATATCCATGGCCACAATAGTTAATAGATATAGAAATACGTTTTTTTCTAATTTTTACTTTGTTTACACATTTCCAACGGCTTTTCACAAATTCACACAAAACTATCACAAAAAAATTTATTGGAATTTGGACAGGACAATGTCCCTTGTGTCAGCTAGTGAACAGTGTTTGTTAAGTTCGACAAGGATGTTCCGATAGATATTCGTGAGCCCTGTCCGTGGACACAATAAAAGAAGTCACGCTAGGCATTGGGAGATACTAATTTTTAAAGTTGTGACGCTACAACGCAGTCCTTCTTATGAATTTTTACGCATACTTAACACATGAAACTGTTTGTATACGATGTATTGTCTAGTGTAAATATGTATTGTAAATACTATGTTTAAATTATGTAATATTTAACACTGGCAAGTCAGGGCATATTTAGTTAACGTTGAAATCAGAAAGATTGTTTTGTCGCGTCTCTGGGCGCGGGAGCGCGCCAGCAGGCAGTAGTAGCAGTGACGCCGTGCTCGGAGTAAGACGTACAGTCGAGTGCTGCTAGTCCTAGCTGTGTTACATCTAACGGCTAGTGTGTGGATCTAAGTAATGGTCGGCATATCTGGAAGCATGGCCGGGCAAGTTATTATGGACTAATGGGCACGGTGCTGAAGAAACGAGGACTTAAATGTGAAGCGCACTGTGGGCCCAAGTCGTAACAGTAAAAGCCCACTGCCACGTTGTGTCGCCGCTGTGGACTTCCGTCGATCCACCGACAACGAGGGAAGTAAGATCTACGTAATTTTCGTAGGATAAAATTGTAGAAGGCTTGCCAGTGGCTGTGCTTTTCTCTGAAGTTGAACAATTAATAACAAGCACTTTATAATCGAAGTGTTCCAGTTACATTCCACCCGACAATAACACCAAGTAGGTTCCTCCCAATCCTTACCTTATTGAACCGAGCGTGTCACGCCATTATCAAGAGAAAATATGTTAATTAACAAATTATTTGCATAGACGGTGATGAGTAAATTTCAGACTGGTTATCGTAGTTAATTGTTGCTCTTAATAAGCTTACGCCAACCGTAGTAACGTAATAAGAGACTGAAGTAATAAATTTGATTATTAAGATTTATTTCAATGCATTTTCAGCTGAAGTTAATTCAAGGGTATTTCATGAAACTATAAAGCTCATTCCACCTGACAATCCCCCAATTAATGAATTATTATCATTCAAACATAGTTAATCAATTATTGGCAATATATTTCATTTATCAGTAGATTAAACTGTGCAAAGTACCTCATTTTAAAGACAGAATGACAGTCCATTATTCAAAATCTCGATAGATAATTATCTGTGTTGTCAGCATTGCACTTAGCTGACAAATAATGAACAAAATAAGTGTAGTTAGATTGTTATGACATTGTTTTATATGACTACTGAGCCTCACACAGCACTTACTTAAAAGTTCCCGTTCCACCTGCTGCGCTACAAACAGGTAAACTTTATATTTGACACAATTATTCACGTACTCAACAGTACTGTTGCTCATCAGTTCAGCTGGTGACCGATTTTTTAATTGCTTTTACAACTTAATCATTTCTCTCGGCAAAATTTCCACTGCCAAAATTCATTTCCAAATTATTTCCATTATTTCATTTACCGATCGTTATTGAATGAAATTACTCATTCAATAACGATCAAGTTATAACGTCTCCTGTTTCCCCGCGGAATAATCATTATTTACTTCGGATTCCTTATCCCGACGCGGGTCAAAATTCATAATTCACGGTCATTGTTAACTTGTAATTTCGTAAATCCCGGGAAGCAGTGGGGTGTTATAAAGTTCACTTCCACTGTAAAACCTCTGATAAAGAATAATTTAAAAACAATCTGCTACATTGATGGAGGAGGCGCTTTCCTGTTCGCACATGCCAGGACGCTCCCCTCCCCCCCCCCCTCCCGCCCTTTATTTCCTCACCCTAGAGCTGCCAAATACATGCGCACTCAGTAACGTCTGTTCTTCAAAGTTTTGGCTCGCTGTTTCGTCACAAAACCCTCACCTGCCACACCATATACGCATAGTGTAGCAAGTAGCACCAAACACTAATAACTGTGTCAATGTATCTCCAACAAAAATAATCTCCATATTCTACACAGAAGGAAAAATTAAAGTTCAGAGAAACTTATCCGGCTGTAGTCCTGCTAATCTATTTGGCAGCATTTTTCTACCTTAACCTTTATTTTACAACATTTATAAACATATGTGTGTTTCTGTGTGAACGAAAAAGTAAGTACATATCTTTTAAGAAAAGCGTAACAGCAAATTTGAACGTAATAAACTAATTACTGTAGCCTCCCGTATTTATGTGTATATAATATGTCTGGTAAACACAATAAATAAACAAAAATTAGCCTTTCTTGATCAAAGTACCATAACAAATTTCTTAAAATTATTGCTTATCAGTGAAAGGTATGTGCTAAGGTCCGATCAGGGTAGATTCAGGAAATAAAGTCGGTAGTTGCCAACCGCAAGGTGCAATGGGTATAATATCTTTGAGTAGGAGGACCTTTGATGGTTAAGAGAGCCGGGCGTGTGCAGTAAAAAACTCGCGAGTCGCAGCTAGGTGCCCGGAGGAAGCAGACGTGTGGTGACAGCTTTAAGGTAGGACACGCGCTCGCTGCGCAGTTACACTGAGCAAACTTTAGCGCAAAAAGGAGAGAGGATATATAATGATTTCAAAAATGGGTTTTTGTTAAATTATGTTCACAGTTAGGATTTGTATGTCCAAGGTTTGACGCAGTAAGCGTTTTATAAAATTTTTTGTAAGAGTGATTCGTGCTACAAAAATGTTGGAAATGGTAGGTTTTATGTGTGACTTAAAATTTTAACAATATATATATTGTGATCAACAATACGTTTAAATCTAACAGCCTGAATCATAATCCACATCCTTTGCCTGTACTGAATATGAAAATGAGTAGTAAAGTAAAGTTATCCACCAATGAAAGAAAGTAAAGAAAATGAAGCCTCTAGGCAAAATGTATGTGCAGTTCATGGTTTGAAATCGATTTTGGTATAACTAAAGTTATCGGAGCAAAGTTATTTCAAATAGAAAATTTTATGCCATTGCACAACTGACATTATTCAAGGCAAGATATAATTTCTTTAAGTAAACATCAGGGCCAAAAGTTAATTTTTCAGTAGCATCTTAATGCCATTGCACAAACGGCATTATTATCTTAAACTTGAATGCTGAGTCAAACACATGTTGCGTTACTGGCAAAATGGAGGAGTGCAAGAAACAAGTTTGCAGGTGCAGTCAGATGCAGGTTTGTTGAATAATTAATTTGGAACAATTTTATCATTGATACTTTCACCAATTAATAAGGAAACAATTTCGGTTGGATACTTTCACTTGGCGACTTCCTGTGTGGTGACGTTCTTGGATATATTTTCCGTAACTGTGGACTTTGTTTTCGAGCATTCCTTTCGCCACCACTGTTTCAGCTGTGCGCTGCGTTGCTAGTTGCCTAATATTGCGTTTGCTGCTACGCTTGTGAATAGCTGCTTTTAGCTCTGCTTCTACTGATTTTATGTGTCTATTCTAATTCTTTTACTTTTTGTGTACAAAATACCGTCTTGTGAATTACGACCATTTTGAATTTTTGGCCGCCATATTGTCTCCCTCAAGATGTCCAAAACAAATCGACAGGGTGATAAATTACAATACGCAATTCCTCAAAATCTCGTAAGCAACAACATCCAGATAATGAACCTAGGTTTGTCATGTAATCCTCCTACCTCACAAGCTGATCAGGAATTTGACAACACTGCTGCGGCAAGTAATGACGCCACAGAGTCACAAAATTCCGCATCGGTTCCTCTTCTGCCTTCAGATTCTCAGAACGTAGTAAGCCAATTAGAAACAGTTTCCCATGACTCGTTCATGTTAATTCAATCTTCACAAAGCCATGTGGTTGATTCCGACAGCCAATTTCTCTTGCAATATTCTTCCACAGACAGAGAAATTGCTCCATCTGAGAATCTCAAACAGCTTTTAGCAACCCTCCCCAGCAATATGAGCCGCAACACCCAAATCCTAAGGTGATATCCCCAGCTCTAGTTGAAGATAAATTAGATCATTTTCTTGGACTACTGAGCGAACGTGACGCAAAGAGTGATGAACAATTTGCTCAATACCGTGCAGACCATGCAGAACGTGACAACAGATTAGCAGGACGATTAGACGCTTTGTGTGCTGACAACGCAAAACGTGATGAATACCTTACCGGTAACATTCCGAAATTAACCCAAACTATCGACACATTTAAAGACGTAACTGACAATAAATTACAGGATATTATTGAAACGCATAAGCGCGACGTTACTGCCCTTAGGGACAGAATCAATGCACTACTTCCATCTGAGTCTATTGAAAAGTTGCTACGAACGTCTGCTGCTCATTCTGAGCACATACAGGTCTTAGAATCATGTACCGAATCCCTTTGGCCGCGCCGGCCGGAGTGGCCGCGCGGTTAAAGGCGCTAAAGTCTGGAACCGCACGACCACTACGGTCGCAGGTTCGAATCCTGCCTCGGGCATGGATGTGTGTGATGTCCTTAGGTTAGTTAGGTTTAAGTAATTCTAAGTTCTAGAGGACTTATGACCACAGCAGTTGAGTCCCACAGTGCTCAGAGCCATTTTGAACCTTTGGCCGCTCTGTCGTCGCAGACCGCAGCTCATCTCCGTCGGATATACTGGAGTTACGTGTGCTGTCATCCTTCTCTCGCCTTCTGGTAGCCGCTTGCCGAGTCTCCGAACTCTCCGTACATCATTTATGTCATCGCCCCGGTGAAAGTAGTCTGTCTGTCGTACCTGGGCGACCTCGACCGCACCCGCCGCCAGTTGGGTTATTTGCCGGCCGTTCACCTCCCATGTTACATCGGGCAGTGAAGCACGTCAGTCTCGCCTCTCTAGTCTCAACTACTGGCGTGTGTGTAATTCTGCACAGTCCTCAAAGCCAGTCTCGGTTCACAATTGTACGCTAGAGTGATAAAAGTCATGTGATGCCTCATATATCGTGTCGGACCTTCTTTTTCCGGGCGTAGTGCAAAAACTAGACACAGCATTGACTCACTCATTGGAAGTACCCCGCAGAAATATTGAGCCATCGTGCCATTATAGCCGTCCATTACTACAAAAGGGTTTCCGGGACAGGATCTTGTGACCCGTTGATTACGTCCCATACATGTTCGATGGCCTTCATGCCGGCCAGTCAGGGTGGTCAAATCATTCGCTCGAACTGTCCAACATGTTCTTCAAACCAAAATCGAATAACTGTACCCCAGTGAAATGGTGCATTGTCATCCAAAAAAATTCCATCGTTGTTTCGGAGAATGACGTCCATGAACGGCTGTAAACGCTCTCCAAGTAGCAGAACATAATAGTTTCTAGCCAATGATCGGTTCAGTTGCACCATAGGGCCAAATTAATTCCATATGAACACAGCCCACACCATTATGGAGCACCACCTGCTTACACAGTGCCTTGTTGACAACTTGGGGCCATGGCTTCGTTGGGTCTGCGCGACATTCGAACCGTATCATCAGCCCTTGACAACTACAGTTGGAAGTCATCTAACCAGGTCATGGTTTTCAAGTCGTCTAGGGTCCAACAGACGTGGTCACGAGGCCAGGAGAGGCGCTGCAGGCGATCTCGTGTTGTTAGCAAGGTACTCGCGTAGGTCGCCTGCTCCCATAGCCCATTTACGCCAAGTTTTGCCGCACTGTACGAACGACGGATACGTTCGTCGTACGTCCTACATTGGTTTCTGCAGCTATATCTCGGAGAGCTGCTTGTCTGTTAGCACTGACAGCTCTATGCAAACGCTGCTGCTCTCGGACTTGGCCGAGCGGTTCTAGGCGCTTCAGTCTGTAACCAAGCGACCACTACTGTCGCAAGTTCGAATCCTGCCTCGGGCAAGGATGTGTGTGATGTCCGTAGGTTAGTTAGGTTTAAGTAGTTCTAAGTTCTAGGGGACTGATGACCTCAGATGTTAAGTCCCATAGTGCTCAGAGCCATTTGAACCAGCTGTCGGACGTTAAGTGAAGGTCGTTGGCCATTGCTTTGTCCATGGTGAGAGGTAATGGTTAAAATATGGTATTTTCGGCACACTACTGACAGCATGGATCTAAGAATATTGAATTCCCTAACGATTACCGCATTCAGAGTTTGTCAGTTACCGTCGTGCGACCATAATCACTTCGGACAACTTTTCACATGAATGACCTGAGTACAAATAACAGCTCCGCCAATGCACTGTCCTTTATTCCTTTGTGCACGCGATCCTACCGCCATCTGTATATACGCATATCGCTATCCGATAACTTCTGTCGCCTGAGTGTATTACAGTATTACGTACAACCTAGTGAATATCTTCGTGAGAATGACTACGCAAATATTGGGTACTCTAACAGGAGGCAGTACATTTAAAAATGAGCACTAATTCAGGTCCAAGTGTAATGTTAAGCAATATAAAATATACAAACTTCTTTAAAACATCAAAAATTTCATGACTTTCGCAAACAGGTGTATTTATTATTGCTTTTATAATTGGCTGACTGTGCCGCTAATGGCAACGTGATCCTTGCATCATTTGAATCACGCGAGTTTAGTGTAGGTGAAGTGTGGGTTTAGTACAAGGTTAATGGGTTGTTAGTTTATCGGTATTGATCCACATTCTACTCATGCCATGCCTTAAGTGTAACACTCTTGGTTAAATTGCATGCGTATTAAACCTACTTATTTAGGTAGATCATGAAAATAAACTACAATATATAAAGATTAATTAAACAAATTAAGATATTGGTATACATTTAAGGTTTTCCACTGTAGGATGGTACCATCCATACGAGTCTATTCGCCATTGTTCATCCTTATTTCATAGAATATCTCCTTCATTAGAGCTTCATACGTTGCAAGGTTTATCTGGCGACAAAAATCTCACAAGACAAAAACAATATCCTACTACGAATTATACATATCAAGCTATTCTATGACTTTAAAGTTGCTGTATCTGAAACCGAACTGAGATGCTCGTCATGTTACCTTGTACTCCTCTTGGAAGACCAGCGGCCTGAGCTGGCGAGGCGAGCGCATCGCTGCTGTTGCGCGCTTCGCTTACTCGGCCGTTGAGAGCTCGTGAAGAGGTTTTCTGTGCTGTGGGCGCTGCGGAGAGCAAATTGTCGTGCGTTGTTTTGACAACAAATTGTCGTGTTCCGCGCCTCGCAGCATGGGAAAGAAGGGTGCGCAGAGGAAACCTGCCGCTACGAAGGGTCCTTCGGTTGTGCGACTCACTGAGTCTGCCGACCGTGCAAGGAACTCCTGTGAAGACGAGTCGCGGCCTGTCCCCCCTTTGTACGTCAAGTGCAAAGGCGGGTGGACAGCGCTGTTCGACACCATGACGAAATGCGCTCGGAACGAGGTGGTCTACGAGTCTGTCGATACAGACTCGCTGATCTGCGTTCGAGCCGCAAACGTGGCCGACCACAGGGCGATCAAGGTCGCAGTGGCCGACCACATCGTCGACGCGCCGCCGGCGCGTGAGAAGGCACCTTCCGTAGGAAGGATGAAGACGACTAAGGCACTCCTCAGGGGGTTGCCTTGGTGCTGTGACGAGGCAGCGGTCCGGGAAGGGCTGCTGCGAGCCGGGTTTGGTAATGCAGCCGCAAGGTTGCACAGCCGGACCAACAGGAAGAGGGCGCCGCTCTATGCCGTGACCGTGCAAACGGTCGACGGCGGGAGCGACATCTTCGACATGCGGAAGTTGCTGGGCATCCCGGTTACGACGGAGGCTCTCCCGACCGCCATGGATCCTCAGCCCCAGTGCTTCAGGTGCCAGGGCGAGGGCCATGTTGCGAAGTACTGCCGCAACGCGGCGCGGTGCGTCAAGTGCTCAGGTGAGCACGACAGCCGCGCCTGCGACCGCGGCAGCAACGCTCTGCCGACTTGTGTCCGGTGTGGCGGCCCGCTCGTCGCCAGCTGGCGCGGTTGCGCGGCTTTCTCTAGCCGCAGCCGTGCCGGGGGCGGCGAAGCGGCCGCGGCCGCACCGACGCAGCAGCAGAAGAGAAGACGACGTCGGAAACGGCGTAGGGCGGAGAACAGCCCGGTGCAGCTGAGGGACGGCGCAGCAGCAGATCCACCTGCCAGGGGCGGGGACGGCCGCTCGGAAACGGGCCGCCAGGACGCAGCTCGCCCTCCCGCGAAGAGATGTGACCTCGAGCTCGGCATCGCCGTGAAGGAGGCCACAGCAGCCCTCAAAGCCGTAATGGCGGTGGAGAGGGCTGCCTTCGCAGCCGCCGTGGCTGCAGAGAAGGAAGAGGCCTTGAGGCAACTGCGTGCAGTCTTCGCCCAAGGCCTCAGTGCAGTCGTACCTGAGAACACTCCTGCGACCTCGCAGAAGGACGTTCGCGCGCCTGTCCCAGCGGTTGCCCCAGCAGCACCGCAGGTGAAAGGTGCAAAGAAGAAAACCGCCAGGGCAGTCTTCATCGCGCAAGCGTCGCCGCGCTGCCGCGCCGAACTTTTGTGTTACAGGGAGTAAGCCACTGCGGCCGGCCCAGGAGACAACGAGGGAGCCCAGCCGCGGCACCGGACTGACCCAGCGAACGACCACGCAGTACATGGGTAACGTTGCACGATACCTCACGCTAACCCCCCTCACCTTGCATGCTCTGTCGCAGCTAGCAAACCGCTACTGCTCTTACTTCCCGTCCTACTGTCGCAGAGATTTTTTTCCCTTGGCGCTGGCCTTGGCACTTTTTTTCCTCTGCTCTTACAACCGCTACCCTTCGATCGCTTTCGACCACTACTATCTCCTGATGGACCATGTTAATGAGTAGCCTTACCCAGACGCATGGATAACATCACAGCCTGCATCCTGTGACGCCTTGATTCAAAACTAACATGCATACGGAGGTGACAGTAGAACTTTTGTGTTGGTCACCACGTTGGTGCGGGCGTGGAGGGGCCCCATCCTTAATTTAATTTCCTCTTGAAACATGTCTGTGTACGAGTAATTTATACTTTACTTTCCCTTTGTCGTTATAATATAAGCACAGAGTTCTGTATAATCTTTGGCGTAATTCTTTTTAATTAATAAGTTTTTATCCATTTTGTTTCCTCTCTCACCAGTGTGCCATTTAAACACGAAAACGAAAAATGTTCACCTTTAAGAGTAGCTACATGTCTCAATCCTTACATCAGCACGAACCAAAATATCCCGCTATTCACAATCGGCGTCAAACACAGTTCTGGGCTCCCTTCTTAAGACCACTTGCACTATTCCTCACGCTAAATTTAGACAACATGATAGACGTACAGGTTTCTGCGTGGGAATAGGAGAATGAAAACATATAAAGTGAATCATAGTCAATAATCAAACATAATAATTATACACAAATAATCGTTGTTGTTGTTGTGGTCTCCAGTCCCAAGTCTGGTTTAATGCAGCTCTCCACGCTACTCTATCCTGTGCAGCCCTCTTCATCTCCCAGTAACTACTGCAACCTACATCCTTCTGAATCTGCTTACTGTATTCATCTCTTGGTCTCCCTCTACGATTTTTACCCTCCACGCTGCCCTCCAGTACTAAATTGGTGATCCCTTGATGCCTCAGGATGTGTCCTACCGACCTGTCCTTTCTATTAGTCAGGTTGTGCCGCAAATTTCTCTTCTCTCAAATTCTACTCAGCACCTCCTCATTAGTTACACGACCTACCCATCTAATCTTCAGCATTCTTCTGTAGTACCACACCTCAAAGGCTTCTATTCTCTTCATGTCTAAACCATTTATCGTCCATGTTTCACTTCCGTACTTGGCTACAATCCGTACAAATACTTTGAGAAAGGACGTCCTGACACATCAATAATTATGCACAAATAACCACACACAACTGACACACAAATAGGCATGACCATGATTAACCAACTTATTCTAATTGAGGAAGGAGAAGCACACAGCAGTTAGTTTCTATCCCATTAGCTTTTATTATTCTTCTAAATCTAGAGTTAGGCTATAAATAGTTAACTTCAATGCATTTTAACTACAGCTTAACAGACTCGCGGCAGTACCTGTCACCATATGTTCTTAAAGGTGTGTAAGCAGAAGGAAAACATATCACCTTTCTGTTGAATATACACCTGTAACAACATGTTGTGACATTTACTGCAGCGAGTTTATTGAATTGTACCTCAAATGCACTGAAAGGAAATTTTGGAAGTTTGTGGTAAGGTCTTACGGGACCAAACTGCTGAGGTCATCGGTCCCTAAGCTTACACACTACTTAATTTAACTTAAACTGACTTACTCTAAGGACAACACACACACACCCATGCCCGAGGGAGGACTCGAACCTCCAACGGGGGGGAATGCACTGAAGATGGCTATTTATAGCCTAAATCTAGATTTTCAAGAATAACAAAAACTAATTGGGACCTCGACTGACTGCTGTGTGTCTCTCCTACTTGATAATCTACGGTCGATGTGCACGAAGGTTCCTTTAGAATCAAAGTTGATTATTCTAATTAATACTAACGGCAACAACCTTTCCTGAAATTCTTTTCACTGTGTCGTGATGTATTACTTGTAACTCTTACTTAATACCACTTATTCTAATTACTTAAGTACTAAATATAATCCCAAACAAAACACAGCAAGATGCTCCCTTTTCTCTACGAATAATTCTGTGTGTCTGATCTTCAAATGGCGCTCAGTGTCCGCAGGCGAGCACTTAAATCTTGTTCTATGTACTACCACTCTCTCGGTTCGTGATTTGCATGACTGAATTGTTTATTTTCTCACGTTCGTGCTCCCTACCGCTGCGTACAGAATCGCCTTCGTCATCTCTCTTCTCTCTAATAGCACTCTACACGCCAGATTTCTTCTAGCCGTCTCTTAAGTTCATCCACGATCTGTTTCTTCTGACCGGTTAGGTCCCAACAATATCTCCTAGTCAGCTTCACCTGGCACGACCAAATGATTTCGGTATTGGAGATTGGTTCGTCGAGACAAATGTTCTCCTTGCCTAGCTCTTTAAGTAATAGGAGTAAGTTCCAGAATCTCGTCTCTCTTATAGCGCATAAACTTAACATTTTTTTGTTTAATC
The DNA here is from genome assembly GCF_021461395.2 of Schistocerca americana. Taxonomy (NCBI): domain Eukaryota; kingdom Metazoa; phylum Arthropoda; class Insecta; order Orthoptera; family Acrididae; genus Schistocerca; species Schistocerca americana. The sequence continues at coordinate 198,194,316 of NC_060120.1, read as the reverse complement.
ACGTTTTGAGGCTTTTATGACCAGTAGATCTCCAGAAGTTTATCGCTGAAAGCCACTAACTTTAAGCATTTCTTAATAACTCGGAGTAGTCTATCCAGTGCCTCTGTGTCTAGGTGCGTCATCACATAATCTAGGCGACAGGGTTCTGAAGTTTTGGGAGCAAAGCAATTGTCGAATTGTCTCACCCAGACCACCGGATGTACTGATGTGCCATCCTGTTTGAAAATATATGGGAATGTGTAGGCCTCTTTGTCCCGCATTTCCTTTCCTCGTGACATTTCTTCTATTCCTGTCTCATGATTTCGACCGTTCGCATCTTACCATTATCTACAAGGCTAACCCAAACGCCATTAACAATTGATTTTGTACTGCAAGTTTGGTTTGCATTTTTGTTCATGGCCTGCTCACAATATACTAGCCTAACGTCATCTATTCTTTCCTCTAATGCACATAGACTTTGTGTCTGGAATTGAAGAGTGTCCGCGTGCGACTTTCCTGCCTTCTTGTTCTAAAGATGGTTGGCTTTGTTCTGCAGTTGTTTGAGTGCAGGGAGCAACCGTATTACCCTGTATTCTATCTTGGTCTTCACGTGTGTGCTGCTTAGACCAGCATGCCTTTTTCGTATCGCTTCTGCTGTTTTTCAGGGTTTTTACCTGTAATCGGTGCATGGGCCCTTATAATTTTGTCTTTTATAATCTTAGAGTTGGCCGATACATGTCAGCTCGTCTCTCTTTCCGTGTCACTTCTCCAATCTTTCGACTCTACTGCCCATTTCATTATCACCTGACTATTCTTCTCAGTGTTCTTACAATCTTCTTTCGCTTCCATTGCTACTCTCCTCGCTTGTTGCGCATCGTTCTTCGCCTCCTGACCATTTTCTTCGTTTCCTCCGCGATTTTCAGAATTCCCTACGCAAGGGTTGCTACGTATAAGATGTCCTTAAGTTCTTTCGGTATCTTTCCTCCTATGTCCTTATTTTCCATCCGCATTGCTTGCAAAAACTTTGTGATCTTAAAATTATCATCTCTAGCTCATTACTTCTGTCTTCCGAAGATGAAGTGAATATAATGGAGTAACATCTCTCGCTGGTTCGTATAACGTCCTGCTCTCTCTTCTTCTTCATAATTGCAAATGTCGTCAATGTTTGCGCATTTCCTTTCCTCCTCTTGTTGTCCTCAATTATAATTCTTCACATCTGTTTTCTAATCGGTTTGACCGTGGTACTCGACTCGTTAATTACTCCCTTATCTTTGCCGTGGCAACGGTCTTGCCACAGTAGATACACCGGTTCCCGCCAGATCACCAAAGTTAAGCACTGTCGGGCGTGGCCAGCACTTGGATGGGTGACCATCCGGGCCGCCATGCGCTGTTGCCATTTTTCGGGGTGCACTCAGCCTCGTGATGTCAACTGAGGAGCTACTCGACCGAATAGTAGCGGCTCCGGTCATAGAAAACCATCATAACGACCGGGAGAGCGGTATGCTGACCCCACGCCCCTCCTATCCGCATCCTCATCTAAGGATGACACGGCGGTCGGATGGTCCCGATGGGCCACTTGTGGCCTGAAGACGGAGTGCTGCTTTATCTTTACCGTGACCAGCAATAACAGAACGATCACTTTTATTTTCTTTATCGCCCAGAACATTTTCCTTATTCAAAGTATTTGTCTCGCTTGTAGCGTTTTCCTCGTTTGTATCATGGCCCGGTAGCGTCAGCACATCGTCCTGACAATCTACAGCATTATCCGTTTTCTGACACATGCGGCCACCAATAATTTCATCCTTCTCATCGTTTATGCAATGAACACCCTTCATCTCTGAGCAGTACGTGTCAGGTATCATCTGGTTGTTCACTCCTTTCAGGAAATTGTATCTCATTGTGTATGCCCAAATTACGCAATTGGGATGACGAATATTATGAATACAAAAGATTTGTACTGATATGTTCACACTTTGCTTCAGTGGTACAAAATACGACATTTACGACGAGGCAGATTCACTGTCCTTATATTGTAAGGTTACTGTGGTCTTCTTGTTTGCTGCTATAATTCAGTTTGGCGTGAAACATTTCGATCTCGCCTTGACTTCTAAACAACCGTAAATCTGTTTCCTCAAAAAACATACTCCTGTTACTCCTCACACTTATGATTCGTCTGTGATCTCCCAGACGCTGATTCCGTCTCAGCACTCTGGATGTAAGGATTTCTGGTACAAATACGACACAAAAACACTATAAAATTCTTTACCACTACTAACTTTTCCTTTAATTCATATTGTTCATCAACTCAACTTTATATCTCTCACAGCTCTCATCATTTCTCCCTCCTTGTACGTAACCAAGTACAACTCACATTTCCTGTGCCGAGTGACCATACTGTCTGCACGTTGTACGAAGTTCCAGTTTTGCTTGATTACACGACACGTCGTGGCCAGTCAGACTACACTGACAATGAGTAAATTTGGTAGGACGTAGATTATCTGCTGATAGTGAGTTCCCCTTGAACTGGCTCAAATCTGGTAGAGCAGTCTCATAAACTAACCTGACGTGAAATACTGGATATTGTGACATAATCTTTCTACTAACACACCCGCGAAAGAATGACGCTCCTCAAAACAACAACAAAAAGTTCTTATAAGGTTTTCTAGTTTCCTGCACACATTCAATCGTATTCGTATGACATTTGCACACACAGAAAACCCTTACTAAACTTCACAACGCTGATATGCAACGCCAGTAAACAAGGTATGAAACAAAACTTATGATACAGTGAACACGAAGCTAAAAGAAATCGAATTACATGTGTTAGTTATTAGCGCCAGTAAAGTACTGTAAACCATCACGGTAATATGTATTGTCTTTTGCCAAGTTACTTAAAGAGAACGCGAAATCAGTTTAAGACTTGAAATAAAAAGTGCTCTCAGCATTCTTCTGTATGCCTAGCCCAATAATGTATAAATTGCTCAAACTGCCACGAATGAAAATGCAATAAGAAAGGCAATCAAATGATAGTATCTACATGTACATCTGGGTCTATATATACATAGATACTCGCAAGCCACCGTACGGTACGTGGCAGAGGGTATCCTGTACCACTAATATTCAATTCCTTTCCTGTTCCACTCGCAGAGTGAGGGAAAAGTAGTGTCTGTATGCCTCCTTTTGAGCCCTAATCTTATCTCCGTGGTCCTTACGTGCATTTTCGTTGGCCGCCGTAGAATCGTTGGGCAGTCACCTTTTTTTTTTTTCAAATGCCGGTTCAATAAAGCTTCTAGATAGTGTTTCTCGAAAATAACCTCGCCTTCCCTCCAGCGATTCCTATTTGAGTTCCCGAAACATCTCTGTAACACTTACCTGTTGTTAGAACCTACGGGAAACAAATGTAGCACACCGCCTCTGAATTGCTTCGATGTCTTCGTTCAATCCTACCTGCTACGGATCCCGAACACTCGAGTAGTACTCAAGAGAAGGTCGCACCAGCGTTCCATATGCGTTCTCCTTTACAGGTAAACTACTCTTTCCTAAAATTCTCCCAATAAACCGAAGTCGACAGCTTCTCTATCACAGCTATCACATCCTCGTTCCATTTCATATCGCTTTGCAACCTTACTGCCAGATATTTACACGAATTTGTCAACCAGGCCATTAGTAATACCGTAGCCGAACATTACAGGTTTGTTCTTCCTACTCATTCCCATTAACTTACATTTTTCCACATTGAGGGCTAGCTGCCATTCATCAGACCAACTTAACTTTTTGTCTAAGTCGTCTTGTATCTTCCTACAGTCACTCAACTTCTGCACCTTACCGTGCACCACGGTATCATTAGCAAACAACCGCAGATTGATGCCCACCCTGTCCGCCAAATCATTTATGATTATAGACAACAACAGGAGTCCTATTACACTTCTCTAGGTCACTCCTGACGATATCCTTGTCTCTGACGAACACTTGTCGACGAGGACAACATACCGGGTTCTATTGTTTAAGAAGTCCTCGAGCCACTCAAGTATCTGTGAACTTATTCCATATGCTCGTACCTTCGTTAACAGCCTGCAATGGGGCACCGTGTCAAATGCTTTCCGAAAATCTAGAAATAAGAAATCTATCTGTTGTTGCCCTTCATCCATAGTTAGCAGTATATCATGTGAGAAAATGGCAAGCACAGTTTAGCACGAGCGCGAGCGATGCTGTCTAAAACCACGCTGATTCGTGGACATAAGCTTCTCAGTCTCAAGAAAGTTTATTGTATTAAAACTGAAACTGTGTTCAAGAATTCTATAGCAATCCGATGTTAGGACATTGGTCTGTAATTTTGCGGGTCCGTTCTTTTACCCTTCTTACATACAGGAGTCACCAGCGCTTTTTTTCTGGTCGCTTAGGACTTCGTGCGAGCGAGAGATTCACGATGAAAGCAAGATTGGTAAGGGGCCAGTGTCGTAGACTACTCTTTGTAAGACCGAATTGCGATTCCATCCGGAGCTGGTGACTTATTTGCTTTCACACCTTTCAGTTGTTTCTCTACGACGGAATGCTTATTACTATGTCGTCAATAGGGAGTCCGTCCGATGGTTAAATGACAATATGTTAGTACCTTCTCCTGTGTGAAAGATTTCTTGAACGTGAATTTCAAAACCTCGTCTATCGATTTGCTATCTTCAACAGCCACGTCAATATGAGGTTTAACAGCCACTTCTATTATCATATGAAATGCTCTATGTTCCGAGCGCGCGCTCCGTACTGTTAGATAAAATGGTGGAGGCAGCACATGTAAGAGTGAATGGAAAGAAACGACGAATTAAAGGAGAACGTAAGAGGCAGAAATGAGGAAAAATGTTGAAAAATGAAAACATAAGTTAAAGTAATAAATGTATTCCTGCAAAACCTAGTCCAGCTCGGGAGGAAAGTCTCATTATTGATCGATAAACTATACCATAACTGGACAGAATGTTTATTGTTGAGTTAGCAGATGTACAGGTCATGATACAGCAATCAAGACAAATAAAGCCATTTATCGTCAGTAGTATAAATGCATCTGACTTCTTACACTTGAGAAAAGCTGCAGATTGTAAAATAAACGCAGCAAATCTAAACATATACAGAGTACAGTGGCTGTGGTTGGACAAACAAAGCCGCATGTAGTTAAGACCAGGAGAAGCTTAAATGGAACTGAGGCCTGGGAAGGTACCCCTCCACATGGCCTGATATTACAAGCCACATCTGTGAAGAAAAGAAGAAATATTTGATTCAAGGGATGTTGTACCTGATCAACATTGACCACATACAGTTTTACAAAAGCAGAATGAACTTTTATTGTCTTTTGCTGACTGTTGAGTTTTGCAACATACAGCTTTTCATTGCATTTCCATTTACAGGAAGTTTTCCATACTACACACAAAAAATAATGTTTTGCATCACCCCGGTTCCCAGTACTCCTTAAGATAGACGTTGACTGTGGACATTGTATCACAGACACAGTCCTTTGAACGTTCAGAGATGTTACTAAACCCACCCAAAGATGTAAACAACCATTCATGAGCAGCGCCTATTAGACGGAGGGGATACGACAGCTGATCAGTTCCAGTCATTCCACCAGGAAGGAGGTAAACGGCTCGTGTTGTCTGTAGTTCAACCATGCCTAGACGGTCAATACCGCGGTTCGATCGCGTCCGCATTGTTATTTTGTGCCAGGAAGGTATCTCAACAAGGGAACTGTCCAGACGTCTCGGAGTCAACCAAAGGGATGTTGTTCGGAGATGGAGGAGATACAGAGAGACAAGAACTGTCGTTGACATGTCTCGCTCAGGCCGCCCAAGGGCTACTACTGCAGTGTATGACCGCTACCTATGCATTATGGCTCGGAGGAAGCCTGACAGCAACGCCATCCTGTTGAATAATACTTTTCACGCAGCCACAGGACGTCGTGTTACCACTCAGAGTGTACGCAATAGGCTACATGATGCGCACTTCTCTCCTGACGTCTATGGCGAGGTCCATCTTTGCAACCACGACACCATGCAGCGTGGTACAGATGGACCCAACTACATGCCGACTGGACTGCTGAGGATTGGCATCATGTTCTCTTCACCGATGAGTATTATACATGGCTTCAACCAGACAATCGTCGGAGACGTGTTTGGACGCAACCCGCTCAGGTTGAACACCTTAGACACACTGTCCAGCGAGTGCAGCAAGTTGGAGATTCCCTGCTGTTTTAGGGTGGCATTATGTGTGGCCGACGTACGCCGCTGATGGTGATGGAAGGCGCCGTAACGGCTGTACGATAAGTGAATGCCATCCTCCGACCAATAGTGCAACCATGTCGGCAGCTTATTGGCGAGGGATTCGTTTTCATGGATGACAATTCCCGCCCCCATCGTGCACATCTTGTGAATGACTTCCTTCAGGATAACAACATCGCTCGACTAGAGTGACCAGCATGTTCTCCAGACATGAACCCTGCCGAACATGTCGGGGATAGTAGCTGTTTATGGACGACGTGACCCACCAACCACTCTGAGGGATCTACGTCGAATCGCCGTCGAGGAGTGGGACAATCTGGACCAACAGTGCCTTGATGAACTAGTGGATAGTATGCCACGACGAATACACGCATGCAGCAATGCAAGAGGACGTATTACTGGGTATAGAGGTACCGGTGTGTACAGCAGTCTGGGCCACCATATTTGAAGGTCCCGTTGTATGGTGGTACAACATGCAATGTGTGGTTTTCATGAGCAATAAAAAGAGCGGAAATGGTGTGTATGTTGATCTCTACTCCAACTGTCTGTACAGGTTCCGGAACTCTCGGATTTGTGGTATTACAATACGATGTTTGTATTTTGCTTTGAAAGCTACACCCATACTATGCTTACTTTCAAACAAAACACATTAATAGTGCAACTATGACCATTAATTACGGAGTATACGTAAAACTCATTTCCCTCAAATTCACGATTTTTGCAGTTAGATACATTTTTTTTTATTTTAAGCTCCATTTTATATTCACCCTGACGTTAATGTCCCTGTTTCCTAGAAAATCCAAAATCCAAAAATACTGTCCTGGCACAAGTTTGCCAATTTTTGCAAAACACTGTGGGTGTTAAAATGTTTACCCTGACCCAGGAAGTTATTTGAGGTCTTGACACACCTTTAAGATACAAACTATGATTATTGTGCGGAATGGAATGTGGAACATGAAGAATTTACGGCCCTAGCTATGCATCCCTGAGCACAAAGTTACAAAAAAATAGATTTTAAATGAGTGGTAGCTGTTTACAGAGACAAGGTTTGTATTGGCATATTAATTTATTCAATTAAAACACATACTAAATGAATGTGACTATGAGAGATTCTCAGTTCATTTTACAAATGTCCCCTATCGAAATTCATCGAAGTAAACTTATTGGTTTACACCATTACTTGAACTAACAAGGAAACATGCCCCTTAGACATAACTGACGTTCTGAGAATTACTCACAAATTTTTACCTTATCAAGCACAGTGACTGTTAGCCAGATATACTGAGAAACCCATGAATCTGCTAAAGCAATGCTAGACATGATCGCAATGACTTGAGCAATTGTGGACCAAGAGTGCTGCTAATTATGCTCATAGTAATTAATCGGAATGATATGCGCAGAATGCCACTACTGTGTATGGGGCTCTGCGGTACGGATTGAGGGTCGAGCTTATGTGGACATGCGTTTTGAACCTGACCCATATGCTTTTGATGTGCTCCAAATGTGCACTGCTCTCTGGCTCCGAATGAACTCCACTGATATCCACAAGTTGCGCACACTTCCAGATCTCCCAGCCAACTCCTCCATTGAGAATGATATCCGCATGGCTCCCCATCTTCCAGCGAACTCTCTGATGTTTTTAGCTGTACCATACAGCGTTCTATTCCTTCCAGCAAAACAGGACCCGCCCTCAAATAAAAGAATATGAACAGTCAGCCAGTCAAAGTTGAGGTACCTTCATGCACAAAAATCCCACCCAAAAACAAGCAGTAATAAAACGCGACTGACTTTTCGATGTGCCCTTCTTCTTCCAAAAAGCTGCCGCTTCTGCTCCATCTCTGTGACATCACAAACATTTTTACCAGTCGTCGGTTTTTGTGCCCAGCAGCTGGCGTTACATCAGAGGCCCTTTCAAAGTAAAAACTAAGCACGAGGATAGGCTCTTTTTCCTGCAATCCATGTTTACTAAGGAAATTGTAATATTGTTATCCCCTGAAAACACTCTTCAGAACATGACAAAGCACCGGCCTCCTACTTACTTAGTCCCTTCCCTGGCCTCAGCTGGGCTGCAGGGCATGGCTCACTGATAAAGTGGACAGTACCTGACACCCCCCATGGCTAGCCTAAGCGTGGCGACTTTTATGGAGTTAACACCAGAGGCTGCCCACCTGTGCTGATGGCGGAGAACAACTCTTTCCGTTTTGGTTGGTCGCTGCCTTGCGTGTCACAGATCCTCCGTGCTTCCCATTCCCACGCACTCACAGAAATCATAGAAAAAACCAAGGAAGTTCTCCACAAGTTAAGTGTATTTCACATGAATTTAGTTAGAAGTCTGGATGTATCTCCAATTCAGTTTAATAAAACATTATTATTGTATTCTGCTCCATCAATGTCCTGTAATTGTTGTGTTATTCTTACATTAAATGAAAGGAGCACGCAAAATGCTTTTCACTCAATGCATGCTTTTAGGTTTGAAGATGGTCATCACTGTCCAAAATTAATATTCTGACTCGTAAATATTTCTGGTCGATGGCTGGAATTATAATAAAATTAAATAATACTGTTAAAAATGTAGCCAAACTAAAAACACAGGCTACTATATACATTCGTTCTACAGATGGACTCGAGTGGCGTGAACTTTCCTCGTGTTTTTCCGATCTTCATACTGAAGTAGCATTACACGATATGCTGTCTGCTGATTTTGACTTCCCTCTTTGACAGGGTTGTTACGGCTTTTCACCGTGATGAAATATCTGACATAGTAGTTCACTCTCCTTCCGGCAAAATGCTGAGTTTGGATGGGCCTTCCAAAGAATTTTATGTTCGGCTTCGGCCTCTGAAAGGAGATACGCTAACATCTTAGGTGAGTGAAGTGGCACGAGAGGTGCACACCCCGTCCAGCTTCAAGGTAGGAAAGTTGTTTAATTTCTGAAAAAACGTGACGACGGTTCGTGGGTCAAGTCCGGCCGATGAAACTACTCAGTTTTGGTTATAAAATCATAGTGCGGGCGTTAAATAGCCGCTTGTCAGTTTTGCTCGCGCGTTATCAGTTTGTCTTTTGGGTTGTACTCTCCCGACTCCCATTGCTGAATGTCGCTATCTCATCTCGATTGCTTCCACTGTTCCTGTGTCGGGAGCTTTACTTCCTATTACTTTAATCAAGGGTTTGACCGAGCTAGCCATGATTTCTGTTGCAAGAGTTGACGGCTGTTGGTTTTAATGATGATGCACAACGGATGTTCACCTCTTTAGTTACTGGTATTCAGGAGTCTATTGACGTGAACGGTCGTCTTACTCCCCCATAGGAGTGTGTCGAAGTGTCCTGCATGGGAGTTCCCTCTCTATGTCGTTATTTGTGCTCACTGGAACCCTTACTACGGTCCATAGCTTCTCGATTGAGTGACTGATCGTTCGTTACTGGGTGAAAGATTCATTGTTCGCGCAAGTGCCGATGACGCTATGGTACTTCTTCGTAGTCATGACGATATACTGATGCCCAAGGACGTGTTGATGCAATTTGTCATGTTACAGGATCACAGATTAACGAGCGGAAATATGGGTTACAGAATTTGCGAGGATTTCATGCGGTTGAGATTTCATTGGCTGTGGCGGTCGCCCGCCATCGATCGTTGGATGCTATAATTGTTCACTATCTGATGAAGATGCCTGCGCAAAATTGGAAGTGCATCACTAGGAGCATTCAAGTCGCTCCCTCTCGTTACTTCATAAGATTCGGACCTTGGACATTTATGTGTTGGGTAAAGCTATATTGTTGCCTACATTTTTCCCCTTCCTGCGATGACGTCCCATAAGCTACAACGGTTATCAGACAAATTTATCTGGCAAAGCTCTATTTTTCGAGTGCGCTATGAGGTTATGGCGAGACCGAGGCTGATGGGAAGTTTTGGCTTCCCTGATATTCGGGCCAAGGCTTCTGCTTGATTTGCTCGACACACTTTTTCTAACATGTCTTCGCATCTCCCAGTCACCTACAGCTCGCCTTTGCCTCTCTCGAATCTGCGAGCTTGACCCCTCCAATAGGTATTGGTAGGATAAATAATAAATTAAGGCATGTTCGCTATTTTTTTTCTTGGTGTCAGTTATTTGAGGGTTGACATTCTTTCCCAGTTGCATCTCTCTGTCAAAATGCTGTTATGTCGCTGGACGTTTCCAGATCGCACTTTTGGTGTGGGGTCCTTGTCGCCAGAGACAGATTGGAAGACTGTTTGGTCCAACGCCAGCCTACCTATTTTTCCGATGTAAGTGGTATCCTCAGACACCAAGTCGTCCATAACCTTCTCCTCACCATCGTCCGAATTTTCCGCATTAGTCTTAGTGAGACAAACTTATGCAGTCGTTGCCATGAAATGGACACATTATGTCTCCGGTTGGTCGCATGGGGACACAGACATTGGAGATGGCTCCGCCGACAATTGCCAGGACGACTGAAGCGGCAGACTCTGGTGAGATTCTCCTGCGTACCATTTCAACCTTCTTTCCTAGAACGAAGAAACATACGGTTATGTAGCTTGTTGGGCATTATATTCATTATGTACTGGGAAGCGGCTACGACCCGTACCCTTGTGCCCTTCACAAATAAGTGGTTACGGCCCAATGAACATAGCAAGGGATGCGACGCTATCGTGAGCTTTTAACGTGAAGTGTAGAATTCCTTTTCAGATCAAATGTTTAATTGTTGTTACCTTGCATTTGGAAAACATTACAAAAAAACTAAAAAGGAAGTTGTTAACTGGTCTTGTTGATATTTTCATGATACTCCCTTTTCGGGAGTATTTTTAGAGAGTTTATTTTCATTTTGTGGCCATCTTTGTCTCTTTTTGTTTAATTAATAAGAAAAATAAACAATGTTACAGGCCACGATTGTAAATGAATTTTTTTCTCTTTAAGTGGCAGAAATCATGTGGACTTAAGTCCGATTTTCTTTCTTTCCTTTTTGAGAAGCAAGTTGTAAGGTTTTCAACAAAAAATAAGTAAAGCTAAAAAATAAAAAAGGGCCCGGTACCATGTTTAGGACAGGCACAGTAAGACACGGTGGAAGACAGTGTGACTTCTCGGTATTCGACCTCTTCCCACCTTTGGTTCACCCAGCCTGAAGCTATCTGTTATTTCTTGCCGCTACAAGCAATAGAACCGGAATTTGGTAGAGCACTGGCCCACAAAAGGCATAGGTGCCGAGTTCGAGTCTCAGTCCGGTAATAAAAAAAGAAACGTCAAGTCATTAAATTACCACCCTGGTGGTCAGTGTTCGATTCTTGGTCGTGGCATTTTTCATTTGATACTTTTTTCGGAGTATCTGATAATCGGAATACTTTTCTATCCTTCTTTTGAAATAAAACATTGGCAAAAAGAATGCTAAGGTGACCTCTCGTGGGTGCGAGTCCATTAGATAGCTGTTGGTTGTCCATAATCGCAACTGTAAATACATTTAATGAATTGTCAGTGAGCAAAGTTATTTTTTAATGCTGGATACAGGTCAACCATCTGTTGCTACATCACTATTGATACCCAACATGCAGACGAACTAAGGGATAAGCTTAAAAAAATGACAACAAAAATAGTAGATAAAGTTGAGACTATATATCTTCACAAAGTGCCCCATATAAAGATTCTGCGTTACACTATGGGTTGAAATTGAGAGATATATGTCATCTTTATTATTCAGACACTTATATCTAACAATTCAAAAATTATGTCACGGGCTTCAGCAGTTCTGTGTTATACTCCGTAATTATCAAGCTGTACTCAAAAGAATTTAGTACTGTCAGTCTGTCGTAAACGCTAGTCATATTTTAGACATATTTTGGAGGAGACCTCTTACAAGTTCCAAATTTCAAATAGCAAGTTTTTTCAGAATTTAATGACAAAGTACTGGCTACGAATCGTTTATTAATATCTATTCATCGTGTCATTGTTTTCGACGTATGTTACTTTTCACACACGGCGCTGGAAGTGTGATGTAAGCTACCGTGTTAACCAGTTGATGATGATTTTGATCGAATTATATTCCCAAGAAAACTATTAATCATTCCTACATCTACATCTACATCTATACTCCGCGAGCCACCTTACGGTGTGTGGCGGAGGGTACTTATTGTACCACTATCTGATCCCCCCTTCCCTGTTCCATTCACGAATTGTGCGTGGGAAGAACGACTGCTTGTAAGTCTCCGTATTTGCTCTAATTTCTCGGATCTTTTCGTTGTGATCATTACGCGAGATATATGTGGGCGGTAGTAATATGTTGCCCATCTCTTCCCGGAATGTGCTCTCTCGTAATTTCGATAATAAACCTCTCCGTATTGCGTAACGCCTTTCTTGAAGTGTCCGCCACTGGAGCTTGTTCAGCATCTCCGTAACGCTCTCGCGCTGACTAAATGTCCCCATGACGAATCGCGCTGCTTTTCGCTGGATCATGTCTATCTCTTCTATTAATCCAACCTGGTAAGGGTCCCATACTGATGAGCAATACTCAAGAATCGGACGAACAAGCGTTTTGTAAGCTACTTCTTTCGTCGATGAGTCACATTTTCTTAGAATTCTTCCTATGAATCTCAACCTGGCGCCTGCTTTTCCCACTATTTGTTTTATGTGATCATTCCACTTCAGATCGCTCCGGATAGTAACTCCTAAGTATTTTACGGTCGTTACCGCTTCCAATGATTTACCACCTATGGCATAATCGTACTGGAATGGATTTCTGCCCCTATGTATGCGCATTATATTACATTTATCTACGTTTAGGGAAAGCTGCCAGCTGTCGCACCATGCATTAATCCTCTGCAGGTCCTCCTGGAGTACGTACGAGTCTTCTGATGTTGCTACTTTCTTGTAGACAACCGTGTCATCTGCAAATAGCCTCACGGAGCTACCGATGTTGTCAACTAAGTCATTTATGTATATTGTAAACAATAAAGGTCCTATCACGCTTCCCTGCGGTACTCCCGAAATTACCTCTACATCTGCAGATTTTGAACCGTTAAGAATGACATGTTGTGTTCTTTCTTCTAGGAAATCCTGAATCCAATCACAAACCTGGTCCGATATTCCGTAAGCTCGTATTTTTTTCACTAAACGTAAGTGCGGAACCGTATCAAATGCCTTCCTGAAGTCCAGGAATACGGCATCAATCTGCTCGCCAGTGTCTACGGCACTGTGAATTTCTTGGGCAAATAGGGCGAGCTGAGTTTCACATGATCTCTGTTTGCGGAATCCATGTTGGTTATGATGAAGGAGATTTGTATTATCTAAGAACGTCATAATACGAGAACACAAAACATGTTCCATTATTCTACAACATTCGTTAATTGTACAGTAACAACAAATATTGATTATAAAACGTGTTGTATTGTAGTACATCTCATCACGGTGGTGTAGCGAGTGGAGCATTAGGCTCTGGCCCTGGAGGTTCCAGGTTCAATCCGGGATGGGGACGGGGAGTTTTCGTCATTCCAGTCCCTCCAGGTCGGAGGGACTGGAATGCTCAGAGCCATTTGTTATTTATTTGCGTTAATGTGATCCCATCAACTTTGTCTGTACCAAGTAAATCTGTAGATGAGAAAGGAGGTAAGAGAGTTGGCTCGCCACCTTCCCTGTCCTTGTGCCGCGGCGAAGAAAGGCTGTACTACACTTTCATTCCGTATACTCTCCGGGTCACAATCTTGTGCCGCAAGCACTTTTTCCATAGCACACAACACAAAAATTGTTTCTTCACTCGTTACTCGGTAGAAGACTATCTCCTAATTTCTTACGGTGGATCGTTTTTGGGTTCTTAGCAGCCACGTCTCTTGGCCGATCTTCGAGGAGCCAAAGCTAGCCACCACTAATCCCTGCTCTACACGCGCCATTGCTCCTGCCCGCCGGTAGACAGCACAGAGAGCATTTTCTTGATCTTATCGGGAGCCCGTTACATCTTCCACGCCAGTAAATTAAAAGCAATCGTAATCTCTTCAATCGATACATCCAAGTCATATATGTATGATTATTCGCATGCCACTTGTCCCTAGACTTCTAGATAACGCTCTGAAACGTATCGGTACGGAAAAAAAGCCGTTGTAAATATCTGATACCACTATTTGTGTCTGAAGTAGCAGCGGCTCCTGTAAAGTGGCTCTCACTCTGAAGTTTGCGTCAATAGCTTAAGCGAGATAACACTGCTTGCGCACATCCTGTGTCAGAATTAAAACCTGATTTCAAGGCTACCGTTCCTCTGATAAGGATCTTAATCTCTAATCTCTCTATAAGTGCTTTTCACAAGTGGAAACGAAAACAATACCTTGTTATTTACAGCCGGCCACGATGGCCGAGCGGTTCTAGGTGCTTCAGTCCGGAACCGCGCGACTGCTACGGTCGCAGATTCGAATCCTGCCTCGGGAATGGATGTGTGTGATGTCCTTAGGTTAGTTAGGTTTAAGTAGTTCTAAGTTCTAGGGGACTGATGACCTCAGGTGTTAAATCCCATAGTGCTCAGAGCCATTTGTTATTTATTTGCGTTAATGTGATTCCATCAATTTTGTCCGTACCAAGCAAATCTGTAGATGAAAAAGAGCTGTTAATTCATAGACAGAATACTTCTATTTGTTGCTGTTTTTAATTGTCAGTATTCTTCCATTGGTGAAACGAATACGGTGGTATAAAATATCTCATCTCTAGTCATACAAGTCCTTTTCCTTCAGCATTCGAATATTTACTTTACTATTACTTTATCTTTCTAATTTCACAGGTAGATGACACGTAATTTTAAGATGGTGGATCATCTAATTATTAAATACGGATTCAGTGTATCACATGGGCAAAGACAGACAGCATCACTGTTCGAATACTAATTGAAACGTGAATTTACTTTCAAAACCTTTCTTAAGTTTGGTTGGTTGGGGAAGGAGACCAGACAGCGTGGTCATCGGTCTCATCGGATTAGAGAAGGATTGGGAAGGAAGTCGGCCGTGCCCTTTCAGAGGAATCATCCCGGCATTTGCCTGGAGTGATTTAGGGAAATCACGGAAAACCTAAATCAGGATGGCCGGACGCGGGATTGAACCGTCGTCCTCCCGAATGCGAGTCCAGTGTCTAAACACTGCGCCACCCCGCTCGGTCCTTTCTTAAGAATTTACTTTATTTACTAGCGATTCATCAAGAACATTAACACAATTAATCACACTATGTGAGCGTGGCAGTAGTTGCCAGTGGGTAACTGATGAAAACAAATCAAATTTCTTTCAACAAATGGAAATTTTATTCCTAAAAGCCTTTTTTTTAGAAACAGATTTAAAATTATAGTCAGAAAGCACCCTCTAAATATCAAATTACAATTTATTCAGAGGCAGAAAGAACAAAATTTTGACAGTATGAACTTTCGAGCTGAGAACCTTGCCACTTCCGATTGTCACGGTCGTAGTCACGACCGCTCACAACAACCTCTGAAAGGCTACACTGGTGCAAATCAGCAACACACCAGATTGCTTTAAACTAAAAATTTTAACAACTCACACAAGCACCCCGTAGGAGGGATGGCAATGGTACAAACACTAACATTAAACGATTAACTCGCCACCGAATGTGCAACTTGATTTTTCTAAGAAAAAACTCTTACGGTGGAAGAGTGGCAACTTTATATACTAAAATGACCATTTAAATAAAAAGCCATGAAATGCAGTCTTACATAAAATATACAAGGTTGGCCAAACGTGCTCTACATTACACATATAGCGCCTCTCAAGATGATAGGCAAGACAAAAACATATTTCAGGAATTCGGCCCTTACACTTCAAGCAATAAATTCGTTAACACCGAATCCGACAAACATGACAGCCGCAGCTATTAACGTACGGCAGACCGGCGGACAGCAGACAGACACTAACTGTCTAACAAATGCGAACGGGAGACAGACTAGCAAGCTGGGGATGAGAGACTGACCAAAAAAACAAGTAGAATTTAACCAATAAATGAAACAACGTAACACGACCTGGCGCAGCACCCCCAAAACGCTCTCCCGAACCGTCCGCTGCCAGCCGCTTCAACGGACGCAGGAAGGCGCGCCGATGTACATCTACATCTACATCTACATCCATACTCCGCAAGCCACCTGACGGTGTGTGGCGGAGGGTACATTGAGTACCTCTATCGGTTCTCCCTTCTATCCCAGTCTCGTACTATTCGTGGAAAGAAAGATTGTCGGTATGCCTCTGAGTGGGCTCTAATCTCTCTGATTTTATCCTCATGGTCTCTTCGTGAGATATACGTAGGAGGGAGCAATATACTGCTTGACTCCTCGATGAAGGTATGTTCTCGAAACTTCAACAAAAGCCTGTACAAAGCTACTGAACGTCTCTCCCGCAGTGTCTTCCACTGGAGTTTATCTGTCATCTACGTAACGCTTTCGCGATTACTAAATGATCCTATAACGAAGCGCGCTGCTCTCCGTTGCAACTTCTCTATCTCTTCTATCAACCCTATCTGGTACGGATCCCACACTGGTGATCAATATTCAAGCAGTGGGCGAACAAGTGTACTGTAACCAACTTCCTTTGTTTTCGGATTGCATTTCCTTAGGGTTCTTCCAATGAATCTCAGTCTGGCATCCGCTTTGCCGACGATTAACTTTATATGATCATTCCATTTTAAATCACTCCTAATGCCTACTCCCGGATAACTAACGGAATTAACTGTTTCCAGTTGCTGACCTGCTATGTTGTAGCTAAATTATAAAGGACCTTTCTTTCAACTCATGCAAGCACATAAACTATGCACCCCATAGGATGGATGGAAATGGTACAAGACACTAACATTAAAAGATTAACTTGCCACCGAAAGTGCAACTTGATTATTTTTAAAAGAAACTCTTACGGTGGAAGGGTGGCAACTTTATATACTAAAATGACCATTTAAACAGAAACCCATGAAATGCTTTCTTACATAAAACATACAAGGTTGGCCAAACATGCTCCACATTACACATATAGCGCCTCTCAAGATGATAGGCTAGATAAAAACATATTTCAGGAATTCGGCCGTTACAGTTCAAGGTATAAATTCGTTAACACCGAATCCGACAAACTTGACAGCCGCAGCTATTAGCGTACGGCAGACCGAGAGACAGAAAGACAGACACTAACTGCCTAACAAATGCGGACGGGAGACAGACGAGCAAGCTGGGGACAGGAGACTGACCAAAAAAACAAGTAGAATTTAACAAGTAAATGAAACAACATATCACGAATCACTAAACTTCTAATAAACTGCGATGTCTGGCGAAGACCTGGCGCAGCACCACCAAAACGCTCTCCCGAACCGTCCGCTGGCAGCCGCTTCAACGGACGCAGGAAGGCGCGCCGATCTCCCGTCTCACGGCGTCGCAGCTCGCCCCGGCCAGACCGATGTCGTGGGTTGACTCCTGTTGCTCTCGCGTCGGCCGCGAAGCCACTACCCCTCGCTATACGTCGCGGCCCACTGGACTGACGTGGCGACCTCACATGCGCCGACGCTCAAGACTGACAAGTCATCTTGTGTCTCAGTGCGCGACCGACCAGCCGATCGATCCAACCGCCAATGACCATAGCCTGAACAAACTCGAGCAGACTGGCGGCCTGACACATACTAGCACTCCGGACGACAGACAGACACTGACTGCCCCACACTGACCCGGCTAACCAACCGACCGACTGGCGAGCTCATAGCGCCCCTTTAATGCATGTGAACAGGCAACCTTTCCCCTTTCCTACCAGAGGGAGACAGCAAAGCTGCGACTGCCACAGTGGCGCCACCGCCAGAAACTGAGGTCGACTGCTTCACACTACGCGCTGTGGCGCGCTCTTCAAAACAGCAATTTTTACCACGGCGCACTAATGACTAATCATTTGTAACATCTCTTGCATGAAATTGATGCAAGATACTTTAAAACGATCGGCATTTCATCTCATCTCCGCAGACTGCTGTGAGCAAAGGCAAATTAATGACTAAACGCATTACGCGTTCGGTCATAACATCTCTTCACAATGATCTACCGACTTCGCTTGTTTCAGTCTGTAACATACGATACAATAACGAAAGTCATGTAATTATCCGCACTGGAAGTAGGTAGCATTAAAATAAACAGATATCACATTTAATTACTTTTAGTCAGCAAACTATATACACAAAAGGAGTTGTGCAACATAAACGGAAGTTGGTAGGTGTGTTTCTGCGTCTAAAGATGACATGTATTCAAATTTCACGCCAGTCGCATAAGAGAGGTACTAGTAGCACCACTCTCAGGGAGCATATCAGATCTTCTTCAGACACTGTAACGATCGTGAGCATTAGCTACCTTTGTGACCGGCCGTGGTAAGTTGAAGATGGTCACGAATGCCATTAAGGCACCAAAGACGCCATAATCAGCTACTCACTGAATTTTAGCGAGGTCTTGTAATAGGACTACGAGAAGCTGATCGTTCCTTCTGCGATACTGCAGAACGGCTTGGCAGGAGCGTAGCCTCTGTACGTGACTGCTGGCAGCAGTGATCACGAGAGTGTAAGGTTACAAGAAAACCGTGCCCTTGACAGCCGCGTATCACCACCGGGAATGAACACCATCGTGTTCCGTGTATCGCTCTGTCGCATCGTACTGCATCTGCATTACCAATCTGAGCAGCAGTTCGCTCCACAGTAGCACAACGTATTGTTACAAATCTGTTATTTCAAGGACAGCCCTGAACTAAATGCCCTATAGCGTGCATTTCACTGACCCCGAACCACCACCATTTGCGACTTCATTGGTATCAAGCGAGAGTTCATTGGACGACAGGATTTAGGTCTTTTATGTTTCCTGATGAATGCTGATTCCGCCTCGGTGCCAGTGATGCTCATGTGTTCGTTAGAAGGAGGTCTTTTCAGGGTGAACCTGTCTGTGTGCTAGACACAATGGACCTATACATGGACTCAAGGTCCGGGTTGCGATTTCGTGTGACAGCAGGAGCGCTCTTGTGGTTATCCCACGCTTCTTGGCTGCAAACTGGTATGTCAGTCCGGTGATTCGACCTGTTATGCTGCCATTCATGAACAGCATTCCACAGAGTGGTTTCTAGCAGGACAATGCTCGCCCATATACGGCTGTTTTAACCGAACATGCTCCACAGAGTTTCCTGCTCGTTCACCACATCTGTCTCCAGTCGAGCACCTATTCGATATCATCAGACAACTGCAGCGTCATGCATAAACACCATTAACCTCCTCTCCACTGACTGACCAAATGTAACAGGTATGGAACTCCATCCCACAATCTGACATCCAGCATCCCATAAACTGATATCCGGTACCTATGTAACACAATTCAAGTACGTTTGCATGATTGCATTCAACATTTTGGCGGTTACACTGGTTGTTATTGTTCTTGCCTTTCACATTTGCAATAGCTTATCTCGCGCTTACATTAAGCTGTGATCCAAACATGTTAACCACTTAAATATCTTACTTAGATAAATCCATTCCAAAAATTTCATTACTTTACATTAATTACTTTTTGGTTCTGCGATTTTTTTCTCGTCAGTGCATTTTAAGGGGCTCCGGAAAGGCTCAAAATCATGAAAAGTTTAATTTTTACTTTTTGCGTTTTCTGAATCTGCAGACTATTACCTTTTAATAGATATGTAGTTTATTCAATTCCGAAGACTACAACTATTTTTAAATTTTTTTTGAAATGTGTTCTACATGGGCGTGACCCACTGTGGCGCTGTTAAACTGCTGTCAAAAGGTGTTATTATTAACGTCCGTGTTCATCAGGTACATTTTAGTGATGTGAGATAAAGTATGTGTTGTGGCTAACCTGTGATGGTTCAATATATATCGCTGGTGTGATTGTCGATTGTTTCTTGTTTATTTACTCTGTCGTTATCTCGAAAATATTCGTAATTAATTCTGTTTCTTGAGTCTCTGTTTTGTTGAAGTATAATAATGAGTAAAAGTAAAGTTATTAGAAATCCTCTGAAGGCTTTTAAGAAAAGGAGAAATGTTGGAAAGCCAAAGGTATGTGTTATTACTGTAAACAATAAAGACGATAACCAAGTGAGTGAACCTAACCTCTCAAGTACACCTGCCCATAGCAGTCAAAGTGGGAAAGAAAATACTTCACAGAAGAAGCTTGGTTCAATGAGTGAAAACTATGAATGTTTTATGGGCGAATCGGATGTGAATGAAATATTTGATATGTCGGTTCTCAAAGGAATTTTTTCAAACTGTGTAAGATGTATTCATTGTAGTGAAGTTGGTCTGGAACTCTCCATAATAAAGCACGTAGGACTTGCTAGTGAAATACAACTGAAATGTGATAAGTGTTCGTACATGACCACCTTTTGGAACAGTGTTGCAGTAACTGCAACTGAAGAAAATGGTAGCAAAATCTACGATTACAACAACGAGTGATGCTTGCTTTAGACAAGGAACGCCTTCGGGCTGCAGACAGGGCAGTAAAGAGTCTAGAAATACAAGCAAGAGTAAACAGGAGGAGGAACAAGAGGAAGCTGGAGGAGGAGTTTGCAGAGAATGAAGATAATCCATCCTATGGACCTGGAATGCACTAAAAAGTTAATCCAATCTTTGTCGCTCGATTCCCAAAACTTTTATTTTCTCATACTAATTACATGATTTCTAAGGATCTTCCAAACATATTTGTTTCAAACTTCCAGTAAATGTTACACAGTACCTTCTGCATAATTTAACACAGCCTTTTTCCAAAAAACTGTATATTTTTGAATATATAAATAAAAAGTTGCAAAAAATGTTGTGAATTTTCATTACAATTGAAAAAAATCATCTTTAATAACTGAACTAAAATTTTGTAAAATCCCTGTGTTAAGTTGTAGCCCATATTCCAATAAATAATCTGTAAAAAGTTCAACTTCCTACCTCAAATACTTTGTGAGGAAAGATGTAATTTATAAGCGTTATTTTAACATTGTAAGTATAGGGCGTTCCGGAGCCCCTTAAGCACAATTTACACACCGTGTTGTAAAGTTTTAGCTATGTGTCCACCACCAGCAGCGCAAACAACATTCAGACGATAGCTAAGTTCATCATAAGCTTCCACAGTATATGTGCTTTTACAGAAGTTATTGTGGGCCGTTATTCTGTTCTTCACTTCTTCTATGTCACGAGGTAAAGGGGAGATGGTCACACTTTCCCTCACATATCCTCACAAAATAAGTCCGGATGGGGTCGTGTCTGGTGGGCTTGATGGCCAAGAATGCAGGGCAGTGTCTCGGGGTCCAGTGCACCCTATCCAGCGTTGAGCCAGAGTGACACTGAGAAACTGATGTACTTGATTGTACCAGCGTTGTGGGGCTCCAGTGTGCAGCATTTGATGATATCTAGGCTAGGGCACATGGCACACGGCACCCCGAGACTGCCCACATTCTTGGCCTACAAGACCACCAGACATGATCCCATGCGATTTTTCTTGTGGGGATATCTGAAAGAAAGGGTGTGCATCTGCCCCTTTTATCTTGTGACACAGGAGAAGTGAAGAACAAATAACAGCTACCATAACTTCAGTAAAAGCAGATGAATTGTGTAATGTTTATGACGAATTTAGCTATCGTCTTGATGTTGTCCCTACTGCTGGTGGTGGTTGACACAGAACGTTCGTAATAGCATAACTAAATCTGTAAGATTTAGTGAGTATTTTGCAATTCATCCAGTGTTTCTAGTATATCTTATCAATAAATATGGAGTTCTGAAATCAGGTTATTCTTTCTGAAACTCCCTGTAATGTAAAGGGGTATACGGCAGGGCAGAAGTGATCGAGTGGTTCTTTACTGGAGGATAGTGGTGGAGCAGGCAAGAAAGGCAACCAGTCAGTTCGTAGAACACCATAGGGATGAACATAAACAGACATGGTTCAGCACATCTTAAACAGACCACATGCGACGGAACGTGATTCTCAGACCGCGGCACACAGATAAGAGCGTGCACACACGCTATGTCCCATGGATGGTAGCGGCGGTCCGGGTACCACAGCATGCTGATAGGTGTCGGCTGACGGCTGCAGGGAGGCGGTACGTCAACGAGGCCGTGTCCCTGTGCCCAAGTTGGACTCTCGGCCAGCGGTCATTGATTCGCAGCGCGGCGGAGGCTCAAATGGTTCAAATGGCTCTGAGCACTATGCGACTTAACTTCTGAGGTCATCAGTCGCCTAGAACTTAGAACTAATTAAACCTAACTAACCTAAGGACATCACACACATCCATGCCCGAGGCAGGATTCGAATCTGCGACCGTAGCGGTCGCTCGGCTCCAGACTGTAGCGCCTAGAACCGCACGGCCACTCCGGCCGGCTCCGGCGGAGGCAGTGTCACCGATGCGGCGATGAGCGACGTAGGTTGTGCGTCATCGGATGGCTCAGCTGTGATGATTAGCTGACGGTCTGGTCCTGCTGGCGGAAGTCCCCCTTTATGGAGGCCATGACGAAACGTATGGAGCAGGTCCGACGCCTGGCGTGACTGTTGTGGACCTGCAGGTTGGAGGAAGATAAGGGGCATGACTATTGTGGACCCGCAAGTTGCAGGAAGGTAAAGGTACAATACTTATTATCCTCTGAATTAGACAAGCGGTTAATGTTGGAGTCCTATGAGTTGGTTGCGTTGTTGGTTCCGACGTTTTCGTGCACTGAGGTGACAAAAGTCATGGGTACCTACTAATATCGTATCGGATCTCCTTTTCCCCGGCGTAGCAACTCGACGTGGCATGGACTCAACAAGTTGTTGGAATTAACCTGCAGAAATATTGAGCCATGCTGCCACTATAGCCGGCTGTATTTGCGAAAGTGTTGTTGGTGCAGGATTTTGTGCAGAATGACCTCTCGATTATGCCCCATAAATGTTATATTGTAATCATGTCGGGAGAACTGGATGGCTAAATCATTCTCTCGGATTGTTCAGAATGTTTTTCAAACCAGTCGCGAACAATTACGGCCTGGTGGCATGGCTCGTTGTCCTCCATGTAAACGAAGCCCTTGAATGGTTGCAGATGGTCTCGAAGTAGCGCATCATAACAATTTCCTGTCAATGATAAGTTCGGTTGGACCAGAAGAACCTGTCCATTCTACGTAAACACAGCCCGCAACATTATGGAGCCCCAACAGCTTGCACAGTGCCGTGTTGACAACTTAGGTAATTGCCTTCGCAGGCTCGGCACCACACACGAACCCTACCATCAGCTCTTACCAACCGAAATCGGGACTCACCTGACAAGGCTACGGTTTTGCAGTCGTCAAGGGTCCAACCGATATGATAATGAGACCAGGAGAGGCGCTGCAGATGATGTCGCTCTGTTACCGAAGGCTCTCGCGTCAGTCATCCGCTGACTTACCCACTAATGCTAAATTTCTCCACACTGTCCTAACAGATAAAATCGTCATACCTCCCACTTTGATTTCTACGGTTATTTCATCCAATACTGCTTGTCTGTTAGCACTGACTAATCGAATGCCGCTACCCTCGGTCGTTAAGTGAAGTCCGTCGGCCACTGCGTTGTCTGTGGTGAGAAGTAATGCCTGAAATTTGGTATTCTCGGCACACTGTTGACACTGTGGATCTCGGAATAAGAATATCCCTAACCATTTCAGGAATGGAATGTTCCATGCATCTTGCTCCAACTACCAGTCTGCATTCAAAGTCTGTTAATTTCCGTCGTTTGGCCATAATCTCGTTGGACACCTTTTCACATCAAAGACCTGAGTACAAACGATAGCTCCGACAATGCACTGCCCTCTGATAGCTTGGGTACGCGATACTACCGCCATCTGTGTATGCGCATATGTCTATCGGATTGCTTTTGTAACCTCAATGTATATGACTGAGTGAACGTTCCATCGCCAAATAAAGACTTTGTGCTACTATCATGTGGTTCAGTGTGTCCTGAGGAACTGGATCTAATGTGGTATTCAGGAAACTCAGATTTTCCTTGGGCAGTATTCTTAAAGACACATCCGGTAAGTAAGGTAACGAGTAGCTGTTTAGAGTTGTGGTTGTGGTAACGACGGCAGGTAACGGGAAAGTGTGATCATAAATGTCGCACTGGGTATCATTCGTTACCAATCCCTGACATATATTCACTCATTCTCACTTACTACCGACTCACTTTCTGCACTCTTGTCTACTTCTATGCAAACTGCAGAAAAACAAAACAAAACGATTGGTTCAAATTAGACACGCTAACGTTCTGTTAACAGTTCTCTAACCTGCTACCTATATGCAAATGTTCCACGGGAACCCTTCTCATAGAAATAACACAGCATAAATATGACCATAATACTGAGTAACTGATTATTACTTACAAATATTCAGCTCGTGAGACCACCTCATGGTCTTAAGGTGTATGGATGTGTTTGAATAATCTCAGGTACACTCGGGGTCACTGGCTTATTTCTAGCTTTCTTCCTTCTGTTTTCTTTACTTACTTCCCTTACCTCTAGGGAAGGAGATGCCAGCAATTGAAGCAAGGCTTCTGATTCTCCTTGAAACAGGCGGATTCTATTCATATGGTCAACCATGGTTCGGGTGGGGAGTTGTATTTTGACATTAACTAACATAGTCTCCTACAACTTAACGCACTACCGGACTTGATAGGTAATTCCACTTTTTTATTGTGAGTATTTTCCGTCTTTCTATGGCCTTGGTGTTAATTTTTTTCACCTGACGCAGTATCACTTTTAACTTTTAGTAAACTCCCGAACACAAACAAAACCTCCCCTGAAGTAGGTTGACATAATTCAAAAGATGAGGGCATTTTCCTAGCAAAGACAACTTCATAGGGCGAAAGATCCGTGTTTTCGTGGATTTTTGAATTGTACGTGTTAACGGCATTCTGTAATAGGATGTCCCAATTATCATAATGACTTAGGATTTTGCTCAATGTTCTACACATTCACTCTGTTCTACAGCTCACTTGTGGGTGAAGGGTGCTGTTTCGTAACTTCTTAATGCACAAGAATCGACATAGCTTTTTAAACAATTCAGATATAAGGTTCGTGCCTTCATTTCTTAATATTGTTTCTACGTGTGCCGAATTTCAGTATCCAATGGATAACGAAAGAATGAGCCACTGTGTCCGCTTGTTGGTTGGATGTGAAGGTCATGGCCAAGTAATGCGAAGAACGATCAGTTGTTGTGAGTACATAACGGTTTCCTGCAGATGTTTGTGCAAGTGCCCGGAAGGTCAAGGCCAATAAACTGGAGAGGTTTCTCTGCCTCAGGCAGCCTTTGCGCTGGTATTCGCTGTCGACTCGTTTTCGCTCTTTGAGCGCAAGGGATACAGTTTCTCACATAGCGCTCGATGCAGTGTTTTCTCTGTATTTTCGCAATGTGATGGTCTATGGTTTGTCATCCGCTGTGCCCAGCTAAGATGGAATCATGGGCTCCCCTCAGTAGTTCGTTCCGTAAACAGGCTGGCTCAATGAGACGGCGGCCGCATCGTGTTTGCTTGTCAAACACTCCGTCATGAGAGCTAAACTGCGCGTGTTTTGCTTATCGTTGACAATCGGGGTCGACTGTCTAATCTCTTCTGTGCTTATTCCGACGCATTCTACAGTGCGAAGTTTGCAACTTTATCCGTCAGCGTTACCATGAGACTTTCCTGGACGATGCATTACCTATAAATTGAATTCGCTAAGCCATAAGGATCAGCGGGTTAGCCTACTGGTTAGATACTTTAATCGTAGAAACCATTTTAGTGCAGCCTGATCTCTTATGACCCTGAAACGCCTCCGGTACTGGTACTAACGAAAATACGTTAACTGATTTTTAGTGAGTGAATTGTTATCTGGAAAGTGATTTGTAAACGGGAACTGGGAAGTTAGCCAATGTGGAACTCTTACAGCCTACTGTAAGTCGTGAGGGTCAAAAAATTTAGCTGGGCCGCCAATCAATTTAATTCAAATTCAGAAAATTTAGTATAAAAACTGAATTATTCAATGATTTGGTAAGCAATGCTAACATGTTAACATCAGTAAAAAGAAACAAAATAATAAATGGCATTAGCATATGAGAACAATTGAAGTATATATAATAAATAATTCAGAGCAAACAGAAGCTTAAGCCCCGAAAAAAATAAGAAAATCAGACAAAAATCGAAAATTATAAGACAAGCATTTTGCGCTTCAGAAATTCCAGATTGGAATTATTAAAATAATCTTACAAAAGGTGACGGGTTTCTTTGAGAAACACACTTCAACGCAGTTTAATGAATAAAATATCATATTAAAAATTCGCAAAGTAATTTCAAACTACGATTTGTCGTGTTGCCTGTTATTTAATTATTTAACCCACTCACATTGTTATTGTACTGAGTGCTAAGGTATATTGCGGTTATAAATAAGAAGGAAATATTAGGTGCTCATGGGGAAAGTTCACAAAAACACTTACAGCACACACAAGAGTGGAGATAAAAAGAATTGTGCCCATCACAGTAAGTGAAGTGGTCAGAGCTCCATCCCTGTCGCTATGATGGAATTGTTATGAATAAGAACACAATGGAATAGTTTCTGACAAAGAAATTTATCAGTATCATATTCCACATGAAACTAATGCACGCTGGTGTGAAACACTCGCAAATGCAGTAGACATTCAACAACAAAGAAAAATTAGTGAGATTCATGAATACTTCAAGAACACCAAAGTCAAGCGTATAGACACAAAGACCAATAAAGTATCACAGCGAATTAAGAATAAACTTGTACATGATTGATTCATAGTTGTGTCCGGCTCTTCGAAAAGCGCGCCAGGCGGAGTGCTTTCGCTTCGCGTCTAACGTTTGCGGTGGCGCTCTCGCTTTGGCGTACTGTTTGCATCGCAACCGACCTCTGGTGGGAGGTGGAGCAAGTGGAACTGCCTTTAATGTGAAGGTTTGTGTGCTGGCTTATTTACATTTATCTTATATCAACTGAGATGTGTAATATAAGTTATTTAATAGGCAAGAGACAACTATTTTATCTTTAGTACAAACTAGCTACTTAAAGTTTTTTTTTTGAGGAATTGTTTTCATATATATGATAAGTTTAAAATCTTATTATTGGGAAGTTGTTAACGTCATACCTTGCAATATACTTTACATAGAGAAAATTTGCCAGCTATTTAAAAGAGTTTTTTTTTAAATTCTTATATATATATATCAGTTTGAAATCTTATTATTGGGAAGTTGTTAACTTGTTGCAATCTCCTTTTCATAAAGAAAATTTGTCAGCTATTGGAAATTGTTTATGAAATTGTTTTTAAAAAAATACCAGACTTAAAAAATTATTATTGAGAAAGTCTTTTAAAATAAAAAGTTATCTTTAGCAGTGTGTATTATTTCACTAGCACCTCCTGGGCCCTATTTCCACGATAACGTTTTGGAATAACATGTGTACATGAGTTGTTGTTTGTGAACCACCCTAATTGATGGTTCAGAGATGGAACTCAAATTGCGCACAATGAAACTTAAAGTTCTTTTGAAAAGACTACCTATTCAAAGGGTGAAATAACATTGGCGAAATAGAGATAAAAATTGCCTTCCGTCTCCCCTGGATGAAACTTCATGGGCTGAAAAATGGTTCAAATGGCTCTGAGCACTATGGGACTTAACATCTGAGGTCATCAGTCTCCTAGAACGTAGAACTATTTAAACCTAACTAACCTAAGGACATGTATTATTTCACTAGCACCTCCTGGGCCCTACTTCCACGATAACGTTTTGGAATAACACGTGTACATGAGTTGTTGTTTGTGAACCACCCTAATTGATGGTTCAAAGATGGAACTGAAATTGCGCACAATGAAATTACCACCTCGATCGTTCGAACAAAGCTGCGCGATCATAATGTTAAAACGAAATGAAACGTAGAAGAATTAAAACACATAAACACGCGATAAATGTTCACACATACGTTCCAATTAAAAGAGAAGTCGGACAATAGAATTTTAAACCTGTGCTGGAGTAACGAATTTCCAGTACCACGTGTCCTGGTTCCATAAAGCAAGGACTTGAAAAACTTACTTAATATGTATGAGGGCCATAGGCTATGCCGCGGCCGCTACGTGCGAGTAAAAGTGTCAGTTGACGTTATCGTGCAATGTGACGAACCTCGGTGTCAGTATGCACCGGCCACAAAGCGCCTACAAGCACACAGCAGTCGCGTCGTGTTGCTGGCCGTCTAGACGCCTTCACAGACAGAACTGTTTCCAACGCGCGTGGTTTCCATGCGGAATTCATATCTTTTTCGGCTCCCAATGGCGTCTTGAAAAATCCGTTTTTGCTCGTGGTAGGACATCAGGACGTCGGACAGTTATGACGGGACGCCATAGCGAGAGCGTTTTTATAAATGTCCTTACATACGTAAAGTTGTAATGGTTAATAACTCGTAGCTCGCCTGTTTCCGTGCCTCCATGACCCAGTGCCCGCAATAGTCCTTACAAATGCCAAATGAGGTCCTCAGCTGAGAACACGTAAACCGTAACAGCCATATAGAAGTGGTCTCAGCATTAGGATCAATTGTGGAAATCCTGCAGTTCTGAGGAGAGGCAGCGATGTGTGGACTTTCAAGAATTTCTCAGTTCCTGCCATTTCTCCATAGCGTGTCAGCAGCAGCAGCATGAACATCATCTGACAACAAGGGGTCACCCAACGCTAGAATTAAGGTTGGAAATGGAAATGAAGTCCCATGCTTCTTGACAGAGCTAAGGGAAGCGATGCGGGAGAGCCGCAGCGCCGTACTAGGCAAGGTCATAATGGAGGTGGTTTGCCGTTGCCTTCCTGCGACCGTTATGGGGATGAAGGATAATGCTGAAGATGACACAACAACACCCAGTCATCTCGGAGCAGGTAAAAATCCCCGATCCCGTCGGGAATCGAACCCGGGATCCCGTGCTCGGGAAGCGAGATCGCTACCGCGAGACCACGAGCGGCGGACTGAAATTAACGTTAGTCAACTCAAACTTGGTTACAATACAAAAGGTAGTCATGGATTTGTAAAATTTTTGCTGTAATAAAGTGATTTTGTTGGCGTATATAAATCAGTGTGGCACAATCTAACCCCGGGCGACACGGTCGATCTCCAAACCGTTACAAACGATTTGGGGAAAGAGGTTAAAAGCAGACACAAATGAACGCAACCTACATGAATTGGCCGGCCGGAGTGGCCGAGCGGTTCTAGGCGCTTCAGTCTGGAACCACACGACCGCTACGGTCGCAGGTTCGAGTCCTGCCTCGGGCAAGGGTGTGTGTGATGTCCTTAGTTAGGTTTAATTCGTTCTAAGTTCTAGGGGACATGACCTCAGATGTTAAGTCCCATAGTGCTCAGCGCCATTTGAACCTAGAAGAATTGTCAAATGATAACTCTTGCAGTACTGACTGGATAAAGAATTTCTCATTATTGCCATCAGTAACAATCTTCAGCAGTAAACCCGGGGAACACGTGAAAATATTCTCTCGTAAACTCGAAGAAATTGCCTTGTTGGGTTCGTGGACTAAATCAGATGAATTTTCAGTGGCTAAATTAAGAATTCAGGGAACCGCACAACATTTCATCAGCACGGAGCCCACTCACGTGAAATCAGAAGATTACAATGAATTCAAAGCTACAATTTTTCAGAGATTCAAATGCAAAAATGCTACCAGACTCTACAGAGAGAAACTCTATAGTCGGCAGATGCGACGGGACGATTCTATTGACCAGTTTTCTGACAGAATCCGAAACATTAACGGACTAACGTACGAGCTGCTCGAAGACGAAAATGAGAATTGCATTCAGCTGTTCGAAGCCGATCAGAGAGCTTTAGGCACATTCATTCACGGGTTGTATGGCGAGGAAGTAAGCAAAGCAGTCAGATTGGCGTGATGTAAGACCTTTCAGTAAGTAGTAGAAGCAGCTGTCAGCATCGTGGAAGTATTAAGACCACCGAATGATATACGAAAAGAAGAGCTTCGCGTATACAACACAAATGCAAAATGTTACAGATGCAACAAGCCTAGTCATAAACGTAAAGACTGTAAGGAAAAACGACTTTGCTAAAATTGTGGGGCCGGCCGCGGTGGTCTCGCGGTTCTAGGCGCTCAGTCCGGAACCGCGCGACTGCTACGGTCGCAGGTTCGAATCCTGCCTCGGGCATGGATGTGTGTGATGTCCTTAGGTTAGTTAGGCTTAAGTAGTTCTAAGTTCTAGGGGACTGATGACCACAGATGTTAAGTCCCATAGTGCTCAGAGCCATTTGAACCATTTTTTTTTAAAACTGTGGGATACAGGGCCACGTATCGAAAGATTGCGGCAATAAAACACAGAGTAATGCAAGCAACGGAGAGTTCGGCAGATCGGTAAACGAGTACGGGGGCATACGGGCCACCACATTGTCCTCCCCCTTCACGTGGCAGTGATTACTGTTAGCTCCACAGAAAATCAGATCGACAATGACTTTGTGGTAGGTGCTGTATTTCGTGGACGACAGATCAAGCTACTTATTGACACAGGAGCGCAGACCTCCGTAATGTGTGGTTTTACATTGACGGAAGGGATAAGTTAAAACCGCCACAGCTAAGGGTGCGGGGGTTAAACGGAAGGAATTTACGTAACCACGGAGAGGTTGACGTAGAGCTATGTTTAGGCCAAGAAAAATACACAGCAAGGGTGCAACTAGTTACAAAGAATGAAACGCGGTACGACAGTGTACTTGGCTTTGATTTCTTCCCCGCTACCGGGGCACAAATATTTGTCCCTCAGAGCCTAGGCCGTTGAGACTACGACCTAAAAGATCGTTCTACAGATCGCACAGAAAGGAGCAACAGCACTGACGTCGTGGGATCGATCAACCCAACAGATGCATCCGTTGAAACCCACCGAGTCGATGAACAGATTAATCAGCCTCAGCAAATTCCTCAGGGAGCAGGAAAAATAATCTATGTCGTCAAGTCACCCCAATGCAAAGAGGGAACTCTTATTAACCGAGCGGTCGGATAAATGTGAGTTACTGGACAAAATAAATTGTTATGATGCCAGAAGCGTAGGGATAGCTACAATGATGAGACAGAGTGCAGCTAGAGTCCCAATAACAATAACGAACATAAGCAACGAAGACGTTGTATTGCCACGAGGAACAAAAGTAGCTGAAGTGTCGAGCATAAGTAAAAGTGATATCATACAGATTTTAAATGAAGTTTCAAACGTCGGAGCTAGGAAGACAGATTTTTGTACTGAAACCGAAAAACTGCAGTCAGGAGTCAAAATTGATAATGAACACAGAACAAGATTTGTCAGAAAATAGAACGTTTGACAGTTGAAGAGCAGAAGATTTTAGCGCATGTTTTATTAGAGAACGCAGACCTTTTCCGAGAGCATTCAGATTACATGGTTCAGCTCGCATACATACTGGAAATGCAACACCTGTCACTCAGACCTTACGGAATACCATTCAGTCAAAGAGAGCTGCCAGAAGAAATGGTTAAAGAACAACTGGAAGCTGGAATTATAAAACCAAGAGATCCTGCAGATCGAGCTTCGTGTTCACCGGCTGTCATTCTTAAGAAGAAAGTGTTTCCGGAGAACCACAGTTCCGTTTTCTAGTGGATTATCGTGCTCTGAATGCAGTAACCACACCAGACATTTACCCTTTACCAAACCTGGTAGAAACCATGGATTACTTGTGCACATGTCCAATTTTTTCGGTTTTTGATCTAAAGAGCGGATATCATCAGCTGACAGTGCATCCGCATGATTGAGCGAAAACTTCGGTTTTTACTACTCCAGGAGTGTACAAATACTTGAGTATACCGTTTTTGCAATGCGCCAGCCACCGTTCAGCGCCTGATGGATTCCGCTTTACGAGGGCTCACACCAACACAAGCTATTGTATACCTCTACGACGTAATGGTTTACAGTGAAACATGAAGTAGCGTACTGAGAGACGTAAGCAGTTTTCTAGCGTATGAGAGGCGCAAATCTGTTCTTGTCAGTAGATAAATGTCACATTGCAAAAAATTAAGCGAACTACCTTGGACATATCGTAGCTAGTGAAGGCGTCCGTCCTGATGCAAAATTAATTGAAGCTGTCAAGATTTTTTCCGGAACCACAGAATTTAAATGAATTACAACCATTCTTGGGGTCAACAAATATCTATAGGCGTTTCATAGCCGGTTATGCAAATATAGCAAAGCCACTGAAAAAGAGAATGACACAGCCACTGACACAGCCGCTGAAAAAGACAATTACATTCAATTTTTCGACAGAATGCACAAAGATAATGGAAGAACTTAAAGCTGCCCTAATCACAGCTCCTGTGTTAGTCTATTCAGATTTCAGGAATCCCTTAATTTTTTCTACACATGCTTCAAATTTATCTGTTGGTGCTATTTTGTCTGCCGGCCGCGGTGGTCTCGCGGTTCTAGGCGCGCAGTCCGGAACCGCGCGACTGCTACGGTCGCAGGTTCGAATCCTGCCTCGGGCATGGATATGTGTGATGTCCTTAGGTTAGTTGGGTTTAAGTAGTTCCAAGTTCTAGGGGACTGATGACCACAGCTGTTAAGTCCCATAGTGCTCAGAGCCATTTTTTTGCTATTTTGTCTCAAGAAATTGATGAGCATGAATACCCAGTATCATTTGCTTCTAGACAATTAAATAAAGCACGAAGTAATTACACAACAGAAAAAGAGGTTTGTGCTTTGGTTTTTGGTATAGCACATAACACATGTTTTTTGACAGGAAGAGAATTCACAGTGATTACAGACCATGCCACTCTTAAATGGCTGCTGAGATTAGACGACCCATGTTTCAGATTAACAAGGTGGGCCTTGAGACTGGAAGAGTTACAGTTTAAAGTTATTCACCGACATGACAAACTACACGTAACCACTAACGCGATGAGCCGAAAGTTGCGTGTTGGTGTAACATTAAGTTGTGAGGAAGAGTTAAAAGTAGCTTAGTAGGAGGATCCACAATGCAAAATACGGAAAAATGGTCAACGTTTTGTCGAAATAGATGGATTGCTGTACAAGATCACTAGTAAAGGAAACAGCCTAGTTATTCCAGAAGCAAGAAGAGGAAATCATGAAGCAACAACATGATTCTGCATTATCTGGTTAGGTTAGGTTATGTTAGCCAAACCTAACCTAAACTAACCTATGGTCACTGTGGTAAAAAAGCAACAAACATTAAAATATCTGAGGTTTATTGGTGGCCAAGACGCAAAGCTGACGTTTTTGAGTATGTTTCACAATGTGATTCCTGCAACAAAAAGAAAATTTGGGAAAAGCTAGGGCACCACTAATGGAACTGCCAGAGACTATTGAACCATTCGAAAGAGTAGGCATTGACGTCGCTGGACCTTTGCCTAAGACTAAAGATGGGAACAAATGCATATTTACCAAGTTAGGTCATTTCTCCAGACGTATTCTCATAATGCTAACACCTGATCAGAGTGCGGAGACAGTTGCTAAGATTTCTGTAAAAGAGTGGATTCTAAAGACTGGACCACCGTTATGTATATCAGTGATCAAGAATCAAATTTCATGAGTGACTTGCGTAAACTGAATTGTAAGCTAATGCAAATAACGCAGTCGAGAACTACAGCGGCACAACCTGAAGGGAGTGGACGCATTGAACGAGTTCACAGAAAAGTCATTTAGATGGTTAGCTATTACGTAAGCAAAAGGCATTACAGCTGGGATGTTTGTCTTCCGAACGTCGTGAGCGCTTACAGCGCAAAAATGCACACGTCAACTGGCATAAGTCCATATGAAATTGAATATGGAAGAAGGATGCATTCACGCTAGGATCTGGCACGATCAACCGCTGGGCTCAGCAATGAACATGTAAAGGAATTAGAGCATAAGTTAAAGGAGGCATCGAAGGGAGTGAAACGGCGAAATTATCAGTTTTTTCTGCAGCAAGCGAAACAAAAAAGTCAAACTGTTGCGCACAATATCGAGTCGGAGATCTT
The DNA here is from genome assembly GCF_021461395.2 of Schistocerca americana. Taxonomy (NCBI): domain Eukaryota; kingdom Metazoa; phylum Arthropoda; class Insecta; order Orthoptera; family Acrididae; genus Schistocerca; species Schistocerca americana. Next base: position 198,160,136 of record NC_060120.1, on the reverse strand, counting down.
GTCTACCTGAGCAATGTAGTGTTAAAGGAAAGTCTGGTAAAAAATTTTAAGAAGCTTTGGAAAGGACCTTATCCGATGTTGGAGGTGTAGTCGCCAGTCACTCTTAAGCTCCAGCTGCCTTTTCGTTCGATTGGCATTCAAGTCATTCGTGTAAAGTCATTTCTGTGAAGACTTCCTGTAGCATCGCAAGACGACAACGAGGACCGACGTACGGACTGACCAGCTGTACCTAAATCCAAGGCACGAGCAGTGCGAGGTCGCAATCCGTACTTCCAGGCCGAAACGTCTCCATACACAGAGCTATCCAGTTCCAGACACCCCTCCAATATTCGTAGACGTGTATAGAGTGAATGAGTGTAAAACAGGTGTGTATTTCTCAGCCATGTGCACATGTGAATGTGTTGTGCAAACATAGTTTGCAGCTAATACATAAAGTGCGAAAGTGTAGCGTGCGAAAATGTAACTAAATCTTATTATCTTATTTCACAGGTTATCACAAGACACTGATTTGTATTGTATTCATTGTTTAACTCTAGTGTTTAGAACTAATTAGTCATGTTTAGTGTAATTCTAATGTTTCCTATGGCAATTTGTTCCATTAATGCTATAATAGTAGTATCACGGAGAAGAGGTAGTTTCAACAAATAATGCTAAGCTTGTACTAAGATGCAATTTGAGTGAGATTCAACAAAAATTCAATTCTGTTAAGAAGCGAATTGATTTAATTCGTTCATTCAAAGGTAATGACACCATTTTGGAAATGGGAACGTCTTATTGTCTAAATGCAGGTAGAGCTCATATATGCTAATTATGAAAAAGAGGTTAACTGTTTCCTAATTCTTTTTCCGTACAAAAACTTGATTTGGTGCAGACGTGCCTGGTTTGATTTTGGAGGAAGTGTGCTTCGTACTGTATTTGGTACTTTCAAAAGGCGAGATCTATTGGACGTTACAGACAGCATTTTAGCCCTCGAACAACAGTCTAGTACGATGTCAATTAACATGTCTAATGAAATAATTGTATTAAGGAATATGCAAGGAACCGTTGCTAATCACATAGTTTTTATTGAAAAAGTTTTAATGCAATTTTTTACACATTTCAACATGATTCGTGGTGAAATGAACGCACCATCTTCGAGCTGTTTGAAAGATTAAATGCTGTGAGCGTTCACTTAGGTTTAACACTCTGCTTTTAAGAATTACTGGCCGTCTATCGAATGCTAGAACTGGTGCTCTTAATATAAGAATATCCCTAGGAAGTAGTTCAAATGATTGCTTAAGCACTGTGATACTGCATCCACAACATTTCTTACAGGTATAACGTAAGTTAAATGTAACATCTACTATGATTTATCCTGTTAATTCTTGTAATTTGTATGCTTGTGAGCGTGTGGGTGCTACTCTGTCATTCTGTGCAACGGATTAATCTGAGATGTGCCCTTTACCCTGTGGCTCCTGCAAGATGGAATTTTGACCCCCACACTACTACAGAAGTCAGACAGACGCTCCTAACATTCTAAAGAGAAATGCCTGAAAAACTTTCAGCAATAAATAACTTCTGAAGTCGTCTACTGTAAGAAAGTAACACAAAAATTCACAAAATTTCTCACGTAACTAGTGGGATACTTGCGCACCGGAGTAGTGCTAGTTAGTATAAGAAAAACACGAAACTAACGAAAATTATTATTTATTTTGCAAAAATTTTGAGAAATCACAATGGCACTTTTAGTTATGAACTGAACAAGTTATTTCCAGGTTCTTTTCGGAATGTGAAGTTACCTCTTAAAGATAGGATTCGCTAATGCAATTTCTATACAAAGTTTAAGATCGTTATTGACTTGGCAGAATGACTGAGAACCGCACCTACTCAATTCGAATAATTATCCATTAGAATGTTGCTAGGTACAGTCAAGGCTGTCGTGTGTGAAATGCAGTGAAGTGTATTGTTGTGGAGGAAATACCGGGCTCGCAAGAGCTGTAGCGCACAATACCGTAATCTGCGCTGACTGCTGTCTGCGCCGCTCGCTGCTGACAAATAAGATAACTCTCGTTCTATCTGGATTGACCTTTGCCAATCAAACTCTCCCTACACCTTGATGAAGTTAAGAACTCCTGTTCGCCCCTAGTCTAACTATTGGCGTGGTACACCGGTCAGATAACCAGTCCACCGCGATGCCACTCAAAAATTCGCTCGCTGGCGTTTAACTAAAACTCTGTCCCTTCACACCGCACAATAAGTGTGGCGGCGAATGCTTAATAGCAAGGACTCAATATAGAGTCGCACTCCGATTCGCTCTCGGCAGAGGCGCTCTCCCAATGAAGTACTGGGGAGAGACTTGTTCCTCGCTCTCTGAGTACACGTACGAACGCACACGCTCTCGTTACGTGTTCTCGCTCCAAGAGTGACAACAGAACAGCCCCTCTCCACGCCAGACGTGAAGGGGTATATCTTTTGGTCTCTTCCATTACTCCTTCAGCTCAAGGTGTCAGGAATATCGTCTGCCAATCAACATTGCTCTTCTAAAACGGGAGAATGACATTTTGTTTAAGGCGACTAATCCGGAAATCTGTAGCATCGGCGTTTGGCGTTTTCTGTCTCCCTGTGAAAGCCTCTGAAACTGCGTGCTATCTTTCTAAAGAATGCATAGGCTGGGCGCTCCCACACAATGTAGCGGAATTTGCTTTTCAGCCGAACAGGGGGTTGTTCTCCCCTTTCACTCGGGGAAACGCTGTCCGCTCCACGGGTGGTCGCCGTCCGACGTAGGTAGGCTGAATCGCCCTCTGAAGGGACCGGCCTCTCGTCTTGTGGTCCGCCTCTCTCAAACTAAAAGCTCTTGTTACTGTCACGTCTTGAATGTGTGTGTGTGTACGCCAGCCTCGAGTATCTCAACCTTGGTGCACACTTGTCATTTGCGTATCGTTTACATGAATTCATACAACATTGACTTTATCTTATCGAGTTTGGGTTCGAATGAAGCGTCTTGATGTGCAGAGTGTAATTGTGAGGGCGGAATATGTAAGCAATGAAGGTCAGGAGACCACGGCGTCTTACATGCTTACTGTAAGTTAACTGTAACACACTCTTTAATGATTAAAGATGTATTAACTGTTTTTGTTTCTATCCTTATTGATACATCAAAACATAATTTTGAAAAGTGTAAATTTATACTTAGACTGTGGCAACATGCAGGCCTTCTTGTCATGTGTCAGCTAAGGATTATTACTGATCAGTAAGGATCAACGGTATTTTTTTGTATCTAAATGAGCATGATTTGTTTATATGTAGGCGTAGTCATAAGTTAATTTGCCCAGAATCGGCAGTATTTTTAGATAGTACAGTGTACAGGTATGAAGAAGAATTGTTTAGGAATAGTCCGCTGAGAGATGATTGCCCTAGGAAGGTAATGCATGTGTATCAGTCATTTCTTAAACGATATTCTGAAGGTACAACTTACTCTTTCAATTCGACTTTTGATGTCACATTTAGATGTACAACTTTTGGTACGCCAGATCAACCTTTCACACTCAGATTAAATGGTAGTGGATTAATTTTAAATGCCGCACACTGTGATTTATCAAGTTATGTGTGTGATATACCTTCTGTATTGCCAATTACTTTTCATGCAGCTGAAAAGCCCCCATTAACAAGAACGTTACCAGTTTTCTATGACAAATCATACATACTAACATATTCAAACCATTCCCCGTCCAGTTTTCCCATGGATAGTGATTTAATTATCCTAGAAAATAGAATGACTACAAACGGTGAGTTAAATTTCAAGAGAGCAGCAAACAGGATTAAGTCTTTTGAATCTTCAAATAATGTTAATCCACACTTAATTGTCAGTATTGTGTTCTTCATAATTTTATTAACTTGTCTTGTGTCTATAGCATATATCATGTACCAAGTTGCAATTTTAAAGGTCCCCTCATCAGTACCGGTTGTTACTGTGTGTGCAATTGAGATAAACGTAGCAAGGCTTTCTGATGCCACAACTAGAGAAAAAGATTCATGATGCCCAGGTGGTCTTCATGAGCCACTTTCAATAGCTCATCTTTTTCCGGGGTGGGGGTAGGGGGGTATGTTGTAAGGGTCACAGGCTTGGACGTGGCCACCACGTGCGAGTAAGAGTGCGAGATGGCTTTATCGTGGAATGCTGACAAACTGTGGTGTCAGTACGCACCAGCTACAGCGCACCTCCACACACACACACACACACACACACACACAGACACACACAGGAGTCGCGTCGTGTCACTGGCCACCTGCATGGGCAGAACTGTTTCCAACGCGCGTGGTTCCGAAGCGGAATTTATGCCTTTTTCAGCTTACAATAGAGTCTTGAAAAATCTGTTTGTGTTAGGACGTCATACACAATTACGACGGGTCAGTGGAGCGAGCAATTTGTTATAAATGTCTTTATAGAAATAAAGTGGTAATGGTTAATAACTGATAGTTTGCGTATTTGTGTACCTCATGAATCCAATGCCCTCAGTAATCCTGACAAATACCTAGGAGGTCCTCAGCCAGGACACAAACTTCATACTTGCCTCATATATTAGTGTTTAAACTCTGAAAAATGTAACATGCGACTACCGATTGAACTAGCCAATCAGACGCTTACATTAGTTAGAACAGCTACCCGCCATCGTAGGTTGACACACTCACTAGCGTCAAGTCGCTCTTAAGACTACCATCTTAACTTACCGCAGGTTCAGTCCTGAGTGCCGAACATTTCTCACGTTCCCCAGGAAGCTGAAACAGACCAGAGGGGTCCTTTCCGCCACCAGCATTACTACTGTCGAATGTCTAGCGGAGGGGTACAAATCTCTTTGTCTTGACTGAGAAAGCTGGATTGGGTACACTGTTACTACCTCAGCAGGCAGCCAGATGCTGTATTGCTACCATTTTGACAAATTCTATATGCACTTACTTACTGATTCATACAGACGATAAAGAGATAAGGGAAATTTGGAAGCTCAAAATGTGCGTAATATGCAAAGGATTGAGTGTTTACTGAAATTATCGATACTTCAATGTGGCTCTGTATCACTGAATGGGAACAAACACGGGGTACAAAATTAAATCACCAATGACTGATTGCGACCAGCACGAAATACAAGTTGAGTAACATGAAACGAGTCTAACAGAGATATTGAATGACCCCCATGTCCCAAGAAAAAAATGCGCTGAGAATGTGCTTACAATGCTATGGAGTTATCAAGCAGGCTCTCTCTCTCAAAAAAAAAAGACGTTTTAAGAAAAAAACAACCAGTAATGTAAAGCTGAAGTATATAATGTAAGTCGAGTGTACTCTGTGACACTGCAATGTGCTGATTTAAACATGGACTTCATTTTGTCACCAAGATTAATATAATGTTCATCTGCCAAGTTTAAAAGGAGACATAAAGGTGGACGTGAGTCTTATCGATCCCACTACATCGTGCTCAAACGTAGAATCAAGTCAAATACAATTATGTTATATACAACTTACGAACACAGTCATCTAATAGTGAACATAAAAGTGTTACAGAACAAAATTGGAGATTAGGTAAAACATGAATGGTAATTATATTTCATTACAGAATATAACACATCAAAATATACCAGAACAAAAATTTAGCCTAAGCGACGAAATAAACAAATCATTTGTATAAAGGAGATTAGTAACATAAAACAAAACTTCAATTAAAACTTTAAAAAATCCGACAAAAGAACCTCTAAAAAGTAGAAAGAAATATGTATGACCCCTATAAGTCTAATATAGGTAATAATATTTTGATGAATGACATGTAAATAAAAACAGATTTTAACAGCAGTTATTCTTTCTAGAGCGGCGTACTTTCATTCTTGGTGGGTATAAGCCTCTTCTGTTTCGCGTCTTTGCTTCTAGTCCTGCGTGTCCCACATCTCAAAATAGCCAATGAATTTATAATTACTTATTATATAAAATATGAAAAGCAATTCGTCTTTATTAGCCTAACATTGTTAATGAAGAGAAGTACCTATTTTTTTTGTATCATATTTCTGCATAATTGCGTACGAACTTAGTTTCATGCATTAATCTATCTTACAAGGCTCATGTACTGCAGTGGTTTGACGGTAGCGTACTGACTCTACGCTTCATTAAACCGTGAGCGCGAATCGCACGGTGCGCGGTATGCGGCGCGGGGCGTGAGATGACCAAGAGCGGCGACCCGAATGGGCAGTTGACTTTTGTGTCTGTATCGCGAATTTTTCAGATTAAATTAAGACTTAGAATCAACGATTATATATTGTTGTCCTGATATTTAACTACGCTGCCTAAGTAACTTACTTGTATTTACGTTTCATACTTTATGATTTTTCATATATTCCGTTTTTATTTTGTTATCTTACACTAGCAGTTCCCGACACGACGACGCTTGTATCAAAATATTACTACTCATATTAATTAATGGGGCGATAAATACTATTTTTTTTAATTTTTAGAGGTTTTTTTGTGTGAAGATGTATTCAAATTTTTAATTTAAGACTTATTTCGTGCTTTTTAAACCGTATGTTTCACTAGTAGACACGGCACGATTGACGCTGTATCCCCACTTTCACACCAATACTTTCCGGGACACAGGATTTTGCCTCGTCGAAATCTGCATATTCTGACAACAGATGTTACTTCATAAATACTATTACAATTGCAAGATTGTGGCAATGCAACATCGCCTGTGCGGTTTTAAGTTTCAAACTTAGATAATTACTCCCAATTTTTTCTTATCTTTGATATTCAGCAAATAAACATGATTAAATTGAGTTCAGTACACGACTTAGGGTGACTGATCATAAACAACTTATCAGTTTTAATTTCCTAGATTAAGTTTTTGCCAAATTAGCGTATTCTCCCTAAATTAAATTTAAATCATAATAATTCACTTATGCTAAAGTGATAATTTCGTAGATTTTGTTTACAATAGCTGTCATAACGTTACTTATTAAAGTCTGTGTTGTTCAGCAATATTTATATCTAAATGTCTCATGATTTTTCTTTCGCTAAGATGCAGATAAATCTAGGTCTTCAGTTCCTATAATACGAGGTTTAAGATTTATGTCTGTTAATAAAATAGTGTATACATCTTGTTAAAAGTAATAATTATCTGATGTTTCGTTTTTTAGGTTTTAACTCGTAAGCGCTCCATGGCATTAAAATGGGATTGAGTTGGAAACCTAAAACATCTTAATATGAAGCGAAAATGCACTAATTAACACAACCTGAGGGGAAAACTCCTGAAGGATACCAATTTTTCATATCACAAGCTACTCGAAAGGCTCAATTTAGCAGGCAAGGAAGTTCGCAAGACAATCAGCGTCGTTTAGTGAAAGACTAAGATTTTGCAGTGGTCAAAAGAAACTAGTGTTGAACGTAGCTTACATCCAACAAAAAATTCCAGATCCACCAGTATTTCACGATTTAATGAAATTCCAGACCAACATTCCTCCAGGCTTGCCAGGAATGCAGAAGCTACAGCTCAGTCTGTATTAAATGTGACTCCTAAAGAACGTTCGGCAAGGCGTCTCAGAAATGTTCAGTCAGCGGCTCAGTCTAGAGCCACTCATAGTAAATTTTGATAGTTATATACACTCATTTACCAAGTTTCTGATGCTGTTTGACAGCTAAAAATAGTTTGCTACTGTAAATAAGCACAGTTAGTTACAGTAGGTGATTCACCAGGAGATATTCTATCAAATGAGTTAATGACTCAACGTGATGTTATCTCTACCTGTGACTGGTGTACCAGAACAATTCGTAGGGGAAGAACATCTACGCAAGCATACTGGTATCTCACTAGACAAAATTCCCCCAGAAGTAAAGACATATTCAGATGTGAAAATACGATTGTTAAGTAGGATAATTCCATCTGTAAAAATGATTAGACTCAGTGGTCGCTTTAGACAGCACGGTTTGCTTCGTTAAGCTGTACGTTTTGGCCAGGATGTTGGAAAAATGGCTGAGCAGCTTCTGCTACGACCGAGTAACGCTGGCCTGGTGATTGTTTGTGGACAATTGGAGTCAGTTCAAAGATAACGTCGTGTTCCTATAACTATTCAAAAGCTTCGAGCTGCATTAGATTGGCTTATCCAATTAATCATTTGTACAGAAATGTTACAATAAATTATAATAATGATAGTTCCAATGTTGACGATATTTGTCATGTTCTAAAAAATGACATAGTACAGCATGGAGACACAAACGACACTGTCAGTTGTTTCCAAGATACGAGTAATAATATACGTTTTCGTGATTTCTCTCGAGGTAAGCAGTATACTGCAAACGCCGCCGCAACTATTGCTGTTACAAAAATTAAACACACGGAGACATGGTTACAGATACAGTAGATTCAGTTTTAATTTCCAGTCATCGTTTGTACTTGAATAGTATACAGTCTCTATCGGCTCCGAATTTGTCCGAGGCTAATGTAGAATATTTACGTGGCCAAAGTTACAAGTTAATTTTGAGGTCTTAAATTATTCATATTTAATACAAGTTAACAATGAATCTTCTCCGGTTTGCGGACATCTAAGCATAAAAAATCAAGACGGTGGATATCCAGATTTAAAGAACTGATTACCAGAGTTCTTTACATATTATGGTGCTGATCAGGGAGCTATTGTTACACGTAATGGTATATCAGTGGCAAATTGGAAAACTTGTTCGGTCCCATTCAAAATGATGAAAAAGTTGTGTAACTCAGGATGATGCAGCTTTCTTGATATCTTTACCGGATATTACATTGCTTATGGACAGTTTTCAAATTAAATATACCCAAATCACAGCAAAATAGACTAGACGATGACGAATGCGGGTACTACCGCTGTTGTACATCCATTAAACCAAAATCTAAGTGATCCAGAAAAAGGCAGTGATAATTTAAGAAATACCAACTGGTCATCAGAATCATTCAGTGACTTGAACAATGACCTTCTATTATTACCTAGTCCGTTTTACGTGCTACAGACGAACTCGTTCTGGAATTAATCACTGTTATCGATAACAATAACTGATATCGACCTGAAAACTTGGTTGAAAATATTCACTTTAATAGGCAAGGATCAAATGCATACTGGCAAAGAGCATGTTCAAAACTTATTGCCAGGGTTAAGAACCTGGGTCCACCAATGTGGTTTGTTACCTTGACCAGTAATAGATCTAAATTGGGGCGATATACCGAAAGAACTTGTAACTGTTGCACGACGATCCAGTGAAAACCCAAACGATTTAAATTTTAATGGCAGACAAAAACTGGTAATCAAACATCCTGTGACTGTGAGTCGTCAACGTATGATAACTGCCAATGGTCTCATGAGAATTTTGAAGAACAATGATCAAGCTTTAGGAGAAGGCTTACAGAGTACTGGTCGAGCACTGAGTTTCAGAACCATGGAAGTCCACATGTTATGCTGGTTTGAGAGAGCTCATAATTTTGGCACTCCTGAAAGCAGATCTTTGATCCGTGAGATTGTTTTGTGTTCTTTACATAATGAAGATGGCGAGCTGAACAAAACAGTTAAACGGGTTGAAATACACTCTCACTCAAAAACGTGCTATAAGAACAGAAATGATCATTCCCATAGATTTAATCTTTCAAGACCAGTAAGCAACCAAACATGATCTGACGCAACTTCGTGTGACAATGGACGATTTTGTAAGTTACGAAGAAATCCTGAACAACAGTACGTAAATAATTACAATCCGCAGACACTTAAACTCTGGAAAGGGAATAGCGAAATCCGGCCCTGTGGAAATGTGATCGCTGTATCTTATTATATCGCCAAATACACTTCCAAACACGAGCCCCAGAACGTAGGTCAAGCAGTGAAATATGCCGTTAGTAGAGCGCGAATCTGCCATGGAGATATCGGTAGGCAATAGTTTGCAGTTACTGTGGAAATTTTAAAACGTTGTAGAGTATCAGCGTTTGATGCGCATAAAGATTATGCCACCTGAAATTAAAAGACAGTTCTTGAAATGTAATTTTCGTCAACACATGCCGACCTCATGAACGATACAGAACTCTGTGTTTTGACATTGAGCAAGGTCAAACGTATCAAAAAAATTTTAACAGGTATATTAAGAGGTCAACCAATCTAGAGCATCTCAGTTTTGCAGAATTAGCCATAAATTATGAACAGTGAATTCTACATGTTACTGACGAAGAAGACGGTGACACGGCAGCTTATGAACTAGAAAAACCACCAGAATTGTATAATAAACAGAAACATTATGAAAAAGACTGCCATTTCGACGACTTGCTATTACACGTAAAGGGGAGACGGAGAAAGCTATTTGTATAGCTATATTGTTGCCCATGTGCCGTTTAGAGATGAAGCAATTTGCTAGAGGGCTACGAAACGCGCGAAGAAGCTTTCATGGCACCACGAGATCGATTGCGTCCATTCTGTTGAGCAAGTTGAACACATTGAACCCAAGCTCCAGTAAGTTATTGGCCAAGTGCTGGCACTAGCCGAAACTGCAACATTTAACGACGCCCCTGAGTGAGAAGTCAGTACAGAAAACCAGGATGTAGCGGCAATTGTTGGTGGATACGACGCGAGAATGGCTGATGTCTATATCGAAATAGTAAACGCTGGAGAAGAAATCCGTTGCGCTGATTGAATTATCCGTCGATTCTTGGTACAGTATTTTATGAATGAAACACACTCAACACTGGTGTAATATTATACTTATTGTTTGTTATACGAACCGGTTTTCGGCGGTTAAATCATCATCGGGTACAAAGAAAAATATGAGATGCAGTGAATTTTGTTGTATCAAAGATTTTAAAGTAGTAAAGAGTATCTCCATTTTCAGAGGTTAAAGATATTAATCTTAGATTTAGGAGTAAAACAAGGAGGATCCTATAGCTCTCAGACTTCATGGCCTCCCTAAACTCCATAAAGGTAATATCCCAATCAAGCCTGTGGTGTCTTCATCCTCAGCTGCATGTTACAAACTAGCTAGAGAGTTAAAGGACCTAATCAAGAGCAAAATAAAGTTCAAACATGGTATGATACCCATAGTTCAGTTGACGTAGTGAACAAGTTAAAAGACATGCAACTAGGCTAATTTCTTTTGACACCAGCAAGTTATATACTAATGCACCTGTTCAGGAGTGCCTCAACCTTTTCACAGACTTACTAGATAAATTAGTAGTTAACCTGGTGGTCACAGATGACATAGGGTTAGCTGCACAAACTTGTTTAACATAAAGTTGTTTCTGTTTCAATGGCAGGATATACGAACCGTTGGATGGTCCAGCTAAGGGATCCTCCCTCAGTCAAGTCCTTGTTGAAATCTTCATCGACAATTTTGAAACTCACTTTTTGGTAAATAATCCACTCTCTTCCAAGGTTGGATACTGGTTTATGAATGTTGATGATGTGCTGTGCTTATACACAGGTACTACCACACAACTTCAAAAATTCCTCAAGCAACTAAATTCTAAACACAGTTGTATAAAATACACAATTGAGTTTGGCGGCAACTGCATAAATTGGTGACAGTATTCATACTTTCAGGATTCATACCTTCATGCCGGTCAAATCTCAACACCCAGTGACCCATAAAAATGCTGAATTTCATTCAGTGACACATGGCCTAATATACATCCCTATAAGTGAAGATAACTTCAAAAAGGAATTAAATGCAGCCAAACAAATAACATCAGACAATCGCTTTCCTTCCTTACTGGATTCCATAACTCTCAAAAAGCGCAAACACCAGATGTACTCTCTTCTTTATCCTGTTTTGGACACATCATCTCAAGAACGCAATAAAAAGTGCATAATTCCATATTTAGGAAAAGTTTCACTGGATGTATCCTGAAAGCTTAAATCCAGTAAAAGGAAAAACATCATTTTATGTGCACATTGCCGTTGGACACTTTTTGCGCAAATAAGAGTGTAATATATAAAATTATTTGCAATTGTGGCGAATCCTATAGAGGTCAGTCTAGAAGGACCACTTAACAAGTCGAAAACTTAGAAACGAAGATTCTACTTTTGCACACTACCTGCTGAAAGAAGAACATAGATGGCTCTGAGCACTATGGGACTTAACTGCTGTGGTCATCAGTCCCCTAGAACTTAGAACTACTTAAACCTAACTAACCTAAGGACATCACACACATCCATGCCCCAGGCAGGATTCATACCTGCGACCGTAGCGGTCGCGCGGTTCCAGACTGTAGCGTCTAGAACCGCTCGGCTACTCCGTCCGGTGAAGAACATAATTACAAGGTTAAATATGAAGCACTACATCGCATTAATAAAAGAAGGAAGCTGAACTATCTTGAAATAAAGTAAATTAATAAACAATGTTCATCAGCTCAAACTTAGTACTGAATGACCAGACACAATTCTATAGCCCACCACTTCTAACTGCAGACACTACTCAGAATCCCATCCAGGTCATGTTGCAGATTACCCCTCTTACTCACATGCTCCATTTTTCCTTTACTTCTGTTACTATCATTTCTCTCGTTGCGTTAAAAGCTTTGCTTTGTAGAATCAAGACTGCTTGACTCACTCGCTTTTAAGACAAGATTACTTTGTTCAGCCACATCTATGGAACCTGCGGCCAAAGTTTATCGTTAAGTTATTTTCTTCTGTGAACAACTGCTGTAATTAGTCTATAGTTCATTAGTTAATGTCCCAAATATTTTACATCTATTAAATAATCTTACATCGCATTTACGCTGAAATAATCCCTCTTGTCTTATTTCTAGTTCTAACATTAACATTTTTCATATCTGGAAATGGAGATACACTGTAGCTGCACTAGTTTAAAATAAAATCTTTGATCAAAAAAAAAAAAAATTTCACTGCATCACATACTTATCTTTGTACCTGATGATGTCATAACAGCCGAAAACAGTTTCGTACAACATTAATATTGTAGAATATCACACCAGTGATGTGTGTGTTTCATTCACAATGAAGAGATGCATCTCAGTACCACAGACGAAGGATTTTATGCCAGGGCCAGCAGCGTGAACAAAGAATGAAAAAAATGATGAAGTAGCATAACGAATTCCACGTAAGGTAATCAACTAACCTAGCGCTAACAATCCTTTAAAATTTTTCTTAATAGAGCAACTGGCAGCGAAAATCGTTTTTGCTGAAAACTGTAGTACGTACATCATATTCGTCGATGTTATGTTCCAGTAACAGAGCAGTTATTAAATACAACTTTCGTTGAAGTAACCGAATCAACAGAAGCTGCAGCGCGCCTTGTCAACGGAGTTACCATTCATAGGGCATCTCCTTTAGGCATCGAGAACAGTAGAGCAACAGTCAACAGACAGAATACAGGACAGCGGCTGAAGGATAAGAGAAGAAAATGACTTCACACTCGTTGGCTTGTAACAGACAAAACATAATAGTTTCTTATGAACTGCTAAGATCTATTCACCTCCGTTTGCAAGAATTAAAAATATCTTTTCAGAGATATAATCCAGGTGTCACCTTTTAAGGGCAGTTTGTGCTTCAGAAACCAATCATATCCCAAGAACAGCCACACTGGTGGCATTACATTAAGCTTTGCGAGCTACAAATCAACGTCTGACAACACAATGATAGACCTTCTCAATAATCTTCAAGTAGGTGACCTGAGTACTGAGCAGTATGAGATTTTGGTTGAAAGATATCGTGCGTCTTTGGCTGATGATTTTGCCGAAGGCGAAGCTGTGCCTATTTTTCCATAGTGAAACTAGTTAATGGCTGTAACGACAAAATGATAGCACTAACGGCCAAAACAGTAAACACTTTTACGTTAAATGCTGTCGATGAATCCAAAGAGCCTGCCACTTCTGGTCGAAAACCCAATAAAGCTTCTGTTCCGCAAGATACAAATTGTACGGGAGGAATGCTAAATTCAATAAAAAATGCAGTTGGTGATAGAGTCACGTTGTAAATGAATTTTAAGGTCTAGGAAGGGTTGGTCAATGGTAGCATTCGTATAATAAAAAATACTGGAATGAAATGGACTTAGCAGATATAAATCAGAAGGAGGTGAACTCCAAAAATAGATGCTTTTAGAATTATCCGACAAGTCGAGTAAAGGGAGTTTTGAAGACGAAAACGGATGAATTCCAATGCAGCCACAAAATATGACACTTCAAGGTCTTAGAGGGTACGGCAACATAGAAAGAGTAATGTTTCCCATAATTTTAAGTTGGGGCGTTGCTGTCCAGAAGTTGCAAGGGACCACTGTAGAAAACGCTGTCATTTATTTAGGCGAAAGTACTTTCGGAAAAGGTTCAAAATGGTTCAAATGGCTCTGAGCACTATGGGACTCAACTGCTGAGGTCATTAGTCCCCTAGAACTTAGAACTAGTTAAACCTAACTAACCTAAGGACACCACAAACATCCATGCCCGAGGCAGGATTCGAACCTGCGACCGTAGCGGTCTTGCGGTTCCAGACTGCGGCGCCTTTAACCGCACGGCCACTTCGGCCGGCTTCGGAAAAGGCCAAGCTTACGTGACCTTCAGTCGTGTAAACAGCTTGCAGGATGTTGTTATTTGTGAAATCATTGAAAGAAAACAGTTCAATAATCCTCATAACAGATCGGCTGTAGCAGAGTTTCAAACTCTGAGAAGCTGTACTTCAGTCCTTTAAATGTGTACTAAATGTCATCCGTTGTCATTAACAAATTATTTTTACGTTTAAAATACTTTGCAGTTTTACCATTTAGCTTACGTCGTAGTGTGTCACTTAATATAGACTACCATCCATATCTTACTGTATTCGTTATTTAAAAATATTCTTACATTTAGAACACCTTGCAGTCTTTTCTCTTAGCTACTACTAATAATTGAAATAAACACTATCATTGGTATTTTACTATTGCCACTCACGTGATCTACGTGTTTCTGTTTTTAATGTATAAAAAAAGAAACACGTAAATCACGTTATACATGCATATATATATTTTAGGTTAGGGAACATATCCAATAAGCAGTGGCGATAATTCTAAATGAAATCGGAAGAAAGAGGACTGCCATTGCGTTCACTTGCAGTAGGTTGCCTAAACTATTACGGCAAATTCATTTGTTTTGTTACTGAATTGTGGACGTCAAAAGGAACTACAAAAAAGTCTGCGTGAGCGTATGTTTATCTTTTACAATTGAATATCAGACCAGCTGTGTGGCTGGATTGAGGAGTTTTTGGCAAACAGAACACAGCATGTTGTTATCAATGGAGAGACGTCTACAGACGTTAAAGTAACCTCTGGCGTGCCACAGGGGAGTGTTATGGGACCATTGCTTTTCACAATATATATAAATGACTTAGTAGATAGTGTCGGAAGTTCCATGCGGCTTTTCGCGGATGATGCTGTAGTATACAGAGAAGTTGCTGCATTAGAAAATTGTAGCGAAATACAGGAAGATCTGCAGCGGATAGGCACTTGGTGCAGGGAGTGGCAACTGACCCTTAACATAGACAAATGTAATGTATTGCGAATACATAGAAAGAAGGATCCTTTATTGTATGATTATATGATAGCGGAACAAACACTGGTAGCAGTTACTTCTGTAAAATATCTGGGAGTATGCGTACGGAACGATTTGAAGTGGAATGATCATATAAAACTAATTGTTGGTAAGGCGGGTACCAGGTTGAGATTCATTGGGAGAGTGCTTAGAAAATGTAGTCCATCAACAAAGGAGGTGGCTTACAAAACACTCGTTCGACCTATACTTGAGTATTGCTCATCAGTGTGGGATCCGTACCAGGTCGGGTTGACGGAGGAGATAGAGAAGATCCAAAGAAGAGCGGCGCGTTTCGTCACTGGGTTATTTGGTAACCGTGATAGCGTTACGGAGATGGTTAATAAACTCAAGTGGCAGACTCTGCAAGAGAGGCGCTCTGCATCGCGGTGTAGCTTGCTCGCCAGGTTTCGAGAGGATGCGTTTCTGGATGAGGTATCGAATATATTGCTTCCCCCTACTTATACTTCCCGAGGAGATCACGAATGTAAAATCAGAGAGATTAGAGCGCGCACGGAGGCTTTCAGACAGTCGTTCTTCCCGCGAACCATACGCGACTGGAACAGGAAAGGGAGGTAATGACAGTGGCACGTAAGGTGCCCTCCGCCACACACCGTTGGGTGGCTTGCGGAGTATCAATGTAGATGTAGATGTAGAGTCACAATCACCATTTTTCTGCTTTGTAGGTGCTGAAACGGGTGACTTCAAAAGACAAAAATCATCATTGTGAAAGGTAAACATATGTTCTCACAGATTTTTATGTACATCTTCTTCAGCCCTACAATCTGATGCTCCGGGACTTTAAGTAGCTCTCTGTGCATTACGTAGCGTATATCAAGAGAGTGCTCTTGCCGAAAACATTTTTACTTAATTTAGCTGATGAAATTTAAGCAGCTTGAAAATGCATTACAGAGTCACGAAGCAGCCATAAAAGAACTGCATACCATTGTTCATGAAAACCACGACACTTTGCGAGCTAAAATTGACTCAGTTGCATCTACCGATTCAGTTACACAACTTGCAAAAACTTAAAGGACACAGTAGACACTCTGAAAATTGGTTCGGAAAGACACATGGAGGAAATCAATTCATTATCAGAGAAAGTAGTCGAACTTTCGGATCAGCTAAATAATTTATCTACGAAGGTAGATGATAATCTTAATGACACAATACCGGTAGTCTTTAATGTCACAGAAGAGTACAAACAAATTAGGAAATTCAAACAACATCTGTATCAAATTAATACGAAACGCAAAAGAGAAATCCGGGAAGTACAAGATCAGGTGGCACAAGTAATACAAGAATTACATATTTCAGAGGACACTTGCGCTCCAATACGGGAAGAGGGACGTTTCAAGCTGAACACACTTTCCGCTGGAAAATAGCTAAGAGCCATCCCCACTGAACCAGCTTTCAAGTAAAAAACATTAAAATCAGACCTTTCGTTTAGGAGCAACTATGCCACAGAAGATACACAGGTACACACGTTAAACGTATAATAACACGCCTCTGTTTGCGTCGGGGGTTAAAAATACTCATTTATACAGCTTAGGAGATATCATAAACAATATTACTATGTCTGCTTAACTCAGTGTCAACCAAAGTTTCATTAAATATAAGTCTATCCTTGAAATTAGGTCTTGCAATTAGAGCAGCAGATCTTGTTGTTCCCAAATCTTCGGGATTTAAATATGCGACACATTTTTCTAGAGAGCGTGGTAGAAAGATGAAAGAATCTATAAATCAACATTTTACATCATTATGGTATCTCCTGCGAGAGATTTAGTGAATGCTTCAAATTTTTCAATACCCGACACAATCACAGAAACATCTCCTGTATTCATTTGATTCGTGTCTTCTACTCATTCACGGAGATTCATCATTATAAATTGCGCATCGCAAATCAATAGGCTGTGAAATGACGCAACATACAGCATAAAATCTCTACAGTTTTTGAACGACATCTGTCATGTGCGGCTTCATGAAATCTCCGTGTTGAGTGACAGTAATTTTTGCATTTCACATGAGTCTGCTTGAAGCGTTCCTTGCAGATGTGGCAAACTGATGCTGTCCGAAATGCTTCTTCCTTTTCTTCTCCAATAATTATCTTCTTGTCTTTCAACAATCTGATACAGCTGTTTGTTAAACCATTCCATGCAATCTGCACCTCAGTATAGCTCAAAGTCTGGATATTTTTAAAGTGACAGGAGTGGTAAATTTCTATGTTTGCAACAACTAGAATGAACAGATTGACATGTTTCTCATGTTTACAATATTTCAGGACCTGCCGTGGGACTACGTGAAAGATTTTTCCTGTTTGTTCTTCTGTCGTTCCTGTAACAATCCTCTCGTTAGAGCATCACAATTAATCTTTTTTTTTATTTATTAGCCTGTGTAACTTACCCTGAGTAGACAGTGCTATTTTGTTAATCAGAAAACAATACTTCTACGACGAGAATAAACTCGCGCTACATCGTGCTTAGGGTACTGAACAATTTACACGTTAACAAATACATTTGCATTGTTTTTCTCAAAAATTTCGACATGTTTCAATACGGTAGGTAATTAAATATTCACAAAGTTTAATGCATCTGACTATGTAATATAATTAGACACATGGCTCACATTACAATTTTCTAGGCACAAACCACCTTAAGTTGACCATATGACTCAATAATCATTGTTGTCACAGTCAAAATTTATCACTGCATATTTCTTTGGAATCATTGTAGTTTTTTGTGTCTTCCTGCATAACACCCTGTACTGATGTTTGCGTTAACGCGATGTGTCGGAAGTTTGTTTAACACCCATCTGAAATCATGGACTTGCAAAGTTTCCCGTTTTTTAATTTTTTGATTTCATTTTTTTTTAGTTGGTCTGTGACGTTTGTTGAATACCATTCACTGATGTCATCAGACAGCAATGTATGGTCGTTGTTGATGTTCATACACATTTTCAGAACGTCCTCTGACTTAAACAGGAACTTACATACATGTGAAACACTTATCTTAGCAGACTGATTTAGCTCCCACACTTGGAGACGTGGGGAAACAAATTATTTGAGATCGCTGCAGTCCGTCAACTATTGTTCGATCGGGATACCAGACGGTGCACGAGCAAGTCTTGCAAATTCTGACAGCAGCGAGTTACAGCTGCAGCTGTTCGTCAGACCACCACTTGCCGCCAGCCGTTCACTGCTGCGTCTCAGTGAGCAGAAAATTCTGTCTTACGGAAAGCAAATGCAGAGGCAATCGTGGCGATGTGCATCAAATTAATATCGAGGAGAAGTCGTTGTCCAAACATTTTCGAAACAATGACATATACAGGGTGAATAACCTAAAACTTGCACCGCAAATATTGCGGAAATTGGAAGTACTATTGATATGTGGTTTTTCACAGAATGGACTGGTAGTCAGGGTCTCTTGTTGTAAGCCAATCAACATACTGTAATAATACTTAGGGGGTGAATTTTTGTGGAAACGTACACTTAAATGGAACAATGGCTAGTGTCATTAACAAACTAAAAGTAGGGTA
Organism: Schistocerca americana; assembly: GCF_021461395.2. Classification (NCBI taxonomy): domain Eukaryota; kingdom Metazoa; phylum Arthropoda; class Insecta; order Orthoptera; family Acrididae; genus Schistocerca; species Schistocerca americana. Next base: position 198,141,078 of record NC_060120.1, on the reverse strand, counting down.
ACGCAGAATGTCAGTTGTGTTTGTTGCAGGATTCTAGTGCGAGACGTTTACAAGATATTGTATTTTGAAAAGTTACCACACTGACGCTTGTTTGTGCCATTTACCCTGCGTAGTTGCTGGGTGCGGTCTTGCTATGTTTGCTTATAATGTGCTTGTGTGTGCCTTGAGTGCATTGCGACTTGCTAGTCAGTTAGTGAGTGACAGTCCAAGCAACAGGTCGTGAGTGGTCGATGGAATTTACCAGTGCAGAGAAAACTGACATGCTCATGGAGTACGAAGAATGTGGAAGACTGCAATTCGTTCTTGTACGGTGTATGCGTCAAGGTATCCAATAGACATCAAGTGTCTCAGTACTTGTTTAGCAACCTCTTCAACTAGTTAGCCGGCGCTCAGAGCCATTTGAACCATTTTTCTTCAACTAGTTACTTGAAAGTGGTAGTCTCGCACCTAGACAAAGTAACAGAAGGAAATAAGTGACGACAGAAGAGGGGGAAATTAATGTTCTCGCTGCTGTTGCAGCTGATCCGCACATTAGTTGCCATACAATCGAAAGAGGAGATGATGTGAGTCAGGCATTGTACATCGACATAGGTTCCATCCCTGACACATCTATCTCCATCAAGAGCTGCATGGAAACGATTATAAGAATCATGTTCACTTCTGCACATGGGGGTTAAGATAGCATACTCCAGATATATTACTTGTTTGGTGTTGAAGCTGCATTGAACAATCATGGCCAGGTAAACCACTGAAACATGCGCTACTGGTCTGTTGACGATCTCCATTGCCTTCGTTAGCTGAGCGTCAGCGCCCATGGAGTGTAAACGTAAGGTATGGAATTGTCAACAATCAGCTCATGAGCCCGTTTTTCATAGACGGAACACTGAAAACGCACAAGTATTCCAACCTCCGAACAGATCATCGTCCACGGATGCTAGAAGTCGTTCCTCTGCAGACTATGAGGAACCTGTGGTACCAATATGACGTCTGTCCAGTCCATAGTGCACGAAGCACTAAGGCATGTCTTCACAAATTGTTTCCAAAACGTTGGATTAGGGGCAAAACACCTGTACCTTGTCCGGCCCCTTCCTCAGATTCACTGACTGTAGACATTTTCCTGTGGGGAAAGCAGAAAGACGCTGTCTACAAGGACATACCAACTACACCCGGCAATATGCGACGGACGTATCATTGCCGCCCGTTCGGATATCTCCGGTGAAATGCAGGCACGTGTGCAGCAGTCGTTCCATACCAGAGTGGTCACTTTGAACACAACCTTGATGGTCAGTTGTCTCGTTAGTGGTCTGACTCCACATAACTAATGTATGCACTTCCGTTGTTAAGTGTGTAAGTGTGTGCTACCACAGGTATTTACTGTACTTTTAGTTTGTTAATGTCAGTAGGCATTGTTCTATTTAAAAAGTGTATATTTGCACAAAAAGTACACTTTATAAGCATTTTTACAATCTGTTGATTGGCTAACAATATGTGTCCCTGACCGCCAAACCATTCTGTGTAAACGGCACATCGATAGCACTTTTCATTTCCGTAATATTCGTGGTGCAAATTTCAGGTGATCCACACTGTATTTTTCATAGAGAAAATGTATTACACATAAATCGCAATGTGTCACTAAAACACAAAATGGGTGACTGATGACCATAGATGTTAAGTCCCATAGTGCTCAGAGCCACAAAATGGGTGACTGCATCAAGAGTATGTCAACGGTAAATAAAACTATCTTCCCGACAAGCTTGGACTTCTGTGTGAATGAAATATATTTTGAAAAACTTTTTGAAGTTCTGATTCATTCTGTTTTTTGACGGTCTGTGGGAACTCATGCTTTGTGGAAGATTTTCTGTTTTAAAGGTTTTGTGAATCTATGGCCAATGTGGCATTATAAAAGGAAATGAACAGTATTGTGTTCTCAGAAGACAAGCATAAACAACAGATGGCTCGGTCAGAAGAGCTCAGTAGCTTCCAACGTGGACTAGTCGTTGAATTTAATGTGAACTATAAGTGTGTTTAGCAATACAGTGCATAGTGGTTTTCACGCGAATTAACAATACTGGGCGAATCTGCTACTATCACGGTCCGAACGACGAGCAATATTTCACCGTCGGCTTGTATGTTCAAGACGTTCCCAAAGCGACCAGTTTGTTAGTCAGAAGATATCATACTGCTACTGTCGTTCATCCTTCTCATTCTGAAAGTGTTTCCAGAAAATCTTACGGTGACTGAGAGTACTTTTGTCACCAAGAGAGACGGAGTCTTCGTCACGAGTTGTGGCAGCTTTCTCCGACTTTGCCTGGCGTTCTCTGAGAACCGGAGAAGCGGAAACCTCCGACCGTCAACTCGTCCTGTACCTAACCCGTCCTCTCCTTACAGCAGCCGCAAAGGAAACAGATTCATCTATAGTGAAATTCTTTCACAGATTTTTGTCTTAGACGGGTAAAATTTTTTGGAATGTATGCATCTAGGAAAAAGAATCAAAAGAGAATTTAAATCCAGTACCTTTCTTATATGTGTCAAAGTCAAAGGTCAAGCAGGTTAATTAATTAGTTAATTTTTTTACGACGTAGAAGAGTTTATTTTATACCAGAAGCCCAGTTAGCGTAATCACTGTGCTTAGGGGGGTTTGAATAGAATGGGATACAATGACTGAGCAGCCCCTTATAAGCCACACACCTCTGTGCTAGGAGACTCTTGAGGTACTGTAAGAAGCGACGTCACTGGTCAGTAGATAACTAGAAACGATTTATTTATTTATTTTTTGCAGTCAATGATGCTATACCCGCGGCAGTCCAACAGAGAACGCTGCCTGCATTCAGTGAAGTACAAAGGAGGAGGTGGTGTTACGGTAAGAGCGGGTCTTCGAGGTTAGAACGAAGTTCCCTTATTACATGCTGCCATGCGACAAGTTCTAAACACATTTTAAAGCCCTGTGTAGTGCATACAGCAGAACAGTTCGTAGATGGTGATTGAATCAGCATCTGTGAGGCAACTGTGTATGGACACTGACATTCCTGAAATGGACTGGCCTCTCCCAGTGTTCCAACTTGAGCCAAATGGACACTTCTCGCATGGGTTAGAATGGTGCTTGGCGCCAGATCCCAACGTCCAACTTAACTGCCTTCTCCGTTTCCGGCTCATGAGAATAAAGGGCTGCCAGTCAACCACAAAGATTCAGACACCTCATTGAAAGTCTCCCCTGCAGAGTACAAGCCATCAGAAGGCAATTGAAGGGCGAACACAGCTCATATTAATGTCCAGTCAGAAGTGGTAGGCAATAATTCACGTGATAATAAAGTGGAAGACTGAATCTGGGAATGGGAACTGCGTATGAGAACTTCCCATCAGTTGAAAGCGGACTTAAAAAAAAAACGTACGTTTTGCAAATTGTGAAACTCTTTACGTACTCGTTCTGTGGGATTTCGCGTATCAAACAGCTCATCTTGCCAACAGATGACATGAGACCATATTCGAATTCAGAGGAGAACTGAAAATGTAGGTTGAATTATAGCGCCAATATTACGTGCCCACCTGAATGCTTAACACTGTGGACCACGTAAAACACCGTTCAATCGAGCATCTGTTTTGTCTCGCTCTCCCCAGGAGGTACATATCTGCGATAACTAACAGCTGTTTTGAGAGGTGAGGCGTCAAGCTTGGCGTATCAAGCATGACTTATAGAACAGTAGTTAATTTCTCTACAAAACTGTGATTATTGCCAGTTGGTGTAACACACGCAGCACAGAAGCGCAGAGAAGAGTACCTTGAGTGTTTGCATTTTTCTGCTAATGTAGACATTTATTTATTTTATTTTTAGTTTAACACGTTGCAACGCATTTCAAGCATGTTTTGCTCATCATCAGGCGTTAATGCACGAGAGTTTACTTAAAGATAAAATGTCTTAGTCTAAATTAACCTGGAACCGTTTTGTTCACTGCTCTGTTGCTAGAGTATTTGAGGCAGTCGGGGGTTGGGCAGCGGGTGGTCACAAATGGATGTAGTGTCGTCTTCTGATGGCATACCTGTGCAGGATGCAGATAGTTTTGTTTTAGTTGGTATGGGTAATCATGTAATATACTTTGTATATGTCGGTTGTTCACTTACAATTTTGACGTTACAAAGCTCCAAAGCGTTTCTGCTTCGTTGGTAGACTGGTGCATCTGTTGTTCAAAATTACGCCGTCGCACTACTTAATCCAATATTGTTTTTGACGTACTTTCGCTGCACAAATGTTTCCACTTAGATGTAAACAGTATACCTGAAATACAATCTGGCGGTCTTGCATCATGTGGATGAGTATCGACTATCGTTTCTTTCCAGCGATATCCGCGATACTAACAGTCTGGCAATCGCTTGTTTCACAATGGCATCGCTCCAGTCTACTGCACTGGAAGTGTTGTTAGGCTATTGCAGGTTTTTGGGGTTTCAGAAATGGGCTAGCTCAATAGGAATGTGAACGCCGTTTTTTGTATTATGAAAGAAAATTTCCATTTCTTCCATGATATCGATTCATTTTTCCAAAATTTCAAGCATGTCTTCTTTTTTCAGAGAGTGGCCTGTGTCATTAATGTGAGTTACTACTGTTGATTTCTTACATTTTTCTGGTTCTGTGAATGTCCATGTCTGTTTTCTGTTGCTTGGCATATAGAGATATGACACACACTTTTGACGCTGAGTTTCTTGGATTATACATATCTCGCAGTATTTGCATCTCTGAAATCATATCCGCTGGAATGTGGAAAACGAAATGTGTTGCCTGTACTGACAGCACAGAACTTGTTTACTAATGCTGACTAATCTTATTTTAGCTTCTTAGAACAAAAGGAAACTTACTGTCTCTCCAAGATGGTGTCCTATAAAAGCTGAAGATCCAATGTGAGTAGTCTTCCATTGTTGTAGAACCATAAGGGACGTCATTATCATTGTAATCGTCACACTCGGCATCATCGTTCCACGCTTGCTTCTTCGATGAAAAATGTGAATCTTGAATGCACTACACACTCATTCTATCAATAAAATTGGTATTTTGCCTATCCGTTAACTGTTATAATACAAGAAAGCAGGGAGACTCCTGCTTCCGTGCTGCAGAACTTGTAGCTTCTGAACTAGGGCACTGAAACACTGTCAGCAGTGGAGAAGGAAGAGCGCCATCAAATATTGAGGGCAAAAACAAATTTAATTGGGCAGCGCTGGTTTATCTGAAGGACTGCAAAATACATATGCCATCAAGATGGCTCTGAGCACTATGTGACTTACCGTATGAGGTCATCAGTCCCCTAGAACTTGTTGTTGTTGTGGTCTTCAGTCCTGAGACTGGTTTGATGCAGCTCTCCATGCTACTCTATCCTGTGCAAGCTTCTTCATCTCCCAGTACCTACTGCAACCTACATCTTTCTGAATCTGCTTAGTGCATTGATCTCTTGGTCTCCCTCTACGATTTTTACCCTCCACGCTGCCCTCCAATGCTAAATTTGTGATCCATTGATGCCTCAAAACATGTCCTACCAACCGATCCCTTCTTCTAGTCAAGTTGTGCCACAAACTTCTCTTCTCCCCAATCCTATTCAATTCCTCCTCATTAGTTACGTGATCTACCCACCTTATCTTCAGCATTCTTTTGTAGCACCACATTTCGAAAGCTTCTATTCTCTTCTTGTCCAAACTGGTTATCGTCCATGTTTCACTTCCATACATGGCTACACTCCATACAAATACTTTCAGAAACGACTTCCTGACACTTAAATCTATACTCGATGTTAACAAATTTCTCTTCTTCAGAAACGCTTTCTTTGCCATTGCCAGTCTACATTTTATATCCTCTCTACTTCGACCATCATCAGTTATTTTACTCCCGAAATAGCAAAACTCCTTTACTACTTGAAGTGTCTCATTTCCTAATCTAATCCCCTCAGCATCACCCGATTTAATTTGACTACATTCCATTATCGTCGTTTTGCTTTTGTTGATGTTCATCTTATATCCTCCTTTCAAGACACTGTACATTTCGTTCAACAACTCTTCCAAGTCCTTTGCTGTCTCTGACAGAATTACAATGTCATTACAAAGAACTTAGAACTACTTAAACCTAACTAACCTAAGGACATCACACACATCCATGCCCGAGGCAGGATTCGAACCTGCGACCGTAGCGATCGCGCGGTTCCAGACTGAAGCGCCTAGAACCGTTCGGCCACCACTACGCCATCAAGATTTTCGACTAGCAGAACTGGTGAACACGAATTTCTCAAAAAAAAAAAAAGTACATAAAGTATATGGAAGAACGAACAAAATGAATTCAGTTGATTTCGAAAATAGTGATACGAACCAATGCACTGTTTTTCAAGTGTGCCTAGTAGAAAACCGAAGTCAGTTCCTATTCATAAAGTATCAAGCAGTGATACTATAAGAGATATTAATTTTATTTGTCTGAAAGAAGACTGTTGTAGTTCTGCGTCTAATTTGCAAGACTGCTTAGTATTCACATACAGCTTCATTGGTTTTGCCTACGGTCTAAATTTTTCTTCAGAAGTGAATGCGAAACTATTGAGTATCTTGAGAGGAAATGCTATACAGATTCAGAACACTTTGTTGTGTTTGTTAATTATTAATGTATTTATTACCCTGAACTGTATCTGTTTCAGCACAACAAACATATTGATTGTTATGAGTACATTATATATACATTACTCATAACTTGTACAGTGCCCACAGAATGCAATTCAGTATCATTACGATTTTATAATACTAATACAACTGTCAAAACTTGGTTGTCTAATGGAAACATCTCAAATAATTGCTAAAATTGTAATAGTCTACGGTTTGTAAAATTAACTGTGATTTATTGTATGAAAATATAAAAAATTGTAAAATTTATATCTGCAGTATTTTTGTCTTTTTGCTATTTCTTTTTCTTTTCATGAGGGTATGCAGAAAAGCAGTGACTTTGAAACTTTTATTCTGTTCTCAGTATCAGTTGAGGTACTACATGCCGAGCATATTATTCAGTAGACGTTTCCGCTTCGCTGCTGTAACCATCTGCCGCTAGAGTGTTCCGAAGTTTAGCATGTAACATGGCAGTTTGTAAAGTAATAACGTTGGTATGTGAAAGCAGTGTGCTGTAATCGAGGTTTTAGCCGCAGAAAACTTGATCCACACATGGAGCGCCCTCTCTTTCACCATGAAAGTGCCAGACCACACACAAGCACTGCAAAATCTACAATAAACGGACGGCTTGGGCTCATTGCCATCGATCACCTTCCATTCAGTCCCGTCTTAGCCCTATCCGATTTTCACGTTTACAAAATTTAGAGAAAATATTTGAGGTTTGACTTTGTAAGCTTTCCAGCCTTATAATTCTTCACAGACTCCTCAGGTTTGAGGCCGAATCCTGAAACCAACATGATTGCATGTTTTGGCGGTCCGTCTGTCCGCCATCTTCAGGAGAACGCTGCTGCTTCTGAATCCCGCTTACAATGATACAAACCACCGTCCTGCATAAGGTACATCACGCATGCGCTGCCCCCCACCGCAGTTGCTATCCTCAAAGACTGGGCTGGTGGCGCCGCCCTTAGTAGTACACAGGCAGATATTTCATCACGCTTCCCTCGTTTAGGCAATGTTCTGCTACCGCCGATTTTTTGGATGTTTCAACCCTGTGATACGGAGAAGTTCCATGCACTATCCTCAGCCCTCCTATATTGACAATGTATTTTATATACTGATGCGCCAAAGAAACTGGTATAGGCATGTGTACTCAAATACAGAGATATATAAACAGGCAAAAATACGGCGCTCCGGTGGGCAACGCCTACATAAGACAAAAAGTGTCAGGCGAAGTTGTTAGACCGCTTACTGCTGCTACAATGGCAGGTTATCAAGATTTGAGTGAGTTTGATCGTGGTATTATAGTAGGCGCACGAGCGATAGGACACAGCATCTCCGAGGTAGTGATGACCATTTCACGAGTGTACCGTGAATATCAGGAATCCGGTAAAACACCAAATCTCCGACATCACTGAGACTGGTAAAAGATCCTGCAAGAACAGGTTCAAACGGTTCAAATGGCTCTGAGCACTATGCGACTTAACTTCTGAGGTCATCAGTCGCCTAGAACTTAGAACTAATTAAACCTAACTAACCTAAGGACATCACACACATCCATACCCGAGGCAGGATTCGAACCTGCGACCGGAGCGATCGCTCGGCTCCAGACTGTAGCGGCCAGAACCGCACGGCCACTGCGGCCGGCTGCAAGAACAGGACCGACCACGATTTAAGAGAATCGTTCAACGTGGCAGAAGTCTAACCCTTCAACAAATTGTTGTAGATTTCAATGCTGGGCCATCAAAAAGTGTCAGCGTGCGAACCATTCAACGAAACGTCATCGATATGGGCTTTCGGAGCCGAAGACCCACTCCTATACCCATGATGACTGCACGGCACAAAGCTTTACGCCTCACCTAAACCCGTCAACACCGACAGTGGACTGTTGGCGACTGGAAACATGTTGCCTGGTCGGACGAGTCTCGTTTCAAATTGTATCAAGCGGGTGGACGTGTACGGATATAGAGACAATCTCCTGAATCCATGGACCCTGCATTTCAGCAGGCAATCGTTCGAGCTGGTGGAGGCTCTGTAAAGGGTGTGGGGCGTGTGCAGTTGGAGTGATATGGGACCCCTGTTACATCTAGATATTGCTCTGACAGGTGACTCATACGTAAGTGTCCTATCTGATCACCTGCATCCATTCATTTCCATTGTGTATTTCGACGGACTTAGCAATTGCAGCAGGAATTGCTACGGTATGCCGGCCGAAGTGGCCGTGCGGTTAAAGGCGCTGCAGTCTGGAACCGCAAGACCGCTACGGTCGCAGGTTCGAATCCTGCCTCGGGCATGGATGTTTGTGATGTCCTTAGGTTAGTTAGGTTTAACTAGTTCTAAGTTCTAGGGGACTAATGACCTCAGCAGTTGAGTCCCATAGTGCTCAGAGCCATTTGAACCATTTTTTGCTACGGTATGGCTCCAGGAACAATCTTCTGAGCTGAAACATTTCCGCTTGCCACCAAACTCCCCAGACATGAACATTATTGAGCTTATCTGGGATGCCTTGAAAAGTGCTGTTCAGAGGATTTATGGACAGCTGTGCCGGTTTCATGGTGTCAGTTCCCCCAGTACTACTTCAGACGTTAGTCGCGTCCATGCCACGTCGCGTTCCTACGTGTTCGCGGGGGCCCTACGCGGTATTAATAAGGTGTACCAGTTTCTCTGGTTCTTCAGTGTTTACGTCATTCTTCCTAAGTCCCACATCATCTTTCACGGAGCCGAGTAGTGCCCTAATCTGGAAGGTATACGGAATACACTCCTAATGATAAAATTCCTTAAATACTGCACTGAGATTCGTTGTAGCGTGGTGCGGAAGTGTTGAAGGGGTAGGGAGAGTGAGGAGAAGGGAGATGAGGGGGAAATGAGTGTGTGATAATGACATGATGCATACGGCTAGTAATTCTGGCTCTGGATATAGGAAATCCATGTCGTTAGGAAGTTTTGTTTTCAAGGTTCGCAAAAAAAACCAGTTTGACTCTAAAGACACTGTATTCCTACTCTTTCTAGAAGTGGTAATAGTTAGGTAAAACTCTGTGGAATAACCTCAATTTAAAGTAACATAATTTGAGAATTATCTCTAACTTTTCTGCAATAAGAATATAATCCAAAGAATTAATCTTTAAAAACACACGTGAAAATGTGTTGACTTAATCACCTTCTCGTGTCGCTTAGTACATGGCAAAATCAACAAACGCTTGAGGCAGTAATATAAGTTCTCAGTACGTCTAAATTCTATTAACAAGAGTGAAATTATTTTCCAGAAGCCAATAATTTGGAAGAAGTCTATGTTCTAAGTATCGACTGTGACTGATTCTTCTCGACAATGAGATAAACGTTCAAGACACACAAAAATGTAATATTGTCAAAGTGTCCAATACATTTGTCATCAAAATGCCAGTTTTTCTGCTAAATCTTTAAATCTGCAGTGCGATCTACATAAATACTACATACTGATACAATGCTGAAATAAATTGCAGCTTAAGTGTATGATGAATATACAAATTTTGCATAGTCTTCTTGTAAACATAAATAACCACTGAGTACATTAGGGTTCGGAATAATATACACGGTTCATAAACTACAATGTTTTTACTTATGTGTTGTGGTATAATTTCATAATCGATCATCAAAGAGTTTTATGTCACTTGGAATTAACATTTTTAGACTTAAGACTGTACAATATTCCCGACACTTTTGATTCCATTGATACAAAACCACCCCTCCGAAATTGTGTTATAAGATGCCTGTAAGATATTAACATTGTGAAAGTTGAAATGATTTTAATAAGTTATCCCATATTTTGCTACCATGAATTGAGGATTTTTGCAACTAAAGACTATAGCAGGATAATATGTTTCATGGATGACCAAATTATTTGGCGAAGTCCTAAATGCTGTCACTCATGAATAAAAAGTATTGCATAATATACACATTCCGTTAACTGACTATTTTGGGAGTAACACTTCCTCAGCCGATGATAGAGGATATGATGTCATGATTAAGGCATATACTGTAATTGTAATCCAAACGTATCAGCCGAATAAATACTATTAATACAAAAAGCTGAGTTTTAAATCCTCCATAGCTTTGAAAATATTACAGAGACACAAAATCTAGGAACAGTTTAGAAATCAGCACGAAAATTCCGTTAAGATCAGATACTTGATAAATAAAAATAATTTCACTTTCTTCGTTTTTCTGCGATGACAGAAAGGTTTCAAAATGTAATAAAGGAGTTAAATGTGGTTGTTACGACGATAAGGACAGTCAATACAAATGCCAATTAAATTCGGCAAAGATAGTATACTGTTTGCTCAAAAATGTACCTTACGGCAATGTGCAAAATGGCGACTAGCGCATTGAATAGAGGCATATTGCGAGCGGTCTAAGGCGCTGCGGTGATAGACTGTGCGGCTGATCCAGGCGGAGGTCCGAGTCATCCCTAAGGCATGGGTGTGTCTGTGTTTTAGCAGTTTAGTGCCATAAGATTTCACACACATTTGAACAATAGAGGCATATTATCTCCATAGAAAATTCTGACGCACTGTACCAAGTACACCGGGCGTCACACGAACTACATGAGACGCTGACAGTACGCTAGAGAGAAGAGTTTCTTCGACGAGAACTGGTGTCACGTAAACTAGGCTTTTGTTACTCGTACACAAAAAGGCCAAGAATCGTCAGGTCAGGATGTAACACTACAACCCAGTGTCTCATGTGTTCTGCAGCTACTTGGTTTCTCAAGTTTATAAGTGTATATGAAATATAATTGTATCTTGATAGGATAAGTAAGAATTATTCATGTCAAGCCTTGTTAGTAAACACTTAGTAATGTCAGCGAAGTTTTTATTGCACAGTGCACAGAGAATATCTTTCGTGTAACAATAACATCGTTGGCGTCGTAAAGGCGAAGGCAGAGAAGAAATTGCGAAGCAGCTGTGGTTAGAATAGAAGTACGTCTTGCGTGCAAATGCCGGAGTGTTTTTCATCGAAAATGTTACTGTAATATGTGGTCAGGCAAATTTTAAGTGGGGCAGCAAGTACGAAGCCGAAGATACGGTCGCAAGAAGATTGTGGAACTAATGAAGACCACAGTTTGGCCGAAATTTCTGCAAGTTGCTCGTTAATCAAGAAAAGCCTGTTGGCATTAATGGATCTTATAATAAGTTCTACTTCGCACTACAAGCAACACTTCGCAAAGTAAGCTCCAGCCAGTATGGGTAGCTGTGTAATAGGCATGCCAGAGTATTAGTAACTTTTTGAACTATTATAGTATGTTTAGTCAAAGGATAAACTTGTCGGCAGATTCTTCATTGACCCGAGTCATTAACCATCAGCAATAAAGTTTTCACCATTAATTCCGAAAAAGTTAGAGCTGAAAGAAATAGTCAAAAGAGGCCAAAAACAGTAAAATTGACAGTTGATTTTCAATCAGGTACTTACTGTGTTTAAAAGCAGTAGTAGGTATAGTAGCTCAGGTAGTACTGCACTGTTACCGCAGACTATCAGCGTAATTTAAAGTGATTTGTGTGTGAAAAGTGATTTAACTGAAATTCATTTTCAAACAACAAGAGAATACTGGTTTTCGCGTGGTCAAGACAGTCACAGAATTTTATACTGAATTTTGTAAACCATATTATGTGTATTCTTCCATTTGTTCTACAACAAAACAAAACTGGCTTTCTTGAAGTCAGGATAGTTATAGAATTTTATTGCATATTGTAAACTATATTACGTATGTACGTCTACGTAACATTAGTACTGAAAAATGGTTGTTTCCATGAATGAAAGTTATTACGGCATTAATCTGAGACCCAATAATTTGCAGAGTAATAAGTAAATCATGATAGATAGTTTTAGTCACGTTTAGTCATTTTTAAAACAGCTAGCATTATCGTGAGTTATGTAACAGTACAGTTTCCATGAAGTGTTGCTAGTCATTACTTATTATTGGTGGCCAGTTAGTAGTTAACATCATCGCATTGCAAATTAACGTCTTTAATATCTTTTACATGATGGTTAGCGCGAGTATTTTGTCGAGTCGCTGTTTTGTCTTCCTCACACGCACGGTATTTACGTGATTTCAAAGTCGTTACGGTCACTTACCAAAATTAACCTTTGTCCGGTTTGGAGCTGGCGACCGTTTTATTCTGCAATCACAGTTCATTCAAACCATAGTCTGGCACTAAAAATTACGACTAACTATAGTGAAACTAATTTATTACCATTTCTTTACATTTCGGTTGTTGTTCGCAGTAACACACATTCGTTCGGTAGCTATCAGGTTGTAATTGTCTATATTCTATTGGTAAGTCCTGATCTTCGGATTCGATGTCTCGTTCCCATGAACAGAGAAACAGTAGGTGTCGCAATAATATCTTGGAACGTATAGGTACGTTATGAGGAGAGCGAGGTGGGCATGCACCTCGCTTTCCAATCCAACGCCTGCGGTATGCGGCACAGAATATGTCACAAAAACATTACAATCACCTGCTAAATAGCGTTTCGGTCTGCCTCTGGATCGCAATACAGCAACGATTTCACGTCGCATGAATCCGCCAAGTCCTTGATGGGTTTCCGGAGAATATGGCAGTAGATTTTTGGAGTCTGCTTAAAATTACTTGGTAGTTGACACTTAACGCGTTGGAGCTGGTTTCGTCCAATCAGGGCGCTCAACGTCACGCCCAAATCTTTCGCCGTTTCCAAACTGCCACAACAAATGGTCATTTTACTTTCAGTTCCTTGCTTGTCAAATCTTTCTTGGTGTGTTTGGATCCCAAATCATGGGTCTGGCACTTTTATTTCGTATTTCATCACATATGATATACACACCAAAACTACACACTCGCGCGCGCACACACGCACATGCCACGGTGCTAATGAAATAGACAGAACTGGCAAAATAGCACTGGATATCTCCACACAAGACGCTATGCAGCGTCACGTATACAGTTATCGTAAGCACAGAGATCAGATTACATTAGATAAGATTCGCACGCCATTGCGTGAAGCCGAATATTTTAAGGTTGCAATGCATCGCTGCGACTGGGTCACCACGTCATAAATGCAAGTAATTTGTACTGTGGTGTAATGTAGCACAATGGTTAGTGTTTTAAGCTGACGTGTAGAAGGTCATAGGTTCGAATCTCAGTCGGCTTTCGGCCGTGGTAGCGTGCGGACCGGCTCCGCGCGACGGACAGCGCAATACAGGATGTTTACTTCCGCGTCGCGGTATTTTCGTGTTGTGTAGCGTCCATTAGTATTGCACCTCATGGCGCACTGTTGCCGCCGAGCGACACTTAAAGTAACATTCCAAGCCGAACTTGCACGACCACCCGCTAATGAAATTGAACAATTCATTCGTAAAGAGCTACGTCTGAACCCCCAGGAAGTGATAGGTAATCACATCTCTATCACAGGAAGTATCGTCTATAATAAAATGACGACGGAGGAAGCATGTGCTGAGGTAGTTCGACAACACGCACACAGACTCGAGATCAAACATTCTGACGGGCATATTGGAGAGGTCACAGTAGATCACGCTGGTTTCGGTCTTCGTACTATTCGGGTCTTTGAGCTCCCTTTCGAAGTGCCACATAAGGCGCGGTCGCCGAAGGTTTCCGACCCTACGGCAGTGTTGTGGGGCACATCGCGGGCCGGCCGGGGTGGCCGAGCGGTTCTAGGCGCTACAGTCTGGAACCGCGCGACCGCTACTGTCGCAGGTTTGAATCCTGCCTCGGGCATGGGTGTGTGTGTTGTCCTTAGGTTAGTTAGGTTTAAGTAGTTCTAAGTTCTAGGGGACTGATGACCTCAGAAGTTAAGTCCCATAGTGGTCAGAGCCATTTGAGCACATCGCCGAAGTGTGGCAGACTTTCACGACATATCCCGTGTTGAATGGTGTCTGCCAAATCAAAATCGAACTCTCCAAACGTGTGCCATCCTATCTGCTGATAGGTGGCGTGCGAGCCATCGTTATGTATGATGGACAGCAGCGGATGTGTGCCGATTGCCGACAAGAGAGCCATGATCGGTTAGACTGTCTACGCCGACGTTTGCTCCAGGTCCCGACCAGTGACTCAGCTCCCAAATCGACGGTCACTTCTTTACCAGACAGCTACCCCACAGCCGTACGCACCCCGATGCGTCACTTCAGTAAGGGCCTGTCCCCCCCACCCACGCACTCCACACGGAAAATGACGGTGCTGCCGCGACCTCACGGGCACCATCTCCTCCGACGGCTACGAGACCACCACCTCTCCAGAGCGCGATGACCAGACCGCCCGCTGCGATGGACATCGACGCGACTGCAGTGCCTACCTCTGCTTTTCTACAGATAAGCACGACCTCGGATACTGCATTTCCACATTCTGATACAGAAAAGCACCTCCGAAAGCAGCGGTCGCCCCGAAAACGGAAGAAGTCAAACGCCATCCGATGACACACATCATCATGTGGCATCACAGGCAGTGGAGCGGGCACAAGACAGTGATTTCCCTTCGGTGCTTCGTGACTGCACTTCGATGGCATTCTCTCCTGTCCATCAGACGATAGTGCATCGTGAAAAGCGCAGATCACTTCAGTCATGCGACGATGTTTGGAAGGGGCCCTTGTCAGATCATGCACCCGTGACCATATGCCTCACGAAACGCCATCGATGTACCACCTCCTCACAGAACGCCGACGTCGTCGTCGAGCTCTCATCCACGACGTCACCGATGCGGAAAGACGACGATACTCTGAGCAATGCGCCATTGGTCATGCCTTCCATTCTCATTTCCGACGGCTGTCCGCTGCCGTCCCACATCCCCCGACCCTAATAGATAAGGTAGGAGCAGTAACTGTCAATACTGATCCGTAAAATGACTACTGGTTCACCAAAGGCTATTAATCTCAATCAACATACAAAATGTAAAGTGGAAATAGGTGCCAAGGAATAACTGGTGAAATTACATACAATTTTCAATACACTCTTTATTCAAACTTGATGCAGGACTTAACGATATTTTAAAGAAAAAAGACCATCAATCATTTAACAAATAAGTTACAATTTACGATAGGAAAGGACTTTTAAATTATTAAACTATAAAAAATTTCACGCCGGTAACAGGCAAGCAATTTAACGTATACAACGCGACGCTGTATAATATTTCAAGCTCAGCTAAATTACAGGTGAATTTCACTCCATTCATTAAATGGCAGCCGGCCGAAGTGGCCGTGCGGTTAAAGGCGCTGCAGTCTGGAACCGCAAGACCGCTACGGTCGCAGGTTCGAATCCTGCCTCGGGCATGGATGTTTGTGATGTCCTTAGGTTAGTTAGGTTTAACTAGTTCTAAGTTCTAGGGGACTAATGACCTCAGCAGTTGAGTCCCATAGTGCTCAGAGCCATTTGAACCATTAAATGGCGCAGAATCTAACTTGTCTGCAACATAAAGACAATCCTGTTTACTAAAGATCTCAAATTGGAAAAACCAAAACGCATGAGCCATGCACACGGGAGGGGGGGGGGGGGGGGGGGGGGGTGACACTCAGTTAATAACATCAACATTTCCAAAATATATAAAAAACAAATTTTACAATTTCTGCCAGTTTACTTACGGCAAACATACGCGCTTGCCAGGTAGGACTTGCGAACTTTTACAACATTCTCCTTTCAAGGCAACAATTTCTACCCGTAATGAAATGGCAAACTTTTACGTGGCAAGAAAACACACTAATAACCAGCTACCTTTATAGAACACATAAGCATGTTGAGTGAAGGCCTGAAAAGGTATTGAATTGGAAAACACAACAGTTTTTGCTGACTAGAAGCAATATATAAAAGCCACTACGGCGTACACTAACAACCTTGCATATTATAGCCAAATATACTCAAACACAAATTTACATAAGTTACAGCTTCCAGATGACCAGGAATTCGTTATGCAATTGACTAGTTCTTACCACGAGGCAAAAGGAATTTTTCTTCTTTCTTAGAGTACCGTTTACACGTGAGTCTAGTAATACTAGTTGTGGCAGGCGAGAGAATGGATCAGGTCTTAGTGCCTTGCATTTTAAACGGTACAATCATTGGTGCCTTAGTTTTTCACAGTCGAATCATCCCCTAGGTAAGCTGGGATGGGGAAGAAGCAAATCCGAACCACAGATTTACTCTGACTCCCTGCCTTTCGTCCTCAAAAGGGGAAAAACGGACCACCCTTTCTAATATTACCACCTTCGCGGGTGGGCAGACGAGAATGAATGGCGGGATCCCCCACAAAAAAAGAAAAAAATTGAAAAAAAAACGGCTGGTATAGTTAACAAGAGTAAGTAAATTGAATTCAATTAAACTTCATAAAATCTGTTAACAATCAATACTCAACTTCTGGTGCGTTACGACTCCCAGGACTGAACCAACGCAGCACCTCCAAATGCTCTGCCGGGCCGCCCGCTGCCAATCGTTTCAACGGACGCAGGAAGGAGCGCCGATTTTCAGAACCTCCTCGCCGGTCGACAGCATACGGTCGAACTGCAGATTAGGCCCCTTGCGGACCCACGCTCAGGAAGATTCTTTCGCGACGAACAGTTAACGCCACATACCACTGAGCCGCTGCTCGCGTCACTTACGCTGGTGCCGCGGTCTGCGTGCTGTCCCTCTAGCACCGGCAGAGAAGTCGCTTCTTGATGCCCCAACTGCCAGCTCTCCACGAGAGACCATACAGCCACTTCTTAAACCCACGCGAACATCCCACATTTTCCCTTTCCCGCTAGAGGGAGACATCGAAGCCTTCAATTGCGTCAAAGGCGCCACCGCCAGATAACGGAGGGCGACTGTTTCACGCTACGTGCTGCGGCGCGCTTTTCAAATCTAACTTTAATACGGCTCAAACACCATGCCAGAGGATGAAATGGAAATGAGCGTTTAGCGTCATTGTCTGGGAGGCCCCTTACGGGACAGGTCCGGCCACCTTGGTGCAGGTCTTATTACATTCGACGCCACATTGGGTGACCTGCGCGCCGTATGGGATGAAATTATGATGAAGATAACACAACACCCAGTCCCTGAGTGGAGAAAATCCCCAACCCAGCCGGAAATCGATCCCGGGCCCCTTAGGACGGCAGTCCGTCATGCTGACCTTTCAGCGATCGGATCACTCATGCCAGAGGATGTGGCTCAAGAACTTCATGAGGGAGTGACCTGTGATGAAGTCCTAGATACTATTAAGGTGGGATCTGCCAACCAGTCCCCTGGATCTGACACCCTCCGCATCGAATTTTACAAGTGTTTTAGTTATCTTTTGACACCTACTTGGTCGTCAATCGTGTACTAATGTCACGCACAACGACGATCTCAGCCATCTTCCTTGAGGGGGTCATTATCCTTGTCCCTAAGCCACATGGGCGGTCACGGGTCTGTGATTACCGGCTCATCACTCTGCTCAACAGTGACTTGAAAATGTTTACTCGTTTGTTGGCCCCACGACTCAAGAAGGCAGAAAGATACGTCACCTCCCTTGATCAGACTTCGCTGGGCGGTGACAACAACATCCATAAGGCCCTTTGCCGTTACAGAGACATGTATCGCTTGATTTCAGTCAGGCATCCGACAGCGCCGACCATACCTTTCTGAAATCGGGGCCAACACATGGATTTTCCGGCTCGTACAGTAACAGTGGTAATGCTGCTCTTGAACGGCGCGACTTCAAGAATACTCTGTACTGGTCGTCTCACCGCGCCTCTAGCGATAGAGCGCTCTGTCCGACAGGACTGCCCTTTTTCCACGATACTGTATGCTTTGGCATAGAGCCTCTACTCCAAGGGCTTCGTCAACGCCTGGTGGGCCTGACATTGCACGGGCACCGCTTCTGTTGTACAGCCTGTGCTGACGATCTCGTTCTCTACCTCCACAATAATGTTCACTTGGCTCTGACTTGGGTGGCGACATTTGGGGAGGCATCGGCCAGTTCTCTTAACATTTCCAAATCGAAGGTTCTGTTCATTGGTGAGGGTCTTCCTGAGCGATATGTCGCTCCTCTAAGTGTGGCGACCAGCGTCCGCTGTTTCGACATGGACTTTATGAATGACCTCCGTCGTTCAGCAGCAACCAACAATCGACGTCTCCTCCAAACGATCGCGGCTGGCCTTGCGGACGACCGGCTTAGATCCCTCGACATTGTACAGCATGCACAATACGTCAATATTTACCATGCCTCACGCATCCCCCATGTGGCACAAGTGTTCCCGGTCCCGATTACCCTCGCAGGCGATGGGATTCTTTTATCTGTACCGTTATGTTATTTAAATTTCAATATTCCTCCCTTGCCCTCTCGCGGGAGCATGGACTAGTGGGCTTATTCCATGTGCCCGATACAGTTACGGCGCTTTTTGTTAGCTCCCAACTGAAAGTCTGGCGTCGCTGCCTGGCGAGCTGACCGGACTGCTTTTGCATGAATACGCACCAGTCTGCAAGTCAGCCCCACTCACGTTATTAGACATTCCACCCCCCTTTTATCACTTTCGGCACTTCTTTCTTGAATTAAGTTACATCCTGCCCTCCTTACCCGTTTCACGTATACTCTAGACAAAGATTGTACATGACACTTTTCAAATGCGTTGAACCCCAAACCCCATCGAACCCAAGTTTCCCCAGAACATATGGCGTCCTGTGTGGAAAGCGATGCATGCTGGTTATCTCGACACCAGCGTACAGTCCACCCGATATATCACAGTCAATGGCAAACAGGTCAACCAGTTTCGTTTGGACTGCATCCGCCTTGCTGACACACCCCTCTGTGTTCACTGTGGTGTAGAGGACACGGACGCTTACCGATTCTCATGTGGTCCGTCGTCTGACGTCTGGAGGCCCGTGCAGCGTATCTCGGCTTTCCTTACCCGACAGACACCTGCTCAGATCATTTTCCTTACGCTTTTATTCCCGGATGTGATTCATTATCCCCCAACAAAACCTAACGCTGTGAATTGGCCCCGACGAGAAATCAGAACTAGGTTATTGGACGTACCTTAACGATCGACACTGTGCACTTGTTCGCAACCCCAGATACAAATAGTTCTTTACCAATTTTCTACGGAGCGCGCCTTTCTTGACCCGCCTTCCATCTAGAACGTCCAAGCCATGAGATGATGATACCTTTTTGCCGACATTATGTTCTGAAAACACTACAATCGGAATCTCCATTAAATTTTCGAGAAGACACGTTTAGATTTTCTGCCACTCAGAAGGCGCTGGCGACTCCCGGAATTGTGGCATATAGACTAATTTAATTAAAACATATGTAAGAAACTGGAGAATTTTTAAAAAAGTAAATAAATAAATAAAAGAAACTTAAATATATATACAAAAGCGCAAAACACAAAATTAAAGAAAGCCCACTCCCAACTACTTTCATTGTCATCGCTACTCTCTATGTTCTTTTCCCCTACTTTCTTCCTTTCCCAACCCTTGTAGTAATAGGTTAGTTGTTTTGGGATAGTCCTAGATAGGCGCCAACGCCTGAAGAGGTGCATTTTTTTTCGTTAGGAGATAAGTGGTGATGGCAAGTAGATTTTGTTTTGTAGTTTCTCTTTCTTGTCCATGGGAAATAAAAAAAGGGTAGGGTCTTTGACAGTGTTCAAAAAGTTCTCGGTCCTTAATAAAAAATTAAAAAATAAAATAAAATAAAATAAAAATCTCATAAATTGCAACGAATTTTTTTTTTTAAGTTTCTAAGTCTTACCAAAAGAGTTCGATTATTTTTTTTATTGAGTTAATTGTCTTAAACGCAATTTCTATTTCTAATTCTTTTCCGCGTGATTTTTCAATGTCGACAGACTTCTTTACTTGGTCTTACTTTTCTTCCTATCATTCTTTTTTCGTTTGGAATATGCCATTGTCGTCTATAATCTGCAATCAAGTAGCAATGAGGACAGCTCATCGGTTGGCAACGAGACATCTCGTGCAACCAGTATGAGGATACTTTGAGGTAACACATTTTAGCACGAAATTATTGTTTGCTTTTACCAGTGAAGCAAAATTTTTTCTGTCTTGGGTTTGCTCACCAAGATTAGTTTTACTCGGCATGAACAACGAGACAGTGATTTTAGTTTCACCATAGATTGCTGATCGCCATTTTTTCGGACACATTGTACACCACGAGGTTGTGGTTAACTTGAGACATGAATTTAAATTCACGGCTACAAAACGCGTCGTCTGCCGCAGTTCATTCACTGATCACTCAAAATCAGCTGCCGAGAGAGAATCTTGCATTTCTGACGTACCTACCAGAGGCCACTTCCAACACTCTCGGTGTCATACGTTCACACCATTTTTGAAGTGACCTACAGTTTTTGTGTGTCACCTGTAACAGCGCGGTAGCCTACAGCCGTTGTGACAAGACTGTAGTGGCAAGTGACAGACGTCAACTATCAAATATTATTAATCAGACTACAGTCACAGGTCACGCCACTGCTGTACATCACAGGTCGATAGTACGTGGACAAAGAGGTAGCACCCAATAGCGTCCCAGTTTGTTCCATCGGGCTAACAGTTGTGGAAGGAAGAGGGAATGAATTTCAGCAAATGTCTCCAAATCAAACAAACAAATATAAATAGGTTGATTTATTGGAACTGAGTATTCAGTACATTCATGCTTTCTCGTAGTCGATACCCAGTATAAAGGCGTTGTAGCTTGTCTTGTAAGGACCAGCAGATATATCGATAGATGAATATGTAGGGTATGTGTAGCTGCCACCGTACGAGATTTCGAACAGGTAATATTTGGACGGATCGGTCTTGTAGCTGATAGGCACCCTGAGGAGCTGGAGAGGTTCGGCTACTTCCGAGTAGGTGGCTGTGGCGACGACCTTCCAGTCGGACACGCCGTACGGAGTCTCGCTCATGGTGATCCTGATGTTCTGCTGCTCCGGGCCTATCTCCAGAGTGGCGTAGTTGCGCACGTGGCTGCTGAGGTAGAGTGCGTTCACCTGGTAGGCGCCCGTGTAGTTGTGTGGGGTGTTGAAGGCGCCCATGCAGCACTTCATCTCGCCCGCGTAGTCCGCCGGGTCTTGGAACAGCACAGTCGTCTTCGGGTACGAAGCTGAAAATACATCACGTCCGCATTAAGTGACAGTCAGTTGTTATCTAGCGCTACTAGAATCTGACGTACGAAAACAGACAGAAACAACACCAAAATTATCTGTTGGCTACAGTATTTATAATCACACGTGTGTCTACTTGCTAAATGATAAAACTTCAAGAGGAAGCAAAAGGATCTAAAGTTGTTTTAGGTGATGTTTTATGATTCGACTGAAGAACGGAGACAAAAACAATTATCAGAAATAAATTTTGCTGTGAAACTTCTCACCCTTTAATGTTCCCTCAGGAGTTGCTTATAAGATGGATATAGTTTTCTATAGGAAAGTCCGCTTAGGAACGCAAGACAAATAGTGTCTTTCTTCACAATCTGTCGCTTTCTTGGTATGCTATGATATAAGCTTTCTGCTATTGTCTCTAACTACTCCACTTGTAAAGAACCCATATATTAATGTGTACTGTTCCCAGCTTCCTTTTTTTGTCTTTGTATCCGTGGAGAGTTTTGCTATAGCGTAAGTTTTTCCCCATATACGTTATGTAGTTACAGTTTTTCGAATTGTTTTCCATTTTTGTAATATCAAATACTTACAAATTTATTAGTATGTGATTTTACTCATTTCTAAGAATATAATAGCATAAAATTGCAATATCCCTTAAAGGTACATTCTTCTAGACAGCCTATAAAATAAGGGACTTTTACGTTTTGGAAAAACAAATGAAGCAATCAACGTATATGTTGTTGCACATTACTTATTGATTACTGGATAACATTTTCTGATTACTTTTTTTTTAAAAAAAATCAGTCTTCATTACGCCTCCCCATGCTATGTCGAAAATGAGGTGTGTCCATGACGGATGTCTCTCAGTCTGCAAATGTTATCCGAAATCAAAAAACAAACAATTTTCTTTATCTATAGGATATTGTGACAGAGTATTAGCATAATTTTTTGAAATTTGAAAAATAATAAAATGGCGAGGATTTTAAACAAAGATATAGTTCTGTCGTGTGTTTTTGCTCACGTTTATTGCAATAACTAATACATAAGTTAAAAGAAGAAAATAGCCTTTTCCTCCGTTATTTATGTTTTAAGTTTGAATTGCTTTTGCTTTACTGTGATTTTATACTTCCATAAACTGTCGTTAATTGTTAATCAGCGAAATAAGTCCATATGAAAAAAGAGAAATTTATACTAAACAAGAATTTACGAAATTCATGTAGCTCTGGAACCCAGGGCTGTGTCCGGATGTGTAATCTGAAACTCTCTGCAGTATTAAAAATGCTATGAACTATCGTTCCAAGCCAATTCAAGTTTCGCTGCTATGTATTTTCATAACAGTTTGTTGATTTTTCTTTATATGTTACAACAATATGCTTATAACTTGCTCCTAGGTAGTCACAACACTTCACAGAACATTGAGACAGCGGACCACTTACCACTGGCAACAGCTGCAATCAGCAAAAGGGCTGCGGCTTCTCTCAGCATGGTGATTGTCCTTGTCCGTCTGCACTCCTCAAGGAAGGAAGAAATCTGGTGGCTCTTAGATCGCTGCCCCCATCTTATATACACGCATCCCACCAGATATGACGTCTGTCGGCTGGCGTTTCAGTGGAACTACATTGCGTCATTCAATGACGCATTTCTAAAATTAAGCTTTTAATGCAGCAACGCTTGAAAAATCTCGTTATGTTCGAGAGTAGCTGGATAGGCTCTCTTTAGATAAAGTAACAAGAGGCTTCGAGAGCTTGGGTAATCTGATTTCTATCAGCGACAGGTAGTCACGTGCTGATAACTGAAGTCAACCACGTTGTACCACTGTACAGCATTTCTCTCTTGATACAGTAGTTGCGCAATTGAAAACTGATAGTTTACATCGGTTTCTGTACACAGCCCTATTCCGGCAGGCATTTACACATACCTACTTGTTAAGTATTTCTCAAACAGGCAACAAATGATACGTTGTTAGATCCTCCTTTTCCAGGTACTTCATTGCTATAATTGACAGCTATGGTTCTCAGATGGCTATGTTAATCTATACGAGAAATGGTTGTACTGTTCAGAATATGGGAAGGACTCTTTCCCTCCTTTTGACGTCCAACAGTAAAAATTAATCACGTTCACCACGGATCATGTACGAAAGAAATTTAAACTGTTGTCGCCAGTTAAACAAGATCCAAATGCAACCCGTAGTCTTCCCCCAACCATAACGAAATCTGCTCGCGGTAAACTAGTTTCTTTCACTCAGGTCAATATAGATTCACCGCATACGTCAAATAAGTCATCGACTTCACTTGGTATACGGATAAATAAAAAGACTTTCGCGGGTACGAGGCTTTGGATGATTTGTCTGGGCTCATTGCCCCGGAATTACGTTTAAATAGTCCCCCTCCCTCAGTTCTCCCTGAAGTTTCCTTGACCTTTCCCTTGGTTGTAAGAAAGACTCCCAGATATTCACAGCTGACACTCCCTCTTGCCTGCTACCAGCCAACGAGGTATTCGGCTGGAAGGGTCCTGTCTGCATGACGGGTCACTACACGAGTAGCGCGCCCTATCTAGGGGATGCAAAGTGTATAAAGATGTTTGTTATGTTCTGCTAACGTATCAATGAACTGTCTGTGCTAATAATTCACGTTACTTTCCAGTGTATGTGTTTGCAAATACGATAGAAATTTAAGGCGTGCTTAATTGGAGTGTGAGCTACGGTGGCCGCCTACCTCGGAGACGTCATGATAAAATGCGGTTCATATTTGTAGCAACAAGTATGAAATTAAATTGAGGCTGTCGTAATGCAACGCAACGTGTAGAGGAAAAATTACATTCAAAACATTTAGCAAACATTTTTGATTGTGTCTCATATTGTTTAATGCATTTAAATGCAACTATAATAACTGTCAATAATCAATTTATCATCCGCTCACACAATCAACACAACACTTCGTCAGGAAATTGCAGTGTAGCAACTTTTGGGTCGCTGATGGTGGCAGCACTGTGAAATAGAGAACAGCCGACACGAATTGTTCCGAAAACTGCCGATCTCTGACGATTTACTGTGTGCTGCACAGCACTGGCATGAATGAAGCAGGCTTTCCAGATGTGTCTGGGTTACCGTGTCCTTTCTATAGCTAGTCTATTGGGGGCTCATAACATACTAATTCATATAGGTTACCAGTTAGTGACAAGATCGGTTCATACACGGCCCTAGAGGCCACCCCACAGGGTCAGTAGTGGCTTTTGAACAAAAAACTTTCACGATCACTGGGCTAGATAATCTGTACGCTGCCAGACGGTGTTGAAACTGGTGTCCACGTTTATTGACTTGCATTTTCCTAGGAGATTGCGACAAAGGCAGTACACCAGCCAGGAACCATACTGATAACGTCAATTGTTACTGCACAGCACTGTCATGAATGAAGCAGCTTTTCCAGTAGTGCTCGGGTTACGCCACACTAAAGTATTTCCCAAAAATCTCTACAGTCTTTGCCTAGTCAACGGAAAACTGGAGTACACTCTCATGCCAATCTACCCATCAAGTCTCGCAAAGCTATATAACTGCACATCCCGAGGTACTCATTTCAGCGTGTGCATCGGGACAGCCGGGAAAAACCAGGGAATGTGTCAGAATTGCGGGAGTTTTGTATTTTCTTGGTTAAATTTTTGCAATTTCGACTGTTAAAAACTGACCCTCTTACAAAGAAGTTTACTTTATCCCCCTACTGCAGGGTAATTCTGCAGACAAATATAAACGAGAGAATAACACAAAATAAAACTTTACTTACAAAAACCTTGCGCCATTTACAACAAAACACAGTGCGCACGCAAGTGTCTGCCGACTGCAAAATGTCAAATACTTTAGCACGAGGACTATGCAGTACATCCCGACAACAAACTGCTTCCGATGAGCGTGACGTCACAACTGTTTAAAGCCTCACAGTTAGCGGTAAATTATTGCGAATGGTAATTTGAGAAGCGTTACATTCAAAGTAAATTTTCTTTTACGCACGATCAATTGAGTAACACCTGAGGATGTCTTACAAATTTCTTAAATCGGATTGTTTTTGTCACATTAAAAACTTAAAACTTTATGGATCAGTCACTCAGAAGAACTTCGGGCCCAGAAGACCAGACATTACTTAAAATTTTACTGGCTCATTTGTGTGTGATGTATCTTAGAGGTTAACACACGCAAGAAAGACCCGTATAATATGTGGAAGCTTAGTTCTTCTTGTAACTGTACTATATGTATATTAATTTAAACCATTACGTTTCCTGTTTGTGTGTTCGCGCTACTTAATAGTGATCTTGCTGTTGACTGACTAAATCACCAGTCCTATGCTCTGAAAATCTGCTGTCATTGCCTGGCGAGATCACGTGACGTGAGCTACGACTGGCTGACAATAGCGCATCGCAATCTCGATCTCAGTACTTCAAAAAATAAGGTGCTGTGTTTTGTAGGATTCGTATTTATACTTCCGTAATACCCATGGTCAAATACGATCAAGTGACGAACATCACTATCTGGTTTAGACTTGGATTTTTTTTTTCTTTTTTTTTTGTTTTTTTTTTGTTTTCTAAAATGCCAAGGAACCTTTGTTTTATTACTTTTAAATGTCAGTTGAAACATATGTACTACTGTAGAATGTTATGACTAATAAAAAAAAATGGTAAAAAAAAAAAAAAAAAAAAAAAAAAACATGGTCTAGGGGTAGCGACTTTGATTCATAATCGAAACGTCTTCGGTCCTGGGTTCGATACCCGCCACTGCATAAATTTTGATGAATAATCAGCATTGGCGGCGGAAGACTTCCGGCATAAGAAGTCAGCCTCATTCTGCCAACGGCCTTGTCAAAGAGGGCGGAGGAGCGGATAGAGGTTCAGGGCACTCTCTTGTCCTAGGAGTAGGAAATTGCCCCTAAAGGCGGAAGAATCAGCAATGATCAACGACATGAGGATGCAGAAGGCAATGGAAATCACTGCATTAAAGACACGTAACGTCTATCCACAGGACATGTGGCCTGTATTTAAAGAAGTGTCATGATGATCTCTCCATTGGCCAAAGATTCCGGAATAGTCCCCCATTCGGATCTACGGGAGGGGACTGCCAAGGGGGAGGTTACCATGAGAAAAAGATTGAATAATCAACGAAAGGATAACGTTCTACGAGTCGGGGCGTGGAATGTCAGAAGCTTGAACGTGGTAGGGAAACTAGAAAATCTGAAAAGGGAAATGCAAAGCCTCAATCTAGATATAGTAGGGGTCAGTGAAGTGAAGTGGAAGGAAGACAAGGATTTCTCGTCAGATGAGTATCGGGTAATATCAACAGCAGCAGAAAATGGTATAACAGGTGTAGGATTCGTTCTGAATAAGAAGGTAGGGCAGAGGGTGTGTTACTGTGAACAGTTCAGTGACCAGGTTGTTCTAATCAGAATAGACAGCAGACCAGCACCGACAACGATAGTTCAGGTATACATGCCGACGTCGCAAGCTGAAGATGAACAGATAGAGAAAGTGTATGAGGATACTGAAAAGGTAATGCAGTATGTAAAGGGGGACGAAAATCTAATAGTCATGGGCGACTGGAATGCAGATGTAGGGGAAGGAGTAGAAGAGAAGGTTACAGCAGAATATGGGCTTGGGACAAGGAAAGAAAGAGGGGAAAGACTAATTGAGTTCTGTAACAAGTTTCAGCTAATAATAGCGAATACCCTGTTCAAGAATCACAAGAGGAGGAGGTATACTTGGAAAAGGCCGGGAGATACGGGAAGGTTTCAATTAGATTACATCATGGTCAGACAGAGATTCCGAAATCAGATACTGGATTGTAAGGCGTACCCAGGAGCAGATACAGACTCAGATCACAATATAGTAGTGATGAAGAGTAGGCTGAAGTTCCTGACATTCGTCAGGAAGAATCAATACGCAAAGAAGTGGGATACGGAAGTACTAAGGAATGACGAGATACGTTTGAAGTTCTCTAACGCTATAGATACAGCAATAAGAAATAGCGCAGTAGGCAGTACAGTTGAAGAGGAATGGACATCTCTAAAAAGGGCCATCACATAAGTTGGGAAGGAAAACGTAGGTACAAAGAAGGTAGCTGCGAAGAAACCGTGGGTAACGAAAGAAATACTTCAGTTGATTGATGAAAGGAGGAAGTACAAACATGTTCCGGGAAAATCAGGAATACAGAAATACAAGTCGCTGAGGAATGAAATAAATAGGAAGTTGTAATGGATCTGGGAGATGTGTTATTTTCTACCGGATTTGTCGATACCAAATTGTGAATGTTTTCTTATATTTTTTGTCAGAATTTTTTTATTATAATTTGCCTTATTATATGTTAATTTACTTATATTTTTGAGAGTGAAAGCATATTGATTACTATTAGTAAATGTGTCGAAGAATAGCAAAGAGACTGATTACAAGTGGAAGCTTGTGTGTTGTGTAAAATGTCTTCGACGCTGGAGTCGTCTTTGACTATACTCAGTCGGCAGTGAACTCTTGGCGTGTGTTGATGGTAGAACAATGTGCAGGTCGCCGTCATAAGTAATTTTGAATTCTGTTATTATTTTTTTATATAAACTTTAAGAAGAAACTACATTCGAAGAAATGGTATTTGAAGCTCCAAAAATGAGGCAAACACATTGAACCAGGTCATTTCTGCAGCCAACAAAACTGCAATTGTGGAATCGTACTTCCACTAGACAACTGAAGCCAAGACAAATATCGCCTTGTAAACATTTAACGGAAAAGATGCTGTCACGAAATATGCCAAATCTAAGTAAATAAAAAATAGTGAACATATTTCAACTTTGTGTCTTAGCCGGGATAACATATTTCAACTGCGGGCTCAGCTGGGATACCGTATTTCAACTGGGGACTGTAGCCGGGATATTGTGTTCACGAGATCTTCAACAGTGCTACGAGGAAGAAAAGTTTTGTGTGTTAATACCAGTTTTTTCAGAATGTGTGTTACAGTATTTGTGTTCATCAGGAAGTAAAAGTTTTGGAGAAGAAATGTTTCGGCAAAAAATATAATTTTCGACAGAAGAAAATACTTCAAGAATTTTGGTCAACAATCACATGGATGGAAAACGTGGATTTGCAACAGTAGAAGAGTGTTCCAGATAAGTCACTAAACCCTCGTATTTTGTTAAAACAATATTTTTATCTTGTTTTGTATTGTGTATAAATTTTTTTTTCTTCACAATGACTTAAAAGATTTTCGAGAGTATTGTGCCTAAAGTCGAAAGTAGTAATTTAATAGACTTCGAAAATCAGGACAGGTCAAATGAAACAGAAAGAACCGATCAATTTGATTTAAAAAGTTTTCTTGTAAGTTTCATGAAAGAAATTAAACAATCAGTTGACGACAATAAGACTTACTGGGATGAAAAAATTGATAACATTTTGTTGCAAGTCCAAGCAGTCAATACCCAAGTGGGTGACCTTTCGAACAGAGTTGTCAGTGTTGAGGAAAAAATTGAATCTGTGGAAGCAAAAGTAAATGAAATTGATGCTAAATTGAGTGATGAAATCAATACTGTAAAAAATGAGTTACTGGTGGACAGGGAAAGAAATTTAATTGATTTTAATGAGATAAAATGGGAAATTAAAAATTTGGATGAGAATACAAAAGTTTTAGTAAAAAATGTACAACAAGAAACTGACAATCGTTTGGCTACTTTAGAAAAAAAAGTAGAGTGCAATGATTTAAAAAACAAAAAATATGTCAAAGAACTTAGCGAAAAAATTGAAAGTTTTGACACTGAATTTCAAAGCAAAAATTACAATGTCAACACATGCAATCTTGTATCTAATATTCCAGTCAAGCACTTTTCGGTAGATGGACCCTTACATCCCGTTGATTTTATACAGTATTGTAAGGATTCCTTGTTACCTTACTCACCAGATGATATGAAAATTAAATTTGTGAAAAAATTCTTGGAAGGGGAAGCTTTGACTTGGGCAAACCAGATTGCAACTTTGGGGATGACCTTTTCAGAATTTGAATCAAAGTTTCTGGAAAAATTTTGGGATGATCTTAAACAAACTAGAATCAAAAGTGAATTTTTGAATGGGTGGAACTATAGAGAATCAGATGGGAACATGAAACAATTTTGCAAAAGTGAACTTCAAAAACTTATTCATTTAACAAAACCTTTGGATGACTTGATCAAAATTGATACCGTAAAGAGAAGATTGCCATCAGCAATGCAGTTGAGTTTAGTTCATTGTCCTGATAGTAATGTAGAGCAGATTCTCAATTATATTGAAAAGTTGGATAGGGTAACAACAAGAACACACAGTGGGTTTACTCAGAAAGGTAATGGTCAAAATTGGGGAAATGACAACTTTCAAAAAAGGGAACAAAACAATTATCATGGTGTCAGTCAAAATTCAGGGGGATATAACAATTTTCAAAAGAAGGACCATAATTTTTATCCAAAACAAGAACAACATTTTCGCGGAAATAATCAACAAAATAGAGAACACTTTAGGGATCAAAATCACAGAAATTTTGCTAGAGATCAATACAGTAGAAACTACCAACAATCAGGTAATGTTTGGCATAGGAATGGGAACAGAAATGTCGATCAGAGACATTGGCAGAACCACAATCAGCAGTTCAAGCAGGAACCAGTTGTAATTCAGGAAAAAAAAACGAGTAGACGCCCCCTTGAAGGTCCACAAGGTTGAGGCAGAAGGTGAGCATGATAGAAGGACCAGTGGATGTGACTATCATAAACCCAAACATGACAGTTCCAAACCTAAGCTTTGACATGAGGTCATTAGTTGTTACTTATTGAAGAAATTTCAAGAGGAAAATAATGATGGTATTGATAAAGATAAAATTTTCAGTACACAAGAACATACAGTAGATAAAAGTAATTGTGATTCATTTAATTTGACAGAGTTTTACACTTGGGCAGAAAAGAACAACACTTCGTCAGATGATGTAATTTGTAGTAGTTCAGAGACGTGTGTGAATGAAAGAGAGAATGCATGCTGTGAGAATGAAAATATTGGTGAAAGGGATGTGGTAACTTTAGAAAGGAGAATAATTTGAATGTGTATGATCTGAATATGTACAATGATAATGATGTTGATGATAAAGTTGATAATGATAGTAATGGTATTGATGATGATGTTGAGGAAAGGTATTTCATTAGTTTAAATAGGGATTTGGGTATACACATGGTTGAAAATGGGTTAAATAGTGAGAATATAATAGAAATTCCCAGGGATGTTACCAGGATGAATAAGGCTTGTAAGCAGGGTGTATGTGAAAGTGTGAATTTTGATGTTGTTGCTAAAGAATCTGACTACACAAATAATGATGACACATGCACAACTTCTAGCCTAAGTGAAACTTTGACAGATACTAATGACACACACACATTTCTTATGAATCTATGGCTGAATAGTAAAACTATTTCTATTGACAAGAACTTTAGAAAGATGCTTATTAATGTATGTGAAACTGTATGTCTTGAGTGGTGGAAAAAGATGAGATATTTTATTTTTGAAAAGCTCAAGGGTAAGTACTTCAATAGTATACAATGTGATTTGGATGAAAATTCTTGGCTATTTGAGATAATAGAGAGTACTAATGACAATTTTGTATCTTGTACAAATTTTATAACTGTGACAAATAATACATGTTATGATATACCATATGATTCTGATAAGTATAGGTTTGGGGAAATTGAAAGTGATTTATTACATGAGGATACAGGTTCTGAGAAAAGTGATCAACTTTACAGTCATTATATAAAAGTTCAAATTGGATCATGGATTGGTAAATGTTTAACTGATACAGGAAGTGAGGTCTCGGGAATATCTGAAAGGTTAAGCAAGAAATTGAAAGCGGGGAAAGATTATGTTGAAATGCCAGTTGTTGGGGTAAAGATAAAAGGTGCTACTGGGAAGAGCAGTAAATTGGTAAAAAGCCAGGCTTTAGTGACATTTTTAATTGAAGGCAAGTTGTTCACGCATGTATGTTTTGTAATTCAGGAATTTAATGAGGATTTTCTTTTGGGTATGAATTGGATAGTAAAAGTAAATACAGCATTTGATTGGGTTGGAAGAAAACTTTTGATAGAAACTAGTGAAAGGGAATACATTCAGACAAATTTTGTGAATACACTTGGTGATCAGAGTAATGGAAATTTTGACAGTATCAATTTATTAAAAGAAAATAGATTGGAGAATATTGAAACTCATAGATTTGATAATGATGAAGTTGAATTTGGGAATTTAGTAAATTTGAAAATTTCAGAAACACAAAATTTATCTGGGGAGCAAAAACAACAGTTAGAAAATCTGCTGTGGGAATACAGTGATGTTTTCAGTGACATACCTGGTAGGGTAAAGGGTTATCAGTGTGAGCTTCAGGTAAAACCTGATGAACCATTTTTCATAAAACCATACAATATTGCAATATCAAAAAGACCTGCTGTTGAGAAAGAGCTGAAAAAGATGGACAGATGTAATATAATAGAAAGGAGTATCAGTGCATATAATAATCCTCTAGTAGTAGTTTCGAAAAAAGATGGTGGAGTAAGATTGGTTTTGGACTCTAGACACTTAAACAAAATTTTGTTCAGACAGACAGATCATCCTGAAAATATTGATGAGCTACTCTATAAAGTTACAGATATAAAATATATGTCAAGTTTGGATCTAACTCTGGGTTTTCATCAGGTACCACTTTCGGTTAATTCTAGAAAATATACTGCTTTCTTGTACAATGGTAAGAGTTACCGATATTGTGTTGTGCCATTTGGGTTAAATTCTTCTGTTTCCGAATTTGTAAGAGCTTTGGATCATGTACTGGGGCAAGAACTTGCGTCTAAACTGATAATTTATGTAGATGACATTTTGGTTACAGGGCAAAATTGGGAGGAACATTTTTCTATTTTGAAGTCAGTTTGTGAAAAACTTAGAAAAGGGGGGATGACATTGAAATTAGAGAAATGTAAATTTGCTGTTTCTGAATTAAAATTTTTGGGTCATGTTGTCACAGACAAGGGAATTTTGGCAGATCCAGAAAAACTTAAAGCAATTTCAGAAATTCCTATTCCTAAGACTAAAAAACAATTAAACTCATTCTTTGGGTAATGCGGTTATTACCGAAAACATAAGTGATCAGAGTCTGAATGCACCATGTTCAAGTCAGTTACTTAAGAAAAACACTGTTTGGGTTTGGGATAAAAACACTGATAGCAGTAATTATGGGCTCGGAGCAGAACTATTTCAAGAAAGAGTAGAGAATGGACTTAAGATACCTTGTACCATAGCATTTGCAAGCAGAATGTTACTCAAGCATGAGAAAAATTATACAGTCACAGAGAAGAAACTTTTCGCAATTCATTGGGCTTTTACAAAATTTAGAATTCACCTTATTGGACATAAAACCATAGTATTTTCGGATCACAGAGCTTTGAGTTACTTACAAGAGTGCAAATTATACCACAGTAGATTGACCAGATGGGCAATATTTCTGCAACAGTTTGACTTTGAAATCAAACACGTAAAAGGTTCTGAGAATGTAGTAGCTGATTCACTTTCAAGGTTACCAATTGGGGGAGAAAAGGAGACTTTTGAACAAGAGGAAGAAAAGCAATTTAAAATTAGATACTTGAAAGGGGTGGAAAATGAGAAAACAATTTGAGCTATGTGTAACAAAGTTAGAAAAAACCAAAATTTAGATCAAAGTTGGAAATTAATCAAAGAATGTTTAGACAAGAAGGGGTATGAGAAACTTGATAAATTTTACAAATTACATAAGGGGATCTTATTTCGGAGAACAGATGTAGATTCTGATTATTGGAAACTGTGTTGGCCAGAGGCAGATGCTGCTAAGCTGATCACTTACATACATGAAAGTTTTGGTCATTGTGGGATACAGAAGTGCATTCAAAAGGTACAAGAAAATTTTTATTTTTACAATATTGGAAAGAAGGTAAGAAAAGAATTGGCAACCTGTGACAAATGTCAGAGAGTTAAAGTGAGCAACCAAAGATGTGTTGGAGAGATGCAAAACATTATTCCAGAAAAACCTTTAGATCTTATCGCAGTGGACTTATATGGAATGTTACCAAAGAGTAAAGGTGGTCACTGTTACATATTTGTTATGGTAGATGTATTTTCAGAATTAATTAAACTATATCCAGTGAACAAAGCTACTAGCCATGAAATTATAATGAAAATTGAAAGAGATTATTTCGCACAGGTGGGTAAACCAAAAGCTATATTATCTGATAGTGGTTCACAGTTCGCCTCTAAAATTTGGTAAAAGTTTATTGAAAGATCAAAATTGAAGTATTTACTTATATCTGTTTATTCTCTGTCCACCAATCCTGCAGAAAGATATATGAGGGAAATTGGGAGACTTTGTAGAACCTATTGTAGCCATAAACATCCAACCTGGTTAGAGCACATTCGAAATTTTGAAGATATTATGAATAGCCTACAACATAGTTCCACAGGATTTTCACTGTATGAGATTATGTTTGATATTAGACCTCCAAATCTTATATCAGAACTAATTGAATTTCCTAAATGTACACCTTTAACCATGCAATAGAGAGAAGATATTGTCAGGGAAACTATGAGGAAACAAGGGGAAAAGAGGAATAAAAGACATAAGAATAGGGTAAAATTAACCACTTTCAAAATTGGGGATCTTGCTCTGGTCAAATCTCATGAAAAATCAAAAATGTTAACTTCAGAAATTAAAAAATTCTTTGATATCTGTATTGGGACTTTTGAAGTCATAGAAAATCCACACCCTAATGCTTATCGTTTGGTGTATCCTAAGTCAAAGAAATTATTTGGTCTCAGGAATGTTGTCCCTTTGAAACTATAAAAACAGAAATCATAATTTCAAAATTTAAATAACCTATTATCATCTAAAACAAAAGTCCTCCACTGGAATATGCTTGATAGAACAAAACTACCTGTACAACCAAGTATGTATATTTGCATATATAAATTAATAATTTGAAGTCACATGTTAATTGAAACTGATGAAAAAACTCTGTTGTAACAAAGAATGAGAGAAAGATTTATTTTTACTTTTTTACAAAAAAAAGTCTCCCTAGTGAGCATTTCTGAATTTTTCTAATTTTTGGAAGCTAAGTCTTCCCTGTGGGTGAAGTCATGCATGTGAGGACATGCATGCAAAGGTATAAGTTTCAAAACCAATTTTAGATAAAGCCTCATGATATATGAGCAATTTATTGTTCTTTATACTGATGTGGGGCGCAAAAGTACTCTTCACAAAAATGTGACTTGTAGTAATATTGTAGTAGAGAGGCAAGTGTACATAAATAATTGCAAAAAATTTAGATAATACTGATGTATCTTTAGCTGTACTAAAAGAAAAAAAATCATAAGCAAAAAAAAAAATTATACAAAACAAAAAACATGAGTAAAAAAATTTAAGAAGAAAATCATAAGCAACAAAAATATACAAAAAACCATGAGTAAAAAAAATTTAAAAAAAATCAGAAGTAAAAAAATATATAAAGGCAAATATATAGAAAAAAAAACACTGCACGATATATGTCCAGTATCATTTTTACTATACAATATGTAAGCATAATGAAATTAACATTAATATAAAAAAAATTTAAATCTTATTCTAGGAAATGAGTTTTACCGTTCTATTATTTTCAATCTGTATGCTGTATTTTAGAATATTTCTCATGCATGTTTTATTACATGTATATTTGTCATGTTAAATAATTTCTTTACTTGAATTTTTTGTGTATGAGATTGATGGGGAAGGATCATTGCAACAACAGCCAGTAACAAGTCCACAGATTCAAAGAGTCCAAATTTGGAAGAGGTTATCAGACTGCATCATTAATGTACTAATTGTGTAATACAGATCCATTACTGAGAGTGGTCAAGATTTTGTTGTATATGTCCATAACAACAAAAGCCCTGGGGAGCAGTTGTAATGAATCTGGGAGATGTGTTATTTTCTACCGGATTTGTCGATACCAAATTGTAAATGTTTTCTTATATTTTTTGTCAGAATTTTTTTATTATAATTTGCCTTATTATATGTTAATTTACTTATATTTTTGAGAGTGAAAGCATATTGATTACTATTAGTAAAAGCGTCGAAGAATAGCAAAGAGACTGATTACAAGTGGAAGCTTGCGTGTTGTGTAAAATGTCTTTGACGCTGGAGTCATCTTTGACTATACTCAGTCGGCAGTGAACTCTTGGCGTGTGTTGATGGTAGAACAATGTGCAGGTCGCCGTCATAAATAATTTTGAATTATGTTATTATTTTTTTATATAAACTTTAAGAAGAAACTACATTCGAAGAAATGGTATTTGAAGCACCAAAAATGAGGCAAACACATTGAACCAAGTCATTTCTGCAGCCGACAAAACTGCAATTGTGGAATCATACTTCCACTAGACAATTGAAGCCAAGACAAATATCGCCTTGTAAATATTTAACGGAAAAGGTGCTGTCACGAAATATGCCAAATCTAAGTAAATAAAAAATAGTGAGCATATTTCAACTTTGTGTTTTAGCCGGGATAACATATTTTAAAGTACAGGGAAGCTAAGACAAAATGGCTGCAGGAAAAATGTAAAGACATCGAAAAAGATATGATTGTCGGAAGGACAGACTCAGCATACAGGAAAGTCAAAACAACCTTTGGTGACATTAAAAGCAACGGTGGTAACATTAAGAGTGCAACGGGAATTCCACTGTTAAATGCAGAGGAGAGAGCAGATAGGTGGAAAGAATACATTGAAAGCCGCTATGTGGGTGAAGATTTGCCTGATGTTATAGAAGAAGAAACAGGAGTCGATTTAGAAGAGATAGGGGATCCAATATTAGAATCGGAATTTAAAAGAGCTTTGGAGAACTTACGGTCAAATAAGGCAGAAGGGACAGATAACATTCCATCAGAATTTCTAAAATCATTGGGGGAAGTGGCAACAAAACGACTATTCACGTTGGTGTGTAGAATATATGAGTTTGGCGATATACCATCTGACTTTCGGAAAAGCATCATCCACACAATTCCGAAGACGGCAAGAGCTGACAAGTGCGAGAATTATCGCACAATCAGCTTAACAGCTCATGCATCGAAGCTGCTTACAGGAATAATATACAGAAGAATGGAAAAGAAAATTTAGAATGCGCTAGGTGACGATCAGTTTGGCTTTAGGAAAAGTAAAAGGACGAGAGAGGCAATTCTGACGTTACGGCTAATAATGGAAGCAAGGCTAAAGAAAAATCAAGACACTTTCACAGTATTTGTCGACCTGGAAAAAGCGTTCGACAATATAAAATGGTGCAAGCTGTTCGAAATTCTGAAAAACGTAGGGTTGAGCTATAGGGAGAGACGGGTCATATACAATATGTACAACAACCAAGAGGGAATAATAAGAGTGGACGATCAAGAACGAAGTGCTCGTATTAAGAAGGGTGTAAGACAAGGCTGTAGCCTTTCGCCCCTACTCTTCAATCTGTACATCGAGGAAGCAATGATGGAAATAAAAGAAAGGTTCAGGAGTGGAATTAAAATACAAGGTGAAAGGATATCAATGATACGATTCGCTGATGACATTGCTATCCTGAGTGAAAGTGAAGAAGAATTAAATGATCTGCTGAACGGAATGAACAGTCTAATGAGTACACAGTATGGTTTGAGAATGAATCGGAGAAAGACGAAGGTAATGAGAAGTAGTAGAAATGAGAACAGCGAGAAACTTAACATCAGGATTGATGGTAACGAAGTCAACGAAGTTCAGGAATTCTGCTACCTAGGCAGTAAAAAAACCAATGACGGACGGAGCAAGGAGGACATCAAAAGCAGACTCGCTATGGCAAAAAAGGCATTTCTGGCCAAGAGAAGTCTACTAATATCAAATACCGGCCTTAATATGAGGAAGAAATTTCTGAGGATGTACGTCTGGAGTACAGCATTGTATGGTAGTGAAACATGGACTGTGGGAAAACTGGAACAGAAGATAATCGAAGCATTTGAGATGTGGTGCTATAGGCGAATGTTGAAAATTAGGTGGACTGATAAGGTAAGGAATGAGAAGGTTCTACGCAGAATCGGAGAGGAAAGGAATATGTGGAAAACACTGATAAGGAGAAGGGACAGGATGATAGGACATCTGCTAAGACATGAGGGAATGACTTCCATGGTACTAGAGGGAACTGTAGAGGAAGACAGAGATTGGAATACGTCAAGCAAATAATTGAGGACGTAGGTTGCAAGTGCTACTCTGAGATGAAGGGGTTAGCATAGCGCAGGAAAGGAATACGTGGCGGGCTGCATCAAACCAGTCAGTAGACTGATGGAAAAAAAAACGTGAATATTCACTGTACATGTTGCTGCGAATCAATTCCAAAACACACTTCCTTTTTGCTGGATTTCGTTTCCTAAAGTGCCGGGAAGGTCTTTGCCGGTGTCTGGACCATTATAATTGAAAGGATTGAGAGGTTTGCAGCTCCGAGGGAAAGTATACGGTCATTTAACATGTGAAAAGTGTATTTTCACTCGGAACCAGTCTCTCTTCACCTGTAAAAAAGTTTCTTTTTGATCAGGAAATCTGGGAACTTTTTTTCTTTGTCCACGTATACACTCTGTCATTAGGACACTTTTTGATTTCGAATGTGAATTAAAGATATCAAATAATATTTTTCACAACTGCAACATATTTCCAGATAGAAGACAACTTAAATCCGTGTGAAATAGAATTACCCAGCTTGTAGCTGTAACATCATTGTGTCTGTAACACCGTTTTTGGCTTGCTTTCGACTCGACGTGGCAGCAGCCCGAACTTTGGAAATCACAACGGCACATCCACCTATTCCTAATCGCCACCTGCCCGTGGACTTGCACGTTTGAGCCTATTCTTCAGCTGGTGTAGGAGAATATGTCGAATGGGGTTACTGCTTAAAGGTAAATCCCTAAGAGTCGATGTGCCATCCAATTTCTCTTCGGCAGTAAGCTGTTTCTCTGGCTTCTCTCCAATCTTCAGCTCCCATCAGTTTTCACCAGACGTTATTCCAAACACCTATTATATATGGAATGGGTAGCAATCATGCTTCTTGTGAACTTTTCTTATTTGTGCTGTGTATATAAGTCAGAAGAAAGAGATGACACTCAGTCACCTAACGTTTTAATTTCAGTCGTAAGTCTAGTTAGTGGCCCATAAGCAAAATTGACACTTTACCACACAAGTCGCCATGCCGTAGATAAGTGTTGCCTGTGCGAAGTCTGTGTGATTTGCCAGTGAGGTATATAAGTCCTTCATCTTTGTGTCTACAAAATTGGTAATTTTGTCGCCCGAGTTTGATAATAGTTTCAGCAATAGGTCGAAGTCATTCACTGTTTTTTTCCACCCCTTTGAAGAGCTGGTAATGTACAAGGCTGCTCAGTTAAAAGTTAAGCTTCTTGAAATTCTGGATGAATGCAGTCTCTTGTTCTGCAGTTCGTTCGCGATAAATCTGATTGGCATGCATCTCCAAGTCCTGGTTATCCCCGACAACACACTTAACTTTCGTCAGTAGATTTGTCATAAGCTTTTGCAATGCCACCATTCTTTTCACCTCCCCCCCCTCATAAAAAAATAATAACTTCAAAGTTTAAAAAGAGATCATAGTCCCAACTTAGGCATCTACTAATGTTGTTTAATTCTTACATCAGCATTGTGTCAGAACTAGTTGTCTCAGTAATTTATGAAGTATTAGAACACGAGTTCCAAAACTATGCAAAATGTCTCTCGTGAACAGAAAGCGACAGTCCACAAACAAATATTGTTCAAATCACTGTTCAGCCTAACAGAAAGCCTGCTGTGATATTATTTAGAAAACTGCTATCGTCAATAGTCAGAAGTTATTAATTAAGTTTTCCTGGGGACACGCACTGTCTACCAATCCCTTCTGTTAGTGAAGTGAAGAAACAAAATCTGATTTTTCTCCAGTTCCATTCAGTGCCTTCCCACTAGTTATTCGACCTGCCCATCTAATCCACAGCAATCTTCTGCAACACCACTTTTCAATAGCTTCTATCCTCTTATTGTCTCAACTACTTATCGTCCGCTTTTGTCATCCGTACAGGTCTATCTTCAGAAAAGACTTCATAATGTTTAATCTCATAGTCGATGTTAACATATTTCTCTTTTTAAGAAATGCTTGTCTCGGCATTGCCATTGTGCATTTTATATCTTCTCTACTTTTACCATCATCAGTTACTTTGCCGCCCAAGTAGCAAAACTCATCTACTACCTTCAGCGTCTCATTTACCAATCTAATTTACTTAATATCACCTCGTTTTACCCAAGTATTTTCTATTACTCTCCTTTTCTCAAGATATTGTCCATTCTGAAAAACTGTGTTTCTATAGTCGTAACTTCTTCAGCATTTCTGACAAAAGCGCAATGTCACTGGCAAATCTCAAAGGCTTTACCTCTTGTCCCTCAACATTAATACTTTTTCCCAATTTCACCTTGGTGTCTTTTAGTATTTCCTCAATGTACAGCTGGAAGATAACTTCTCGCTCTGTGTATTCAAAGACTTCCCTAAACAATTTGTATATGTAAGTTTGCCTTTATGCAATCTGTCTTCTAACGGAGGTCGTGTGCTCATTATTGCCTAAAGTGTTCCTACACTCCTCGAGAGCCGAAAATGAACTACCCGGAGGACACTTTCCATCAATTTCTCAATTCTTCTGTAAATAATTCCTGTCAGTTTTCTCGACCTATCAATTAGCAAACGGATGGTCCAGCAATATTGAACACTTCCCTCTTTTGTATATATGTATGTAACAATGTTGTTGACGCGTTGCTTTTCTGCTCCCTTGTGTCGCACTGTCTTTTTATGAAGAATCTCAAGTGAGCATTGAAGAAGATTCTCAACAAGAAAATCAGGTGGACCAAATAAGAAATATTGCCTCCACTTTGACTGTAACCATGATGGCTGGAAGGATACATATCATTTACGCCTGTGGAGAAAGCAGGATGTTAATCCAACGCTCCACCTGGGGTTAACACAGAGAAAGACAAGATAAAAGGTCAGTAAAATGACAAAAAGAAAATATTCCTGAGCTAGCTTTCTTTCCAGCCACCATCTGATGATAGAGGGAGGAAAAACGACTGTCTGAATGCCTGTGTATTCGGCATAATCTCTCGTATCTTATCTTCATAGTCCTTACGTGCGAAGTATGTTGGCGGCAGAATAAACATTCAGCACTCAGCTTCAAATGCTGGTTCTCTAAATTTTCTCAAGTGTGTTTTCCCGAAAGGAACAACGGCTTCCCTCCAGGGATTCCCATTTGAGTTCCCGAAACATTTCCGTAACATTCACGTTTTGCTCGAAGATAACGGTAACAAATCTTGCAGCACTCCTCTGAATTGCTTCGATGTCTTCCTTCAATCCGACTTGGTACGGATCCCAAACTCTCGAGCACTACTCAAGAATAGGTCGGACCAGCACCCTGTATGTTGTCTCCTTTGCAGGTTAACCACATTTTCCTAGAATTCTCCCAATAAACCGAAGTCGACCGTTTGTCTTCCCTGCCACAATTTTCAGATGCTCATTCCAACTCATATTCATCCAGGTATTTAAACGATTTGACTGTGGTAAGGTGGATACTAGTAATACTGTATCCGAACATTACAGGTTTGTTCTTCCCACTCATCTGCATCAATTTACATTTTTCCACATTTAGGGCTAGCTGCCACTTACCGGATATTTTGTCTAAATCGTCTTGTATCTTCCTACAGTCACTCAACTTCGACACCTGACCGTACACCGCAGCATCATCAGCAAACAACCGCAGACTGCTCCCCAACCAGTGCGCCAAATCATTTGTGTGTGTAGAGAACAACAGTGGTCCTGTCACACTTCCCTGGGACATTCCTAACGATACCCTTGTCTCTGATGAACCCTCGCCGTCGAGGTCGACATACTGGATACTATTATTGAAGAAGTCTTCGAGCCACTCGCATATCTGTGAACTTATTCTATATGCTCGTACCTTCGTTAACAGCCTGAAATTCTTTCCGGA
The DNA here is from genome assembly GCF_021461395.2 of Schistocerca americana. Taxonomy (NCBI): domain Eukaryota; kingdom Metazoa; phylum Arthropoda; class Insecta; order Orthoptera; family Acrididae; genus Schistocerca; species Schistocerca americana. The sequence goes on along the minus strand of NC_060120.1, from coordinate 198,099,334 downwards.
AATCCAGAAATATGGAATATGCCTGTTGCCCTTTATCCACAGTTCTTAGTATGTCATGTGAGAAGAGGGGAAGCTGAGCTTCGCACAACTGATGCTTTCCAAAACCTCTTAGCCTGAAAAAAGTTTATTATATTCGAGCTGAGAATGTGTTAAAGAATTTTGCAGGAGGCACAAGTTAGGGATACTGCACTGTAATTTTGCGGGTCCGTTCTTTTACCTTTCTTATATACTGGAGTCATGTGCACATTTTCCAGTCGCTTGAGACTTTGTGCTAGGCGAGAGATTCACGATAAATGCAAAGTAGGTAAGAGGCTAGTGCCGTACAGTACTCTCTGTAAAATCAAACTGGGATTCCATCGGGAACTGGCGATTCATTTACTTTCAAATCTTTAAGTTGCTTCTCTACGCCAGCTATGCTTATTTGTACGTTGTCCAGTCGTCAGTCTGTCCGATGGTCAGTTGATGGTATGTTTGTACGGTTTTCCCGCGTGAACGATGTGTTGAACGTGAAATTTAAAACTTAGTCTTTCGTTTTGCTATCTTCGTCTGCCACACCAGACTGGCCAATGAGGGACTGAATGGAAGCCTTAGACCCGCTTAGCGATTTACATACGACCAGAATGTTCTCGGGCCCTCTGCCAGATCTTTTGCTAAGGTGTGACCGTGGTAGTTGTCATATGCTTCGCGAATAATTCTTTTCACTGACGCATGAATATTAACATTGGCTTGTCGTCGTCTGTGTGTCGCCTTTTGGACCTAGAGTGCAACAGCCTCCGCTTCCTCAGCAGCTTACGAATTACGTTATTAAACGATGGTGGTTTTTTTCCCATCCTTTAATCACTTACTACGCACGTAATTCTCCAGATTTACTATCTGCTTAAACTTGACTCATAATTCCTCTACATCTATCTGACTGTTACTAAGTGATGCCAATTCACTGTCTGAGTAAGATGTTAATAACTGCTTATCTGCTCTGTCTAGCAGAAACACTCTTCTAGCCTTCTTGACTGATTTATTAACTTTCATAACCATAGTTGCTATAATGAGTCAGGCAGCAGCAGCAGCAGCCAGCCAAGACAGACGCAGACGCTGAAACAGGGAAGTAACCGATTTTGTGACGTTTTCGAGATCTTAAGTAGGAGCGAATTTTATAATATCATCTCCGTGATTTAGTAGTTTAGTTTCTTGAGTTTCTGCGTGTTAATTTAATATCTAATAGCCACAGTTCTTGCGTTTTCGCTTGCTGCGGAAAGTAAACCGATTTTGTGACGTATTACATGTTTATAATCAGGGGCGAATTATTTAGTTTCATCTAAGTGCTTCGGTAGTTAGGTTTTCGAATCTCTGTGTATTAATCTAATTTTAGACATAGTTCCGACGTTTTCGTCGGTTTCTAAAGTAGAGTTCTGTAGCTTGTGCCAATAGTCTGTTTATCTGGGTAGTTTTGTTTTCCACAGTCTTTAGTATGAGTAGGGACTCTGATATTTCTGTGTGGATGCGAGCCCAGTTGCTAAGACTTCGCTCTAAGCTCTAGGCTGTGATGGCTTCAGTTACACAGCTTGAGGCTGCAGTGGATGGACACCACTGTTGTGGGCCAGCTGTGGGGATCCAACGGATGTCCAGCATGTCCAAGTCCTTCAATCGGTCCTCTCCGGTGGCCAGCCCAGTTACTGCTCACACTAAGGCTGACCTCTCACCTATGGTCGAGTGGGAGGTTACCCGGGGCGTATTAGCAGGCGAAAGATTTCCCAGGAAGCCGCACATAAGGCCTCCATGGTTAGTCAGACAAACAGGTTGCAGGTGCTGTCTGTGGCCGACACTGTCGCTCAGCCAGATGCCATCATCTATTCTGTTTCAGAAGAAACCCCTCAGCCTACAAGTTCCAGGCAATCACAGAGGGTGGGAATGTTGTTAGTTGGGAGCTCCAACGTTAGGCACGTTAATGAGCCCCTTATGGGCATGACTGCAAAGAAGTGCAACGGGTGGAGTCATTCCATACATGGAACGGCTCCTTCCGCATGCCATGAAGAGCACAGAGTGGAGCTTACTGCAGGTGGTGGCTCGCGTCAGTACCAATGATGTCTGTCACGTTGAATCAGAAGACATTTTCTCTGGTTTTGAGCGGCTAACAGAAGTGCTAAAGGCTGCCAGTCTTGTTTGCGAGATGGACGCAGAACTGACCATTTGCATCTTAATCGAAAGGACCGATTGTGGATTTCTCGTACAGAGCCGAGTGGAGGGTCTGAATCAGAGGCTCACACGGTTCTGCGACCGTGTGTGCTGAAGATTCCTCTACTTGCGCCAATGGGTGGTTGGATTTCGGGCTCCGCTGAATAGGTCAGGCGTCCACTATATGCAGGAGGCGGCTACACGGGTAGCAGGGGCTGTGTAGCGTGGACTGAACGGTTTTCTTTTAGGTTAGAGGGTCACGGGAAAACGCAAAAAGGGCTTTAGTCGCAAAGGGTGCAGACCAAACACGGGAAGAACGTAGATACAGGAACCATCGGTATAACAGTTGTAAATTGAAGCTGGCCTGGGAAGGTACCAGAGCTCCAAACGCTAATAGAAAGCACTGATGTTCAAATCGTTGTCGGCACTGAAAGCTGGCTAAAGCAGCAGATAAGCTCAGCCGAAATTTTTGCGAAGAACCCAGCGGTGGTCCGAAAGAACAGGCTAAACACGGTTGTGGGTGGCGTGTTTTTTGCTGTTAGAAGTAGTTTATCTTCTTCCGTAATTGAAGTAGATGGTTCCTGTGGGTTAGTATGAGCAGAGATCATTGTTGGCAACCTCTCTATTAAGATGATACAATTCCTTAAAAGTTCAAAGAAAGCTTGGGTTTGATTTCAAACACGTACCTAACTCATACAATTATAGTTGGTGGTGACTTTATTTTCCCTCGATATGTTGGTGAAAATACATGTTTAACTCCGGAGGTACCCATAAAACATCATCCGAAATTGTGCTAAACGCATTTTCTGAAAATTATTTCTAACAGTTGGTTCATGAGCCACAGTTGTGGAAACGCACTTGATTCCTTAGCAACGAATAATCTTGAGTTAGTAACGATCATCAAAACGGATACAAGTATTAGCGAACACAGGGTTGTCGTAGAGAGACTGAGTATTGTAGCCCCCAAATCCTCCAAAAATAAACGAAAAATACACCTATTCAAAAAACCGGATAAAAATTCACTTCACGCATTCCTGAGCGACAATCTCCACTCCTTTCAAATTAACAGTTTATGTGTAGACCGGATGTGGTCTGAATTCAAAGAAATAGTATCGGCAGCAATTGAGAGATTTATACCAAATAAATTATCAAGCCACGGAGCTGGTCCTCTTTGGTATACACAACGAGTCAGAACACTGTTGCAGGAACAAAGAGAAAAGCATGCCAAATTTAACCAGGCGCAAAATCTCAAGATTTGCGATCTTTTACAGAAACTCGAAATTTAGTGCGGTCTTCAATGCGAAATGCTTATAATAGTAATCACAAGGAAACTTTGTCTCGAAACCTGGCAGAAAATCCAGAGAGATACTGGTCGTATGTGAAGTATGTTAGCGGCAGGACGCAATCAATGCCTTCTCTGCAAGACAGCGATGGTGATACTATCGCAGACAGTACTGCCAAAGCAGAGTTACTGAACACAGGCTTCCGAAATTTCTTCACCAAAGAAGACGAAGTAAATATTCCCTGAATTCGAATCTAGAGAGTAACGTAGAAGTAGATATCCTCGGAGTAGTGCAGCAACTTAAATCACTCAATAAAAGGAAGTCTTCTGGTCCAGACTATATACCATTTGTTCGCTTGACGAAAGATCCGTACCCAAAGACTGGAAAGCTGCACAGATCATACCAATATTCAAGAAAGGTAGTAGGAGTAATTCACTTAATTACAGGCCCATAACAGTAACCACATATCGTGTTCCAGCATTATGAATTACGTCGAAGAAAACGGTCTATTGATACACAGTCAATACGGATTTAGAAAACATCGTTCTTGTGACACAACTAGCTCTTTACTGGCATGAAGTGTTGAGTGCTGTTGAAAGGGATTTCAGATGGATTCCGTATTTATTGATTTCCGGAAGACTTTTGACACTATACCACACAAGCGGCTTGTAGTGAAATTTCGTGCTTATGGAATACTGTCTCAGTTATATCACTGGATTCGTGATTTCCTGTCAGAGAAGTTACAATTCGTAGTAAGTGACGGAAAGTCATCGAGTAAAACAGAAGTCATTTCTGGCGTTCCCCAAGTTGGTGTTATAGGCCCTTTGCTGTTTCTTAACTATATAAACTATTTTGGAGATAATCTAAGCAGCCGTCTTAGGTTGTCTGTAGATGTCGCTGTCGTTTATCGACCAGTAAAGTTATCAGAATATCAAAACAAACTGCAAAACGATTTAGAAAAGATATCTATATGGTGCGCAAATTGGTAATTGATCCTAAATAATGAAAAGTGTGAGGTCGTCCACATGAGTGCTAAAAGGAATCCGTTGAATGTCGGTTACACTATGAATCAGTCAAATCTAAAGGCCCTAAACTCAACGAAATACCTAGGAATTACATTTACGAACAACGTAAATTGGAAGGAACACATAGAAAATGTTGTGGGGAAGGTTAACTAAAGACTGCGTTTCATTGGCAGGACACTAAGAACGTGTAACAGATCTATTAAGGAGACTGCGTACACTACGCTTGTCCGTCTCTTTTAGAATACTGCTGGGCGGTGTGGGATCCTTACCAGACACGACTGACAAGTACTTCGAAAAAGTTCAAAGAAAGACAGCACGTTTTCTATAATCCCGAAATAGGAGAGAGAGTCACTGAAATGATACAGGATTTGGGATGGACTTCACTAAACAATGGCGTTTTTCGTTGCGGAGCAATCTTCTCACGAAATTCCAGTCACCAACTTTCTCTTCCGAATGCAAAATATTTTGTTGACACCGACCTAGATAGGGATAAACGATCACCACGATAAAATGAGGGAAATCAGAGCTCGTACGGATAGATATAGATGTTCGTTCTATTCGCGCTGTACGAGATTGGAATAACAGAGAATTGTGAAGGTGGTTCGGTGAACCCTCTGCCAGGAACTTAAATGTGGTATAAAGAGTGTAGATGTAGATGTGAAAGAAGGAATTTATTTTGTTTATATTTAGACTAAAAATTTTAAGTATAATATTCAAATGTAGTTTTTCTTTCGACAGTTCGAGATACAAATTCTTTCATGGAATCCATAAGATTAATTTTTCGAACCATTTCTTGATGAACATGAAGGAGGAGTAGATGGGTGAGCTGTGGATGAAGTCTGTCCAGGCTAAAGGCTGTTTTATGTAATCCAAGCAATTCTTCCAAACGTCTTGTAGATGGAGGCTGTGTTTGGGAGGACGTAATAAGCATCTCTTCAGGATGAGATACTCGCTTTCGATCCTCCAATCCGAACCCGCGATCAATCTCATTCAGAAGGAGATCAAGAATTTGAAACAAATCTTTCCTAAAGTTTCGTTCTCGAGATAGTTCTTGGGAACAGACAGTGATTCTGTGTGTTGCAATTTCACTGGTATTTTCTTTGCCGTGAGATATTTCCATCTTTCATATTTAGGTTTTTAGAATAATCTTTAGAATTCTCTAATGTCATATCAAATGCTTCTGCAGTCCTAAGATTTGCAAGAGTTAGTTTTAGGACCTGTACAGGATGTTTCGCTCCGCCTGCATTAAAATTCTGTAGGGATCTGGCCAGTTGCTCATACAGTCCAAACACTTAAGTTGCTACTGTTATATAAAAAATAGTTTCAAACTTTTCGAATCGCTTCGCATAGTCCCGTAGGACTGACCTTCTGTCGTCTCTAACTGAGCTCCGTACCTTTCCTGCACCCGCTCATAGTTTTCCATGAAATGTTTCAAAGATTTTACTCTTACAGCCTATCTGGTGGGACACATTGGAATCAGTCGTTGAGCATGTTTGCCTTCGTTTCATTGATACCAGATGACAGCACAACACCTGCATGCCCGTTTTTCCTTTTTGCGGATTCTAGAATTATATTTGAGACGTCTTTCACAGTTAACAGCACATAGCAGAATGTATCTTCTTGAAACTTACTGTAGTGCCAGGCCCAAACAAAGATTGCTGTAGTGGATGCAACAACTCTTTGGCTTGTCTTGAAGAAGTATTTCGTTCACACCTTTGTTCCGCCCAGACGTATCAGGCGCACTATCGAAATAGTGGACACGTAGAAACTCAATTTCTAGTGACATCCTTAGAAGGATGTCTTTAATGGTAGTTGCCAGTGTTTGCACCTTGGAGTCCTACGGACTATATACACCCAGAAAAAGTTCTTTTACTTCGAGCGTCTCAGGATCAACACAACGTAGACAAAGAGTGAACAGCTCCTGGCCGGCCATGTCCGTCGTTGAATCTGCCAAATTCCGTAAAATGAGGAATTTTTTATATGCTGCACAATTTCTCAGTGGATCATGTGAGACATAATTTCTAATACTTCGTTTTGTATCGCTGGCGCAATTGTGTTATGAAATACCTGTAAGAAAATATTATTGCGAATAATGAAAATCGCTTTCATACCCCATATTCGCTACCATGAATTGAGGATCTACACAACTAAAGACCGTAGCAAAATGATATGATTCATGAATGACGAAATCATTTGGCAAAGTCCACAATTCTATCGCTGGTGAATAAAGCAAGCTGTTTATTTACATTCAGATAAATGGCTGTTTTAATGAGTAACACGGTGTCATTATTTACACATGTGCTGCAATTTTCATGCAGTAGTATCGGCTGCATAAATATTACTAAAATACAAGTCGATGTTTCAGATCCTCCATAGATTTGAAAATATTACAGACTCGCAAAATCTAACAACAGTTTTGAAGTCAGCACGAAAATTTCTTCAAGATCTGATACTTGATTGGCAAATTCGCAGTCCTTTCAAATTTCAAGAAGATTTCACTTGTCAGAGAGATTTCAGGATATAAAAATGGACTGAAATGTGGTTGTTACGACATTAATATAAATTTAAACAGATTTCATATGAAATAGAGAAATTTTTGTAAGTTGATTCTAGTATAAGGGCAATGAAAAGTAGCGCACAAATCGGAGCTGATAGAAGAGTCATCTTTGGAATAGAGACTTGTGATGGCGCAAGTAAACCTGAGCGAGCGAATGTAATATGAGTTACAACGCGGGCAGTCAATGAAAACGTAAATAAAATGCAGCTATGATATTGTACTGTTAACTCAACAACGTTATACATTACGAAAGGTGTTCAAAATGGCGACTATCGCATTGAATATAGCCATATCGTCTTCACAGAAAGTTCAACAAGTACACCAGGCGTCACGCGAATCACATCAAACACTGATAGTATCCTGGAGAGAAGTGATCCTTCATCAGGAACTGGTGACAAGGTGCACTAGGCTTTTGTTATACCTACACAACAAAATCGTGTCGTCACAACTGGGTGTAACACAACAATATAGCCCCTCACGTATTTTTCAGCTACAGTAGAGTCCCGTTAATCCGAACTAATTGGGATCAGATCTTGTTCGGATTACCGATTTGTTCGGATCAGCTGGAATTACGGTGACTAGTTATTAGAATGAAGTATACCGAGCAGATAAGTAGGTACACCATGGTAACAAATGGGAACAAGTCTGGGATCAATGGCTCACTCTCACTCCCTGCCCTTGTCGTTGTGCATTGTTGAGATCTCCGTAGTGTCTGCGGTCAGTGCACTGCCAGTTGTCTCGCAAAGCGCTTGGTTATGTTAGTTATCGATCGCTGGCACGCGTAACAGTTGTACTGTAATCGTTCAGGTGTAGTGGTGTAGGTATTTTCGTCATGAGTAAACGGAAACATACAACGTTAACTCTCAAAGAAGAACAGAATGCTTTGAAACGGATAGACAGTGGTAAGAATGTATGTAAACTGCCAACAGAACAAGGTGTTGGTAAATCAACCATTTATGATTGAAAGAAGAACCGAGTGAAGCTTGAAAAGTCCTGTGCAACGTCTTCGGGAAAAACACTCGTAATTCGGCAGACTTTGAAACAGTCCCAGTACGATAAAGTGGATGAAGCTCTCTTCCTTTGGCTTACGCAGGAAAGAGAAAGGGGAACTCCTTTGAGTGGAACACTGGTTCAGGAGAAGGCTGTTTACCTGAACATGTTAATGAATGGTTGGACAGATTCAAAAAACGTCATGAAATCCGTCAGCTAACAATTACTGGAGAGAAACTTTCTGCTGACCGTGTTGCAGTGAAGGAATACTTGGGTGAGTTTGAAAAAATGGTAAGAGAGGAAAGTATTCTCCCAACAAATTTATAACGCTGACGAGACTGGCCTTAATTTTAGGGCATCGCCAACAAAAAGCCTGGCATTAAAGCAGAAGATCATGATTCTGGTTTTAAAGAGTGCAAAGATAGTGTGAGTTTATTAGCGTGCAGCAACGCTGCTGGTAATCACGAGCTACCTTTAATGCTGATCGCCAAATCTGCTAGGCCTGGAGCTTTTAAAACTGCAACATGAAGTCCCTGCCTGTATATTACCGCAACCATAAGAAAGCATGGATGGATGGTAAGCTGTTCAAAGAAAGTTTTCACGGCGAGTTTGATCCCTCTTCGACGGTCTTCTAAGGAAAATCATTTGTCTCCCCGTGCAATCCTTTTGATTGATAATGCGCCAACTCACCCCAGCACTGAGGAATTAAGTAATGACCCCAGCACTGAGGAATTAAGTAATGGAGAAATTGTGGTGAAGATTTTGCCACCGAATGTTACACCAATTCTACAGCTAATGGACCAGGGCGTACTGAAAACATAAAAACTGATTTACAGAAAACAATTTTTAAGAATGTTGATCCAAGATGATAGCATTCCTTTAGTGGACAAAATAAAAAAGGCCAATGTGAAGGATGTTGCTTATTGGGCCGCTGAGGTGCAGAATGGCTCTGAGCACTATGGGACTTAACATCTGAGGTCATCAGTCCCCTAGACTTAGAACTACTTAAACCTAACTAACCTAAGGACATCCCACACATCCACGCCCGAGGCAGAATTCGAACCTGCGAGCGTGTCAGCCGCGTGGTTCCGGACTGAATCGCCTAGAACCGCTCGGCCACAACAGCCATCCGCCGCTGAGGCATGGCAGAATATTTCAGAAAATACTCTGAAAAAATAGTGGAGAGAACTGTGGACATCTCTTGAATTTCAGGACAACTTAGTTTAAAATAAAGAGTAAAATCTACTACAAATGATACAGACAATCCCTGGATGTGAAGAAGCTAGTGAAGGAGAACCTTACTGACGCTGATTTAGTTGATGCTGTGACTCAAGACCAGGAAGAAGTGGACTGCCGCGACGGAAGTGACAATGAACCTGAAAGCGACAAAGGAGAGCTGGTGCCACACAGTGACCCAGCAGAAGCCCTCGATGTCGCGCTACGTTATTTGGAGCAACAGCCCACTGCTACACATGCTGATTTGATGTTTGTAAGATGATGGCGCGACTATGCGTCATATGACACACCGTCTTCATTACACCAAAAAACAATTATTGAGTTTTTGTCATCTAAAAAGTAGGGATAAAACGTCTTGCGTATTTTAGTAAGTTTGACAGCTATTCTTTCATTGTTATGCATTGTTTAAACCTAATGTTTTCTTGTCAATTTTTCTAATACATGTTAACTGTACTGAGTAAATTAAAATAGTGTGTATGTACAACAGTTTACCGCACAGTTTTCCATACTTAGACTAAATTTTTCATGTTGGTATTAACGGAACGTTCGGATTACCGGGGTTCGGATTAGCGGAACTCTTCTGTAAATGTATTAAGGAATTTTGTCGCTAATGAGTATTTATGGAAATGTAATGTAAGAGGATAGGAGAAGTAAGAATTATTGACGTCAAATCATGTTAGTAAACACGCTGCCCATGCAAGGGAGGTTTTTATTGGATACAGCACAGATAATATATCTCGTATATCTCGTGTAATAATAACAGCGTTGGCGCGAGTGTGCGCAAACGTATAGGTGAAGGCATAGGAGGAGTTGCGGAGTATCTGTGGTGTTGAACAGACGTATGTGTTGGTGCGCAAATGCCAGAGTATTTTGCATCGAAAATGTTATGGTAGTACGTGTCCAGACAAATTATAAGTGGGCGAGGGAGTATGTAGGCGAAGTATACGGTCGCAGGAATACTTTGGAAGTAATGAAGAATACTGTTTGGCCCAAATTTATTCAAGATACTCGCTAGTCCAGAAAATCCTGTTGCCAATAATGGATGTTACAATAAGCACTGCTTCGCACCGTAAGCAACGCATCGCAAAGTTAGATCCAGCCAGTATTTTGTAGCTATGTAATAGGCAAGCCAGTTCTTGATCATTTTTTGGAACATTGTAGTGTACTGCTTTAAAGAAAGAACAAACTAATCGAGAGAAACTTCACTGACCCGAGTCGTTAACGATCAACAAAGTCGCCGGCCGCAGTGGCTGAGCGGTTCTAGGCGCTTCGGTCTGGAACCGCGCGACCGCTACGGTCGCAGGATCGAATCCTGCCTCGGGCATGGATGTGTGTGATGTCCTTATGTTAGTTAGGTTTAAGTAGGTCTAAGTTCTAGGGGACTGATGACCTCAGATGTTAAGTCCCATAGTGCTCAGAGCCATTGGAACCCGAGACAATCACAAGCGAAAGGGACAGTCAAAAGAAGCCAAAACTAATGAAATTTACAGTTGATTTCCAATCGAGAACTTATTATGTTCAGAATCATTAATAACTGTAGTGGTTCAGACAGTAATGCACTCCCACTGCAGACAACCAACTTAAATTAAAAACGTTTTAACTGTAATTCACTTTAATGGCATAAGTGTGTTGCCTTTGTTGTACTGAAAGTAGTTTTGGAATTTTACGTTATATTTTGCAAACGATGTATGTGTACGACTACGTAACATTAGTACCGAAAATAGGTGTTGCCATGAACGAAAGTTATTACGGCATTAATCTGAGACGCAATCATTTGCAAAGTAATAAGTAAAGAATGATGAACAGTTTATGTCACGTTTAGGGATTTTTTTCAAACAGATGGCATTATCGTGAGTTACATAACAATACAGTTTCCGTAAAGTTTTGCTAGTCACTGTTTATTTATTGGTGGTCGCTAAGGTAGCTAACATCATCACATCCCAAATTAATGTCTTTAGTGATCATGTCACATGTTTCTTTTACATGTAAGTTGGCGCTGGTGCAATTAGTCCATTTGCTGCACTGTCTTTCTCGCACGATATTTACGTAATTTAAAAGTCCTTACAAGCATACCAAAATTAACTTTTGGTCGTTTTTGTAGCAGACGATCCATTTATTCTGCAATCCAAAGTCATTCAAAACATATTCTGGCATTCAAATTTATGGACTACTTCAGTGAAACCGTGATTTATACGGTGTTTTACATTTCGGTCGTATTTGTACGCAGTACCGAACACTCCGGTTGTAACTATCTACATTCTATTACTAAGCATTTATCTTCGTATCTGATGCCTTGTTCCCACTAACAGTGCAAAATTTGGTACAAGTGTCACAATAAAACCTCTACATAAACCGTAGAGGGTAGGTACTTTATAAGAGGAGCGAGGTGGTCATGCAGTTGCACCTCGCCTTCCAATCCAGCGCCTGGGGTATCTGTCACAGAATATGTCACAAAAACATTACAACCAACTGATAAATAGTGTTTCAGTCCACCTCTGGATCGCAATAAAGCAGCGATTTCACGTGGCATGGATCCGACAAGTCTGTGGTAGATATCCAGAGGAAGCTGGTACAAAATGTTTATAATCTGATTAGAATTACTTGGTGGTTGACACTTGACGCATTGGATCTGGGTTCCTCCGAAAGTCAAAGCCCTGATCATCATCCCCAAATCGTTCACCATTGCCAAATCGCCACAGCTGGTCAGTTCACGTTCAATCCCTGGTCTGATATTCTTTCTTGGTATGATTGGATCCCAAATCATGGGTGTAGCACTTTTGTTTCGCATTTCATCGCACATGATAACCACATGAAACACACACACCCACACACACACACACATACACACACACACACACACACACACACACACACACACACACACACACACACACACACACACGACGGTAATGAAATGCACATGTTTCATAGACAGCACTGACAAAGCACTACTGGATACTTCCACACAAGACGCGATTTAGCGTCACACAGACAGTTACTGTAATCAAAGAGATCAGCTTACATTAGAACAGCTGCAAAGCTGAATTTTTTAAGGTTGCAGTTCAGTGTTGCGGCTGGGTCGAGATACTAATAATTACAACTACTTGTGCAGTAATGGAATGTAGCGCAATGTTTAGCGTATGAAATTGCTATGTAGAAGGTAGTAGGCTCGAATCTCACCAACTGGTGGGGATTTTTTGTAATTTCTAAAGCCAATAAAATAATTCGATTACTATTTTTATTCAGTTAATTGGTTTAAATGCAGTTTTTTTATTTCAAGTCCTCTGCCACGTCATTTTTCATCTCGTACTGATTTTTTCACATGCTTTTATTTTTCTTCCTGTCATTCCTTTCTCGTTTGGAATCTGCGTGTGTCGCCTATAATCTTCAATCAAGTGCCAACGGGAGCTGCTCTTCGGTTCGTAACACGGCAGCTCGTGTAGCCAGTGTGAGGATAGTGTCAAGTAAGGAATTTTAGCACGAAATTACAATTTGGTTTTACCGATGGAACAGATTTTTTTTGTCTCGAGTTTGCTCATAAAGGTTAGCTTTAATCGCCGTGAATAACGCGATCGTGATTTTAGTTCTACCACAGAGTACCGACCGCCGTTTTCTCGTATACACTGGACATCACGAGGTTGTGATTAGCTTAAGACATGAGAGTTTAAATTCAGAGCTACAGAACGCGTCCTCTGCCATAGTTCTGCCATTGGTCATTCAAAACCAGCTGTCGACAGGGCGTCTTGCGTTTCTAACATACATCAGGGCGGCCACTTCCTATGTTGATCGGCGATATACATTAACAGCAATTGTGAAGTGACCCTCTGTGTTAGCCGGCTGCTGTGGCCGAACGGTTCTAGGGGCTTCAGTCCGGAGCCGCGCTGCTGCAACGGTCACAGGTTCGAATCCTGCCTCAGGCATGTATGTGTGTGATGTCCTTAGGTTAGTTAGGTTCAAGTAGTTCTAAGTCAAGGGGACTGATGACCTCAGGTGTTAAGTCCCATAGTGCTTAGAGCCATTTGAACCATTTCTGAATCCTCTGTGTTTGTGTTTCACCTATAACCGAGCGGTAGGCAGCAGCTGATGTTGCAACATTGTAGTGGCAAGTGACAAACGGGAACTATCAAGTAATTTTAACTGGACTGTTGTCACTGTTTACTCGATTCCTGTAAATTTCAGGGTGGTGACATGTGGGTGGAAAGCTAGGACCTAACAGCGTTTCCGTTTGTTCCACTGGACTAACGGGACGAATTTGATGGCGAGTTCACTGTGATCCTCTTCAAACTACTCTAGCACGATTATGACCTGTTGACACTGGCAGTTTTCCTGGGAAAATGTCATTCCCGTCGGCGAACACGTCAAGCATAAAGAGACGCAGGTGGTCAGCAATAATGTACTTGTACCCCACAACTGCCATAGCACTCTCCATTAATACAACAGGCCCTATGGGAGCCCAAGTTAATGCCCTTCGTAATATCATACTACTGCCACCGGCCTGCGTCAGAGTGCATGTTTCGAGCAGCAGTTCTCCTGGATGATGATATATCCAGACACGAACATCGGCATTGTGTTACAATAAATGCTATTAAGCATACCAGGGAACACGATTACAATGTTCATGCCGCCATGTCCAATGCTATCGTAGTTATTTATGTCGTTGGGTGAACGTGGGTACTTGTAGAGTCGTGCGCTGTGCATTGTTTAACAACGTTTAGATTAGATTAGTACTTGTTCCATAGATCATGAATGCGACACTTCGTAATGATGTGGAACGTGTCAGGTTAATAAAAGGTGTCCATACAAGATATTACACTACACAAAATATTACATGACACTTAATATTTTTATTTTATTTTATTTATTTATTTTTTGGAAGCGGGGGGGGGGGGGTGGAGGTTTGGGAAATTACCCACTAACTATATCCAAAAATTCATCTAATGAGTAGAAGGAGTTACCACTATGAAATTCTTTTGATTTCCTTTTAAATGCTATATGGCTGTCCGTCAGACTTTTGATGCTATTAGGTAGGTGACCAAAGACTTTTGTGGCAGTATAATTTACCCCCTTCTGAGCCAAAGTTTGATTTAACCTTGAGTAGTGAAGATGATCCTTTCTCCTAGTGTTGTAGCCATGTACACAACTATTACTTTTGAATTCGTTCGGGTTGTTAATAAGAAATTTCATAAGTGAATATATGTATTGTGAGGCTACAGTGAAGATCTCTAGCTCTTTAAATAAGAGTCTTCAGGATGATCTTGGATGAGCTCCAGCAATTATTCTGATTACACGCTTTTGTGCAATGAACACTCTTTTACCCAATGATAAGTTCCCCCTGACTATGATGCCATACGAAAGCAGAGAATGAAAATAGGCGTGGTAAGCTAATTTACTATGATGTATATCGCCAAAATTTGTAATGACCTTAACAGCATAAGTAGCTGAACTCAAACGTTTCAGCAGATCCCCAGTGCGTTTTTTCCAGTTCAACACCTCATCAATGTATACACCTAGAAATTTTGAATAATCTACCTTAGCTACTGATTTCTGATCGAAGTCTATGTTTATTAATGGTGTCATTCCATTTACTGTGTGGAACTGTATATACTGTGTTTCGTCAATGTTTAATGAGATGTGTTCAGAGAGCAGGTAAGCCTCCGACCTCTACGTTCTTTGATAAAGTGTGGATGTCCTACACTGTAATGGCCACTCGTGGTTTCACCGTCCTTCAGTCACATTCCATACACGCTCACTAGAACAGCTCCGCCGTTTCCGATATACAACTTCCCAGACGTCGTGTTAATTCACGTATGGTAGCTTTAATGATTTACCACGTCATGTACCCGCAGCGCCACAATGGGGCGTTTAAATTCGGCATAAACAGCTGCCTAGCTGGTTTTACTCATGAGAGAAAGAGAGTATGTAATGAAGATCTGTGTTCATACTCACTATTATAGAATCAGATACAAATTAATAGAATGGGAAGGATGCAGGAACCAATTTCAGCAAATATTTCCAAAACAAACAAACAAATATAAATAGGTTGATTTATTGGAACTGAGTATTCAGTACATTTATGCTTTCTCGTAGTCGATACCCAGTATAAAGGCGTTGTAGCTTGTCTTGTAAGGACCAGCAGATATATCGATAGATGAGTATGTTGGGTATGTGTAGCTGCCACCGTACGAGATTTCGAACAGGTAATATTTGGACGGATCGGTCTTGTAGCTGATAGGCACCCTGAGGAGCTGGAGAGGTTCGGCTACTTCCGAGTAGGTGGCTGTGGCGACTACCTTCCAGTCGGACACGCCATACGGAGTCTCGCTCATGGTGATCCTGATGTTCTGCTGCTCCGGGCCTATCTCCAGAGTGGCGTAGTTGCGCACGTGGCTGCTGAGGTAGAGTGCGTTCACCTGGTAGGCGCCCGTGTAGTTGTGTGGGGTGTTGAAGGCGCCCATGCAGCATTTCGCCTCGCCCTGGTAGTCCGCCGGGTCGTGGAACTGCACCGTGATCTTCGGGTACGAAGCTGAAAACACATCACGTCAGCATTAAGTGGCAGCCAGCTGCTATCTAGTGTGACTAGAATGTAAAGTAGCACAACAGACTGAAAGAAACACTAAAATTATCTGTCGGCTGCTGTATTTACAGTCACATATGGGACTACTTGCTAAATGACGATTATAACTTTGAAGGGAAGCAAAAGACTACAATTGTTTTAAGTGACGTATTATGTTCAAAATGTGTGTGAAATCTTATGAGACTTAACTGCTAAGGTCATCAGTCCCTAAGCTTACTCACTACTTATACTAAATTATCCTAAGGACAAACACACACACTCTTGCCCGAAGGAGGACTCAAACCTCCACCGGTATCAGCCGCACAGTCCATGACTGCAGCGCCAGAGACCGCTCGGCTAATCCCGCGCGGCGACGTATTATGATTCGACTGAATAACAGAGCGTAGTTCAAACAACAAGGGTAAAAACAATTATCAGAAATAAATTTTACAATGAAACTTCTCTTCCTCGAATGTTCCCTCAAAAGCCACTTGCAAGACGGATATATTTCTTGATAGGAACGACCGCTTAGGAAGGCAATAGAAATAGTATCTCTTTCCAGTCTGCTGCTTTCTTGGTATGATGTAAGATGTCGTTCTATAATTGTCTGTAACTATTTCACATACGGAACAGTAATATGTTATGACGAACTGTTTTTTTGTTTTTTTTTGTTTTTGTTTTTTGTTTTTGCACGAGAGAGTTGCTATGCTATAGGTTTTGTAATTTGTTCCCTGTATACATTCCATAGTTATAGTTTATCAAATTGTCTCCCATGTTGTGTATTACACATTTATTAATATGTGGTTTTACTAATTTCTACGAACATAACACAAAATTGCAATATAAGTTAAGGCCCATTCTCCTCAGACAGTCTATAAAATAAGCGACTTTTACGATTTAATTTTGGAAAAACTAAAGAAGAAATCTACTTAAATCGTTTTGCATATAATTTATTGGTTACTGGACATTTTCTGTTTATTTACTTATTTTTTTAAGAAATTCAACTGTCACATGTACTGTACAAAAAGAGATGTCGCCATAACAGAAGTCTTGATGTCTGCATATTTATCAGAAATCAAAAAACAAACAACTTTCTCGATCTATAGAACAGTCTGCACGGAATAATAATAAAATGGGGCCATTTTAAACAAAGATGTTCTGTCGTGTGATTTTCATCATTTTCTCGCAATATCTAATAAATAAAATAGAAAATTTGCCTATTACTCCTTGCGGATATTCCTAAGGAGTAATCCAGCCAAATTCCAGTAAGATATTTTTGTTAGCGTGCCCGAATTCCATTCCATCAACTTTAGATACAGTGTATTTCAAGCTGACGAAATGGACTGCGCTAGTACTAACAAAGATCTCAAAAAACAGTGCTATTAGTCCATGCATTATTAGATTAATAAAATGGTTAATTTTTTTATTTCATAAGATTTTCAGAGTGCAGGACTGGAACAGAACATGGGAGCCTTGCTAATGACAGAATTTCTTTAAA
Source organism: Schistocerca americana (assembly GCF_021461395.2). Classification (NCBI taxonomy): domain Eukaryota; kingdom Metazoa; phylum Arthropoda; class Insecta; order Orthoptera; family Acrididae; genus Schistocerca; species Schistocerca americana. Next base: position 198,082,023 of record NC_060120.1, on the reverse strand, counting down.
AAAATCATATCAGTTAGTCCAATAACCAATAAATAATGTACAAAAATATTTATGTTGTTTGCTTCATTATTTTCTCCAAAAAATCGTAGAAATCGCTCAATTCATAGGCTGACTGAGGAGAATGGAACCTGAAGAGGTTGAATATTGTAATCTGTATAACGACATGCGAGAGGGATCGAGCTTAAGAAATGTATCGTTACGTGAAGTGTCTGGAGAGAAATGAGTAAGAGACATTGTTGTGTCGTGTGTCTATTCGTGGCTGCAGTTTTGAGATAGTTGGTTGGTTGGTTGGTTGGTTGGTTTGGGGAAGGAGACCAGACAGCGTGGTCATCGGTCTCATCGGATTAGGGAAGGATGGGGAAGGAAGTGGGTCATGCCCTTTCAGAGGAACCATCCCGGCATTTGCTTGGAGTAATTTAGGGAAATCACGGAAAACCTAAATCAGGATGGCCAGACGTGGGATTGAACCGTCGTCCTCCCGAATGCGAGTCCAGTGTCTAACCACTGCGCCACCTCGCTCGGTTTGTGATAGTTGTTTCTGTATAACGCATGCGGTTTCGATATTTACGGCGGAAATGTAACTAAAAACCGAACATAGTACACTGCTTCAGAATGTAGACTAACAACTCGAAAAATAAATTTGAAAAGTCGATTTTCATTTAGCATGGTCACGTGTCTGCTGACTGGAAGGTTCTCACTGTCGACAAAAGAAATGTTTTTGTGTCGTCATAAGGTATCACTCAGTCGCAGTAATCTGAAAAACCGTGTCATCAGGTAGATGATGTTGTTGAGAAGGTGAACCGTAGACTAATTGAAATCACATACTCTTTTCACATTTTCTGCTAGAGTGCTTGTGCCTCTATCTGGATCCTTCTTGAAGATTTACATCTTTCTGGTTAACGTTGTTGTCTTAAATTCGTTCTGAGTTTTACTGGCAGAACACTTAGAAGATGCAACAAATCCTTTTTTAAACTGTCCACACAACGCCTCTCTGCCCTCTCCTATTTTTATTTTTAGAAAAAATTTCAAAGGAGAGCTCATTTGCACTATCGTGAAATAAGGGACATAGTGTCACGGATTCCGAGTATAAACTCTAAATTATTTTAAGAGCTTGTGAAAATATTTGGTCGCTTTGTTGAATTTTAAAATGTATTGGATATTCTTTGCATCTGATAATATTATCGGTGAACTATAACTGCTTCATTGGCCTGCCTTAGTACCATAATTTGGAGTTAGCTTTAACGTGAGAATTTTCGCCCTTGGAGCAAGATTGTATTTCGTGCTCTGGCCTGGGTACAGTTGTTTATTTTGAGTCTGTTATGCATTTTAAAAATTGAGTATTGCTGTGGGGCAGGGGATCCCTACCAGATAGGAGCGAATGAGTACACTGAAAAATTATCGTGCAAAATGAGGAAACCAGCTGCAAGTGTGTCAGGCCTTCCGTGACGAATTTTCGGTCTCAATTTGCAGAAACAGTTAGCAGTACGCGCCTGCTACGATTTTCCCCCGAGGCACTCTGTAGCTGTAACTACATTTATGTCATACGCAAAGGTCATCATCAGTTTAACCTTTGATTGTTGACAGCGGAATCTTTTTGGGCGTGGAGAGTCGGAACTTTTCCAGTATGAAGACAGAGACTTCAGTTCTGTCTCAAAATCTCGTATCCAGGTTTCATCAAATGCAACAGTCCTTTTCAGAAACCGTTCGTCTTCTATTCGATAATTTTGAACCTTCTTTTCGATAATGCTGAAGCATTCTTCTGCGAGTCTTTTACGAGCTGATTTCTGCTCTTCACTCACTCATATCATGCGGACCCAATCCGGCAGCAATTTTACTCATCTTTAACTTTTGAGTTAAAGTTCTGTGAATTGAAATGACAGACATTCTGGCCTCATATGCAATGTCCTCACATGGTTTTCGTCGATCGTTCCTCAAAATCTCGTTAACAATAACCTGATATGTGTTGTGTGTTTCAGTTGATGGCCTTCCACTTTTTGGCCTGTCCTTAGTACTTACCTGACCTCCACGGAACGAACAGACGAGAGTGTAAATAAAATTTTCGAAATAGTATTTAAGTTTAAAATTTGTGTGCTAATTTAGAATTTCGTACGGATATTTTCTCGTATGAAATAAATTTCCGGTTCTTCGAGAATGTTCATGGTAAGTCCTTTCGGTATTTTGTGTAATCTTTCTAACGCAGTTTCTATCTTCTTAGCTTTGTGGTGTTGAGTTTTCTTATGTAAATAGAAGCTTGAAGGACTGCTATCACTGTTTCTAATGCGTTCTTTAAATCTGCCTTTAAAAGTTCATCCGGTTTGGACAGTATATAAATTGTGAGAACCGTCACAGGTAATTTTGTATATTCCAGAAGTGGCATATTCTGAGATTTTGGTTGTGCTCGATGTAGTAGAATAGGAAAAGAAATAGTCTTACAGTAAACAAAATTTGCAAAGACCATAGATATAATTTAAAGGCAACTAAGAAGAACATAACGTAACATCATCTGAGGTAAGCTTTATATGCTTTGTAAATACACAGCATCGTAGTAAACAACTGTCAAAAAGTCTGACAAAACGTATTTTTACGTTATGTAACTGCAAAATGTAATATCCTTACCAAGATACAGCAAAAAAAAAAAAAAAGTCCAGAGATGCAATATGGTCGTCATTTCCAACTAGACGTAAGTACCAATGGAATTGTAAACAAAAAACAGACCTGATTTACATATAGATAGTCTTACCAATGTTAGTTTCGTAGTTCGCTTGATAATGCTAATAAACCGAAACAGACCTGCTGAGTAAAATATTTAAAGAAATGTATTAATGTATTACCTTAATGGAGCTCAGTTTGGAGCATTCAGTTTCATAATGTCTTATACTGACATGTACTATGTTGCGGACCCAACGGAACGAAAAATATCTGAATATTGCCAGTCAGCAGGACATCCAAAGAAGAGCAACGCATTTCGTTACAGGTTCATTTGGTAAACGCGAAAGTGTCACTAAGATGCCCAGAGAATTCTAGCGACATGCGGTGCAAGAGAATCATTCTGCATCATGGTATGGTTTATTGTTAAAATTACGAGAGTGAACGTTCCTGGAGGAGTCAACCGGTATATTGATTCCTTCTCCGTATAAGCCTATCTCGCGAAAAGAGCATGAGGATAAGATTAGAGGCATCCAAGCTCAGACGGAGGCTTATCAGCAGTAGTTCCTCCCGCAGATCATTCGCGACTCGGACAGAAAAAGGGGGAAGTAAAAGTCGTCAGTGGTACACAGAGTACCCTCCACCACATACGGCAAGGTATCTAACGGAATATGGATGGAGAAACACATCACTCTCTTCCCCCCTTTCGAATCAAACCCGCGATTCATGTCAGTTCACGTCTCAAGTGTTTACGTCAATTCAAGTGTAGAAAGTGTTCTGTTATAGACTAAAATGAGAGAAGCTATGGTTTGAAATTTAAATTAATGGAACGCAGCTTGGAATAAACGGAGACTGAAACTGTAGTTCTTACTACAGACATGCAAATTTTTGTCTGGAACATGTGTTATCTCTCTCAACTCTCTCTCTGTCTCGACCTCTTTCTGTTCTAAATTTTGCCTTTTTTCTGTGTGTTTTAAGTTTGCATTGTTTTTAATATAGTGTGATAGTATACTTACATAAATTGTTGATAGTTGTTATATTAAATATGTATATCCACGTTTGAAAATGTGTTTCCTTCCGATGCATGAGAGAGCTTAAAGGCCCTAACCAAACATAACTGAAACACACTGCGGTATTAAAAATGCACTAAACTATCGTTCCAAGACCACAACTCAAATTTCGCTGCTGTGTATTTTCATAACAGTTTTCTGACTTTTATTTATATGGTACAACAATATGCGCATAACTTGCTCCTAGATAGTCACAATAATTCACAGAAGATTGAGACAGCGGATCACTTACCACTGCCAACAGCTGCGATCAGCAACAGAGCGAAGGCGTGTCTCAGCATCGTGACTGTCCTTGAGCGTCTACACAAGGAAGGAAGGAATCTGATGGTTCTTAGATCGCTGCCACCACCTTATATACTCTGAGCTCACCAGGTGTGACGTCCGTCGGCTGCCTCTTCACCGTAACTGTGCTGCGTCATTCACTGACGCATTTGTAAAATTAAGCTTTTAATGCAGCAACGCTTGGAAAACTTCGATAGGCTCGTGAGTAGCTTCATAGTCTCTCTTTATATAAAGTAACAAGAGGCTTTGAGAGCTTGGGTAATCTGATTTCCATCTGCGACAGATAGCCAGGCGCTAATAAGTAAATCCAGCTACCTTATACGACTCTACAGCGTTTCTCTCTTGGTACAGTGGTTATGCAATTCCAGACTGCTAGTTTGCATCTGTTTATGGGCGCAGCCTTATTCCGGTGGTCATTTACACATACCTACTTTTTAAGTATATCGCAAACAGGCAAGAAATGGTCCAGTGTTAGATACTCCTTGTTCCAGGTATTTTATTGCTATAATTTACAGCTATGCTTCCCAGATGACTAGGTTAATCTTTACTAGAGATGGATGTACTGTTCAGAATATGTGAAGAACTTTTGCCCTTCCTTCGACGTCCAACTGTAAAAATTCATCATGTCACTACAGATCATCTACCAAAGAAATTTAAATTGTTGTCGCCGGATAAACAAGATCCAGATGCAACCTGTAGTCTTTCCTCAACCATAACGAAATATGCTCGCGGTAAACGTCTTTCTTTCACTCATGACGATGCAGGTACACCGCATATGCCGAATAAGTCATCAGCTCCATTTTGTATGTAGATAAATCAAAACACTTTCACACGTGCAAGGCTTTCAATGTTTTTTTCTGGGCCCATTGTCCCTGAATTATGTTAAAATAGTTCCCATCCCTCAGTTCTCACCGGTGTTTCCGTAAGCTTTCCCTTCGTTGTAAGAGGAACTCCCAGGTATTCGCAGCTGGACTCCCTCTTGAATCTGCCAGCCCGTGAGGTATTCGGCTGACAGTTTGCTGCCTCCATGACGGGTCCTCACACGAATAGCGCGCTCTACCTGGGTGATGAAAAGTGTTTAAAAATGTTTCTTGTTACGTTCTACTGGCATATTACTGAACTGTCTGTGCTAATAATACACATTACTTTCCAGTGTATGTTATGGTTTCCGTTTTTGGGTTACACATTTATCTGTTTGCGATGCAGCAGTGCTGCATAGCGGGGAATATTTTTGATATAGGACAAATCGTGAATCTGTAATTGGAAATTTGAAATTACTTTTTCGATTTCTGTAGGGATGGATGTTCGTAGGAGCAAGACCAAATAGGTGCTTTTGAGTCATGGCTGCTCTTATCTCTATTTGTATACATCTCTGAAAGTATCCCAAGAACTATACACCAGGGTCATCACAGTGACTCTCAATTATTTGGTAAAGAAATCGCCAGAATGTAGAATATTTTGTAATGAACCTGTACTCTCACATACTAAGCGCATTTTATTTCGCCATTGCCATGTACTTTTTCAGTCAACATTAGTATTAGTGCATTCAAAATTCGAGACAAAGAAAAAATTGTCATGATAACTTTTCAATGATAAAACATGAAAGTGATTCGGCTCTGAAGATTTTATTTGCAGTTTAATTAGATGAAGATACTATTCGTTTAATGAATTGTACATTTACACAAATATTTTGAGATGTTCTCAATTATTCATAAATCCATTCATTATTTCCACAATTCTTGGAATGTGGACTATAAAGTTATCGACAACTGGCCGGCCTCTTCTATTGGGGACAGCTGTGTGCTGAGAACGATCATTCTTACAGTGGATAACTAATTTTTTTTTCATCTCTGACTGACAATTCGGCAGAGTGATGTGTTTCCACATTTCCCGTAACTTTTGCAGGAGTATCAGCTTCAGAATGAATTTCATCAGGAAAGTCACTTACGTCACTTTCACGATTGAGGTCTTCCAAATTTCTTCCATATAGCATCTGCCTTTAGTAAAATTTCATTTCCACGTGCCTTTCTCACATAAAGGGAATCACACTCAGTGATTGAACAGTTACACAATGTGTATTCCAAGTTACAGTGACCCTTGAGAACATATTTCTGTTAAATTAATTGAACAGCGATGTCTCACAACTTCGACCGTCCGTTCTCTACTAGGTCTCACTCCATGCTGAATTAATACTGGTGAGCCAAAACATTATGACGACCTGCTTAGTAGCTTTTTTGTCCCTCTTTGGAACGAAATACATCACTGATTCTGCGTACTAAGGATCTAACAGTTTGTTGGTAGGTTTATGGAGGCCTGTGGCATTACGTGCCTCCGCACAGGTCATGTAATTCGCCTACATAACGGTCTGTTGATTTGCGTACGCGATGATTGAGGCCGAGAGCGGCCAAATCCATAGAACTAAACGAATTTGGTCGTCGGGATATCAACGTGACTTCACTGTAATGCTCCTCGAACAACAGTAGCACGGTTCGGGATCCGAGACACAGGCAGTTATACTGCTGAAAGAAGATATCGCCGTCGAGGAAGACATCAAACATGAAGGTATGGAGGTGGTTTACAGTTGTCAGCGTGTATCTTAGATTACTATAACAGGTCCAATGTAAGCTCAGCAGAATGTGCCCCACAGTACAATACTGCTCCCACCAGCCTGTCTCCTTGGTGCGTTGCACTTTTCGAATCGCTGTTCACCTCGATGATGACGTTTGTGGAGACGAACATCCACCTATGGTAGCAAAACTGTGATTTACCCAAAGAGGCGACACGTTTCCATTGATCCATCATCGCATCTCGATGGTCCCGTGCCCACCGCAATCGTAACTGACGATGCCACTGGGTCAACATGTGAAAGAGTAGGGCTGGTCTCTGCGGAGCTCCATGTTCGACAGCGTCCGACGAACAGTGAGCTCAGAAACGTGCGTGCACCAGCATTGTGATCTTTCGTCACAGATGCCACACATCGCCACCCATCATAGTTCACGGAGCAGACAAGCCTCTGAAACCCACGTCCTGTGAAGAGTCGTGCACGTCGAACCATTTAGCATCTAGTGGTAGTTGCACTATCCTTCTCCCTCTTTCCATAGATTCTCACGACAGTAGCACGTTTACGTTTAACCATCTTCGCTGTTTTGAAGATATTCATTCACAGGCTCTGAGTAATAATTTGTTGCCATTTGTCAAAGTCGCTTATCTCAGTGAATTTGCCCATTTGTGGCCCATATCGTCGCTAGGGTGATCAAACATCCTTCTCTGCTCCCTCACATACTTTTATTACTGCGACACGTGCCCGCAACGCCACCAGGCAGCATCCAACGTCGAGGTGGGCAGTGGATATGTTTTGGCTTATTAGTGTACATTGATGGCAGCGGGCTGTGTAAGTGCGATGGCTCATTCACAGTAACGAACGAAAAATTTCGGAGTCAGGTTGACCCTCCTATACAACTGCAGGGTTAAATATGTTTGAGGCAACGCAGAGACGAAAATGATCCCAACGGGTGCGCTTGTCACTCGAAGCGTTGCAGGGACCAGTACAAGCTCATATATTGTAGGAAATGCATCCGTATCGCACCTAGCCAATATATCCCGAACAATTATGATATGGTCCTATTCAAGTCTGGATTTATCGTTAAGTAGGAATGGGAGTGGGAGGGCTAGACCAAGTTCCGGGGGATCGAGCAGTACGGGCTCCGACAGAGATAGCGAGTGGCGCGCCTCAGAACAGGCAACTCTCTCAACCCAAATACGCACCCAAGGTACAGGGTACAAGGTCACGGTTGGGTGCGGAACCTCGAAAGCCAATGTCGGCCCTGCAATGATCATAAACACAGACGTTTCTTGTCTTCCCAAACTTTAAGTCGGAAGAATGATATAAAAGGATAAAATGGCTCTGAGCACTATGGGACTCAACTGCTGAGGTCATTAGTCCCCTAGAACTTAGAACTAGTTAAACCTAACTAACCTAAGGACATCACAAACATCCATGCCCGAGGCAGGATTCGAACCTGCGACCGTAGCGGTCTTGCGGTTCCAGACTGCAGCGCCTTTAACCGCACGGCCACTTCGGCCGGCTATAAAAGGATATACCAAAATTATGGTCACTACGCAATCAAACCAACAACCGGGGCACAATTCTCAATAATGATAGTTTAATTCTCGGACCTGTTGCGATGTACATAAAACTAGAAAAAAATGTAATCAACCAAGCAACAAGTCCAGAATCCTACAGCTGATGACCGTAAGCTACCAGGTAAACCTGCTGCGGGTAAGACTGTTAAATGCTCAGAATTATTTTACCTTTTAAATATTAACAGACATAGATGAAGGACTACAACAAGATAATCGTTGAAGCAACAAGTAGCAGTTGTTACTGGCAACAGTAATACTTTGTCGCCCGACCGGCCACGACCCAGCATATACATACAGCAAAGAATAAGAGTGTTTAAACAACATTATATATATATATATATATATATATATATATATATATATATATATATATTACTGACAACGATAATAATCAGTTACCACACCTGCTGCGACCCGACATACACATACATTAAAGGGGCTTTAACCACCATATATATATATATTAAAAAACTAAAACTATGTAATCAGCCAAGTCACAATCACAGAGTACAACTGATAGTGGCTGTAAAACATTTGGTAATAACAGTATTTTCAACTGTACGCTGATTGAACACTCAACGGCACTCTATCGAAAGGCTCTTCTTGTGGCTTGCCTTTAAACAAATTGTCATTCAACCGTGCACGTTAATAACAACAGGAAATATCAACGGCGCTCTATCGAAAGGTAGTAATCTTGCCAAGTTATTAATAATCACAGAGCAACTGCATATTTGGCTATAACCGTAATTTCAACCGTACGCTCATTGAACACTCAACGGCGTTCTGTCGAAAGGCTCCTCTTGTTGCTTGCCGTTAAACAAATTGTGATTCAACCGTGCACGTTAATAACAACAGGAAATATCAACGGCGCTCTATCGAAAGGTAGTAATCTTGCCAAGTTATTAATAATCACAGAGCAACTGCATATTTGGCTATAACCGTAATTTCAACCGTACGCTCATTGAACACTCAACGGCGTTCTGTCGAAAGGCTCCTCTTGTTGCTTGGCGTTAAACAAATTGTCATTCAACGCTGCACGTTAACAACAACAGGAATATCAATGGCGTTCTGTCGAAAAATAGTAATCATGCGAGCAGTATTTAATAATCATAGAGCAACGACGTAGTTGGTAATAACGGTAATTTCTACTGTACGCTCATTGAACACTCAACGGCGTTCTGTCGAAAGGCTATTCTCATAGCTTGCCGTTAAACAAGTTGTCATTCAACGGTGAAGGTTGACAACAACAGGAAATTTCGGGGAACGCTACAGGAAAACCACGACACGAATCCGTAAGTTGCAAACTTGCAGATCAAGTTTACAATATACCATTTAACGGTGAAAAAAAATGGCTCTGAGTACTATGGGACTTAACTTCTAAGGTCATCAGTCCCCTAGAACTTAGAACTACTTAAACCTAACTAACCTAAGGACATCACACACATCCATGCCCGAGGCAGGATTCGAACCTGCGACGGTAGCGCTCGCGCGGTTCCAGACAGTAGCGCCTAGAACCGCTCGGCCACTCCGGCCGGCTTAACGGTGAACACAAACACGCGACCACAGGCAGATTCTAAGTGTCAAACGGTGAGCGTCGCCGGTGCAACCTTGCAGGCAGGAAAATAAGTAGCAAACAACCGGCACATTCTAGCAACCAAGCTCTAGTCTGCATGAGGCTGCTTCGAATACCAACGGCTACATTTTCACAGACCAGCGGCCACAGTTTAAACCACCATGTCCTCTTTAAGTGGGGGGGGGGGGGGGGGGAGGGGTACAATACATAAGGAAAGAGCAGTCTTACCACAAGAAGCCGGGAACTCGATAATACTAATGGCAACACATCATGCCTCCAGACACATCTCCTCACCGTCCGTCTGGATGAGTCGCAACCGAAACCGCGACGACGCGAGTCTTCCCACCTCAAAACAGCTCACCGTACGATACAATCCCGCTCGCCAAACTCGATCGTCCACGCGGGCCACCTGTCACAAACTGCCCGTACGTTAGTACATCCTCCCTCTTCGACACCAGCGATCGCACGCTAAGCTCCGTGACCCCCTCTGACTATGGGTCACGAAGGACAGTACGGCTCAAATTATGGAAAGCACTTTTATTTCCTTTCTTGTTATTGAAGCCGTTTCTCTCTCAATAGCAACAGTTCATCGTTCAGCAGCATCGTTATCGAAGTCAAGAAACAATCTGAAGCGGTCGAGAAGCGACTATAGCTTTGTTAATTTCGTGAGGAGAATTCATTACAACATTCTCTGGAATGAAACTTGATAGCTGGAAGATGTCCAACGTTACAGCAGAGAACCGTTCTTGTAACAAAGTCTAGTGGTGGTGCGTAGACTGATAGTTGGCTAGATAAATTTGGCATCCACTGTGCGGAGGTATCAGAGGAATACTTTGATCGACGCCGAGTTGATTGGGCAGAATTCAGAGGCCTTCAAAGGGCGGCCTGGGGGCTACATGCGCTCCGAATCAAGTTTTCGTGTTGCCCGCAGTTCTGAGCCGTCGTGTTCTACAACAATATACATCTAGGAACTAACAGCCGAATCCAAAATCGACAGCTAATGTTAACAGCTTCGTATGAGTGCAGTTTCCTTGCTCAGTAGTAAAAAAAAAAAGTTTACAGAGAGAGCAGTAATTTAAGGAGTGCTTAATTTTAATTGACGTTGGTGAATTCGTCCGTGAACTAAGTTGACCGCTTACCTCGGAGACTTCATGTTAAAATGTGGTTCATATTTGTAGCAAGTAGTATGAAATCGAATTAAAGCTGTTGTAATAAAATGCAATGTGTAGAAGAAAAGTTACGTTCAAATCATTTAATAAATATTTGTGATTGTGTTTCATACTGCATAATGCATTTAAATATAAGTACAATTGCTGTTATTAATCCATTAATCATCCGCTCACACAGTCAATACAACAACACTTCGTCAGGCAATTGCTGTGCAACAACGTGGGGTCGCTGAGGGTGAAACAGAGAACAGTCGACACGAATTGTTCCGAATAGTGCCACCTTCTGACGATGAATTTTGTGCTGCACAGTACTGTCATGAATGAAGCAGCTTTTCCAGCAGTGCTCGGCTCACGCCACACTGACGTACATCCCGAAAATCTCTACCGGCTTTGCCTAGTCAACTGAAAACTGGAGTACGCTCTAAAGCCGTTCTACCCGTCGATTCTCGTAAAGCGATGTAGCTGAACATCCTGAGGTACTCATTTCAGCGTGTATATGCCCCGGGACAGCCGGGAAAAACCCGTCAATTTCTCAGACTTTTGGGATTTTTGAATTGTTTATGCTATTTTTTTTCTTTTTTGGAATTTTGACTGGTGAGAACTGATACTCTACAAAGAATTTTACTTTAGTCCGCCACTGCAGAATAATTCAGCAGCAATAAAACTTAAACGAGAGAATAACACCAAATAAAACTTTAGTTGCCATTTACAACAACCAAACACGGTGCACACACAGGCGTCTGTCGACAGTAAAATCCCAAATGCTTTAGGACAAAGACTATGCGATAAAGTGTGATATAAAACTACTTTCGATGAGCATGACTTCACAACTGTTTGGATTGTTGGTTGGTTGATTTGCTGGAGAGGATCAAACAACGAGATCATCGGTCCCATTGGATTAGAGAACGATGAAGAAGGAAGTCGGCCGTGCCCTTGGAAAGGAACCATCCCAGCATTTACATTAAGCGATTTAGGAAAATCACGAAAACGTAAATCAGGATGGCCGGACATGGGTTTGAACCGAACCAAACTGCGCCACCTCGCTCGGTTTCAACTGTTTAAATTCTAACAGCAAATATTGCAAATGGTAGTTGAGAGGCTTTACTTTGAAAGTTTTTTGTGGAAGATCAATTGGGTTACGTGTGAGAATGTGCGATGAATTTGTTAAATCACCGTGTGTTTGTCTCTCATTCAAAACTTAAAACTTTGAGGACCAGCCTCTCGGAAGATTTAGGGGCCAGAAATCAGACATTTACATCATTGGTTAAAATTTTACTAGCTCATTTAAGTGTCATGTATCTTAAACGGTAACAAGCACATAAAAAACCAATATAATATGTGAAAGCTTAGTTTTTCTTGTGACTGTACTATATGTATATTAATTTAAACCATTAACTTTTCCTGTCTATGTGATCACGCTAGTTAATAGTGATGTTGCTATTGGCTGATTACATCACCCGTCCTATATCCGAAAATCTGCTGTCATTGGTTGGCGAGACCACGTGACGTGAGCTACAACAGCGCATCGCAATCTATATCTCAGTGCTTCAGAAACTAACATGCTGTGTTTGGTTGAATTCGTATTTATTCTTCCGTAATACGTAAATATATACCGTACATGTTGCTGTGAATTACTCCCAAGACACACATTTTTGCTGAATTTCGTTTGCTGAAGTGCCATGAAGTTCTGTGCCGGTTTCTGGAAATCGCTCGGAAACATCCTATTTTCACCTGGAAAAAAATGTATTTTTTATCAGGAAATCTGGGAACTTTTTTTCCTTGTCCGCGTATTCACTGTCATTAGGGCATTTTTTTGGTTTCGAAAGTGATTTAAAGAAAGCAAATACCATTTTTCACAATTGCGTTCCAGATAGAAGACACCTTGAAGCTGTGTGAAATAGAATTACCCAGCTTGTAGCTGTAGCATGGTGTCTGTAACACCGGTTTTGGCTTCCTTTCGAATCGACGTGGCAACAGCCCGAACTTTGGAAAGTACAATCGCACATCCACGTGTTCAACCGCCACCTATCCAGTATTCTTCAGCAGGAGTAGGATAATATGACGAATGGGGTTACCGGTTAAAGGTAAATCCCTAAGTGCAGATGTGCCATTCAATTTCTCTTCGGCAGTTAGCAGTTTCTCTGGTTTTTCTCCAATCTTCTTCACCTGATTCGTAGTCATTTCCGTGCATAGAATGAGCTAATTCCTCACAGGCTTCCACAAAACTGGCGAAATCCATCAGTTGGAACAAGTGAGATACATCTATTGCCTTTCCAAAAATATAAAATAATATTGAGGTAACCGCACGTTATTCAGGTTTTGCTCAGCAATCTTTTCTCCGCAGCATGAAATGAGAGGATTTTGTGTTGTTTTACTTACATGTGGAAGGAGCTAACAGTTTTTCTCCAGTCATTTATCACCAGCACATATTGGAACTCTCCAAAGCTCTCTGAAATTTCCTTCGTGCACAGTCGCAGGGGATATGCTGGGTGTTATTCTACCGTAAAGTAAGACCTGTCAGAGTGCTGTATTCTCCGTCGGCAAGATTTTCCTTCCTGGAGATGGGTGAAGAATTGTTCTTGCACGAGAGTATCACATTTAGTTCTCCTGACGGTTAGATTGCAAGACGCGTGGTAAATTGATCGGGCGGCCTCTCCTTCACTGCCACTCCGAAAAATATATGGATCTATCTATGCCAATATACAGGATGTTCCGGTATGAGCGTTCAAATATTTAACAGGACGTGAAGGATGCTCCACTGCACAATTTCAGGCAGGGAACCAGGGGTCTGAGAAGCCACCTTAAGGAGATAACAGGAATAAAATCACATTACTGTCTATTTTTTTAAAATTTAAATTAGTTACAGTTAAATGCAAATACTATCACTGACTCAACGAACCTACCATTTGTACTGTATGTATCACAATGTGCTGGAATTGATGGCCATCAACCTCAATGCAACCATGACATCGGCGAAGAACACTCTGACGCACCCTGACAAATATCCGTTGTGTGTTTCGAATCCCATCACAGGCAGTTCCAATTTTGGCGACTAATTCAGTCTCCGTATCCACTGGGATATCATACACAAGTGACTTTAGATATGCCCCAGTGGAAATAATCAAGGAGATTCAGTTCAGATGACCTCACAGACCATGGAATAGGTCCTCCCCTTCCAATACAGCGACCAGGAAATACAGCAATGAGATGGTTGTGGACATCCACACTGAAGAGAGGCGGTGCACGGCCATGTTGTATTCACATCCTCTCATGAACAGCCAAAGGTATGTTCTCCAACAACTCAGGTAGAACTCTCTGTCGAACCTATTGTACAGGTGGCCATTCAGACGGCCAAGTAGAAGATATGGCCCAACGAGATTGTCGCCCACAATACCGATCCAGATATTCACTGCAAAACGTACTTAATGTCGTGACTCTAATAGAGCGTGAGGGTTTTCCTCATCCCACTCCTAGCTATTCCTGCTGTTTTTATGAAGTGGAGGTGTGTGAGTTAACGAGCATTGCGCTCTCATTTAAACATATGGCCGACAGAGTCAGCCTACAGGAATTGTGAAACGAACCCTGTCGGTCAGGACCGCATGCCACAATGGGCGCAGATTCACCACGAGATGGGGAAACTCACAGGCGTTATAGTCTATTGAGGCCTAAGCGCTGTTGTGTGCGAGTGAGACAGATGAGAACCTACGTCATAAGGAAACCCAGTAAAAGCCGTTTGGTCCAAGGAGACGTAGCAGTGGACCTAAGATCGGCCATAGAGGGCAACCTTTACGAAAACTATTTAATTCTGTAGTAGTGCAGGGAATCAAGTCACAATATTTTTAATCCGCCATCCTCCATAAATTTTCATGGTGATCCCAGTAAAACTTGAATACTTATCATATGTATAATAGTTTAAGATTTACTGTTAAAGTGAAATTAACAAGTTTTGTAACAAAGACCTGAATGCTAAAATCTGGACGCTGTGGTCGATCTAAAGATCGACATTTCATTGAGAAGCGCATCATTAAAATGAAAAATGGTGTAAATATCAACTCTGTAACTTTATTTGTTTAAAAGATATAGTAAATTTAACTTGTCAGTATTTTCAGTTAAGCATCAGATCGTCATTTCCTCCACAAAAAACACACTGAACGATGATAGCATGACACCTTATTGAATCATTAGGTAATAGAATATTTGTTGGGAAGTTTAGTGCCTAATAGTTACTGTTGTTCTTTATTCATTTATCAGAAAGCACATTGGTGCAATGCTACTGGTCGTGACATTCAAAGCTAAGAAGGAAATTGTATTGGTTTTATGTCAAAGAATTTATCGTTTATTATGTAATGGATATCATTATTACTTTATTTAGAACGTGAAAGTGGTCAAGCTTTGATTGTTTAAATATATTAAAATCTAAAATAATGTAGAATAAGTTTAGCCATTCAGATGGACGGCTTCAGGAAAAGGAACTGCCCTAGTCAGTTGAGCGAGGATATTCGGCGCGCGGGAAACGCGGCCGGGGACAGGCAGAGGGAGAGTACTGGAGGAGACGCGAAAGCGGACAGTTCCACTGGAGAACCAAAGTGAACAGTTCGGATTGAGACGCGAAAGCGGACGGTCGGTCTTTAGGTAGCTAGGAAGTGAAACGACTTACAAAATTTCGCGTGTGTGGTATCGCGGGTGAGCAGACGCGCGCATGGTGTGAGCTCTAACTTTTAACGTAAATAGCTTGTATTTCGCGATGAGATTGTGAATGATTGAACTGTGTCAAATGGATATGCGCTCAAGTGTAACAGTAACTCTAAATAAGTCGACTTTCGCTATTATTATGCTTTCTCAATACACATTATTCTATCCAAATCGCCGGCCGGAGTGGCCGAGTGGTTCTTGGCGCTACAGTCTGGAACCGCGCGACCGCTCCGGTCGCAGGTTCGAATCCTGCCTCGGGCATGGATGTGTGTGATGTTCTTAGGTTAGTTAGGTTTAAGTAGTTCTGAGTTCTATGGGACTGATGACCTCAGAAGTTAAGTCCCATAGTGCTCAGAGCCATTTGAACCAGCCTATCCAAATCGCAACTGTGTGGTGTACATCATTTATGGGTCGTTAATTTAGTTCTCGATATTATTATTACTGTTATTATATGTTATGTTACCTTTGTATTTTGCAAATTTGCCATCAGCCAGACAATTTAACCAAAGGGTCACAAGTGTCTGATTTAGGGCGTGTAATGTGACACGTGGGGTTCAACCCCTAGACGAGTTTGAGCCAAGACTTTTCGACGAAGAGAAACCTCATGTAAGCCCGAAAGTCTTTGGGATGTTAGCTCGCAACCTCTTTAATGAGATATATGACAAAGGGGAATGGCCTGAGAACTTCCTTGCAACAGTGTTGATACTGTAACGTTTCCTGGTAAAACATGCTTTATAACTGTGCAATTATAATTTTATTTATATATAGGCACTGATTACGTCTGTGGACTCTGAATAATAATAGAATAGAGACAATTATGTTATATACTGTATTTGTAAAGGATTACGTACTGGATTTGTGAAATTATATCTGTGTCGGCAAGTTCCGAAACCGCCACAGAAAAGAATTAATAAAGAAAAACGGAGAGATTTCATGACAATCAGTCATTGTATAAATAGTAGTGTAAGAATAATAATGTCTTTGTCGTCTTCTTGGAGTCACGTAGAGAGGAGGAACCTGTGACGCTGTGTTTAACGCATAGGTAGCTTTCATTTGTCAAGATTGTAAGCAGGACGCCACTAGGTGCTGATTATAAGGAAAGGTGTCTCAGCTTGCTGTAATTCGAGTTTTAAATATAGTTATTTAATGAGAACTGGCTTGGTATTATTAGAAAGCTTGCCTGGCATTTTACCCACTTATTTAAGGCATCTTCAGCTTTTTAAGCAGTGTTCGTGGTGCAGAGCTGCGACTCGGTGGAAAGAGCCTCCGCCGCGGCAGATTCAAAACTGATAATAAGGGCAATCATACCCCAATAAGCGGTCAGGTAAAAAGTGAATTTAAAATTATTTCTTACTGCAGTTCTAGATCGGAGTACATAGCAGCAGTTTTACGTTGTGTTTCACAGGCGGGTGCGAGCTGCTAATATTGTAAACTTTAACAGTGTCGAAGTTAAAACACTTTCATGTTTCAAAAGGAAATCTTGCTGTGCAAAATTCTGGACTGGTAAAAGTTATAGAAAAATCATTTTCTGGATAATAATGATAGTCTCATGCTCTAGTGTTAGCCGTGGCATTGATTAATAATTAATGTTGACGAAAAATCCACTGCAAGGTATGAGGTTCTTTAAGCATTGCGTACGGTAACTTCTTTTTTTGATAACAGAAATAATTTCAGAACATTTTTACGATAGTTGTAGCGGAGATGGATATGGTGTGCATTTAACAAGAAGCCAGTTCCAGTATAATATTAATTAATCTCATTTGTTCGCAATCTACAATTAACCCAAGTACACCAGTCTATAGAAAAAATATTGGAGCGCAAAGATACCAATAGAGAAAAAGAGAAACACTAAGAACTGAAGACCATCAGTCTGATTTCTCATGCAGCTAAAGTGTTGCTGAGAGTGTTGAGTAGAATGTTATATGGCAAGCTGGATAGAGGGATTTCTGAGGAGCAGTTCGGATTTAGAAGAGGAAAAGGAACAAGAGATGCTATTGTCCTGTTACGAACTATATGGGAAAGATATATTGAAAACGGTAGAGAAATCTTTGCTGTTTTTATTAATTTAGAAAAGGCTTTTGAAAGAGTTCAGCGGAACAAGCTGATGGATATTTTGAAGAGGAAATGAATAGATTGGACTGATACAGGACCTGTATTTACAGCAGAAAGTAAGGATAAGGATTGGAAACGAAATGTCAGAAGGAAACAGCGTTGGAAGCGGTATTATACAAGGTTATGGCTTCTCCCCGCTGTTGTTTAACGCATACCTTGATGAGATTATTACGAAAGGCTTAGATGGGAAAAGAGGAATAATTTTTGGTGGAGAGAGAATGGAATGTATAACATTTGCTGATGGCATGATAATAGTGGCAGAAAATGAGCGGTCACTGAATAACATGCTGAAAGATCTGAATGAAGCTTGTGTGGAATATGGGATGCAAATAAAAACAGCAAAAACAAAGAGTATGGTCATCAGTACAAGACGGAGGCTATTCAATGTTAAATTATGACAAGCTACCATTAGGCAAGTAAGTGCATTCAAATGTCTTGGAAGCACAGTTACTGAAGACTTGAGATGTCACCAGCGAGTGAAAACTCGAATTGCCATAGCGAAAGAAGCATTCAGCAGAAAGAGGAGACTGTTATGTGGCAAATTAGATGAAGGTCTAAGGAAAAGAATTGGCAAATATTTTGTCTGTAGTGTGGCTCTATATGGGGCAGAAACATGGACGCTGAGACGAGAGGATGAAAAACGGGTACGAGCATTTGAGATGTGGATGAGGAGTAGAATGGAGAGGATAAGCTGGATGGAAAGACTGAGTAACGAAAGAGTATTGGAAAGGGTTGATGAGAGAAGATGTCTGCTGAAGGTTATACATGAAGGAAGAAAGAATTGGTTGGGTCATTCATTGAGAAGGGAGTGCGCTAGCAGATGCTTTGGAAGGACTGGTTTGTGGGAGAAGAATGAGAGGAAGCAGGAGATAAGACTGGACAGCCTGGAGACCTACCCTGTGAAAACCTGCCTTTAGGCAGAACACCAATGTTGAACGCTCCTCGAATAAGGATTCATATAATCTTCCAGCAGTGTTGTCAAAGAGGGCAGAGGAACGGAGAGAGTTTCAGGGACATCTCTTCTCTTGGGTTGGTACACGGTCCTAAAGGGTGGAAGCATCAGCAATGGCCAACGGCATCATGAAGCAATAGAAACCACAGCATTACAAACACTTAACGTGTATCCACAGGAAATGTAGTTGGTAACTGAAAAATATGTCATAATAATTTCTGCATTGGCTAAAGATTCCGCATTAGTCGTCCTTTCGTATCTTCGGGAGGAGTCGGCAAAGGGGGGAGATGACCATCAGAAAAAGTTTGAATAATCAACGGAAGGAAAACTTTCTATGAATTGGAGAGTGGAACTTGGGTAGTCTAATCATCGTACAGAAGAAACAAAAGTTAGTAGTCTATTCAGATTTCGCGTTGTTCGCTTAAGAGTGGCGCTAGTAATGGCACTATGAGGTTCCAAATCACCCTTGCTTTAAATACACGCTGTAACGTTCGTGAACGTTAGTTACCTTTGAGACTTGAGGTGGTAAGTTAATGTTAGTCAAGAATGCGTTCAAGGTGACAAAGACGCCTTTATCAACATCTCACTGAGCTTGAAAGAGATTATAAAATTGGGCTACGAGAAGTAGAATGTTTCTCCTGTATATTGTGGAAACATGATTGCTGGCAGCTGCGGTCACGGTAATATACAGGCGCAAGAACACCGGGCTCTCGACGGCCCCGTGGCAGTACCGAGAATAAAGGCCATTATGTTATGCGTATGACCCTGGCTTACCGCACCGCAGGCGCAGCAGCAGTTTTTCAGCAGTTGGTACCATGGCGACGGAACGATCTCTTACAAATCGGTTGCATCAGTGCCAGCTCCGAGCCGGACGCCCCGTAGCGTGCATTCCTCTAACCCCAAACCTATGTCAGTTGCTACTTCAATGGCGTAATTGGAGGGCAAGGTCGGGGTGTGCTGTGTTTTATAGTGAGAGTTGGTTCCGCCTCAGTGCTAGTGGTGGCCGTATGTTCCTTAGGAGGAGGCAGCTGAGGGCCGCAACCAACCTGTCTGCGTGCTAGACACACTGGACCTACACCTGTAGTTATGCCCTGAGGAGCGATTTCGTACGGCAGTGGGAGTGCCGTGGTGCGTATCCCAAACACCACAACTAAAATTTGTACGTCAGTCTGGTGATTCGAGATGTTGTGCTGCCATTCATGAATAGCATTTCAGGGGGTGTTTTCGAACAGGATAACGCTCGTCCACATACCGATGTTGTAACGCAACATGCTATACAGAGTGTCGGCATGTTGCCTTTGCCTGTTTCATCACCAGATCTGTCTCCAGTGGACCACATATTGGACGTCATCCAGCGATAACTCCTGCGGAATTCATAATCATCATTATCCGTCCATGTGTTGATGGACCAAGTGCAACAGGCATGGAACTCCAACACGCAAACTGACATCCAGCACCTGTACAGCAGAACGAATGCACGTTTGCAAGCTTCAGTTCAGCATTCTTGACTGTTACATCAGTTATTAATGTACCAACATTACACATTTGCAATAGCCTATCTCAAACTTACATTAAGCTGTGATCTTGCGATGTTAATCATTTAAATATGTTATCTAGACCAATGTATTCCCGAAGTTGCATTACTCTACATTAATTATTTTCTGATGTTGTGATTTTGGAATTATTTGGAATTTACTTCCTTGAGACCAAATATTCTGTAAAGTTGTGCATGGGTTATCCAATGAAGTATTTTGCACCTTGTTTTTGAATATATGGGTATTTCTAATTTTGTTTCTGATGTGTGCTGGTAACCTGTGTAGAATTTCGAACTACACTGAAAATCTCGTTTCGTGACCCTACGTAGCCGTGCATAGTGCATAACGAAAATTTTTTTTAGTGTATCTTGATTGTTAATTGCACTTTATAGTCAATTCACTCTTCATTTAACCACAGTAATCATCAGAGAGTACATTCGCACAGAAGTCCAGTAATCCCTACGTCTCTGAAGATACTTCTGCAAGATGTTCTGACCGAGCGAGGTGGCGCAGTGGTTAGCACACTGGACTCGCATTCGGGAGGACGACGGTTCAATCCCGTCTCCAGCCATCCTGATTTAGGTTTTCCGTGATTTCCCTAAATCGTTTCAGGCAAATGCCGGGATGGTTCCTTTGAAAGGGCACGGCCGATTTCCTTCCCAATCTTTCCCTAAGCCGAGCTTGCGCTCCGTCTCTAATGACCTCGTTGTCGACGGGACGTTAAACACTAACCACCACCACCGAGATGTTCTGTTTTCAGATTTCCGCAATAGCCTTACTTTACGTTTCTGTAGAATAAGTACAGTGTCGGGCTTAGCTTTACTGGCCCAGCAGATAGCGTCAGGGGACAGACTGTGTCACAGGGCGGAACCAGTATGCATCTGTTTCGGTATTCCGCATGGCTGTCTCCTCTTCAAGTTCTCACTCCTCATTACAAATACTGCAGCAAATTTTGAAGACAGCTTAACACCTTCATACACGAAGCAAGCAACGACAAAATACGTCCTCTTGGACTTTCCCAAGGCAAGACAAACTGCAATGTCAGTGTAGACATCTCGGCATGTTTGAACACTAAAGAAAATGCAAAGCGAATAACTCACGCCTAGCTTTGGACGTTTGAGAGACTGTTGTAAGCCAAGCGATTAGGAAAGGCGTTTGTTGAAACTTCCTGTGAACCTGAGTCGAACCTGGGACGCTTCCTGTCTTCCACGAGTGACAGACAGGTAATGTGTACAGGGCAGCGTCTGTGGGTTTCGGAAGGCAGGAGAAGAGGTACTGGCTGAAATACTGGTGTGAGGGCGAGTTGTGAGTTCTGTGTGAAGAGCTCAGCCGGTAAAAGCATAATAAAGATTCCAGGTTCGAAACCAGTCCGACACTCATTTAATCAACTCACAATTTGCAGATTAGAGTACAGTCCACTGCACAGTGAAAGGTTCATTCTAAAGGCGTGCATTCATTATATACTCATATGTGGTTTTAATATGTCATTCATTGCTGTCTGCCTGTTCCTAAAATGAATAGACATCAGGGGCATTTCAACCCTTGTAAAGAAGCCAAAGTCCACTGTTGCTGATATGACTGTGAATTAGAAACGCGAAGGAAGAACCAAAGTTATATCAAGACGATAGAGACATCATGTGCTGACAGACGGGAGGCCCAACGACATTTGTGGAGGATGGTTGTAGTAAAAAAAACCGCATTAAATAATGACTGCCGCGAGTCCCGACCTGTTCCCAGCGGTACACTCTTGGGATGAGTTAGGTCTGCTTCGCTCCAGACCCGACAGTTAAACATCATTCCATTCTATGGCGTTGATTCTTGAGGAAGAATAGGCTGAAATTCCTCCATGCACATCAAATACCTCACGAAAAGTATCCTCGTCGGAAAGGTGAAGAGTAAACGCACACAATACGAATGCCTACTAATGTATTTCCAGATCCTTTTGATCAGATAGGACGTTTACTACGTTACTGGAACAAATGTAAGTGCGTTGTCTACTTCTAACCAGGGCATTTTGCACACTTGCAGGAGATTACAGTTCTTCTTAATATTTAATTTGCAAATTATAATTCAGGTTTCAGATAATCTAAAGTATTGAATACCGATTATCATCTCATGAGTGACGCTTGAACGAGAAGCATTTAGGCTCTAATGAAAACATATAAAGTAAAGAAACTTTGAATCTTCCTGGCAGATTAAAACTGTGTGCTCGACCGAGACTCGAACTCGGGAATTTGCCTTTCGCGGGCAAGTGCTCTACCATCTGAGATACCGAAGAACGACTCACGCCCGGTACTCACAGCTTTACTTCTGCCAGTACCTCGTCTCCTACCTTCCAAACTTTACAGAAGCTCTCCTGCGAACCTTGCAGAACTAGCACTCCTGAAAGAAAGGATAATGCGGAGACATGGCTTAGCCACAGCCTGGGGGATGTTTCCAGAATGAGATTTTCACTCTGCAGCGGAGTGTGCGCTGATACGAAACTTCCTGGCAGATTGAAACTGTGTGCCCGACCGAGACTCGAACTCGGTCGGGCACACAGTTTTAATCTGCCAGGAAGTTTCATATCAGCGCACACTCCGCTGCAGAGTGAAAATCTCATTCTGTAAACAAATTTTGATTTCGGCAAATTTAATCAGCTTAATTGGGTTTTCAGAAGGAAATGGCAAAGTCTCTTACAACGGATGTAACTCAGCGAGGATGATAACCTTGAGGGAGACAATCATAATTAAACTTAGCTCTCCAGATTTCTTGCTCAGTCATCTTAAGATAACGGAATCCTACTGAAAGAATCATCTGCAGACTACGATTTTATTAAGATTTAATCTCCTTGTCGTATTCGTGACGCGAGTTGATATCAGTTTAATTTACAACACCGATATCAGTAACGTTTCCAAGGGTATTCGGCAGTGCTTGCAGGCTTCGGTGCAAATAAAAATTAATTTCATGAAAATTTTACTGTGTGTGGCAAAGGATCATACATCTTAATAGCATGGTGTTTCATCTCTCCACACTGATAATTTCAGCTCGTCCTTTGTTATTTCATCCACAATTCACAGTCCAGGACGAGTTTTACTTAGCGTGTTTTACATTAGCTATATGTTCGTATGTTTCGCTAACCCAAGACACTAACTCAAGTCCTGCATGTTTAACTCTTGCTCCTCAGAATGGTTTCTGCTGCTGTGAATGGTCTGTCAAGCGTAAAGTAAAAGAGATGTTGTCACTTTCAACATTTGAGTTTCAGAGTCACCACACATCAGTTCAAACCACGAAACTGTTTAGCATTTGTTTAACTTCAACAAGAGTCGGGGTGTAAATAAAGATATTGATAAACAATTTTTAAAATACTTCCGATTATATGTTCACAAAATTTTAATTTATTCGCCGTTTACTTTTATAAATGTTCCAACGGTGGCGAAAATAAAGCTTGCTTGGCTAAATAAAATCGTCTTCAGCTAAATAAAACAAACTAGCAACACACAAAATAATATTCCTCAGAAGTTTAGTACGATCAAACAGCTCATTTCTGTGGTTGTATAAAGTTAATAATTTGAAACTTCTGAAGTTAGTCCCAACTTAGACCGTGCTAATGCTATTTAATTCTTTCATAAGCACTGTAAGAATCATGCTTCGTGTCTCAGTAATTTACTAAGTATTCAGAACACGAATTCCAAAAATATTCAAAATGTCTCTCGTGAGCAGAAAACGATTGTCCACAAACAAATATTACTGAAATCACTGTCCAGCCTAACAGACAGCCCGCCGTGAAATTACTTAGAAAACTACTATCGTCAAATATGAGTTACTAATTAAATTTGTAACACATAACTTAAACTTCAACCGTCTGACGATTCATTGTGGCTTATGGCTGCAGCGGATAGAAGTCCAAAAAGTAGGATAGGGCCGTGTAGGGAAAGTGCCATCTGAACGACTGGTAGCTTATGGTTAATGTCCGTTGCAGGCACCGGTTGTAAAGCGGGCCCTGCCAGCAGTGGTTAACTGGAGCGAACCATTTGTACCCTGGATCACAGGCTAGGTCTGGCACGTAAACCATAGGAACAGTACCATGAACGGGTGATAGTTCTGAACGTGAAAGATAAATAATTTCCAATAAATCAATACTAAAGCACTCTCTGTAACTTCCCCCCAGTGGGCGGCGGCCTGTGTTACTGTGCTATTCCATGATGCCACGGGATGTGTACTGTCGAACAATCCCTCCTGTTAGTCTATTTGTGAAACACATTTGGCTTTTCTTCAGCTTCGCTCAGCCCGTGCTCACTAGTTGTTAGACCATCCCATCTAATCCTCAGCATTCTTGTGTAACAGCACCTTTCGAAAACTTCTGTCCCCTTATTGTCTCAACTACTTATCGTCCAGATTTCTCGTCTGTACGGGGATATCATCAGAAAAGATTTCCTAATGTTTAAACACATACTCGATGTTAACATATTCCTCTTTTTCAGGAATACTTTTCTTGGCATTGCCAGTCTGCATTTTACATCCTCTCTGATTTTACCACCATGAAATATTTTGCTGCCCAACTAGAAAAACGCATCTGTTCACTTCGGATTATCATTTGCCAACGTAATTTACTCAGTATCACCTGATTTAATCCGAGAACTTTCTATTACCCTTCTCTTTTCAAGACATTGTCATTCTGCGTAACTGTGTTTCTACTTGTAGCTCCTTCAACAATTCTGACAGAAGTACAATGTCGTTGGCAAACTCCAAAGTCTTTATTTCCTGTCCGTAAATTCAATACCGTTTCCGTATTTCGCCTTGGTTTCTTTTACTACTTGTTCAATGTACAGCTCGAAGATAAATTCCCCCTTCCTGTATTTTACACCTACTACCTTTAGAATTTCAGAGCAAAAAATGGCTCTGAGCACCATGGGACTTAACTTCTGAGGTCATCAGTCCCCTAGAACTTAGAACTACTTAAACCTAACTAACCTAAGGACATCACACACATCAATGCCCGAGGCAGGATTAGAACCTGCGACCGTAGCAGCAGTGCAGTTCCAGAATGAAGCCCCTAGAATCGCTCGGCCACAGCGGCCGGCTTCGTATGCTCAGTATGGCATAAAGTGTTCGTACACTTCTCGAGAGCCGAAACTGAACTACCCGTATGACTGCTTCCACCAGTTTCTCCACTCTTCTGTAAATAGTTGCTGTCAGTTTTTTGTGACCATGAATTATGAAACCGATAGTCTGGTAATATTCAGCACCTCCCTCTTTCGGATATATGTATGTAATATGGTTGTTATCACGTTAATTTTCTGCTCCCTTTTCTCAAGCTGTCTTTTTGTACAGAACTTCAAGGGAGCGCTGAAAATGTTTCTCAACAAGACGCTCAGAACTATTGCGTCAAATTTGATGGTAACCGTAATTACCACGAAAGATAACGCATCATTTAAGCCGGTGTAAAAACTAGGATGTAAATCGTATGCTCCATCTGAGGTTAACACACGGAAGACAATATATGGGCAGAGTAATCTAACAAAAAATGTGTACCTGAGCTAGCTTTCTTCCCAGCCACAATGTGATTACTGAAACCGCGGCAGTGTCTAACATGGGCAAAAATCGTCAGCTTCATTGTTTAAAACCAATGAGCAAATCATTCTTAACATGTCAAGTATGGAGTGAATGAAATATGCATTAAAGTGATAGGCATTTAATCTCAGGGCCGCTGAAATACTATACTAATGTCTGAACGCTTTGCGCATTCAGAGATTACTTCTCTACTCAACGATCTGCTGACTCCGCTGACTGTAGTCTGAAAAATATTTCAGAGTATCAAAAATCACCTAATTATCCGCATCAATAGTAGGTAATTTTAAAATTATTACAATAGTTCTAAATAGATTTCACTTTTAATTACTCTAAGCCAGCAAATACACTCCTGGAAATGGAAAAAAGAACACATTGACACCGGTGTGTCAGACCCACCATACTTGCTCCGGACACTGCGAGAGGGCTGAACAAGCAATGATCACACGCACGGCACAGCGGACACACCAGGAACCGCGGTGTTGGCCGTCGAATGGCGCTAGTTGCGCAGCATTTGTGCACCGCCGCCGTCAGTGTCAGCCAGTTTGCCGTGGCATACGGAGCTCCATCGCAGTCTTTAACACTGGTATCATGCCGCGACAGCGTGGACGTGAACCGTATGTGCAGTTGACGGACTTTGAGCGAGGGCGTATAGTGGGCATGCGGGAGGCCGGGTGGACGTACCGCCGAATTGCTCAACACGTGGGGCGTGAGGTCTCCACAGTACATCGATGTTGTCGCCAGTGGTCGGCGGAAGGTGCACGTGCCCGTCGACCTGGGACCGGACCGCAGCGACGCACGGATGCACGCCAAGACCGTAGGATCCTACGCAGTGCCGTAGGGGACCGCACCGCCACTTCCCAGCAAATTAGGGACACTGTTGCTCCTGGGGTATCGGCGAGGACCATTCGCAACCGTCTCCATGAAGCCGGGCTACGGTCCCGCACACCGTTAGGCCGTCTTCCGCTCACGCCCCAACATCGTGCAGCCCGCCTCCAGTGGTGTCGCGACAGGCGTGAATGGAGGGACGAATGGAGACGTGTCGTCTTCAGCGATGAGAGTCGCTTCTGCCTTGGTGCCAATGATGGTCGTATGCGTGTTTGGCGCTGTGCAGGTGAGCGCCACAATCAGGACTGCATACGACCGAGGCACACAGGGCCAACACCCGGCATCATGGTGTGGGGAGCGATCTCCTACACTGGCCGTACACCACTGGTGATCGTCGAGGGGACACTGAATAGTGCACGGTACATCCAAACCGTCATCGAACCCATCGTTCTACCATTCTTAGACCGGCAAGGGAACTTGCTGTTCCAACAGGACAATGCACGTCCGCATGTATTCCGTGCCACTCAACGTGCTCTAGAAGGTGTACGTCAACTACCCTGGTCAGCAAGATCTCCGGATCTGTCCCCCATTGAGCATGTTTGGGACTGGATGAAGCGTCGTCTCACGCGGTCTGCACGTCCAGCACGAACGCTGGTCCAACTGAGGCGCCAGGTGGAAATGGCATGGCAAGCCGTTCCACAGGACTACATCCAGCATCTCTACGATCGTCTCCATGGGAGAATAGCAGCCTGCATTGCTGCGAAAGGTGAATATACACTGTACTAGTGCCGACATTGTGCATGCTCTGTTGCCTGTGTCTATGTGCCTGTGGTTCTGTCAGTGTGATCATGTGATGTATCTGACCCCAGGAATGTGTCAATAAAGTTCCCCCTTCCTGGGACAATGAATTCACGGTGTTCTTATTTCAATTTCCAGGAGTGTATTTAGTTCAGTTGTAACTTACATAACATGTCTGTTCGTTACAAGAACCTACAGAATAATACAAAAAAGAGCGAGTTTGAAGTTGAGCTCTCGCGTATAAGAGAAAAACTCTGTACTTTTATCTGTTCTAGAGACAGGTAATTTTCATATCGCTGGCGGACGATAACTTTCCACTACGAGGTCACAGAACAAAATTGCTATTAAATTATATTACATTGAGCAACTACAAATTGAGGAAACTGGCTCTTTCCAAACATTAATGACAATATTCTCTGCTTATATAGGGAAACACTTCATTGCCCCGTCAAAGAATTGCTGCTATACTATTTTTCTAAACGCAAATGCAGACAGAAAAAAGAAAAATTAGTCTCACAAAATTGTGTGTAGTCAAGTAAAACATCATGTCTTACAGCCATCATATTTTTGCACTTATCGGTATTTTAAAAGAAAACCTCAGATAGTTAAACTGTAGCAAGTACTGACTGAGGATAAAGAGGTTCCTTTTTGGTTGACTAAATTAAATTGGATCTCAAAACGTGTAATGGTTAATTACATTTTTCGTAGGTGTTACTTCATGACTTGCCAGATATGAGACTAGTAATTTAGCTTACAGCTTTTTTATTAGGATTAAGTACCTTTAAGAAGTTTCTTCAGTTAGTTAATGACAAATTTAAGCCGGCCGCTGGTGGCCGAGCGGTTCTAGGCGCTTCAGTCTGGAACCGCGCGACCGCTACGGTCGCAGGTTCGAATCCTGCCTCGGATATGGATGTGTGTGATGTCCTTAGATTAGTTAGGTTTAAGTAGTTCTAAGTTCTACCCCCATGAACCATGGACCTTGCCTTTGGTGGGGAGGCTTGCGTGCCTCAGCGATACAGATGGCTGTACCTCACCGTTGGTGCAGCCACAACGGAGGGGTATCTGTTGAGAGGCCAGACAAACGTGTGGTTCCTGAAGAGGGGCAGCAGCCATTTCAGTAGTTGCAGGGGCAACAGTCTGGATGATTGACTGATCTGGCCTTGTAACACTAACCAAAACGGCCTTACTGTGCTGGTACTGCGAACGGCTGAAAGCAAGGGGAAACTACAGCCGTAATTTTTCCCGAGGGCATGCAGCTTTACTGTATGGTTAAATGATGAAGGCGTCCTCTTGGGTAAAATATTCCGGAGGTAAAATAGTCCCCCATTCGGATCTCCGGGAGGGGAGTACTCAAGAGGACGTCGTTATCAGGAGAAAGAAAGCTGGCGTTCTACGGATCGGAGCGTGGAATGTCAGATCCCTTAATTGGGCAGGTACGTTAGAAAATTTAAAAAGGGAAACGGATAAGTTAAAGTTAGATATAGTGGGAATTAGTGACGTGCGGTGGGAGGAGGAACAAGACTTCTGGTCAGGTGACTACAGGGTTATAAATACAAAATCAAATAGGGGTAATGCAGGAGTAGGTTTAATAATGAATAAAAAAATAGGTGTGCGGGTAAGCTACTACAAACAGCATAGTGAACGCATTATTGTGGCCAAGATAGACACGAAGCCCACGCCTACTACAGTAGTACAAGTTTATATGCCAACTAGCTCTGCAGATGAAGAAATTGATGAAATGTATAATGAGATAAAAGAAATTATTCAGGTAGTGAAGGGAGACGATAATTTAATAGTCATGGGTGACTGGAATTCGAGAGTAGGAAAAGGGTGAGAAGGAAACATTGTGGGTGAATATGGACTGGGGGAGAGAAACGAAAGAGGAAGCCGCCTCGTAGAATTTTGCACAGAGCATAACTTAATCATAGCTAACACTTGGTTCAAGAATCATAAAAGAAGGTTGTACACATGGAAGAATCCTGGAGATACTAGAAGGTATCAGATAGATTATATAATGGTAAGACAGAGATTTAGGAACCAGGTTTTAAATTGTAAGACATTTCCAGGGGCAGATGTGGATTCTGACCGCAATCTATTGGTTATGAACTGTAGATTAAAACTGAAGAAACTGCAAAAAGGTGGGAATTTAAGGAGATGGGACCTGGATAAACTGAAAGAACCAGAGGTTGTACAGAGTTTCAGGGAGAGGATAAGAGAACAATTGACAGGAATGGGGGAAATAAATACAGTAAAAGAAGAAGGGGTAGCTCTGAGGGATGAAGTAGTAAAGGCGGTAGAGGATCAAGTAGGTAAAAAGACAAGGACTAGTAGAAATCCTTGGGTAACAGAAGAAATATTGAATTTAATTGATGAAAGGAGAAAATATAAAAACGCAGTAAATGAAGCAGGCAAAAAGGAATGGAAACGTCTCAAAAATTAGATTAACAGGAAGTAAAAATGGCTAAGTAGGGATGGCTAGAGGACAAATGCAAGGATGTAGAGGCTTATCTCACTAGAGGTAAGATAGATACTGCCTACAGGAAAATTAAAGAGACCTTTGGAGAAAAGAGAGCCACTTGTATGAATATCAAGAGCTCAGATGGGTACCCAGTTCTAAGCAAAGAAGGGAAAGCAGAAAGGTGGAAGGAGTATATAGAGGGTCTATACAAGGGTGATGTACTTGAGGACAATAGTATGGAAATTGAAGAGGATGTAGATGAAGATGAAATGGGAGACACCATACTGCGTGAAGTGTTTGACAGAGCACTGAAAGACATGAGTCGAAACAAGGCCCCGGGAGTAGACAACATTCCATTGGAACTACTGACGGCCTTGGGAGAGCCAGTCCTGACAAAACTCTACCATATGGTGAGCAAGATGTATGAGACAGGTGAAATACCTTCTGACTTTAAGAAGAATATAATAATTCCAATCCTAAAGAAAGCAGGTGTTGACAGATGTGAAAATTACCGACTATCAGTTTAGTAAGTCACAGCTGCAAAATACTAACGCGAATTCTTGACAGACGAATGGAAAAACTCGTAGAAGCCGACCTCGGGGAAGATCAGTTTGGATTCCCCAGAAATGTTGGAACACGTGAGGCAATACTGACCCTACGACTTATTTTAGAAAATAGATTAAGGAAAGGCAAACCTACGTTTCTAGCATTTTTAGACTTACAGAAAGCTTTCGACAATGTTGACTGGAATACTCTCTTTCAAATTCTAAAGGTCGCAGGGGTAAAATACAGGGAGCGAAAGGCTATTTACAATTTGTACAGAAACCAGATGGCAGTTATAAGAGTCGAGGGGCATGAAAGGGAAGCAGCGGTTGGGAAGGGAGTGAGACAGGGTTGTAGCCTGTCCCCGATGTTATTCAATCTGTATATTGAGCAAGCAGTAAAGGAAACAAAAGAAAAATTCGGAGTAGGTATTAAAATCCATGGAGAAGAAATAAAATTGTTGAGGTTCGCCGATGACATAGTACTTCTGTCAGAGACAGCAAAGGACTTGGAAGAGCAGTTAACCAGAATGAACAGTGTCTTGAAAGGAGGATATAAGATGAACATCAACAAAAGCAAAACGAGGATAATGGAATGTAGTCGAATTAAGTCGGGTGGTGCTGAGGGAATTAGATTATGAAATGAGAGATTTAAAGTAGTAAAGGAGTTTTGCTATTTGGGGAGCAAATGATTGTCGAAGTAGAGAGGATATAAAATGTAGACTGGCAATGGCAAGGAAAGCGTTTCTGAAGAAGAGAAATTTGTTAACATCGAGTATAGATTTGTCAGGAAGTCGTTTCTGAAAGTATTTGTATGGAGTGTAGCCATGTATGGAAGTGAAACATGGACGATAAATAGTTTGGACAAGAAGAGAATAGAAGCTTTCGAAATGTGATGCTACAGAAGAATGCTGAAGATTAGATGGGTAGATCACATAACTAATGAGGAGGTTTTGAATAGAATTGGGGAGAAGAGGAGTTTGTGACACAACTTGACAAGAAGAAGGGACCGGTTGGTAGGACATGTTCTGAGGCATCAAGGGATCACAAATTTAGCATTGGAGGGCAGCGTGGTGGGTAAAAATAGTAGAGGGAGAACAAGAGATGGATACACTAAGCAGATTCAGAAGGATGTAGGTTGCAGTAAGTACTAGGAAATGAAGAAGCTTGCACAGGATAGAGTAGTATGGAGAGCTGCATCAAACCAGTCTCGGGACTGAAGGCAACAACAACAACAAGTTCTAGGAGACTGATAACCTGAGATGTTAAGTCCCATAGTGCTCAGCGCCAATTTTGACAAATTTAAATTATGATTTTACATAATAGTAAGTAGACCCGATGTCTTCAAACGTGCGGACGACTGAAGATGAACTGAGAAAAAATTTTAGTGAATACAACACAAGCTAGACTCGTTGTTCGCAGATGTTCGAACGACGGCATCTGACTTGAGAAAAATTCTACTGAATTCAATGGAAGGTAGACATGTTGTCTTCATGTACTCAGTGGCACCGAGATAAGCGTGGGGGGAGGAGGCTAGGCATCGCCCTCCGTCCCGCCAACACCGCGACTGCATTTGTTGACTTCAAGCAAGCGCCACCATATCGTGAGCTTAGTTGCAGCAGACCTCGTACATAACTATCGTCAGCGTTCGTGTAGCCATCAGCAAGTGACAGTCATTACGAAACAAGTGAAGAAGTCATCATCAATGCAGAATACAAGCTGGAGGGAGCAAAGCTGCCAATGTCTAGAGCCCTGATTAATTTGTCTATCGTCGTTGAGTAAAACTTGCAGTTAACGAACACTGTCAAAGTCCGCAATTTTAGTGACGTTCACTGGTTTTACGTTGTTACTAGTACTTATGTTTGCTGGCTTTACAAACCGCAAGGAGCGTTCAATATGTAATCATATTTCTTTCGGCCACTTTTGGTTGAAAAAATGCAGAATTTGTTATGGTACGTCGTATAATATAGGTTCACGAACTTCCAATAGGTGGCTGAACTAAATGTAGCCTGCAAAACGGTGTGTATAACCGAGGTGCGTTCCAAGCGGAAAGCTGTCATTTGGTTTCTTTTGGCGGAAAACCAAAGCATCCCAGGCGCTTGCAGAATGTCTGTGGAGACTTGGTAGTGAATAAAAGCACGATGAGTCGTTGGGCGAGGCGTCTGTCATCATTTCAAGAAGGCCGTACAAACCTGTCTGATCTCCCGCACACAGCAGCGGCCCCTGCAATGTTGGAACGTGCGAACATTGGAAAGTACGGACACCGTCATTCGTGGTGATCGACGGATTGCAATCAAGCGTTTCGCTGCAAAGCTGGACATCTCTGTTGGTAATGCCCACAAAATTTCATTGGACTGTTGATCATCATCCACTCTACAGCTTAGATCTCCCACCTCCCGATTTCAATTAGTTTCGCCTTATGAAGGATGCTCGGCGCAATAAGCAATACGTGGATGATTGGGAGGTTATTGATTCGGCACTACGTTGGCTCCGAGTGGTGCCATACGGCTATACAGGCCCTCTCTATAAGGTGACGTAAGGCCCACGAATTGAACGGAAATTATGTTGAAAAATAGGGTTTTGTAGCCAAAAGGGTGGGGATTAATACTGTCTATTGGAATCCTGAATGAATTCAACCTGCGTTCAGAAAAAAAAGTGTTGTGTCACTTATAGAGCGCCCCTAGTACTTACATAAAAGCAAACTGATTTGTTTTGCTCGTACTGGAGCCCATAGTTCGGTGTTTTCTTGAAAATACAAATAAACACACTGTACGTTCTTTACAACACAGTTACCACTCGAGCACAGCTAGCAGTTTTAAATTTCAACACGTGCTTGACAAAGCACAACAACGGTTAGCCGGCCGGTGTGACCGAGCGGTTCTAGGCGCTTCAGTCTGGAACCGCGCGACCGCTACGGTCGCAGGTTCGAATCCTGCCTCGGGCTTGGATGTGTGTGATGTCCTTAGGTTAGTTAGGTTTAAGTAGTTCTAAGTTCTAGGGGACTGATGACCTTAGATGTTTAGTCCCATAGAGCTCAGAGCCATTTTGAACAACGGTTAAGTTCGTGGAAGTGCTCAGTATTGTCGACAGCGGTTTCCACGGGCTACTCCGTGACTGTTCATGAGAAAGACATCCATACGTGCTTTTCTCAAAAGTGTCTGTGTTGCTAGTGTCCTGCAGATTCATAGGATTTCATGTGTTTATCGAATTCATCACTCGTTTCCACGTCGCTTGCAAATGGGCAGAGTTCAGTAGCTTTTCCCTGCGCACATTCATATTTTCTACCTGCACTTTGTTTTTACTTTGGTGAGTCAGCTTCTCCCATACAAACGCCCTTGAATTTCCGTTTGATCCTCCGAAAGTGTTACTTTACAATAAGCTAATTTGTTCATGCTTTTATGGACTAGACGCTTGTCCTTGACAAGAGCTAGTGTACTTTTCAATCTAGTCCCCGGATAGCAAATCGAGTATGCCAGCGACTCGTGCTTTAATACGTGAAAGGGATATAGTTCCTAATAGTTCACGTTCTTAAACATTTACCGAAATAACTAATGGCTCACTTCAACATTCGACACCATAAGACGAGTTCAAAAATGGCTCTGAGCACTATGGGACTTAACATCTGAGGTCACCAGTCCCCTAGAACTTAGAACTACTTAAACCTAACTAACCTAAGGACATCACACAAATCCAAGCCCGAGGCAGGATTCGAACCTGCGACCGTAGCGGTCGCCTGGTTGCAGACTGAAGCGCCTAGAACCGCTCGGCCGCAACGATAAGACAAGTACACAGAAAAAAATCATTTCCTCAAAATCACACGTAAGAAACATAAATGATACACATACATCTAACATTGGATCAAGGTAAACACAGTATAATGATCTAATGACTTAAGTATGTACTTCTTAGAGCATGCCACTTACTCTAAGGCTAAGAGCAAATTGAGATGCGTATAGCGCGTGTGACGTGACACGACACTACAGCGCGACACGCACGTGCCGCACGAGTCGCGCGGGTGCAGCGCATATTGCGACACGTACACCATACTTCGCACGCGCCGACTGGCGACCCTCTGCGCTGACAGACCGAAGCGCGCGCACCTTGAAATCTTTCTCAAACTATTTTACAGAAACTACTCAGTGAAAATATTTGATTTTTGCCTTACTTGTAGCGTTATGTGTCAGCTTCGTGGTGAAGTGCCCATCATCTCGCTAATGGTTATTGTGATACACACATTTTAGTAAGAAGCTTCACAAAAATCGAAAAGTTTGCAATTAAAAATAGGGGTCGCTATGATTTTGCGTTTGGTGCGTACTACACCATATGTTCCTGCGTATGAAATTTAGCTCACATATTGAATTTTTGTTTAGACTTGGGAGGAGGTCTCTATCTGTCTCCGATCTCGAGAAAATGGATCCTATGTAGTGCGTTCACTTCATATGTCATTATTTAGAACATCCCTCATATCTTCTAAACCGCTCGAGACACGCAACGAGGATTTGGCGAATTATGGCACACA
The DNA here is from genome assembly GCF_021461395.2 of Schistocerca americana. Classification (NCBI taxonomy): domain Eukaryota; kingdom Metazoa; phylum Arthropoda; class Insecta; order Orthoptera; family Acrididae; genus Schistocerca; species Schistocerca americana. The sequence continues at coordinate 198,047,154 of NC_060120.1, read as the reverse complement.
AGGAGGAGAGTCCTTTGCCGGTTCGTAAACACATTGAACTTCCTAATCTACGGCGATATATCTGAAGTTGTACTTTCTATATATATTTTTTTTTTATTCCAGTGAGTGCAATAATGTAAGAGTTATCGACAGCTAGTGAAACAAGAGTTTCCTAGTATGAAAATAAACATGAAATTTCTTCTCTTATGCTACCACAAACCGATACAATGTGGTTTTTCGTAAGCTATTGAGCTCTCTGGTCGCCAATTGCTTGTTTAACGACACACTCTGTTTCAGAATTCTGTCACAGTAGCTTCTGCAAAAATGAATTTGTGCAAATTATACTGTGTTTTGACAAAAGAATTACAATTAAACCTGTCAACAAGACAAATGTGGCCGTTACTCATAAACAGTGATGCTTCTTTGAACGAGAAAAGATTAGCAATTCACACAAAAATAAATCGCCATTTCTGTTGGAAATTTGGTGAACCCCATAATCAATCCATCGTATTGTTAAAACTGAGCGACTGCGATAGAAACTTACCAAAGGATTTTATTCCTTTTCTTCATCTGAGTAGTTAAAATAATGACGAGCGTAGCCTTTAGGGGCAATGACACGCACATGCCACATGCGGGTTACTCACGTACGCCTTGCCAAACTGACAATATGCGATTCGCGAATAAAATGGTTGTTATTGGAAAAAGTAAACGATACGTGACCCAACTCAATGGTCAGTGTATCGTCAGCACCTGAGAATAATGCGCGCGACAGGAATGCGGAAGCTAACCAAGTGTATTTTGTGAGAGGAAGAGTTCACGTCGTTCGAAAGACATTGTCATATAATTAGACCTTTCTTTATCAGCAATACATTTCAACAAATTAAATATAACAAATCTCAACTCATACTTTCGAAATAATACCGACCACTACTTCATTCTTGTAGCCTGTCGTATAATTAGTTTATTAATACTGATAGTGTGTATGCAACCACTGAAATGATAATTTGTCGTCACGGCGAGCCGATTAAAACATCGTTATTCATGAGAACTTCTACACTGTTTATAGCTTGCAGCCGATACATGATGTCCACATGTACGTACGAGGGTGAGTCAAATGAAAACCTTAAATTTGTAATGATGATGATGATGAGTCCCATACTCCTTTACAGAGCGTAGGGGAGCGACGCGGGAGACCCGCGCCGCCTTACTAGGCAAGGTCCTAGTGGAGGTGGTTTGCCGTTGCCTTCCTCCGACCGTAATGGGGATGAATGATGATGATAACACAACAACACCCAGTCATCTCGAGGCAGGAAAAATCCCTGACCCCGCCGGGAATCGAACCCAGGACCCCGTGCTCGGGAAGCGAGAACGCTACCGCGAGACCACGAGCGGCGGACAAAAATAACAAAGCGAAATTTCGCGCCGTTATCCTGTAAGTTGGTAAGCCTGCTACAAACAGCGTGCAGGAAAGCCTGCAGGTGGCAGCATAGTGCAGATGCACACATACCGTCGTGGTATCAGTATAAAGATGGCCGCCACACTCGCGACTTGCACCAGGGAAGAACAGCGTTCTGTTATTCCGTTTTTGCGTAGTGAAAGTGTGAAACCTATTGAAATTCATCGACAATGAAGGCTCAGTACGGTGATGTATGTTTGTCATAGCAGCAAGTCTACGAATGGAGTAGAAAGTTCGCAAATGGTGTGACTTCAGTGGAAGATGCTCCTCGTCCAGGTCAGGCACAACGAGTTGTGACTCCACAGAACACTGCAGCAGTTGGAGCCATAGTGAAGGAAAACCGCCGATTGACACTAAATGACATTGCAGCATGTTTACAGATTCATCATGGATCAGCACACCTCATTGTGCATGATCTGCTGCTGTTTCACAAAGTGTCTGCAAGATGGGTACCACGGCAGCTGACTCCTGAAATGGGAGAGCGACGTGTTGATGATTGTGAAGAACTTCTTCGGCGCTTTGAACGAGGAGGTGGTGGCTTACTTGCAAGAATCGTTACTGCGGACGAAACCTGAGTTCACTTCCAACGGAAACGAAGACAGCGAACAAGTAAAGGCGCCATTCCTCGTCACCAAAACCTAAGAAGTTTCCAACAGAACCATCAGCAGGGAAGGTTATACTGACTCTCTTTTGGGACGAAAAAGGCGTCATTTTGGAGCATTACATGCCTAGAGGGACCACTGTCACCAGTTCATCATACACAGATCTCCTAAAAAATCATCTGCGGCTTGCAATCAAATCAGAGCAACGTGGATTGCTGTCAGCAGGTGTCCTTTTGCAACATGACAATGCAAGGCCCCACACTGCCCGTACAACAGTTGCAACAATCAGAGACCTGCATTTTGAGTGTCTTCCTCATCCACCATACTCACCAGACCTTGCCCCAAGTGATTTCCATATGTTTGGACCACTCAATGACGCAATGGGAGGAAAGAAGTTCCGTTCTGATGAAGAGGTACGCCATGCAGTGCATGAGTGGTTGCGCGGAGTACCAAAAGAATTTTTTTCTAAAGGAATTTATGCACTTTGTAAGCGCCGGAGGACTTGCATTGAGCGTGGGGAAGATTATGTTGAAAAGTGATACAGCTTTGTACCACTTCTGCACAATAAATAATATTTTAAAATACATTTAAGGTTTCCATTTGACTCACCCTCGTAGTATAATGTCTCTTACTACATCCATATCCAAATAATGATAGTGAAACATATGTACATATCTCGGACGCTTTTTACCAGGAGCACAAAGGCGTCATACCTGTGGAAATTACGCCTTTTCGACTTTTTTAACAGATCGTAGAGATACGTCAGCAGGCAGCAGGTACATAACCTTGTTTTACTTTCATGCCTTGCTTCTAGATCACATTATTTTATAATATTCCGTACTTCCTAATTCACTATTGGCACGATGAATCGTCTGCCCCTTCTTGCGATCTGAAAACATTGTGGAGGCAGAAGATATAATTATAGTGACTAATGGCGCACCAGTTATTGAACTGTACATTGTTCTTGACAAAAGAATAAACAAAACAAAATAACTGTACACATATATATAAGCGAAAACTATTACATACTAACGAAAAGAGATGGAGCGCTTAAAAGGCGAGGAACGAAACTCTGCTCAGTGATGATAAAATTCAGCATACAGTAAGGCCGTATTTTTCGGATGGGCAATACTTCCTCTGCCCATATGCGCCATGCCGAAGTGAACATACGCCAGTTCTGACTGCCTCACTCCTTCTGCAGTACTCGCGCGGCGCGAGAAACTGTGCAAACGCTGGGTGCAAATTGAGACACGTATAGCGCGTGTGGCGCGGTGCAGCGCTGCGCGCATTTTTGTAACTTCACAGGTTCAAATGGGATCGCGCATATTGGGACGCGACTCGACGGGGACGCGACACGGGCCTCCGTCAGGTCGCCCGTCGTTGCGATTGTGACAGTTTCTCGCGCCGTGCTCCACGCGAGCACTGCGGGAGGAGTGAGGGTGAGGGGGGGGGGGGGGGCGAGCGGGAAGGCAGTCGTGCCGTATGTTCACTTCGGCATGGCGCACATGGGCAGTGGAAGTCTTGCCCATCCGAAAAATATGGCCTTGCTGTATACTGAATTTTATTATCACTGAGAAGTGTTTCGTGTTTCGCCTCTTAAGCGGTCCATATCCATTTCTTTAGTACACAATAGTTTTCAGTGACATATATCTCTACAGTTCTTTTGTTTCGTTTATTATTTTGTTGCAAACAATGCACAGTTCAATAACTGGTGAGCATTTGTCACAGGGATTATATCTTCTGTCTGCACAATGTCTTCAAATTGTAAGAAGGAACAGACGATTCATCGTCAGGATAGTGAATAAGGAAGTAAAGAATATTATAAAATCATGTGATCTAGAAGCAAGGTAAGAAAATAAAACAAGGTCATAACTTGCTGCCTGTTATGCTAACGTATCTCTACGATATGTTGCAAACAGTCGAAATGACGTAATTTCCACAGGTATGACTCCTTTGTGCTTCTGGTAAAAAGGGTCCAAGATATGTAGTTTCACTATCATTACTTCGATATGTATGTAATAAGGTACATTATTTTTTTATGCATTTATTTTACCTGGCTAGATTAGTGCCTTCAGGCCCTCTCTTACACCTAACCAGACATACTCAGAGTGAACGAATTTCAGTTTGTTCAGAACATTGAGAACATACCACGTGTTATACGGTATTAATGTTGAAGAAAAAAATAGAGATTATAACAGTAGCACAAGGATAATTATAACAATCAAAAAATAATTATAACAATCAATAATAATAATAATAGTAATGACTACGTATATGAAAGTAAACATATTTTTCTTTTGTGAATGTCAGTCCTATTGCTAGTTGGGAATATTCTCGTTATGTTCTTGCAGCTTGTGAGTTATTCACATCGAGCAGAGACATAGGACGATAGAATGGGGTGAAAGAGATATAGAAGAGGTAGCTAGGTTAGAGGAAGAGAAATAGAACGGTGAAATTCGAAGCTATGATGGAGAGGAGAAAGAAACAGATGAGAGGGGCAAAACCATGGTGGCTATACCGTCCCTAATATGTAAGTTTTGAGTTCCTCTTGAATGTTGAGTGGTTCTGGATAAGACGCAGATCACAGGGGAGCGCGTTCCATAGTCGTATGGCTGAGATGGAGAAAAAAATGTTCAAATGTGTGTGAAATCTTATGGGACTTAACTGCTAAGGTCATCAGCCCCTAAGCTTACACACTACTTAACCTAAATTATCCTAAGGACAAACACACACACCCATGCCCGAGGGAGGACTCGAACCTCCGCCGGGACCAGCCACACAGCCCGTGACTGCAGCGCCTTAGACCGCTCGGCTAATCGCGCGCCGCTGAGATGGAGAATGACACGGAGAAAGATTCTGTGTTATGTAAAGGTACAGCTAAGATGCTAGACGTATCTGATCTGATATGACGGTTGTGGAATGATGATAGGTGTTTAATGTGAGAAGATAAGTATTGGGGGCACCAGTGACTAAGAAATCGATGAAGTAAGCACATCGTGTGGAGAACGCATACCTTATGTGGGCGTATCCAACCTAGCTGCCAGTATGAAGGACTGATATGATCATACAACCGTATATTGCACACGTATCTAACGCAAGCATTCATCACTAGCTCGAGGCATCTCGAATATTCACTATTTGTGCAGTGTTGAACTACATCACGGTAGTAAAGATTAGGCAAGACTAGTGTTTGGACTAATTTTTGATTAACATGGGTTGGAAATATTTTTCTAAATTTTTGGACTGCATGTAGAGAGGAGAGCGATTTCCGGCAAGCTGTGACTGTTTGTTCTTCCCAGTTTAGGTGTTCATCCTAGATTATTCCAAGGTCTTTTACTGTTTTTTGGTATGGTACATGGGTACCATTGAGGAGTATTTGAGGGACTGTTTCGCGAAAGCAGCGGCTGATTAACTTTGGATGAGGTATAAAAATCACCTGGGATTTCTTGGGGTTTAGTTTCAGACATAGGTTCTATGCCCATCGAGAAACAGAGCAAAAATCTGCGTCAGCAATGTTCTTGGGGCTTCCACGTATGTGCAGTTGGATGTCGTCGGCATATAGATGGTAGTTGCAGGAGTGAATAACTGAAGAAATATCATTAATGTACAGTGAGAAGAGTAATGGACCAAGAACAAGGGCCTTGAGGAACTCCAGAGGGCACGTTTTTCCATGATGACTTCCCCGACCCACAAATGACTTGTTGACTTCTGTTTTTGAGGTAGCTGTCGAACCAGTGTATTGCACTGTTTGAGAAATTCAGCTGCTTAATATTAATTAGTAATATATCAATGTCAACTGTATCAAAAGGCTTGCTAAAGCGAAGCAGTGTTAGGGTGGTAACTTCACGTCTGTCCATAGCATGTTTAATGTCATTACTTACTTTGATTAATGCAGCTGCTGTACTGTGGTGCTTTCGGAAGCCTGACAGATATTTATCATGGGTGTTATGAGTTTTGAGGTAATCCGTCAGCTGTTCGTGGACGATGTATTCTAGGGCTTTAGATATTGCAGGTAGTATGCTGATCGGCCTGTAGTCACCTGGCGACTTTGGGTTGTCAGTCTTGGGTATAGGTTGAATTACACTTTGCTTCCACTCAGTAGGATATGTACTACTGACAAGAGACAGGTTGAAGAAGTCTGCGATAGCTGGATTACTATGTACATGTGGACATCATATTTCCACTGCAAGCTAGAAACAGTCGGGAAGCCCTCACGAATAATAATGTTTTAATTGGCTCGCCGTGACGAGAAAAAGCATTTCAGTTGTTGCTTACTCACGATGAGCATTAATAAACTAACTATACAACAGGCTATGAAAACGAAGTAGTGGTTGGTATTATTCTGAAAGTTTGAGTATCCTGAAAGATATATGTATTTAATTTGTTGAAATGTATTGCTGACAAAAGCAGATCTACTTTCACGTCAATGTTTTTCGAAGGACGTGAACCCTCGTTCATAAGGCACACATGGCTAGCTTCCGCAATCCTGTCGCGTGCATTATTCTCAGCTGCTGACAGTACACTACCATTGTGTTGTGCGACAGATCAATAGTTTATTTTTCTCAGCGCGTGCAACTTTGCTAATATACAAGCAACACTACGTGAAATAACCGCATCAATCAGTGTGGGCCTTAAGACGATCGTATCGTTTTGGAGAGTGCCGCGAAATTTGGCGTTAATTGGCTATGCCAGCAGACGACCGACACGAGTGCCTTTGCTAACAGCACGGCATCGCCTGCAGCGCCTCTCCTGGGCTCGTGACCACATCAGTTGCACCCTAGACGAGTGGAAAACCGTGGCCTGGTCACATGAGTCCAGGTTTCAATTGGTAAGATTTCATAGTAGGGTTCGAGTATGCCACAGACCCCACGAAGCCATGGACCCAAGTTGTCAACAAGGCACTGTGCAAGCTGGTGGTGGGTCCATAATGGAGTAGGCTGCATTTACGTGGAATGAAATTGGTCATCTGGCCAGACTGAACCGACCATTAACTGGAAATGGTTATGTTCGCCTACTTGGAGACCATATGTAGCAATTCATGGACTTCAAGACAATGCGCCATGTCGCCAGGCCACAACTGTTCACGACCAGTTTGAAGAACATTCTGGCCAGTTCGAGGGTACGGTCTGGCCATCCACATCGTCCGACACGTATCCCCTCGAATATTTATGTTATGTTATCGTGAGGTCAGTTCGTGCACAAAATCCTGCACGGACAACTCTTTCGCAATTATGGAGGGCTACAGCGGCAGCACGGCTCAATATTTCTGCAGGGGGCTTCAAACGACTTGTTGAGTCCATGCCACGTTGATTGGCTGCACTACACCGGGAAAAAGGAGATCCAACATGATATTGGGAGGCATCCCATGACTTTTGTCAGCTCAGTGTATGCTACTGCAAACTGTATCTTCTGTCTCTCACTCCATATTTTGGGTAGAATACCTGTAAAACTTCCACTAAAGACAAATGAGTGTGGATGCTTCTTTTCAGGCGTGAAAACCTAAGACTGTTGGTACTCGAACAAACTTTCCTCTTCGAGCACGATGGTTAACGTGGGTGCTGCACCCATTGAATCGTACGAACATTCCGCTCATGGGCTGCTCGGCACGCGGTGACGTAGAAAAAAAAGACTGATTATAGTGAATAGTGATAGCATGATTTTCGATCGCGGGTACCAGTGTAGGCATTGTCTCAGGCGAGGGAATTTATTTATCGTTTCATCTTCTTTCTGCAGTCTGGGACCTGGATATTAACGTTCTCACGCCAATCAGGCAAATTATGTGTCAATATCTGTTTTATCCCCCCCCATGAACCATGGACCTTGCCGTTGGTGGGGAGGCTTGCGTGCCTCAGCGATACAGATAGCCGTACCGTAGGTGCAACCACAACGGAGGGGTATCTGTTGAGAGGCCAGACAAACGTGTGGTTCCTGAAGAGGGGCAGCAGCCTTTTCAGTAGTTGCAAGGGCAACAGTCTGGATGATTGACTGATCTGGCCTTGTAACAATAACCAAAACGGCCTTGCTGTGCTGGTACTGCGAACGGCTGAAAGCAAGGGGAAACTACAGCCGTAATTTTTCCCGAGGGCATGCAGCTTTACTGTATGATTACATGATGATGGCGTCCTCTTGGGTAAAATATTCCGGAGGTAAAATAGTCCCCCATTCGGATCTCCGGGCGGGGACTACTCAAGAGGATGTCGTTACCAGGAGAAAGAAAACTGGCGTTCTACGGATCGGAGCGTGGAATGTCAGATCCCTTAATTGGGCAGGTAGGTTAGAAAATTTAAAAAGGGAAACGGATAGGTTAAAGTTAGATATAGTGGGAATTAGTGAAGTTCGGTGGCAGGAGGAACAAGACTTCTGGTCAGGTGACTACAGGGTTATAAACACAAAATCAAATAGGGGTCATGCAGGTGTAGGTTTAACAATGAATAGGAAAATAGGAATGCGGGTAAGCTACTACAAACAGCATAGTGAACGCATTATTGTGGACAAGATAGATACGAAGCCCACACCTACTACAGTAGTACACGTTTATATGCCAACTAGCTCTGCAGATGACGAAGAAATTGAAGAAATGTATGATGAAATAAAAGAAATTATTCAGATTGTGAAGGGAGACGAAAATTTAATAGTCGTGGGTGACTGGAATTCGAGTGTAGGAAAAGGGAGAGAAGGAAACATAGTGGGTGAATATGGATTGGGGGACAGAAATGAAAGAGGAAGCCGCCTGGTAGAATTTTGCACAGAGCACAACATAATCATAACTAACACTTGGTTTAAGAATCATGAAAGAAGGTTGTATACATGGAAGAGCCCGGGAAATACTAAAAGGTATCAGATAGATTATATAATGGTAAGACAGAGATTTAGGAACCAGGTTTTAAATTGTAAGACATTTCCAGGGGCAGATGTGGACTCTGACCACAATCTATTGGTTATGACCTGTAGATTAAAAGTGAAGAAACTGCAAAAAGGTGGGAATTTAAGGAGATGGGACCTGGATAAACTAAAAGAACCAGAGGTTGTACAGAGATTCAGGGAGAGCATAAGGGAGCAATTGACAGGAATGGGGGAAATAAATACAGTAGAAGAAGAATGGGTAGCTTTGAGGGATGAAGTAGTGTAGGCAGCAGAGGATCAAGTAGGTAAAAAGACGAGGGCTTGTAGAAATCCTTGGGTATCAGAAGAAATATTGAATTTAATTGATGAAAGGAGAAAATATAAAAATGCAGTAAGTGAAACAGGCAAAAAGGAATACAAACGTCACAAAAATGAGATCGACAGGAAGTGCAAAATGGCTAAGCAGGGATGGCTAGAGGACAAATGTAAGGATGTAGAGGCCTATCTCACTAGGGGTAAGATAGATACCGCCTACAGGAAAATTAAAGAGACCTTTGGAGATAAGAGAACGACTTGTATGAATATCAGGAGCTCAGATGGAAACCCAGTTCTAAGCAACGAAGGGAAAGCAGAAAGGTGGAAGGAGTATATAGAGGGTCTATACAAGAGCGATGTACTTGAGGACAATATTATGGAAATGGAAGAGGATGTAGATGAAGATGAAATGGGAGATACGATACTGCGTGAAGAGTTTGACAGAGCACTGAAAGACCTGAGTCGAAACAAGGCCCCCGGAGTAGACAATATTCCATTGGAACTACTGACGGCCGTGGGAGAGCCAGTCCTGACAAAACTCTACCACCTGGTGAGCAAGATGTATGAAACAGGCGAAATACCCTCAGACTTCAAGAAGAATATAATAATTCCAATCCCAAAGAAAGCAGGTGTTGACAGATGTGAAAATTACCGAACTATCAGCTTAATAAGTCACAGCTGCAAAATACTAACACGAATTCTTTACAGACGAATGGAAAAACTAGTAGAAGCCAACCTCGGGGAAGATCAGTTTGGATTCCGTAGAAACACTGGAACACGTGAGGCAATACTGACCTTACGACTTATCTTAGAAGAAAGATTAAGGAAAGGCAAACCTACGTTTCTAGCATTTGTAGACTTACAGAAAGCTTTTGACAATGTTGACTGGAATACTCTCTTTCAAATTCTAAAGGTGGCAGGGGTAAAATACAGGGAGCGAAAGGCTATTTACAATTTGTACAGAAACCAGATGGCAGTTATAAGAGTCGAGGGACATGAAAGGGAAGCAGTGGTTGGGAAGGGAGTAAGACAGGGTTGTAGCCTGTCCCCGATGTTGTTCAATCTGTATATTGAGCAAGCAGTAAAGGAAACAAAAGAAAAATTCGTAGTAGGTATCAAAATCCATGGAGAAGAAATAAAAACTTTAAGGTTCGCCGATGACATTGTAATTCTGCCAGAGACAGCAAAGGACTTGGAAGAGCAGTTGAATGGAATGGACAGTGTCTTGAAAGGAGGATATAAGATGAACATCAACAAAAGCAAAACAAGGATAATGGAATGTAGTCTAATTAAGTCGGGTGATGCAGAGGGAATTAGATTAGGAAATGAGACACTTCAAGTAGTAAAGGAGTTTTGCTATTTGGGGAGCAAAATAACTGATGATGGTCGAAGTAGAGAGGATATAAAATGTAGGCTGGCAATGGCAAGGAAAGCGTTTATGAAGAAGAGAAATTTGTTAACATCCACTATTGATTTAAGTGTCAGGAAGTCATTTCTGAAAGTATTGGTATGGAGTGTAGCCATGTATGGAAGTGAAACATGGACGATAAATAGTTTGGACAAGAAGAGAATAGAAGCTTTCGAAATGTGGTGCTACAGAAGAATGCTGAAGATTAGATGGGTAGATCACATAACTAATGAGGAAGTATTGAATAGGATTGGGGAGAAGAGAAGTTTGTGGCACAACTTGACCAGAAGAAGGGATCGGTTGGTAGGACATGTTCTGAGGCATCAAGGGATCACCAATTTAGTATTGGAGGGCAGCGTGGAGGGTAAAAATCGTAGGGGGAGACCAAGAGATGAATACACTAAGCAGATTCAGAAGGATGTAGGTTGCAGTAGGTACTGGGAGTTGAAAAAGCTTGCACAGGATAGAGTAGCATGGAGAGCTGCATCAAACCAGTCTCAGGACTGAAGACCACAACAACAACATCTGTTTTATCTGACCGAGGTCTGCACGTATAGTTTCGCCTGAGATCCCTGGTTCAGACACGACTTTCACGCCAAAGGACTGAACACCAGCACTAAGTTCCGTTTCCACTTTCGCTAATATAATGTGTTTCTTTGAAAAATCCACTCGTCAAATGCTTTGGTATTTGTTCACCATATTTTCCTGCTCAAGTTTCAAGTCGTTAATCTGTCGCATCGAATTTGACATATTAGTTAGAATGGTAGTTGAGTAATTTATTTACGATTTTAACATCTCAGGCAATTGGTTTAAAATTCCCGATATTTTTCGAAGTGCCTCAGTAAGACGCAGTATTTCGGTTTTTACCGTATCTATAGTCATGATTATTTGGTTATTAATATCTTCGATTACATCATCAAACATTTTGGCCGTCCTAATGGATTGTTCTTTTGCAATGTGAGAAAAATTTTCTTCCATTTTGGTAGACATTTTAGCCTATGACAGATTCTACAGGACTGTTCCTTTGTTATGTGATCGATTTCACTGATCGCCAACGGCTTGATTGTCAGTCTCGGGATCTGTTTCCACCATTCGCGGTTTCCAAATTTTAAGCATAATCCTGTTTAAAGAATCTTATAAGACATAAACGCCAGTCACAATGTCTCAGTTAACACTTTCGTAACTAAGCGGTGCAGTAATCACTACATAACACAGACAGACAAGATGGCTGCTCATGAAACAAAACATTGGAACGATCTCGCCAGCGCGCACGACAAAAGTAGTCATGTTTGACGACTTCTTTTAACAATAACCAGGATTATTTTAAAGTTAATAAAATTTACCATTCAAAAACCAAAAGAGTCATGAGCTATTCAGCAAACATTTGATTAAGTTGTCGAACATGAAAAGCGAGCGAGCAGTGTTAACATCCATTACCCTTTCTACAATGTTGCGTTATGACAAAATATTTCCTGTCTCAGAAATATAATTCCGTAAGTTATAACATTTTACAATTGGATAATATTTTTGCAGGTTTGGTACTCCCAACAATTGTTCCAGTTAACATGTACTACATGGACCAACCTTTTTCGAGCCCCGCGCTGGGCACCAGAATGACGCGTTACCCCTCTACTCCCCTTGTCCCTCGCTTGTTCTTTTTATATAAAATCTTACGTGAGCGCTGAAAAATTTTCTCAACAAGACGATAAGCTGGACCACATAAGAAGTTTTGCATTTCCCGGAAGGAGAACGCGTCAATTAGACCGGTAGAAAAAAATAGGATGTAAATCGTATGCTCCATCTGGGGTTAACTCATAGAAAGACAAAATACAGACTGAGTAAAACTACAGAAGGAAAGCTAGCTTTCTTTCCAACCAATTATTTAAATCGCGGCGGTGTCTGACTTGGGCAAAAAGCCGGCCGCTAGGCACTTCAGTCCGGAACCGCGCTGCTGCTACGGTCACAGGTTCGAATCCTGGCTCGGGCATGGATGTGTATGATGTCCTTAGGTTAGTTAGGTTTAAGTAGTTCTAAGTCTAGGGGACTGATGACCTCAGATGTTAAGTCCCATAGTGCTCACAGCCATTTGAACCATTTTTGAACTTGGGCAAACACCAACAGCAACATTGTTCAGAGACGAATCACCGAACCATTTGTAATATCTGTTGCGGGAAATGAATGCAAGCTTAGGTCTACAAACGACTTCAAATACCGTGCAGACACTGCGCAAGTTGGCGCAGTGGTTAGCACATGGAACTCCCACCTGGGAGGGAGACGGTTCAAAACCCCGTCCAGCCACCCAGACTTAGATTTTCAATGTTTTCCCTTAATCACTACAGACAAATACCTTGGACGGTTCCTTAGAAAGGGGCAGGGCCGATTTCCTTCCCCATTCTATACTGATCCAAGACCGAGCGAGGCGGCGCAGTGGTTAGCACACTGGACTCGCATTTGGGAGGACGACGGTTCAATCCCGCGTCCGGCCATCCTGATTTAGGTTTTCCGTGATTTCCCTAAATTTCTCCAGGCAAATGCCGGGATGGTTCCTTTGAAAGGGCACGGCCGACTTCCTTTCTCTTCCTTCCCTAATCCTATGAGACCGATGACCTCGCTGTCTGGTATCCTACCCCAAAAACAACCCAACTGATCCAAGCTTGCACTTGTCTTTAATGTCCGTGCAGATGATTTGAGATTACACTGTAACCCTACTTTCCTTCCTTCCTTCCTCCACCCGGTATCGGCTTAAATAATTTTTAGATAGCCAGACCCTCTGCAGAAATGTAAAAATGGATATTAAATCTCCTGGGTTGTAGGCTACTAGTCGGAGTTTGGTGCTACATTATTCAAAGTCATTTTCCTTGGTATTCAAGTACCATATACGAGTCAGCTATCTTCTTTTTCAGTGCTAGTAATGGTCAGTGCATAGTCAGGAAGAAGAGCAAACAAAGTAACGATTGTTGTCACCTTCTCGAACATAAATTAGCGAAATGGAAGTGATGGTTCTAATGGCTCTAAGCACTATGGTACTTAACACCTGAGGTCATCAGTCCCCTAGAACTTAGAACTACTTAAACCTAACTAACCTAAGGACATCACACACATCCATGCCCGAGGCAGGATTCGAACCTGCGACCTTAGCAGCAGCGTGGTTCCAGACTGAAGCGCCTAGAACCGTCCGGCCACAACGGCCGGCAAAATGGAAGTGACGCGAGTAATATCTTGCTTTGCTGTAATGTGTGCAAATGTCACTAGAGACAGTATCACTCGCCAGTTTATCTGTCCCACGACAGTGTACATCGGAACCACACTTTGTTCTTTCATTTTTTTTCTTCTTTGCATTCTCTTGCTAGAGCGATTTGTCCGAGTAATCACACGAGAAACAGAGTCTGGGATTTTTCGACCAATACCAGGTACGCTGGTAACACAGTAGAGGGAGTGCCTGGGTAAAGAGAAACATCCATAAAATCTAGCACAAAACTGGAACATGGAAAGCAGTGTTGATTTAATTCTGCGATAATTCACTGAGGTGACAAAAGTCTTAGGATACCTCCTAATATCCTGTGTAACCTCGTTTTGCCTCACATAGTGCAGTAACCTGACTTGGCATGGACTAAACAAGTCATTGAAAATCCCCTGCAGAAATACTGAGCCATGCTGCGTTTATAGCAATCGATAATTGTGAAAGTATTGCCAGTGCAAGATTTTGTGCATGCACTGATCTCCCAATTATGTCGCACAAACATTCGATGCAGTTCATATCAGGCGATCTGGGTAGCCAAATCAATCCCTCGAATTGTTCAGGATGTTTTTCAAATCAGCTGCGAACAATAGTAGCCCAGTGACATGGCGCATTATCGTCCATAAAAATTCCATCATTGTTTGGATACATGAAGTCCATGAATGGCTGCAGGAGCTCTCCAATCAAAGGTAGATTCAGTTGGGCCAGAGGACCCAGTCCTTTCCATGTAAACACAGCCCACACAATTATGGAGCCACAACCAGCTTCCACAGTGCCTTGTTGACAACTTGAGTCTATGGCATCATGTGGTCAATGCCACACTCGAACGCTACCATCAGTTCCTACCAACTGGAATCGGGACTCCTCTGACCAGGCCACCGTTTTCCAGTTGTGTAGGTTCCAGCCGATGTAGACAGGAGCCCAGTGGAGGCGCTGCAGGCGATGTCATGCTGTAAGCATAGTCACTCGCGTCGGTCGTCTACTGCCCATTAACGCCAAATTTCGCGAACTGTCCTAATGGATTCGTTCGTCGTACGTCCGACACTGATTTCTGCGGCTATTTCAAGCATCGTTGCTTGTGTGGTAGCACTGACAACTCCATGCATATGTCACTGCTCTCGGTCGTTAACTGAAGGCCGTCGGCCATCATGTTGTCCTTGGTGAGAGATAATGCCTGAACTTCCCTATCCTAGGCACTCTCTTAACACTGTGGATCTCGGAATATTGGATTCTCTGTCGATTTGTAAACTGGAATGTTCCATGCATCTAGCTTCAACTACAATTCCGCGTTGAATGTCTGTTAATTCCCGTCGTGCGGCCACAATCACGTCGGAAATGTTTTCACATTAATCATCTGAGTACAAATGACAGCTCCGTCAATGCGCTGATCTTTTATACCTTGTGTACGCGACACTACCGCGATCTGTATGTGTGCATATCCCTATCCCATGGCTTTGTGACGGCGATGTATGTCTCAGACAAAAAAACATGAATGTATTTGTAGCATATATTTATATATGTGGTGGCTCTTACCAACATAGTACTTTAATGCGTATTGAACCTTGCTATACTATTGACATCTGGTCCAAGTGATAGTGCAGGTTGTCTACATGAAGGGCAATGACATCAAACCAAGATGGCGGTACGCAACTCTCCTCTTTAGCAATGAAGTCCTCATCATCACGTAACACACCATTTTCACCTTTCAATGACGTCATCATGACCCACCGCTCCCCCTCCCCATTTCCCCCTCGCCCCTCACTTGCCAATTCCAGTTTTATAATTTAGTCGGTATTAAATATAAATGCTGGACAATCTCATGAGATTCCATCTCACATGTGAGCACACAATACAAAAGAAAATACGAATAATATTTCCACATTTGATCCTCTCTCCCTCCTTCTCCCCCTTTCTCATTCTCCCCCACTCTCACTCTCCCCTACTCTCACTCTCTCACTCTCACTCTGAAAAGGAAATACTGTACTATACTATCATTAAAATTCATATCATATGTAGGATGTAGTGTCATTGTTCAAGCGCGTTCCCATTACAGACTCTATAGATCTGCTCTCCTCGTTATTTGACGGCAGTGTTGTGGATTTATTCAAGCATACTCTGACGTCATCGTATTTCTTGTATGGTGGAAAATATTTCAAGCAGACGGACAGTGTTGCGATGGAAAGCCATTAGCTCCAGTTGTAGCCAATCTGTTCATGGAGCACTTTGAAAACATGACAATGGACACGGTTTCCGAAAAGCATATTTACTTTTATCATTACGTCGATGACACGTTCGTTGTCTGGTCTCATGGACGTGAAAAACTGGGAGAATTCTTGGACCACATCAACAACGTCCATGACAAAATCAAGTTCACGATGGAAATGGAGACAGATGGTGCCTTGCCGTTTCTTGGTGTCCTCGTCCGCCGAAAAGCAAATGGGTGCCTCAGCCGCTGCGTTTACCGGAAACCCACCGACACAGCTATCACCATCCGTCGCAAAAACGTTCTGTTCTGAGGACCTTAGTGCATCGAGCCGAAACTGTCTCAGATTCTGAAAACTTGCCGAAGGAACTGACCAACTTACGGAAAGTATTCAAGGAAAACGGCTTCAACAACAGCCAGATTTCGCAAGCTATCTTTCCGAAAATACGTAAGCAGAAAGACTCCGAGGAGAACTCGAAGACGTTTGCGTTCTTGCCGTTCTGTGGCTCAATAACAGGAAAGATAAGTCGGCTCCTAATGAGGCATAAAATCGATTCGGTCTTCAGGGCTCCAGCAAAAATACGGCAACTCTTGAGGTCTGTGAAAGCCGACATAGGCCTCAGAACGCCAGGAGTATATAAAATACCATGTGGGTGTGGGCGGTTCTATATCGAACAGACTGCGTACAACTGAACAGCGCTGTGTAGAACACGAGAGATGTTTTCGTCTACGGCACCCAGAGAAATTAGCGTTAGCAGAGCATGTATTAGGAAACTTCCGTCGTATTGCATTCAACGAGACATCAATTATCACACGGGCTAACAGTTTTTTGGGATAGCATAATAAATGAAGGGATTTAAATAAAAATTTGTGACACCACGCTCAATAAACACGGCGGCCTGCAGCTAAGCACAGCGTTGGACCCGGCCATCGGAAGCTTGAAGCGGGAGCGGCGGCCGCACAACTCAAACATTACCAATATATGGTGCCGGTGCGAATACCAGTGACGTCACTAAAGGCAGCGCGGCTATATAAGGACGGCAGCAGCAACCAGAAGACAGTCACCACTTGAAAATGGCCGAAAACTCGTAGATTTTAAACCACTTGACATGGCTGGAAGCCCGAGAAACTTTTATTAGTCCACATCATATGTGCTCTTACAAAATAAAAAAAGACGGCTTACAATATTGCCACTCTACCTCATCATAATCAGTAAATTTCATCCCTCTGTAGTGAATACCTTAATGTGGTAACAATATTATAGTATAGAGAGG
Organism: Schistocerca americana; assembly: GCF_021461395.2. Taxonomy (NCBI): domain Eukaryota; kingdom Metazoa; phylum Arthropoda; class Insecta; order Orthoptera; family Acrididae; genus Schistocerca; species Schistocerca americana. Next base: position 198,029,836 of record NC_060120.1, on the reverse strand, counting down.
GCATGAAAGAAAAAAAATCAAACAAAAAAATACTGCATATATAATTTTTTTTTATAAACTTCTTTAAAATTTTTATACAATAAATCACAGTTGGCTTTTGTCTGCAGCACCAATCGCTTGTCATGATACACAGTCACACAGTGGAAACGTACGAATTAAATCATCTTATTCAACACTTTTTAGAATATCATCTATTGCAATCAGTAGGTTGTCACAGTTTGAGTAAATATTTAATGTGACTCCATTAGACACCCAAGTAGTGACTGTTGTATCAGCCTCAATAAAAATCGAACTGTATACTACATGAATAATATGTTGTAACAATCAAACTGTTTGTCGTACTGAAACAGTCCGTTGTAATAAATACATTTATTTATATCACTCACTTCAAAAGCAATGACGTTTCTGAATCTGTAAAAGACCCCCTATTAAGCAAGTGTGTTTCACGTTCACTTTTCAAAAAGTGTTAAAACTGCAAGCAAAATCAATGACTTTTTATATGAAAAACAAACAATTTTGCGTTGCATATTAAACACAGAGCTACAACAATCTTATTTAGACATCAAATGCTAATATCTCTTACAATTCGACTACATAATACATTACGAATTGGAAATGAAAGCCGGCCGAAGTGGCCGTGCGGTTAAAGGCGCTGCAGTCTGGAACCGCAAGACCACTACGGTCGCAGGTTCGAATCCTGCCTCGGGCATGGATGTTTGTGATGTCCTTAGGTTAGTTAGGTTTAACTAGTTCTAAGTTCTAGGGGACTAATGACCTCAGCAGTTGAGTCCCATAGTGCTCAGAGCCATTTGAACCATTTTGGAAATGAAATTTTAATATGCATAATTTGCTATGAATAGCACACTACTATACCGAGCCAACACGTCCCAACAGGTCAAAAATGTGATTAATCACCAAGTTCTATCTTGTCGATACAAGCAACATATTTTGGTTTTCTACATTTGCAAGGAAAATGATCTCAGAGGTATGCATGCTTAGAGATATGGGAACTCCTTCTGAAATGTGCATGTTGCATCTCCACATTTCAAACAAAGGTGAACAAATGTTCGCTTTCAGGGAATTCGAAAGCACATGTTGTTGCATCTGCTGCATGCTTACATTGGCTGGACAAAGTTTTTCTGTAAAAAAGAAACTATCTCTGTTTAGATAGCTTCCATTAATCCAAGCAGCTGCATCTCGTATGCCAAAACAGCTGTCAGTAGTCGCTGAGTGAGTGACGTAAGACAAAAGCCAAGCCGAATACTATCTTGCAGCTGCACACTGTTAAGCATCCAAGTGGGACCGGTAAGGTTGACGCTATAAATCGGCCTGTGTTTTGAATTCTCCTGTGAAATCAGGCACGATCCCTTGCCATCTGTTCCCAAGCTCCAACGCGTGCTGTGAATTATATGAACTGTTTACAAATCTGGAAAATGTATTTTGTGTGTGGATCTTCGATGCAGTGCTCTCACACGGACGTTCCCATCCTACAGTTGAAATGTTCACTTTATTATACGCTAATTATTGCCTGTAGCTTTCATTGGTTCATGTTGCACCAACTATGAGTCATTATTACGTCAGTCAACACTACAGCAAAATCCAGTTTACCATGGAGAAAGAACATAACAGGGTGCTGCCCTTTCTTAACGTTGCGTTTTACAAAAAGCTTGGCGATACACTCGAACACAGAGTGTACAGAAAGTACCTATACACATCCTTGAACCAGTGCCCTACGTAGGATAAATCCGCCCTATACACTTTAAAAAAGGCCAACCGAATCATGTTGAAGAACACTTGAAAGCAGACCTACAAAACCTCACGTCCATCTTCGAAGCTACGTGTTACGAGACGCATTTGATAGATAAAACTACTCTGACAAACGATGAAGGTTCAGGAAAGAGTAGAAGGAAGTACAAAATACAGTCCTATTACCAGAGTCTACGACAAACAGTCACGAGACCCTGTAGGGCAAGAAGTGCAGCCTTTTGACAGTTGAAGCGATGCTAGCGCCCCAAGCTGCTAGCCTATAGAAACAGAAGAATGACGTGATGCAAACGGAGAACTTGCTATTTTTAATACTGTTTCTTCCATATTTATTAGTCACTAAACGTGATGGTGAATTTTCCGATGTTAATAGGAAAATGTAATTAAAGTAATATCCTATCTGCTGTTAGTATCACTCTATTGTAATAAAATTTCAGTGCAGAGTAATACATATTGCTTTATTTGCGGTAGCAAGAAACAAAACGCGAACGATATTCCTCAATTTGGTTTTATTGAAAATCGTTCAACAACAATATTGCTGATGTCGACAAAGTAGACAAATAACAAAATAAAATGTTTACGCTCTTCACGGCTATGCTGCCGAAAACGATGGTCTTCACTACACGATATTTCGGCGATTCATCTGGCCGTCATCTTCAAGAGCTATCGCTGTGTAATCAAAACACACCGGAACTGAAGGAACATTAGAAACGGCGGCTCTTTATACCCCGGGTATACGCCACTGCGCCTGCACGAGAAGCAGAAGAGCTACCCCCTGCGAAGCGAAGAATTGCAGCGCCGCTGGCAGTAGAAACTGGTGAAAGTGATAAATCGCAAATTAAGATGTAGCGGGTCGAAAACCAGGCCGTGGTTGATTTATATCAGATAAAATACGGTTCCATATCCAGCTTAGAGGAAAATCTTTATCTCTATTAACAATGTCATCAGATAATCGTACACTACTGGCCATTAAAATTGCTACACCAAGAGGAAATGCAAATGATAAACGGGTATTCATTGGACATATATATTATACTAGAATTGACATTTTCACGCAATTTGGGTACATAGATCCTGAGAAATCAGTACCCAGAACAACCACAGCTGGCCGTAATAACGGCCTTGATGCGCCTGGGCATTGAGTCAAACAGAGCTTGGACGGCGTGTACAGGTACAGCTCCCCATGCAGCTTCAACACGATACCACAATTCATCAAGAGTAGTGACTGGCGTATTGTGACGAGCCAGTTGCTCGGCCACCATTGACAAGACGTTTTCAATTGGCGAGAGATCTGGAGAATGTGCTGGCCTGGGAGCAGTCGAACATTTTCTATATCCAGAAAGACCCGTACAGGACCTGCAACATGCGGTCGTGCATTATCCTGCTGAAATGTAGGGTTTCACAGTGATGGAATGAAGGGCAGAGCCACGGGTCGCAACACATCTGAAATGTAACGTCCACTGCTCAAAGTGCCGTCAATGCGAACAAGAGATGACCGAGACATGTGACCAATGGCACCCCATACCATCACGCCGGGTGATACGCCAGTATGACGATGACGAATACACGCTTCCAATGTGCGTTCACCGCGATGTCGCAAAACACGGATGCAACCATCATGATACTGTAAACAGAACCTGGATTCATCCGAAAAAAATGACGTTTTGCCATTCGTGCACCCATGTTCGTCGTTGAGTACACCATCGGAGGTGCTCTTGTCTGTGATGCAGTGTCAAGGGTAACCGCAGCCATGGTCTCCGAGATGACATTCCATGCTGCTGCAAACGTCGTCGAACTGTTCCTGCAGATGGTTGTTGTCTTGTAAACGCCCCATCTGTTGACCCAGGGATCGGGACGTGGCTGCACGATCCGTTACAGCCATGCGGATGAGATGCCTGTCATCTCGACTGCTAGTGATACGAGGCCGTTGGGATCCAGCACAGCGTTCCGTATTACCCTCCTGAACCCACCGATTCCATATTCTGCTAACAGTCATTGGATCTCGACCACCGAGTGTATGAGAAATCGGTTTGAAACTTTCCTCATGTCAGCACATTGCAAGTGTCGACACCGGCGCCAACTTTGTGTAAATGCTCTGAAAAGCTAATCATTTGCATATCACAGCATCTTCTTCCTGTCGGTTAAATTTCGCGCCTGTAGCATGTCATCTTCGTGGTGTAGCAATTTTAATGGCCAGTAGTGTATTTCGAGGGATTCTTTGAGCACACAATCCTAATAACGAGAAGCCGGAGCAACAATTTGCGTCTCTATAACGACATGCCATGCGCTTCATTTGAGACAATGTTCGGCGACGGCAAATTTTTCATGCTGGAGCACATGTATGCAATGCTGATGTTCCACACATCCGTCATGAACATTGCTAATAGTCTGTCCAACATAGGCCTTTCCACAATGTCAGGGAACTTTATAAACTCCAGGCTTTCTCAATCCCAAATCATCTTTAACAGATCCAAACAGGTCTCCAGTCTTGGCCAAAGGCAAAAGAACACTTTTAATGTCGTATTTCCTGAGAATTCTAAAACTTTTTGAAGAAATACTTCCAGCAAGGGGTAGAAAAGCAACTGATATACTAGTTCACTTGATGGTCCAAACTGAAAAGCACGATTAATTTGATGATCAGTATATTCGTTGTGCTGGATACAGCCTTAAAATGGTCCATTTCGTGTGTCAAATTACCGGAATGAGAAATGGCATAAGCTCACTTGACCAATGTACGTAGAACTCCCATGCGCTGATGTGGTGGATGACAACTCGTAGAATGAAGATAGCGGTGGGTATGTGTGGGTTTGCGTTACACACCATGTCCCAAGGTACCATTTTCTTTTTTATGTACTAGAACACCCAAGAATGGAATAAAATGCTTTCCTCACAAATCTCTCGCTCCAGAAAGTCCACCAAAGAAAAGAGGGAAACAAAGCTACTAGAGAGTGATCTGCACAGCATTACCAGAAAGCTGTGCGGGGACGCCAAACCGCCATTGCACGATATTGTTGAGTCACAATCCGAACATACCACTCCCGACGATCCGGGACTACCAGCAGGCGAGGCGTGTGGAAGTTGCGGCCCGGATTGCAGATCCCTATAAGTGCGGGCAGCGTGTCGAAACTGCCTTCTGCCCGGCTGTGCGCCGGCTTATAAAGCCGGTTGGCGAATGGATTGTTTGGGGATATTTTCTATCACGTTAGTGGCCTAGGAAAATAGTCCGCTTTTTGATCGCGACCTCTTGCGCTGCTGTCGATCCGCGGTGACCGGGTAGCGGGCCCTGCCTGAGACACGAGGCTCAGCCTCGGTCGTGCCGTAAACGTTTGCGTTGGTTTCACTCTGTGTGATGAAGGCATCCCACACCTCTGTTCTGACACGCGGGATGCCAATTTCGCAGGCAAACGGGACGGACGCTGCACACACGGCTCACAGTAACAGAGTCGTAACCGTACCGTCAAAAATCGTTTAAGGCGTGACATGAATTGTAATAGGGTGCGTTAAAGTTCAAAATGAGCTGATTATGATTATAGCTGCGTGCTTAGCGCGTACTTACTGATGCTTTACGCCTGTTGTAGTTAGTTCACGAGTTTTTATAGAGAAACTCGGACTCATTTTAATACATTCAGGATTTGACACAATTTTTACACTCTTGGAGATAAGGTGTTACTTCTTCATATAAATGTCTTTTTGACCTTGTCCTTGCTTCTATGTCTTGCGTGCACCTGTCATGTTGATCTTTCCTGTTTCCCAGGCGTCAAATTACGTCTTTCGCTTCAAGAATCTCTTTTTCAAATCATGTCCACCTGCGAAGGTTTCTTCTTATCTATGTGCATATCTTAAGCTACAGCTCGCACATGTTCCATTATATTTAGCGAAAACCCTATTCCTTTTCACTTTCGGCTACCACTGCTGCATCATCAGTCAACTGCATTGTGTTAACTCAGTGTCCTTGATAAACAATAGCAGCCCTTTATTCCGCTCATTCCATTTCCACAGTACAAAATAAACATCAATAGTGACAATGAACATCCTTGTGTTGCATATTTCCTGCATTGTTTTTGACTTCTGATACAAATCTATGAGTACATACTACTAAAATTCGCTTTAAAGGAGCATAGTGACCTAGTTATCCGTAATCTGTTATCAATACTACAGTGCCTTAAAAAGGAAAAAACAGTTTTGCTTTTTCTGTACTTGTAAAATGCAGCTGTTCGGCAATTTTTATTTAAGTGAAATAGTTGGGATTGTCTTGGAACATCAAACAATGTCGATACTGCATCCCACACTAATTTATTGTTGTCTACTTTATGAACTGGCACACCTCAAAATGGAGAGCACAAATGGAGAGCACAAATTCTTGTGCAGATACTGCGTATCCTTCTATATTTCTTCATAAGAGCGGTCCTTCTCTCATTTATAAGTAACTTCTTGCTCCCAGGGAGTGAAAATAAACGATTATTCTAAAGAAATCAACAACACTTGCATATTGGTCCAGAGAACATTTTACACTGTTCGTAAAATATTATAATTATTTCTTTGTTTACACCCACATACTGTAGCCTAATGCAATCCACAACGTTTCCTTTCTCTCACGAAACTCCATATGACATGGTAATTTTAACAATTCTTGGCTATTTCTACACGACTATTGAATTACTTGCAGCTACACATTTCCTTAGCCAGTCCAGAAGGTAACCCCAAAAATGTCTTTGTAAACGTCAAGTATGAAACTACATAGGCCGTATTGAAAGAGTTGTCGATTACTTTTCTGCAATCCGGAAACGCCAGACACATTTGTACAACAGTAACATCGTGAGCCGACTGGTATGGCCGAGCGGTTCTAGGCGCTTCAGTCTGGAACCGCGCGACCGCTACGGTCGCAGGTTCGAATCCTGCCCCGGGCATGGATGTGTGTCCTTACGTTAGTTAGGTTTAAGTAGTTCTAAGTTCTAGGGGACTGATGACCTCAGATGTTAAGTCCCATAGTGCTCAGAGACATTTGAACCATAACATCTTGAAAAGGTAGATAATATCTGAGATATTAAGTTCAAAAGGTTCAAATGGCTCTGAGCACTATGGGACTTAACATCTAAGGTCATCAGTCCCCTAGAACTTAGAACTACTTAAACCTAACTAACCTAAGGACATCACACAACACCCAGTCATCACGGGATATTAAGTGACGAAGTTCTACAAACATTACGAGTAATTGAAATGTTAAAGTTTTTCTCGCATGGCCGAGAATATAGCCATTCCAAAATTAGCATTTATTATTCTTAACATAATTGACTTTCCTCTGAGCAAAATTTGGAATCAAAAAAGGGATATTTTCGGATTCCAGTTTTGGTTGATTTTATAGTTCACAGCGCCACAATAAGTATCTCCTCTCCATATACTCGTGCACAATGGTTTCGCAGTAAGTCATGTTTACACAGTCCAGCCACTTGGCAGCACGGCAGTAGCGAAGTTGTAGAAAATCTCTGAGACACAAACGAATTACGGACATTAGCTGCGAGTGGGCGCTGATTTAAATCAACAGGAAAAGTTGAAAATTTTCGCCTGATCAGGATTCGAACCCATGTCTCTTCCTTACTAATCTGATGCTCTCACCACTTTTTTTTTCCTTTTCATTATTTTCATCCGTACTGCTCGCTGCGTTTCCTGTGTGTGGATGTCACATGACGTTCGTTGAAGTTGATCGATGATGTCTTCATCAGTTTTTTTTTTTAAATTAGAGGTGGTAGCTAATCCTCTGACCGAACACGCTGGTCTACCGTGCCAGCACACTGACCCTACTGGACACAGTGGTTATCGCAAATGCACGTACTACCCTAACAAGCCTCCCGTCAGGCCCAAATTTTCAACATACCCACACACTAGTCTGTTCTGACCGCTTTGTCCGTACGGCTTAGTGGTCACAGCATCTGCCTAATAAGCAGGAGACCCGGGATCAGATCCCGGTCTGGGATAAATTTTGAACTTTCCCCATTGATTTCCCCATGATCCAGCGAAAAGCAGCGCGATTCGTCACATGATCCAGCGAAAAGCAGCGCGATTCGTCATGGGGACATTTAGTCAGCGCGAGAGCGTTACGGAGATGCTGAACAAGCTCCAGTGGCGGACACTTCAAGAAAGGCGTTACGCAATACGGAGAGGTTTATTATCGAAATTACGAGAGAGCACATTCCGGGAAGAGATGGGCAACATATTACTACCGCCCACATACATCTCGCGTAATGATCACAACGAAAAGATCCGAAAAATTAGAGCAAATACGGAGACTTACAAGCAGTCGTTCTTCCCACGCACAATTCGTGAATGGAACAGGGAAGGGGGGATCAGATAGTGGTACAATAAGTACCCTCCGCCACACACCGTAAGGTAGCTCGCGGAGTACAGATGTAGATAGTAGATAGATTGATTTAAATCAATACTCACTCGCAGCTAATGTCTGTGGTTCCTTTGCGTATTAATTTATAGTGGCTTGTGGATCAAAATGGTGTCTGTTGTTTCGGGCTCGTCCGAAGGAACAGGCACGACATATATAAATCACTGAGAGTTTCGTGACTCATACGTTAGACCTTGCTATTACCATACGTCCAAGTGGTCACCGAACGTGTGGGCGTAGTTGTCCGCCGATCAGGTATCAAGCCAGTTTTCCGAAGCAAAAAAAAAAAGTTCTTTGCTCAACGAAAGTTACAGTCGACAAGCTACATACCGCAGGAGTCTACGAAGTTGGCTGGGAGCGTGATTTAACGTATGTAAACAAGGCTGGGAGACCAATTACAACATGGCTATGTCGACATAAAGATACATTCTGTAGGATCCTGCCCACTCGTCTGACATAGGGTGCCTAGGAAGCTGTTTTCTTGGATAGCTAGACAACTTTCATGCGATTCTTATTAGTTGAGTTTGTTACAGTAAATTGATTTGACAATACCTAATTTTCCTTTTTCACAATGGAGTGTCGCAAGCAGTTGGCAACATGCAAATAATCAATGTCCTTCGATGTATAAAATTTCCATGCAAGCAGTTAATATAGATCACAAGTCACGGCTCGTCGTCTAGTGCCCGTCTTGTAGTGCGACTTTTCTAAAGCGGCCGAGGCTTTCTCGAGCGGCGCTTATATCCTCTTCGTATAAGTGCCGCTCCTGTCGTGGTGTCGTCCTAGTCAGTGTTTCATTTTCTGACGTCGTCTCACAGCCTTCTGTGCTGCAACGTTTCGGGCCGACGTGCCGACGCTTGATGTTACGCTGGAACATTCAACTAAGGCAACACACCGAGTGCCAGTGAAATACTAATGCTTCAATTCTCTTCTCTTCCGTTTTTCTCACAATCCACTTTTCACTACTATATAATCTTGTGCTCCAAACGTCCATTCTCAGAAATTGAGAGGCCATAGAAATAGCGAAGCTACCCGCCAACATGAATAAAGAAGAAGTGCACATTCTTCCATTGTCTTGGTTGCGAGCACTAACAGAGCTATGGAGCGGCAGCATTCGCAAAGCAACCCACACAGGCGAACGAGACACCATAGCGGCCGCAGGTGCACAGGGTACTAACACGCCTCAGCCGGCACCAGGCGGCGAGTAAACAGCGCTGCGTCACAGCTGCTGTCCCTTTCCCGTTCGACCTTCCCACCAACGGCAAAAAATGAAACAAACGCCAAAAAAGGGCTCAAGTTTTTTCTCATTCAGCACTCAGCATAACATCCTGAGGAATGCTTTTGCAACAGCGGTCAAAACGTTGGAGTGTTTTACATACTGACAATGTGGTGACATACTCTGAAGAAGCTTACGCTTACATTACACATTAATCCCGGATGTTTCCACCCTTCACCTTTATGACAGCTTGTATTTTGCTGGTGCCACTTATTCACTGCTTTTATTCAATGCAGTGTCAACGATTTGGTTATATTTGTAGCCTCTGTTTGAATTTACTTGCTGTAGGAGAGGTAGGTTTGTTTATGAGCATTGGTGGCGCTACCTTAATTTTGAAGACATAGTGCTTTGTAACTCCTTTTAGGAGGTCTAATTTTAGGCAACAGATTATGTAATCCTCTCGTTCCCTGCTGTCCTACATTCTGATTTATTAAATCATCTCATTCGACAGTTACTTCTGAATTGCAAATCCTAACACTTTTGATTTGAGATGAAACATATGATGAGTACTACATGATTTGTTTTGTTTTTTCTTCTTTTTCTATTCTATTGACTAAAATATTATGCTGCCCGTCTAAGTCCTGTCTGTCCTATAATTTTGTTCTGTGACTATTTTTCAAGATCTTCTTTATCTCTGCCTTCTGATTTCACAAGCAGTTTTCTTAAGCTCTACCTTATCGTTTTCTTCTCCTTTTGGAATAGCTGCCCGATTCCCTCTAGCGACTGAGAAACAGATTGGAATTAAAACTTCTAACGTGCTGTAGTCGCAAGTGTTTTAACATGGTGTGCACCTTTCCTTCCTAAATAATTTCCAGAATTACTTCCACTCCTAAATCTGACTTGTACTACTACAAGGCAGTTAAAGACTTTCAGCTGCCGTTCGTATTGATAAACTATCAGGAACACATTGCCTTGTTTCTTTTTTATTTATTCAAATCTTCAGCAGTCCGCTTCACTTTGTTTTACATATATTGTAGGGTCTTGTATCGCAAGGAAGCAAGGGAGAGGATCTTGTTATGGGTGGCCGGTATCCTCTTCACAAGTGGATCAATACAGTTCTTTATTTACATGAACTGGATGCTGTTACTTAATATGAATAGAGTCCATGTTTTGTTGTATAAGCTCATCAGTAATAGTCCTCTTTCGTACTGATGTAATGTCAATAAAACCAGTCCCATTGTAGTCACTAATCTAGTCGTTATGTGCTGTCATAGCCTGTGATGAAGTAAAACCCGCTCTGCGAGAATGCTGACAGACGCCAAACAGGATGACTGAGTGAGTGAGGCTCTCGAGGCAGTTGCGGCTTAAATACATGCGATCGAGAGAGCACTGGTGGCGTGTTGCTTGTGGGTGTGTCTCTGGCCACTCTCGCGATAGGCGCGCTTGATCCAGCGCCTACTAATCGATCTTCGCGCTTCATCTTTGCCGACCGGTGTGCTGGCGTGAACTTACGCCATCATATATACACTATGTGATCAAAAGTACCTGGCCACCCGCAAAAACATACGTTTTTCATATTCGGTGCATTGTGCTGCCACCTACTGCCAGGTACTCCATATCAGAGACCTCAGTAGTCAGTAGAAACCGTGAGACAGCAGAATGGGGTGGTCTGCTATACTGTCTCCATAAATAAAGAGACTTATTTCCGACAGTATACAGTCCTGTCACGGTCGCCACTTTATAATATAATAAATAATGGAATAAATGATAATAAAATGTTGAAATTCGTGGCTTTTTAAAATGTATTGAATTAATGAGATTAATTTTTCGGCATGAATGATAAGCACAATAAGCTGAGCTATGCCTGGAAATAAGTTCGTATTAGTTCATATTATTTTGCGGGGGGGAAGTAGTTTCTTTCTCTGCTTTAGATTTGTGCTTACCCTTCTTTATAATGCTACGTTTGGTCGCTGTGTTCACCTTCAAGTCTTGACCGTATTCCCATTGAACTCATCGGATCTTCGTAATTTTCCAAAGCACACAGGTGGGCTTCAGTTCTTGTCACTATCACACTCATACTATTTGACATAACAACTCACACGACCTTTCTGTTAATAAAACAATGCTTCATTTTTGTAAACGGAAATACACACTCCTCACTTATTCATAGCGACCCCAAAATCGCGGTCTACAATTACTCGCTTAAAATGGCGTGCTTCTCCGTCGTTCTCTAGCTGACCGCGAATCCCTCCTTCCTACTACTGGTACAAGAAAAAACTCCTCCGTCTTTTAACAACTGAAAATCAAAAATACATGACGGTAGGCATAGGCTCTGCGCTGGGCTACCGCTTCATCATTTCTCTGTGCCTTTAAAGAAGACGGAAACATAAAAGAAATGCTAAAGGTTTATCACACCGCGGAACTCACGGACTTCGAACGTGGTCAGGTGATTGGGTGTCACTTGTGTCATACGTCCGTACTTGAGATTTCCACACTCCTAAACATCCCTAGGTCCACTGTTTCCTATGTGATCGTGAAGTGGAAACGTGAAGGGACACGTACAGCACAAAAGCGTACAGGCCAACGTCGCCTGTTTACTGACAGAGACCGCTGACAATTGAAGAGGGTCGTAATGTGTAAAAGGCACCCATCGACCCAGACCATCTCACAGGAATTCCAGACTGCATCAGGATCCACTACAAGTACTTTGAGAGTTAGACGGGAGGTGAGAAAACATGTATTTCATGGTCGAGCAGCAGCTCATAAGCCACACATCACGCCGGTAAATGCCGAACGACGCCTCGCCTGGTGTAAGGAGCGTAAACAATGGACGATTGAACAGTGGAAAAACGTTCTGTGGAGTGACAAATCACGGTACATAATGTGGCGATCCGATTGCAGGATGTGGGTAGAGCGAATGCCCGGTGAGAGTCATGTGCCAGCATGTGTAGTGCCAATAGTAAAATACGGAGGCGGTGGTGTTATGGTGTGGTCGTGTTTTTCATGGAGGGGGCTTACACCCCTTGTTTTTTTGCGTGGCACTATCACACCACAGGCCTACATTGATGTTTTAAGCATCTTCTTGCTTCCCACTGTTGAAGAGCAATTCGGGGATGGCGATTGCATCTTTCAAAACGATCGAGCACCTGTTCATAATGAACAGACTGTGGCAGAGTGGTTACACTACAGTAACATACCTGTAATGGACTGGATTGCACACAGTCCGGACCTGGATCATATAGAACATCTTTGAGATGTTTTGGATTGCTTACTTCGTACGAGGCTTCACCGACGGACATCGATACCTCTCCTCAGGGCAGCACTCCATGAAGAATAGGCTGCAATTTCCCAAGAAACCTTCCAGCACCTGATTTAACGTATGCCTGCGAGAGTGGACGCCGTCATTATGGGTAAGGGTGGGCCAACACCATACTGAATTCCAGCTGTACCGATGGAGGGCATCACGCCGTGTCATTTTCAGCCAGGTGTCCGGATACTGTTGATACATACATACATACATGGATACATAGTGTATGACTGCGACTGGACGCAACTTTCGAGTTTATTGAGTTACACATTCAACAGCACTCAATTTTAGTGCACATTTCACATTTTCTTAAATCATCACAAGTTGTAGAGGCAAGTTGTAGAGATAATTCTAAAGCTGTCGTTCAGCAACGAAACGAAGAATTATGGCGAAATATGGTAACAAACGAGCAGACTATCCGATAATAACAGAATATACATTTACTGTTTAATTCGTAGCAGTAGGTCCATTGCACAACAATATAAAGTAGGAGTCGTAGTTCTTTAATCTGTAGGCCGTTATCAGGAAAAACAGCCCACATAAAGGAAACTGTCAGTACAAGAAGCGTAGTATCCACTAACGTCAGTGAGCTGTTGAAAGGGTTGAGGAAAGGCGATGCTTTAAACTATCTATTCAATCACAGTGCATGTGACGCCTTAGTGTCGGCGCTTCGTGCCAACGAGAGCTCTTCATAACGTCGCGTCCTACATAAGCGTCAAAAGCGACCAACAGCGTGCGATGTCTGGGTGTTCGACAAGCTGCAGCATCGGGCGATACGCTCGGGTGTCCTGATTGCGAGCGACCATCTCCCGCTACAAGAAGACTTCTAGAGCGGACCAGCTGTTTCTACAGGGCGACGCCTGTAAACCGTAGGCCATGGTAGCTCAAGAGTAAGGCACCAAAATTAGCATTAGTTAGGAAAGTAAGGTGATAAACGAGTGCTGTGCAGGAAATTTACAAAGGGAGCAATCTTCATGGAGAATTTCACAATTATTTATATCATCAGCTACGAAGGTCATCAGACAAATTATTCGAGTATACAGGGATGAGCAGAGACACGTTAGACTATCTCATCAATAAATTAAAGTCAAGTGTTTCTTAAGTGACCAAGAATTTTCAATAACAGCAAGAGCTGAACAATGACTAATAACAAGCAGTTATAAGTGGTTTACATAAGGTGTAATGGTTATGTCGCAGGTCATTAACCTCGTTTATCGGGGGTCTTGCATTCGATACTAATTGCTGCAGATATTTTTACTGCCTGAAAGACAATCCTAGCATCTGTTAGGTGTACTTTTATTTACACTACTGCATCTCAAAGTATGTTTTTAACGTCTTGCCAAAGTACTTGACCTTTAAGTGTGTACTCACCAATCTCAATACATAAAAGCCATCAAACTGCAAACAGCTAGACTAATACATAAATAGTCAATCTGTGTTTCCAATATTCAGGTACAATACGTACTTTTCTGGAAATATGATGGCATTATGCTTCTGAAGAGAAGGTATTGCCATCTGCTAAATCGATACGGAGCTTCCGAAGATGACTAATTTGTGAAATGATTTGCTTAAAAGTAAGAGATAAAATAGATTAGAGAAACATTTGATACCCCTTATTTGCTGTACGTGATTTTGAGCATCACTCAAAGGCGCGCCGAAATCCTTTCATATGCACCATAAAGTATGTGATCCTAAAAATCTTCCGACTATAGAAACAGTTCAAGATATCGAAACGAGGTTTTTTCACAATGACAGCACGTAAAGAAGATGTGTTTTATTGTATGATTAACGCTTGAAAAGTTTTAGTTAAGCGAAGTCAGAGTCCCTATAAATTACACATTGAGTTTTTTTAGAATTTTCATAACCAAACAAAGAGTGAGAAACGGGCAAATGGTGTATCAAAGTGTCCCACTTGAGGTCTAGTTTTGCAAAGAGATATTAATTTCTTGAAGGTAATCAGGATAATTAAGGAAAAAAATTAGGGATTTGAGGAAAAATTGAAATATTTCACCGACAGCTGCTGGTAGTTATGTAAATTAAGAGTCAAAAATACATCTCGTCAAAACCTAGCTTTTTTGCACATAGAAAGGTACATTGATGTGATACTTAACTGTCAGAAGTGCTTCCTTGGAATCAACTTCTAAATTTAGAATTTTCGAGAACAGAAGACGCTAGGAAGGTTAATGAGGTGTCAACGTCATGCATTCTGAATAAAACATGAAAATAAGGAAATGAAAAATCGATCAAATATTTCGTGAAAATATTTGTCTAACATAAATAAAACAGACCAGAGAAGCATTTGACGTGCCTTGGAATGTTGCTCAAAAAATCTACAGCAAATGAGATGCATCAAGTGTTTTTCATTGAGTGAGGTGGGTTGTGGGTAGCATACTGAACTCCCATTCGGGAGGACGACGTTCGAGCCCGCGTGCGACCATCCTGATTTACGTTTTCCGTGATTTCTCTAAATCGCTTCAGTCAAATGCTGGGATGGTTCCTTTGAAGGGGCACGGTCGACTTCCTTCCCTAATCCGATGCGACCGCTGACCTCGCTGTTTGGTCCCGTCCCCCAAATCAACCAATTACCCAAATATTTTTGCAAGATGCTTTATTTCTTACTTTTAGGCAAATCATTTCACAAATTACTCATCTTCGGAAGCTTAGTATCGATTTACCAGATATCAATACCTTCTCCATGTCAAGAAAAGTACGTAATGTATGTGAATATTGTAAACACACAATGAATATTTACATTAACTGAATAACGTTTATGCATATGTTATGCTGTTGTGTTTTACTAGGAATTTTCTGGGTTTTATATACTGAGATCATTGTGTATACACTTAAAGATCCAGTAACTTAAAGGTCAAGTACGTTGGCAAGATCGTAAAATATAGTTTAAAATACAGCGTAAAGAGTATAGATAAAACTTAGTACACATAACAGATGTTAGAATTATATTTCACTCATTTATAATACCAGAAGCGGCTAGGATCGAAACCACAACCATTTTCGCACCAGGTTAACACTCTCTGACACTACCGTTACACCACAGACACCTCATGGAGATATCTCTAATTGCTTGCTATTAGTCAGTCATTCCTCCACACTTATCGGCTACTGAAAGTTCTTGGCCACATATTCGAACGTATGTCTGCTCATCCCCATATACTCGAATAATTTATCTGATGACCTTCGTAGCTGATGATACAAATAATTATAAAATTCTCCACGAAAATTACTCCCTTTGTAAATTTCAAGCACGGAACGAAGCGAGGAGAGAAGTAAAAACACAACCTCATGCGACAGCTGAAATGTATATTTGGTAAGTCGTCCAACAGTTCTCACAGTGATCATGTGAGTCATCATATGAAAGGTTTGAGTGTAGAGCTGAGACTTTTAGATGTGGCATTCTGTTAAAAAGTGTTTATTGGACACATAATTTGTGCATCTCTGAATATCAACAACACAGATAGCACATTTTGTGACACGCAGTGGATGCACATTAAAAAATAAACCTGCTTGGAGACGGGCTTGATCCTAGGACCTCGTTTTACGCACCAGGTGTTTATATCTGCGGGACTAATTCCCAGATATAATCTGAACATATTATGTATTACGAACAGCATCGATAATTTCTGAATATTAGTTTTTCGTAAACGGCATTTTATGCTTCTGTCTATTTTTAGTCTAGGTCATTAACTTGACTTACGTTTAAATATGGATCGAATGGGTAAGAAAACTTACTACCCTTCTCCTATAAGAAGTGAAGCATTACCGGTTTTCCATCTTCTGAAGCAGCATGACATTTATAAAGAAATTACAGACGCCATCCGGGAAACACCCAGCATTCTATTACAGACAGAAGGCCACAGTTTGATTTCTAGCTACTAACTGAGCCTCACCTCAGAATAATGCTGTCCTACTTCACCTGTGTTCGTAGCAAAATTAGTGTTAGCTTCTATATCAAAGAGATTACCGCACGGATCATTTAACCTTCTCATATTTCTTCATTTTAGGGTTTCACACCTCACTCGGTAGCAACGGATCCCCTGTGGGATCATTTTGTTGTCCGTCTGCCTACTCGCTGGCCTGTCTGTCTGTCCGACTCTTAAGACCACTTTTCTTCAGAAATAGGTAAATTTAACACTTTGAAATTTATTTGACATACTGAGGTCTATGATCCCTTGGGGGGGGGGGGGGATGAGGAATTTTAGCTTCTATGTAATCCAGTCAAATTACAGGGCCATGTATGTCACATATTTAGATACAAACTCAGTCAAGACCAATTGGATACTGCATAGTGGTTTAGAATCATGAAATTTTGTGAGAAATACGGTTTCGCAGTAGAAGTAAAGGAAAAAGTCCGAGAAATGTTAGTTTGCAATTATATCGCCTAAAAATATTTTTTGCCCTATCTTTTCGTCTGTTAAAACCCATTTTTCTTAGGAACGGATAGAAGTATCAAATTAAAATGCATGTCAAATACTAAGGACTACGGTCCCTTGGGGAAGTAAGTAATTTAAGCGGAGGCAATGCAGTCGAGAGAGATGGCCAAATATGTCACACATATATTGATACTCTGAAACTAAGCTTACAAAAACTACAGACTATCTTTCTCATAATACGTTGGTCCTGACGCTCTAACGTTCGCTGGTACGTTAGCTCAGCGGGTTAGCTTCCCTCTGTAGTATAAAAACTGAGTGAATCGATCAACGATGAACTTTAACAGGTGTTATGGGACGTCCACCCCGAAAAAAATGCCACGAACAATAACGAACAAAAAAACAAAAATGAGGGGGGGGGGGAGGGGGGGGGGGGGGTTCGGCGGCAAAGGGCGCGCGTGGAATTCGAGAGGTCGGTGGAACGAATCATTGACTACCTACAGAAAATTTTAGTCTCCGATTTAACCAGCCTTCAAGTCAAAACGATGTGAAGATTTGCCAGAAGAAACACGTATTTCTTATACCATAGGCCCCCTTTCCCCAAATAGGTAACTAGGGTATCATAGAAATACACACGTCGCCGAAGTGGCGTCCAATAGAGCCACTACCACCAAGCTAACGAGCCACACGAAATATTTAGAGACTTTCATCAATACATGTAATTAAGTCTATACGAAATCGTCGGAGCGATTACTCGTACTTGCGGTTTTTATCCTTATTTTGACACAGTACGACTGCTGCTGCGAGGAACAAACTCCAAAATTTGATTCTCAGGCTAGGATTTTTACTTATTACGCGTTACTCAACATCTTGGTTTCGCTGTGCGAGTTTAGTATAAGGCGATCAATGTGAGGACGTTACATTCTTTGGCGCCAGTGGTGTGGCAGGTTGGTTTTCGCTAATTGTACGAAAGGTTTCCTCTTCGATACGCACCAGCGACAATAATTTTTACTTACACCGAGCGACGTCCTTCACCTTTGTCAGCGCCAAGTGCAGAAAGTCGGATCGGCCGTTACTCGGCATTCTGGTCAAACTTTATGTCCTCCCACTGCCGACTGGAGTGAAATCCCATTAGATTAGACCATGACAGAGGCAAATGTCGGTGCCATTTAAAATTCTTAACGCTGCGTACACTCAAAATGTGGCTTTTGTGTCATTATTGAAAAATACGGAATAAAAGCATCGTTAGGTGTTTGGATACAACGGCTTGGAGAATTTCCTTTGGTGCATCAAATTCCCTGTTTCTCATTTTTTTCTTGGTATCCAGATTTTTTTCAGGATTCTAGAACAAGACTGAATTCCAACAGTGGTTGCGAAACTCATTATTTTTAAAATTATGTATGCGTTTTTTTCAGGGACGAGAATAATAATGAGAAATATGCCAGAATGCATGAAAATGTGAAAAAGACGGTACTCGTGCCATCGCTTGCTGACCAATTGTTTCATATTCAACAAATAAGCTTATCTTTTAGCAAAGATCGGTTCTTTCATTTGAAATTATCGTATATGTTTGTGTTAGGTCCCAGTATATTTTCGTACGCCTGCCATTAATATTTTTTAATAAGATACTCACTTTGGATCAATTAGCAGCAGTTGTGAAAGTTCCAAACTGATTGCCGACATTTGCAGTTTTGGGTAAGTTTGCTGTTCTGGTCTCAGGGATTACAAAATTCGTTTCTCTATTACGCGTGTACTAAGTACACGCTATTAATAAAATTAATAATCGCTGTAGAGTGTACCTCCAAGTTCCACTTTTCTTTGGGTACCATTAGAACTATTGTTTCGAGATCGATGCAGGATGCTCGGTAGCTTATTATATTCATAGCATACCTCTAGAGGGAAGTGTCATTAGCAGTAACACAGCCAGTTAATATTTGCTAAATTTAGATTAATATTTTCATTGCAACGTGAACCGAAAGTGTTAAAATCAGTGAAGATGTCAAGTACAATGGAATATTTACTCTCTGAAAACTACCAGCTATCCGCCACGCCACACAGTTGCCACCATTCTAGCGCATGACAGAACGGGTGGGGAGAAACCGAAAATCGTGATGCACCGTGATCCCTAGCGACTCGTAACAAAGGATGTAGAACAGGATCCATTTTGTCACTATCGCCAACTAATAAATATTGTTAGCGTGGGCCCAGCAAGTGTGCTGTTAAAGCACCCACTGAAAGTCTGTCGATTCGATCTTTTGTGATCGAGGTTACTTTAAGTACTACCTACTGTCGATAATTTGCTTCCTCTCATCCGTGTTATGTAAGCACCACGTTATGTAAGCACCTTTTTCGTTCTAAAGTGTAAGATATTCCTGAATAATATGCCACGAACTGTAACATCTCAATTCTTATTGCTGCCTTCGTTGACTGAAACTTTGCTAAAGGGGATGGTGAAAAGAAAGTGTTGGTCGTGAATAACTTAAAACACTTTGGGAAAAAAACGCAATGCAACTTCCTGGCAGATTAAAACTGTGTGCCAGACCGAGACTCGAACTCGGGACCCGAGTTCGAGTCTCGGTCCGGCACACAGCTTTAATCTGCCAGGAAGTTTCATATCAGCACACACTCCGCTGCGGAGTGAAAATCTCACTCAGGAAACATCCCCCAGGCTGTGGCTAAGCAATGTCTCCGCAGTATCCTTTCTTTCAGGAGTGCTAGTTCTGCAAGGTTCGCAGGAGAGCTTCTGTAAAGTTTGGAAAGTAGGAGATGAGGTACTGGCAGAATTAAAGCTGTGAGGACGGGGCGTGAGTCGTGCTTGGGTAGCTCAGTTGGTAGAGCACTTGCCCGCGCAAGGCAATGGTCCCGAGTTCGAGTCTCGGTCCAGCACACAGTTTTAATCTGCCAGGAAGTTTCATATCAGCGCACACTCCGCTGCAGAGTGAAAATATCATTCTGGAAACGCAATGCAGTTTTTAAAATCTTTCTGCGAAACCTACTTCATGTCGCAGTAAAAATCTGTGACGCTCGAAGATAACTGTTTTCCTCTCAGCTTTTTTTTTTTCGTGAAACTTACACAGGTATGAACGAGTTGACAGTGTTGGTAGCGTTGTGTCTCCTAGCCCGTTATGCTCCTAATCGGACAGCAAAGCTTTGCAGTTGAGCATAACGAGTAGGCGAGGTCTCTCGTGAATTCTGTCACCTACTGTACATTCGGTTCTTCTGTCATAGTGGTTCCCAACCTTTCTTAGACTGTTACCTCTGAGTGCAGTCAGACATAGCTACTACCCTGCGCCCTCCCCTTCCCTCTGCCGTCTGTCAGCTCTACACGTTATCACCAACCTTAGCACCTAACTAAACTGTAGAATGAAAAGCTTTTCTGGGAATACTTTTATTTTTTAGAGTGATAAAAGATTAATGATATTTAGTTTGTATATGTGTGTGTTTGTGGGGAGGGGAGGGGGCAAACGTGGGGGGGGGGGGGGGGGGGGTGAATCTCTAGACTGAATGACGAAGAAATTCGTGGTGTATCGCAAGTGCTACCAACAACTCCTTCTCAAATAATGCAGTTAACTGTCCACTGTGAGGGTAGACACTTATTACGAAACATACTTCCCCTGCAGTACTCCTCTCCATTGCAGCATTTGCTTGATCTGCACACTGAGACTGCACTGGAAATCAATGAGTAGGCTGGACTACTGCAGCTGCTATCTACAATTTGGAGAGGACATTTTCTTTAGGTATTTAACATTTTTTATGTATATGTCTCACTTTAATCATCAGTTATGTGTGGAACAAAGCGCAACATGCATGTGCAGTGGGTGGACTATGTGGAAGACCTGTAACCTCCACCGTATTAATTGAGAAAATGTAATTACTCATAACTTACATAATCAGTATTAGTCTTACAACACTGTGATAATAGTAACGATCTTTTGAAAATAATTTAAATTGGTGACTGAAACAGAATCGAATCGTTTGGTTGTTACACCTAAGAAACTTTCATCTCGCCCCTCAGGGGTAACTACTCCAGGGTGGGAACCACTGCTCGACCGCTATCGAGATCAACCCCTTCAATGAGAATGACCTCCCTAAAAAAAGGAAGGCAGTTCCCATGGAACGTTCGGGAACCACATTAAACACAGTACATAAAACAGCGAGATAAAAACGAGTGAACTGGACTTCTAGCAGGACTACGACATTTACACAGAAATCAGAGAAACTGACGCAACGAAGTGAGCAGAACTTTTGAAACCACCAAATTAACATTCAAAGAAAGAAGTGTATAATCCGGTATACATTAACAGCAGGGAACAAGATTCGAGGTGCCGCCCTACTTAATTACGTCATCGATGTGCGCGTAGGTCAGTTGCCGAGTCCATTGAAGAGACAGAGGGTAAGGGGCTGGAATCTTTATGTTTCTCCTTTTTACGAGCCACTGCTAGCTCGGGTTGGGCATGCTGTTTACGACGAGGAAATACAGCATCTGCAATCGGGGGCGTAAACGGTTCTTGAACATTATCCAATGTAGGTGATAAATAAGGAGCCTCAGAGTCCCACTCCACAGAATGGGATCCTTCCAATTCAGATAGTCGCAGAAGAGAGGGGTCAGGCATCACGACATCTGGGTCGACAGGTAGTGGCTCCAGCCTCCACGAGAGGTACAACAGTGGGCCGTTCCGATCTCACCCGAACGGCTGGCATCAAGGGAACAGGTGTGTTTAGGGATACCTCAGATTGCTTCCTCACACCTGGGTGGTTTCGGAGGAGTTACCTCAACCGCACGAGGAACCAAGGAGAAACACTAGGTATCAACAGCAGCTGTTTTTGCACCTCTGACCCCTTAAGGAATGCAGTACTCAGCGCTACAAGACACAAAGCTGACAAACTTATTTCAGGGAGGGGTGACTGCGGGGAAACGCATTCGATTCTTCATAATCCTGTGTACGGCATCTTTTATGTTGCACAATGTCAGCTTGGCGACTACAGTTTCAGGACCATGCTGCGAAGACAATCGCGAAAATCCAGGAGCAGTAAGCTGCACGTCCCTCTTTAGTTTCATTTCACACAGTGAAGACGTAGCACGAATTTTGTGAGTAGGGGAAACCAGATCAACTAACGTCAATTTTCGACCTTTTGAAATGAAGATTTGAGTACAGATACCCACAGCGGGCAGTTAGAGTTAAGATGACCACTTTCATTTCAGAGAAAGCACGTCTTCAGTTGTCTTCTATACATTACATAAATGCAGTAGAGGGGAAGGAATCTTACGATTGACTACCATCTCCACTGAACGAATACCGCGAGAACGCTGCAATCAGTGTTTCTAGGCTAGGAGGTAGTTTGAGGTACTCACATGAACACTCGCCAGCCGACACGCGTATAGCAGAATCAGACTGCGTTAAGAGTGAAGGCAGTTCAGCTGAAAAGATTTTATCGATAAACTGTCGAAGTGTTCGTAACAAAGTTGCCGAATTTACTGTCATCTAGGAAAGTTCTGAACTTCAAATTATTATTGGGACTGAGAGCTGGCTAAAACCCGAAGAAAAAAGCTGTGAGATGTTTAGCAAGTCTTGAAATGTTTTTCGGGAAGACATATGAGACCCCATAGGAGGGGAAGTGTTCATTGCAGTTGACAAAAGTATTGTCTCTTGTGAGGTTGAAATGAGTGTGATAGTAAAGTTATCTGCTCGCCCATAACAGACGTAGGTGAAACGAAGTTAATTGTTGGGTGTTTTTACTGACCACTCGACTCCGCTGCGACAGTTCTAGCCATTCAAAGAAAGTCTACGGTCAGTTGTGCATAAATACCCAGATCACGCAATACTAGTTGGTGGTGACTTTAACCTACCGAGTGTAGACTGGGACGTGTGTGGATTCATTGCAGGGCGTACAGACTGACAATTTCGGAAAGCTCTTTTGAACACAGTTTACCGAAAGCTGTCTTGGGCAGCTAGTTAGGCAGCCAACATGCACTCTTGTAGTTACAAACAGGCCGAACCTTATCGAAGGTGTCAGTACAGAGAAAGGATTAAAAAAAAGTGAACACGATGTTAAGAAAGTTAAAAAATCACCCAAGAGGGCTAGAAGAATGTTTCTGCTAGAACGAACACATAAGCAGTTGTAAGAATCTCACTTTAGTTCCATAATGATGGACGTAGAGGAATTGTGGGCAGAGTTTAAACAGATTGTAAATCGTGCTCTGGGTAAGAATGTGCCTAGCAAGTGGATTAAGGACGGAAAGGACTCACTATGGTTTAATAACGAAATTCGGAAAATTCTGAGGGAGCAAAGGCTGCTTCCCTCTCTGTTCAAAAGAAGACGCGCAAATGACAACAGGCAAAGATTAGTAGAGATTGGTGCGTCTTTGAAAAGATCTATGCGCGAAGCATGCAACAGCTGCCACCGTCATATCTTGGCTAAACACCTGGCGGAGAACCGGAAAAAATTCTGGTCCTATGTAAAATTGCTAACCGGGTCCAAGGCTTCCATTCACTCACTTTTTGACGAGTCTGGTTTGACAGAAGAAGATAGCGCAAAGAAGCCGAAGTTTAAATTCCACGTTTAAGAAATCATTCACGCAGGAGAATCTAACAAACGTAGCGTTGTTTGACCATCGCACAGAGTCCCGTATGAATGACATAGTAATAAGCACTCCTGGCGTAGAGAAGCAACTGAAAGAGTTAAAAGCAAATAAGTCGCCATGTCCGAATGGAGCCCCAATTCGGGTTTACAAGCAGTACTCTACGTCATTGGCCTCTTACTTAGTTTGCATTTATCGCGAATCTCTCGACCAGCGGAAAGCGCCAAGCGACTGGAAAAAAACGCATGTGACTTCAGTGTATAACATGGGTAGTGGAACGGACCCGCAAAATCACAGATAAATATCCTTAACATCGGTTTGCTGCAGAATTCTAGAGCATATTCTGAGTTCGAATATAATAAATTTCCTAGACGCTGAAAAGCTTATGTCAACGAATCAGCATGGCTTTAGAAAGAATCGCTCGTGAGAAACCCTGACTGCCCTTTTCTTACATGATATACTGCGAACTATGGATAAAGGGCAGCAGGATGATTCCATGTTCGTAGATTTCCGAGAATCATTCGACACAATACTCAAAAAAATGGTTCAAATGGCTCTGAGCACTATGGGACTTAACATCGATGGTCATCCGTCCCCTAGAACTTAGAAGTACTTAAACCTAACTAACCTAAGGACATCACAACATCCATGCCCGAGGCAGGATTCGAACCTGCGACCGCAGTGGTCACGCGGTTGGTGACTGTAGCGCCTAGAACCGCTCGGCCACCCCGGTCGGCAAATGTTCACATGTGAGTGAAATCTTATGGCACTTAACTGCTAAGGTCATCAGTCCCTAAGCTTACACACTACTTAACCTAAATTATCCTAAGGACAAAGACACACACCCATGCCCAAGGGATGACTCGAACCTCCGCCAGAACCAGCCGCACAGTCCATGATTGCAACGCTCTAGACCGCTCGGCTAATCCCGCGCGGCTCATTTATTTCAAAGTTCTTGGTGGATATGCTATTCTAGAGTTCTCTCAACTAAATTTGAATAGTTCTGCATAATTTCGAGAAGAAAACACTAGTAGGCCCAATCGGGAAAATTTTAATGTCGTAACAGAATACATGCCGATTTACGAAAATAAAATTGTGATCCCGATTCTGAATAGCTCCTCGAGAGTGGTACAGAAAACCATAACGAAATTGTTTGTGCAGGTAACAGTTTATGACATAACTGCACTAATGAAAGATCCATTTTCACTACAGAAAAGTACGAAATCACACTAGAGTTTTGATGACAGTTCTTTCACTGTTCTGGATAACACTCCAAGAGTTTTTATCGAAAAATGTAATGTAGTTTCTTGTGAAAGTAATCGTTCATAATTGCAATAATGTGGGACTCACTTCACTGACATATACAGTATGTTTTCGTTCGGTGGCTGAGCATCACTGCCTTAATTGTGATCGGTATATGTACTGTAAGTACAAGTCGCTATGTATCATACTGCTGACACCCCTGCAACCTAACGGTAGTTGCCATTTTTCCGTCTTCATATTGCTTTGTATAGCAACAACTTTAATTTAATTTGATATTCATTGCTACAAATAAATACCGAAAGTGAAGATAGTTCTCACTCATATTACTTCAGCGTTGGATGCATACTGATATTTACCCACATTTAGGGAGACATAAACTATTTTTTTCACAGTTGAGGTCAGATGCGTCATAAAATTCAAGGACCTTTTGTATCTTCATACATTCGTTGTCAGTGTTGGAAAACAAGTCAGGGTTGGAAAACGGGAATGGTGTTAGGATTTTGTTCGCTTCCAGGAGGTAAGAGATCTACTGACTCATGCAATAAAATCAATTAATTTACATCTACTTAAAAGAAGCCCATTTACTGGAGCACCATAATCAGTACTCGTAAATCATGTCTTCGATGAGAGGGTGAGTGGTGTCAGGGACCCGGTTATAGTGCTACAGCTGCCAGAGAGTGTCATTTGGTGAAGATAACTCTGGGCCAGATGTATGGATACGAAGTGTGGGAGAGAGAGAGAGAGAGAGAGAGAGAGAGAGAGAGAGAGAGAGAGAGGGATGGAGGGAGATACATCACTGAGAGATTGGACCTTGGAATTGTCTGTTGTCTCTGCTCACTACAAGATGTCCCAGCCGGTGATTAATAATCCAAAAAACGTTTTGAACACTGCTGCGTTGTCAGCGACAGTTTACAAAGTAAAATTAAAGAAATAACACCCTAGGTCGCAAAAACGAAGTCTTTTGACCTAGGTTTCGCCAACTACTATGAGTGCCTTCATCAGAAGTAAAACATTCAACCTGGCCTATAAGTACAAAATTTTAGGAAACAAAATTTTTTAGGTGTAAGTACTGACTAGCAGTACAAAAAAGAAAAGAAACAGCACTTACATGTCACATATAAAATAGATATCAAGCGATAAAGC
Organism: Schistocerca americana; assembly: GCF_021461395.2. Lineage (NCBI taxonomy): Eukaryota > Metazoa > Arthropoda > Insecta > Orthoptera > Acrididae > Schistocerca > Schistocerca americana. The sequence continues at coordinate 198,003,790 of NC_060120.1, read as the reverse complement.
TTTAGTCACAAAATTTAAAAAAAAAAGAAGAAGAAGAAGGCAAGCCACTGTGGGCTGCGCTCGCATCAGACTGAGGCGCCTGCGTTACAAATGCGGGCAGGTGAAAATTAAACCAAAAGTGCCATCCAGTAGCCGCAAATACAAACAGGCCACTTAACAGTCAAAATATAGACAGACGAATATTACGATGAATATTATTTAATACATGAAGTAAAAAGCACTATTTTATCTGACAGCAGGAGACATGGTAACAATTTGTCTACATAAGAGCTTAGAAGTACAGTCTAATGGCTATAAACGCCATTACAGATTTTCAAAGTGAGTTGAGTAACTCAGCGAGTAGAAAAACGGTATAACATTAAATGTAGTTAATATAAACAATTTAATGAACAAAAAATTATGAATCAACTTAGATAGAAAAAAATATTTCGGTAACTGCACGAGGGAACACGAAATCAAATATCAAGTAACGGCTTTATACCGTTGAAGAAGCTTTCATTGCGTAATTGTAGCTGCTCATTAAGAATGAGGCCATCATTTCGCAAAAGATGTTTAAAAATTTCTAATTCCTCGAGAACCTCTAAGCTATGCACTTTCTTCTCAGTGTGCGTGATGTTGATATCGTGAACAGCTTTAGGCGCGTGACCTTTCATCAGAAGGTGGTCGGCAAAATACGAATTTTTTGTGTTAATACCCCTTTTTGTTAAATGATGTTCTTTGTATCTGTCTGTAAAGGCACGTCCTGTTTGTCCTATGTAGAAAGAAGAGCAAGTGTCGCAAAAAATCTTATAGGTACCAGAGTTTTTCAAAGGGAAACGGGTAGATTTTAAATTATGAGTAAATTTTTTTTGTCAGGTTATTATTGGTTGAAAGGGCGACATTACAGTTGTATTTATTACGAATAAGGCGTTGAATCTGATAGGAGACAGGCCCCAAGAAAGGAATAGTAAAAACCTTCTTATTTAGGCTGGACTGAGTTGGAAATTAAAAATTAGAAATTTGTGGTAAGGTATTATGGGACCAAACTGCTGAGGTCATCGGTCCCTTACGCACTACTTAATCTAACTTAAACTAACTTACGTTAAGGACAACACACACACCCATGTCCAAGGGAGGACTCGAACCTCCGACGGGGGGAGCGCCCGGACCGTGACAAGGCTCCCAAGACCGAGCGGCTACCCCGCGCGGCTGCTGGACTCAATGACAGAGATGCCGAGGGTAGTAAGTCTTTAAATAGTTTTCTGTTTAAGGATGTTATCCACTATGGCAGGTTCGTATTCGTTATTAACTACTAACTTTTTGATTAATTTCATTTCTTCCTTGAATTTTTCTTTCGAGAGTGAAATAGAAGTAACTCCGTGGATAGCAGAGGGAGAGAAAACGTTCTTATGAGATTGTGGGTGCATGGAAGAGGCAGGTATGATTTGATCGGTATATGTTTCTTTAGGAAAAACATTAAATGAGTTCTTACTTTCTTCTACTGTGAGCGTCAAGAAAATTCAATAGACGGGCCTCGTTTACGAGTTCGCTGGTGAAGGGTATTTTCTCGTGAAGTTCATTAAGGAGATTGAAAATACATTCAGTACCTTCAACAGGACCTTTGTAGATGACTAAAATATCATCGACATATCTGAAATAGGAGAGAATGCCTAGCGCTGTAGCTGAGAAACAGCTGAAGAACTTTATTCTAGAGAGTTAACAAAAATGTCAGCGAGGACGGGTTTCCCATAGCGAGACCGTCGGATTTCTGATACAACTGTTCATTAAATTCGAAATAGTTGTATTTGACTACGACTGTAATTAGATTCATAAAGTAAGTGGTTTGTTCATCTGAAAGTTCTTTTCTGAAATGACGCAAATTTTTTTCTACGATTCTAAGCGTTTCTTGTACGGGAACGTTTGTATAAAGATTTTTGATGTCTAATGAAAACTACTTGGTAACTGGGCTGCAATCTAGATCTTTTATTTTATGGACTACGGAATGACTATTGAGGATGGAGTAATTGTTCTCGGAGACGAATGATTATTTCCGAGTTTCATTCAGAAATTTGGCTGAATCATGGTACGCGCTATTCATGCTATTAAAAATCGGACGTATCGGATGGTTAGGTTTGTGAATTTCTTCTACGTCAAAGGCAACTGATTGGATAAGAATGAATAATTCATGTCAAACTAGAATTGCCTTTGACGTAGCTGTCATATTCAGTAAAAAAACGGCCTGTTTTCAAAATGTTACTCATGACGATAGGAAGTTGATTAAATCTAATAATAACACACTCAAAGATGCTGATGCTTTAATACCTAAGCCCGACCTCTGAATAGGTAGCGGTGGACACGACCCTCCAGTTGGACGCACTGTAAGGAGTCATGCTCATGGATATCCTGAATTCCTGCCGCTCTGGGCCTACCACCAGAGGTGCATAGTTGAGAATGTAGCTGCTGAAGCAGGTCGAGATCACCATGCATTGGACCTTTTGGCGTTGGGGGATGTTTAAAAAGACCGTGCAGCACTTTTAGTCGTTCTGGTAATCCACTGAATCGAGGAAAAGTACTATATATTTCGGGTACGTAGCTGAAAACGCGTCACGTCGTCTTCAACTGGCACTCACTGTTTTCTTTCACAAGAGTACCATATTGTAAGAGAACAGACAGGAACATGTACTGTGTCAGACCCAACTTGTCTGCCTATATATACGCTACTGACGTAGTGTCCAAAAGAACAGGCACATCAGTAGTGTGTGGTATAAGTTGAGAATTTAGTACTGACTGGAGGCTTGCTGGTGTAGTTCGTGCAGTTTGCAATGTTCCCTGTGTCCAGACGGTGTAATGGTCAGTGCATCAGCCTAGCAAGCAGGAGATCTGGTCTCGAATACCGGTCTGGCACAATATATAAGTAAGGCGAGAACAGTCAATGATCCCATCAATGCAGATGCACAACAAGCTCGGACTGTTATAGGAATCTCTTTATGTCCATCTTTTTAGACATCGTTGCAGGACTCGACTGATCGGTGCAGGGTGTCAAATGAAAAACCTTCAGCAATCTAATTTCCAACCTTAATTTATTTGACAACCAGTTTCAGCGCTGGGCAGGGGCAGATGATGACTGAAGCGATCGCTGTAGCAAAAATAATACCAGTACTGCTGACCCCTGTTTTTAATACAGCCGAGATAGAAACTTCCTACACGTCGGTCAGGGGCCTGAAGATAGCGTAGTAAAACGATCAAGCTGGGAGCCAAATAAAATGAAGCTGGAAACTAGACGGCTGAAAGGTGTTTCATTGACACCCATAGGGGAATCGGCGGGAGGCCGCGAGTAATGAGGCTAATGGACATTGGCACTATATTGTTGTGTGTTGTATAAGCTGAGAATTTGGGACTGACGGATGGCGTGCTAGGGTCGTCCATACCGTTACCATGACAATGGTGTCCAGATGGCAAAGTGGTCAGCGAATTGACTTAGTAAGCAGGAGACCTGGATTCTAATGCCGGTACAGCAAAAATATTCTACTTGCCCCATTGCTATAAATCAGTGGCCACTAGCCGCTAAAGCCTTAAATTCTTTCATCTCTTGACTAAAATTATCTGTTGGCAGCAGTATTTATAATCAAATAGAGTGTAGGGAATCGAGCAATTACAGGTGTTGTCGTAACATCTGTGAAACTGCTCCTTAGACAATTACTGTAATATAAATGGGAATCAAAAGACTCTGAAGTTGTTTTAGGCAACATAGTATGAAGAGACTGAATAATATAACATTGTCGAAACGAGAGAGACGAAAAACATCATCATAGCTAAATTTTACAATCAAGTCATTCCTCCTGTGGTGTGTTTCCCTTCGAAATCATGAATATGCATCCTTTTATTGTGTATTTTTTAGACAATACTTACGTTTGCATCTGAATTCACAGGGTGTAAGTTATCTGCTGTTGCATAGATACAGTTGTGTTCCTCAGCCATTCATATTCTTCCAGACAAATGACTCACCTTATGTTTCGCCGACCGGTGTGGCCGAGCGGTTCTAGGTGCTACAGTCTGGAACCGCGCGACCGCTACGGTCGCAGGTTCGAATCCTGCCTCGGGCTTGGATATGTGTGATGTCTTTGTGTTAGTTAGGTTTAAGTAGTTCTAAGTTCTAGGGGACTGATGACCTCAGCAGTTAAGTCCCATAGTGCTCATAGCCATTTGAACCATTTTGAACATTACGTTTCGCTGTGTGCTTACTTCTTCCTATATAAGAAGCATGTTCACCAGACGGCACTTTTTTGTGTTATTGTGGACGTATGGTAAGGGAGGGTGTTCAAAATTACCTAGAGGGCAGTGTACGTACAAACGGACGACGTGTTTTGATCGGTACTTCAATCTGGTGACATATTTTGGAATTAGTTGTAGGAGTGCGCGCTAGAGAATACCATATGAAGCTTACACCTTTTTCTACAGTTTTTGTTGTTGTTAGATATGAGAGTGTGTTTTGTGCTGTATTATTTAAAAGTTTGCGTTCTACAAAGTCACTTGCTCTAGAATATATTTAAGCTATTTGGAGGTACTGTTAATTCTTTAGGTACAGAATTTTACGGTAAGTAATATTCTATATATATTTTGGAGCTGCACTGACGGAAAGTATCACCAAGGAATAGGTTTGCGACATGAACGCAAGTTACTGGGCATTTTTCTGCGCCTGAAGGATGATGTCTAATCAAGTTTAGCGCCAGTCGCATTAGAGTGAACGTTAGTTACCTTTGAGATTGGACTTGGTGAGTTGGTGTCAGTCAAGAATACCTTTAAGACGACGAAGACGCCATTACAAATAGCTCACTGCGTTTGAACTAGGTCACGTAATAGGACTGCAAGAAGAGGGTGTTCCTTATGCGATATTTCAGAGAGACTTGGCAGTAATGTAGAGGCTGTACGTGATTGCGGGCAGGGGTGCCCACGAGAATGTACGGTCGCAAAATGACCGGGTTCTGGACGGCCACATGCCTCTACGGAGAGGGAAGACCATCGTGTTTGAGGTATGGTTCTTGTGCACCGTCCTGCAGTGTAGCAGGAATCTGAGCAGCGGCTGGCACCACAGTGACACAAGTTGGTTACTTCAAGTGGAGCTCCGAACCAGACCACCTTGTAGTGTGGATTCCACTGACTCCAAACCACCGCCATTAGCGAGTCCACTGCTGTCAAGCGAGACCTCATTGGAGGGCAGGTCGGGGTCTGTTGTGTTTTCTTATGAAAGATGGTTGTGCATCGTGACTGTGACGACAGAGTGTTGGTTAGAAGAAGACCAGCTGAGGGTCTGCAACCAGCCTGTCTGCATGGCACACTCAGTGGTTCTACAACTGGGGTTATGGTCTGGGGTGAGATCTCGTTATGTAGCTTTGTGGACCATTCGAAAATTTTTTGGTATGTTTTGGAATTCGCCACTGGTGGAACTGGCCATTGGTAGGGGTGTATAAAACAAGACCCGAAGTGGCTTCTAACGTCAGTTTCTCATCAGTGACTAAGATAGAAGACCAGAAAGTTGTGCAGTGAGTGAATAATGGGGTGTGAGTAGAGAAAGCAATTCAGTGATTGAATAGAAATCGAAAATAAAGTACGAAAATTGTGTAAAGTACAGCATTGAAACCGAAGGACCCGAACTGAATGGATTGATAAATTTATAAACGATTGGGTATAAATAAAGAAACAGAAGTGGCAGACCCATGAAGATACACACAAACATAATGCAGACTGCCACGTGTGGCTCCAAAAGAAATAGTAAGGATAAGATTACACTAACTACAGCACTCACAGAGGTATTCTTTCGGCCCAATTAGCGGGTTCATGGGAAATATGCCCTAATAACGTGAACAACTGCAAGTACACTCTACCATGAACTTCACAGTGGTTGTTGAGCGTGTATGTACATTTAAATAAAGGTATGTTTCGATCGATACAGGTATTACTGCGTTCCAAGGAGAATCTGGTACTTGATTGTGGTTGGACATGAAAATACTACAGTTTAACGATGTAATCATAGGATTAGTTGTTGAGTTTTTGTAATTTTGAGCTGAAAACAATACGTGGATGGAAAGGCCAGGAGAATAAACATAACCTGAACAAGAAGAAGGCGGAAGAATAAACATGACATGAAGTTATTTTGATAAACAAAATGGTGGTTTCATAACGTAACCCCAACGTGTCCGAAATGGAAAGTTTACAAACATTTTGGTATGCTCCTTTCGGTTCATAGTTGAGGTTGCATCAGCGGGCGAGGCTGATGCATTTTGTTAACTGCTGGGGAAAGCAAAGTAGAAAATCAAACAGATACAAGAATGGGTAATGTGACGCAAAATAGCCGTACTAAAAACAAAATGCAGGTGGATTGGACATACAACAAGACTAGTGGAAGCAAGTAGGTGCAAGATGTAAGAATGGTCTGAGACCACTTATTGCAAGGTGGGAAGACAACGTTAGAAAACTTTCAGGAGCGGCATGTGTGCATATGCCTGAAAACTGTAAAACAGACGTGTAGAATGAATCTGTTGAACAGTGGATGTCCAATCGATGACAGTGTTTGGAGGAAGGTGGAAGCGTTTATGTATACCTCTCAATGATCAATAAAGTTTCTGTTGCTGAATTTTCTAATTATGTTGTTACATTAATTTTTTTGTATAGCCGATAGCTCACGAAATAATCGTAAAGTATCGGTCAATGCCAGCGTCTTTCCTCTTATCGTGTAGTAATGTCACAATGACGGTGATGATGAGTGCAAGCACCGTTCCTGTTATCATCCAGTGAAGTCACCATGACGCGATAAAAAATAACAGGTTAACCTTTGTAAGATGCGCAGTTCAAAGTTTGCAAAAGGTGCTTACAAGATCTACTGACCACGCTAACGCAGCTGTGAAACTTCCACTTCATGCAGTTGATGGAGCTAGTACGTCATCACACGTGATAAAGAGCAAACACTAATTGGGCGTGGGAAACTATGCACTCGCTGAATGACACTGAAAACTCCGTTGGCTGGTGCGCCTTCAATCGTCTAACTCAGGAACGTTTCCTTTATTCGAATCCAAACTTCTTAGCACTTCAGTTGCTATATTTTTTATTATACTTTATGAGAAAATGTCTTGATTGCGTAGTTTGAAAACGACTACATTCTATAAGTAACTGGAGCAATATTAGTTCCAGTGACAATTCAGTGACAATATTCGTCTGTTTCTGAGCAGAGATAAAGCACACATGCACACACACACACACACACATACACACACACACACACACACACACACACGCACTTAGAGAGAATTAAATTTCGTCAGTCCCTCTTTCGTGATATCCTTTGTCGGGAACTTCGTTTTGACACCAGGAAACGTTTACGAAATGTTCAGGCTTTCCGAGTTAGATGTTACATGCTATATACTGGGTGTCTTCCCTGTGAGCCGTCATGTTTGCGTTCTCTGGTGTTTCGGCAAATATTAGTACTTTGGTTTTTGCAATACTCCCTTTCGCCTCCAGGACAGTGGTTCAAATTAATAATTCATTTGTTTCGTATTTCCTTCTTCTTTTCTTCTTTCCAAAACCTCTTCGTTCTTCGCCTGTGTTCCTCTTTCCTTGGCTCTGTGCACATTTTGCCTATTTTCTTCCTTTCTTTTACTTCAAGGTTCATGTTCATAGTTTTGTTTATGAATTTGTCTTTCATTTTTCATTTCAATACTGATCCCTGATATTTTAGGTCTTCTTCTGTTTTTCGAAACCAAATGGATTTTTTGCTTGAGATGTTTACTGAATCAAAAAATCTCTTTGATGGTCTGTTGTTCATTCTAGGGTTGTATCCACAGAATATTAGTCTGCGTTTTCTGATCATATCTGTGAGGCTATGTATGTGTTCATATAATTCGCACCCTTGATCTTGTCATCCATATACTACCTCTGTGTAATAGTCCAAAAACATTTCTGAGGATTTTACGTTCTATTCTTTCTGTCTTTGTCATGCCTGATGCTCCAATCGTGGTCGTTTCTGATGCGTAGAATTCTTCTGGAAGTGCAATAAATACATTTATACTATAGTACCTGAGCTTAGCCTGTCCCTATGGGCCTCCTTTAGCCACTCCGTGGTGCATTTACTCTTTGTTATGACGTCGAGTACTTTCTTTGCTGTTCTGGTGTTCTGCTTCGTATTGATATGTGTGTAGTACTTTGCTCGGCGTTACCTGTTTTGGCTCTGAGCACTATGGGACTTAACATCTATGGTCATCAGTCGCCTAGAACTGAGAACTACTTAAACCTAACTAATCTAAGGACAGCATACAACACCCAGTCATCACGAGGCAGAGAAAATCCCTGACCCCGCCGGGAATCTAACCCGGGAACCCGGGCGTGGGAAGCGAGAACGCTACCGCACGACCACGAGATGCGGACGTTACCTGTTTTCTTCGGTTATTGTGTTGGTCTTTTGATAAAGTTCGTACTTAGGTCTCTTCATCCAGATGATGTTTTTGTTGATTTGTCCGAAAATCTCCCTAAGAATTTTTCGTTCCTGTTTCTCTATTTCACTACCTTTTGAGTGACTGCCAATTACCACTGTTTGAATTGCGTATGTTGCTTCAGGAAGAATCACAGATTTGTAATTTCTCAGTTTTGCGTCTGTCTAGATGCATTTCTTGCTTTAGTAAGCTAGTCTTTATTTGTATGCCTTTTACAGCTTGCTTATCCTTTGTTTACTGGCGATTCTGTTTAGTCCTGATGACTGTATATAGACATCTAAAGTGGCTGAATTGTTACCGCGTTTCGTGATTAGCAGGGAATTATTTTCTGGCCGTCTTTCCACATACTGGGCTGTTTCATACGACATTTGCAATCCAGTTTTCTGTGCAGTTTCATGTAGTTTTTTAGGTTCGTGACTCGTTTCTGTCCTGTTCTTTGCGATAATCACAATATCATCCGCGAAGGCAAGGTATTTTACTATAGTACGGTTTTCTTTCCTGATACCAATTTGGCCACCTTTTACATGATGTTCCCGTTCTCTGAAGATCATTTCTAGAACAATATTGAAAAGAATCGCGGATAGGCTGTTCCCCTGCCGTACTCCCGTTCTAATTTCAAAGGGTTCCGATATCACATCCGTGAATTTCACTTTGGAAGTTATTCTTGTAAGTGTCTGTTCTATGATTTTCGGGGTCTTTCGGTCGATTCCGAATTCTTCCATGGTTTTGAAGAGGGTTTCGCGCTCTATTGAGTCGTATACTCTCCTGTAATAGACGAATGTAATTGCTGTACTCCTGCACTTCGTCATTTTTAGAATCGTCTTTAGGCACCAGATCTCTTCCGCACATGACCGCCCGTTTCTGAATCCGCTCTGGAATTCACCAAGTAGTGGATTTACGGAGTTCTATTCTGTTTAGAAGTGCTTTGGAGAGGATTTTGTACGCCACTGGGAGCAGGAAGATTCCTCTGTAGTTGTTGATGTCTGTTTCGTCACCATTTTTATGTAACTGGAGTATCAGATGGCATTTACAGTCTTCTGGTACTTCCACCGTCTCCCATATGTCTGAGATTACGTGATGAAATTTCTGTGTCAATGTAGGATCGTTCAGTTTCCAGAGTTCTGCGATAGTCCCATCTTCTCCTGGTGCTTTGTTGTTCTTGGGCTGCTTGATTATCGCCGTAATTTGTACGAGATCTGGGGCTTTTGAGTCCGACTTTGTGAATACCGGGGGTGTGAAATCAAAAATGGTTCAAATGGCTCTGAGCACTATGGGACTTAACTTCTGAGGTCATCAGTCCCCTAGAACTTAGAACTACTTAAACCTAACTAACCTAAGGACATCACACACATCCATGCGCGAGGCAGGATTCGAGGCGGCGACCGTAACGGTCGCGCGGTTCCAGACAGTAGCGCCTACAACCTCTCGGCCACAACGGCCGGCGGTGTGAAATCAAGTTTTTCCTGTGGTGGTTTACAGTTAAGAAAGGAGCATAAATACTGGGCTAATACTTTGCAATTGTTTTTGGAGTTGTTTTACAATGAGCCGTCTGGTATTTTGAAGCACAGACTGTTCTTGGTATCCCTGTAGGTTTTCTCTAAACGTCTTGTAGAAATTTCTTGTATTATTTTCGTTGAAATCCTGTTGGATTTCGTGGAGTCCATTATTGTCATAACTTCGTTTTTCATTTCGAATCAGCTTTATAGCATGTTTCCATGTTCTAAGAAAGTTGTCCCAGTTTTCGTCGGTTTTGTGTCTGTTGAATATTTTCAGGCTGTTATTCTGTTGTCTATTGCCTGAACGCAGCCTGTGTTCCACCAGCGGTGCTTCCAGGTGAGAGGGGGTTGTCCTAGTTTCCTGGTTTCCTGAATTTTCTTTGTTAGTTTCTTCTCTCTGTAGATTTTTCCTGATTAATTTGTTTGATGATTTGTGCTTCGTCAAGTTCCAGGTAATCCGGATTTGGCTTCATGTTTTTGGCTGGATATTTTTTCCTTCTATTGGGCTGAAAATTTGTCTTTATTTGTAAGAGATGATAGTCTGATTGAAAAGCGCCTTTGCAAGGCCTGACGTTTAGAATTTCTTTCTTATTTTTCTTGGAAATCGCGAAGTGATCAATTTAGTATTCTCCCTGCCTCAGATTGGGCGATCTCTATGTGGATAGCTTGTGTTTAGATTTTTGAAATTGGGTGATGATAACTTTAAGTCCAAAGTCCATGCAGAATATAATTAGTTTCTCATCGTGCTTGTCGGTACCTTTGTGTTTGGATTATGGGCCTCTTATATCTCTGAATCTTTTCTCATTTCCTTACTGTACGTTACAATCGGCCAATAGGACATTCACCTGGTTGTATTTGGTAGGTTTCTTCTTCCAGAGTTTCCCAGAGATTATCCACGGCTTCAGGATCAGTTCTGTTACGTTGATTTCTAAGGGCATGTACATTGATTAGTGTGTAAGCTTTATTAGCTGATTTTACTGACAGTGATGAGATTCCTTCATTGGGAGAGGTGAAGTCGATCACTGAGTCGGGTGCTGAGTATTTATTTATTTATTTATCGTATCCAAGACATCACCATTTTACAAAAAAGTTATATTACAATGCAAGAGAAGCAGTTATAATACAATAATACATGGTTATAAGGTAAATTAACTACAATAATATAGAAAAGTATGTAACATATAATGATAAGCGCTAAGGATGCGAAACAGAGCGATTTTCATATCCCACGTAAAGCCCAATACACTGCAGCTTGAATAGCCTTGTCATTTGCTTCAAATAGGTCTTGAGTTGAACACGGGTTGTTTAGCTTCCTGCAGACCAGTAGGTGTTGTGGGTCTTGCTGTTCTCCACACTCGCAGGGATCGTCTGCACTGATGTAGCCCCATTTTTCCAAGTTTGCTCTGCATCTTGATACGCCTGTTCATAGTCTATTCAGGGCTTTCCAGGTCGTATATGGGAGTTCAGAGCCAGCTGTGGGTTCTTCCCTGGGGCTATTCCCTGGTCTTCCTGGGTCCACATTGTACCACAGCTCTTCTTGTCGTGCTCTAGGCGATAAAAGAGTTGCTTCAGTTGTTCGTAGGAAACTCTTCCTTGATTTAAGTCGGCGAGGTTGAAGATTGTATCCGAACATTGGATGCCTGGGATCTGTCTCCTGTTTATGTTTCTCGATTTCTGCGGCAGTCCTTCTTCTGATGTCTGGCGGGGCTATGCCCATGAGGTGGTAAAGCTGCTTTGTGGGAGTTGGGCGGAGGCATCCTGTCACGATGCGTCCAGTCTCATTCAGTGCTATATTTACTTGTTCAGCGTGGGTGGAATTTTGCCAAACGGGTGCCGAGTACTCCGCAGTGGAGAAACATAAAGCTAAAGGTGACGTGCGGAGAACTGTAGGTTGCGCTCCCCATCTGCTATTTGTTAGCTTGCGGATGATGTTGTTCCTGGCACTCACTTTCATCTTTGTGGCCAAACAGTGTTCCTTGTAGGTGACAGCACGGTCAAGTTTAATCCCAAGATATTTTGGTGTGTCGCAGTGAGATAGATGTGTGAGTTGTGTACGGCGATTCCGGTTCCCAGGAATGTTAGTTTGTAGATTCTGAATTTTTCTGTGTTGGCGTGTCCTTTGTCAGCATATCTGGTCTCTTGGAATACGTTGATTTTTATTTCAAATTTTTCCAGGGTGTTGGTGAGATCTTTCAATTTGCCTGTTTTGGTATAGTGTTCACACTAATTGGGCAAATATAATTCGTAAGTTTAATCTTGGGAGTGTTAAGAGTTCTTGAGGAGTTCCTATTCGTTCCCGCACGATGCCCCTGATCCCCCAGAATCTGATGATCAGGCGAGTCCAGCCTACCGACTAGTGCCTCGGGTAGTGATTCAATGATCGTCTTTTCCTTCATGCGCTCAGTTTGAAATTCAGCTTCTGTGGTTATCTCGACTGAGATTACGTGTGCACGACTCGATTTTGGAGTTCGAGAAGACATTAGTACAGCCGCCTAATCTAGAGGGAAAGACGCTGGCCAGTGGCCGTCTGATCCCAAAGAGACGCCATCGGGTTTGGGATGTACGTTAGTTTTTGTTCCGCCCTGGGTCCCCAGTACCACCTATATCATCTAGGAGGCTTTCCCCTAGCTGCCACCCGAAGATGGGCGTACTAACAACCCCCACATGGTGATATACGTATATATGCGAAAACATTGTTAGCAAACAGAAAAAATTGTATTTATTGCTTATTGAATTATGATTAGAATAAAACCACAGAAATATTAATTTGAAGTAATAATGAGGATGGTTCAAAGTCAGAGAGAGGGAGGGGGGAGGGGAGATGGCCAGAAAGATGGGAAGAACTGCGCATAGAAAGTAAAGAGAAGGAGACGGACAGACTTCAACTAAAGTTCCTACACCTTCATCTTACCGTAAGCCGACAAACTCCATCGGGTAGGGGGTGCAGGTGGAAGTGGAAAAGAAGAGTAGCCCGCGAAATGTGAATTCTCAGAATTTATTCATACACTATTTGTCAATGAGGGCACTTAGCCTCTTGCTGCACTCTTTACACATAATTTCAAACCTTCAAGATATTATTTCTCGCTGGAACCCTACAAAATCATGGAATGAAAAATGTTCCTAGCCTACTAAATTTCCGCAATAGGCGCAACCTTTTAATTTATTTCTCCTTTACTAATGATTGTATTCGCGACACAATTTACAGGCAGTATGTAGATGTACCACTGAACGTACCTACAAATTTCTATCATTGCGTGACACATAGTTCTGAAGATATGACGACGTAAACATGAAGCACAAAGGCAGATGTTGAGTGGTACGGGCATGGACTCAGAGCTACGAACAAATTACCAGGGCAATGTCGAGTTCCTTCGCTAGTGTCTTAATAATCTTAACGGTTCTGCTTCAAAATGTGTTTAACTAGTAACTGGATTTTGATAATAATTTTGCTTAATTTGACTTCACTTGTTACTGATGTACACTATATTAACACTGAAACAGACAGACGGTTAGGTATAATAGTGACAAGACATTCTAGTTTGCAACGCTTTTAAATTTCAAAAGAACACTTGATCCTAGGTACGTAATCACGTTGTACCTTCGAAAGAAAATGTAATTTTCGTGACTAATGCTTCTAATTTCAGAAATAGTCTGCAGCACATAAAAAGTGAATGCCATCATTTCAAACTAACTAACACTAAATTTCTGTTATAGGACTCTGTAATTACTGACGTTTGAAAAAAGTCCCAAAATACGATACTTTCCTCCACCTTTAAAAACTGTCACGAAATTCGCGGAGAATCTCGTGCATCACTCCTGCATAGATGGGTGTTCCTGGAAATGCTCTGGCTCCTGTTCTTAGTTACTTCTTCACTGTTTTTTGATGTCAGAGCTGTTATGCGTCAGATATCGACTCAGGTGTTTGCCTTACATTTTATAAGCGCCGCCACTGCTGAACAAGTAATAGGACTACAGCACCGTCTAATAACCGTTGTAAATGGGTGCCCATCTTCATACACGGTTAGCGAGTAGTGTGATATTTGACCAATGTCTCCTGCTTCAATTTGTATCGTGAATGATGTCTTCAAGTAGTACCTTAGGTGACGACTGCTAATATGAATTCCGCCGTATTCGCATACATATTACTTAAATAAAATCCAGACTTTGTATTATTTTGTACCAGATTTGCAGGACTTCTCGAAACACTCGAAACAACTGCTGCCGTAAATAAAGGTCTGTTGTTAAACGTGTTACAGAATATGGCGGATACTGATCATCACTTATTATGAAGCAGGTTAATGAAGCTGCTCTTTAGGGTCGAGGTTTTACTTTGCACTCGATCGTTCGAGGGCCTTATCATGTGGGCCTGAAAAGAGATGTCAAAAGAAATCAGTGATGTGCGATTGTATGGTGGCAAATGAGTATACAGCATACAGAAGTGTAATAGTGGCACCCTGACGATTCGAAAGGCATGAATGAAGGGTTGTGTCCACCGGGAGTACATCTGCATATAATATTTTTATTTTGTACCGGCCAATTTAAACCTTCTAGACATTATCAAGCATTGGTTCAGAAAGATAAAAAGGGCAAACGTGGTAGTCATAGACTTACTTTAAATACAAGATGAATCCTAGTTCCTCAGTTTTGTGTTTGTAGGCAAATGTTTGACAATGACCACGAGTTTGAATTGACTAATAGAAACTAAAAAGAACACATGAAGTTACAGCCTCAGTGCAAACATCTGTCCATGTAATCCGTATTTTATGGACGATGCCACAAGTATGAAGAGAACAATAGAAAAAGGTCAATTCGATCTCACGTAAACTTAGGAATCTCTGCTCATATGTGAATCAATTCTGCTGCCTCCACCGCAAACACATAAAGGGACCTTGATAATGTGACACGAGAGAATAACGCGCGTACCGAGGCTCTTGGCCACTGTTCGCATGGTCCTTAACTGAGTGGCATCAAACAGAGCGATGCGAAATGTACATCATCTACACGTTTATGGGGGCATGTGTAATGTGTGTGTAGATGTACAATGAGGTGACAAAAATCAGTTGTACTTCCTAATATCGTATCTGGAGTTTTGCCTAGCGCTGTGCAGCAGCTCGACGTTGCATGGACCCAACAAGTCGTTGGAAGTCCCCTGCAGGAAAGTTCAACCATGCTGGCTCTACAACCGTCCATAGTTGCGAAAGTGTTGGCTGTGCAGAGTTTTGCACATGAACTGATCTGTCGATTATATCAGGCAAATGATCGATAGGATTCATGTGGGGGTGATCTGGTTGGCCAAATAATTCACTTGAATTTTGCGGAATGTTCTTCATGCCAATCGAGATTAACTGTGACCCAGTGACACGGTGCATCGTTGTTTGAGAACATGAAGTCCATGAAAGGCTTCAGATGGTCTCTAAGAAGCCGAACATAGCCAGGCTTTCAGTGTCAGTTGTCAAGAAGGTAAACACAATACCTTAGCTTAGTATTCTTAATCAGAACGTAATATATTTCCACAATTGCAGTCAGTGTGGAATAAGTCAGACTCTTTAGGTAATACAACATTTGTTTGTCCAGTACACCATTAATGTTTTTAAATATGTGGAAGAAGGAAACAGCATTACGGTTTAACGCCCCGTCGACATCGAAGTCGTTAGCGACGGAGCACAAGCTCACAATATTTCAGTTATATCTGTCGTGTCCATTCAGAGACACAATTCCAGAATATACCTGGAGCAATTTAGGGTAGTCGTGGAGAACCTAAATCTAGTTGTCTGGAGATGAATTTGAACTGTCATCCTCCCGATTGCGAGGCCAATGTGCTAACGACTACGGCAGCTCGGTCAGTATGTATTACGAGTAGATGACTATCAGAACCATTCAAACAAAACAAAGGTATTACTGATGGTGCATAAATTAGTCAACAATTCTATTAAATCATTAATTTCAAATGAACATAAACGTATCGATATATTCAGGTTAATTCTAAGACACAAATAAACGTATTATGAAATGAATATGGCCATTCTCTGTGTGCTCGTAGTACTATATACGTGGTAGCATCACCTCATTTAGCTGTACAGTACTCCTGTAACCTACCATAACCACACGTCCCTGCTACAATAGCAGCTGAAGTGAAGTACGATTAATACTGAGCTGTGAAGTTTGACGATGTGGAAGCAATATAAAAAGGATAAAATAACATCACTGCTGCATTAACAATATTTTGAAAACTGAACTGTAATACGATGCTGCGTCTCAGTTCAAATACAAGTGAAATCAAAGGCAGAAAGCACGGTCTCCAGAAAACAGAAATAATAACTTGAAATGACTTACGTTTGGGCGAAACGTTTCAGTTTTTCCAAATTTTTTTCCTTGCACATACCTCCTCTCCTTTTATGGGTTTTATCCCGTATCTCCATGGGTCGGCACGTTAATTATTGGCTCTGGTGGCACGTTAATGGTAGGGGGTGCCCGGGCCCCCTTCCTGTACCCCTCCACTCCCGTCACACCCATAGTGACCTAATTTGTGTGCCCCTTCTGTCAGTGTCTGATGGTTTCCACGTGAAAATGTGGAAAGGTTTCCTAAATGTTTTCGAATACTGTAATTGGGGCAAGACCCACGTACCAGCTCGGTGTTCAGCTGGTCGAATGAAGGAAACCACCTAAACACCAAATCCAGACTGACTGACACACCTGTCCTCGTCGGGTGGATTCGATCCGAGGCCGGTGCAAACCGGAAGCGGCGTGCTAATGCGCGTAGTTACTGTAATTGTAATTGTAATTCTAATCCTGCTTGCATGCATCTGATAGAAGCGTACTGTATGTTGGGTATTACAGTTAAATGTCTTATGGCATTGCTAGCTAGGCGCACAGACGACTCCTTTCGAATAGCACCAAATGAGGGAGCCTAGCCTGACGTCCCCATCTGGTGGACCGATTACCATCAACAAGTGTATCAAATGCCCTCATTTTGTGTGTCATTGTGAAGAGTTTTGGAATTTAATCCGGGACAATGGAGCAAAGATTGGTGATCATGATCTTTACCCCATCTCCTCTCCTCCCGTCGCCTGCTGTATAATGGCTGAGAAAGTTTCATTCATCACTATGATTGGAACCAGCACACCACCGAATCAAGCAACATGGCAAAACCGCCCATTAGAGACCTCAGCTATGGAGAGGTGATCGGTTGGTAGGACACATTCTGTGGCATCAAGGGATCACCACTTTAGTATTGGAGAGCAGCGCATAGGGTAAAAATTATAGAGGGAGACCAAGAGATGAATACACTAAATAGGTTCAGAAGTATGAAGTTTGCAGTAGGTTCTGGGAGCTGAAGAAGCTCGCACAGGATAGAGTAGCATGGAGAGCTGCATCAAACGAGTCTCTGGCCTGAAGACCACAACAACAACAACATCCTAATACACTGTGATTAGCAAGTAGTACCGATTTAGCTGACTGCTAGGCTGAAACCTTTACGAGGGGGCCGATTGAGTTTTCCTCTCATTGTACCTAGCGAAAAGCCCTGGATTGCAGAAATAGGACAATGTGGGTGCTACCTTGCTATATGAAGCAACTTTCGAACACGTATCCTTCTCCGACTGGGTGCTCGTCTGGTGGACCTGTTACACTGTGATTCCGAGGATTTTTATTTCCCAATATTTCTTACACTATTCCGGAGTACTAGTTCGAGATTAGCTGGAGACTGATAGCAGTGTACATTTCTGGTTGAGTTTTATCAATTTGGAATTTAACGTGATCATAACAAATGATAACAGTATTGGAAACGCTATAAGAGAAAGAATACAGGCAGGAAACAGAGCTTACTTTGCAAATATGCAGCTTTTCAAAAATAGCCTTGTTACAAGAAAAACTAAACTGCTAATATATAATTCCCTAGTCCGCCCAGTTATCCCATACGGCTCAGAGGTATGGACGTTGACAGAACACGATAAAAATGCTCTAAGAAGCATTGAGCGGAAAATACTACGCAAAATCTATGGGCCAATAAGGGAGGAAGAAGGCTGGAGAATACGCTACAATGCCGAATTACAAGAGTTAATACAAGGCAGGGACATAGTAAAATTTGTGAAATCACAGCGAATACGATGGCTAGGACACTTGGAGAGAATGGCAGAGGATAGAATTCCAAAGAAAATGATGAAAGGTATGATCCATTCAGTTAGGCGAAAAGGGAGACCTAGAAGAAGATGGATCGATGAGGTAATAATGGATATCACCAATATGGGAGTCCGGGGGTGGAAAAGAGCAGCAAATAACCGAGAAGTGTGGAGGAAGATTGTTGAAGAAGCCAAGGCTCACCAAGGGCTGTAGAGCTACTGAAGAAGAAGAATATGTCTGTACTTACTTTTTAAAAATGTTTCTTGCAAATTGATAATTACCCTGTAACAAACGACGCTGGGTGCAAGTGCTATATGAAGAGGTTGGTGCAGGACAGGAATTCGTATCAGGATGCACCAACCGGTCAGAAGATTTTTAATAAAATGACATGAATGCGACATACGGAATGTTAATCGCGTGTCATGGAAGATTTCGATCCAACAGTTTACTCATCTCTCGATATCCCCTCCCCCATTACCAGCTTTCGCCACTCTTGTGCGTCAATGCTGCTCTACGAACTCTCCTTGAACACCAAACGTTTTATCGATGGCCATTTCATCATGACTCACGTCAGAATCGACTTCCCTCAGGTGCATAATAAGCAGTGTCAAGCACGTAGCTCTACATTCGGTCCCTTCATAGTCGAGACACGAAATCCAAATATCCTTATAGCCTTCTAACCAGCTGCAATTTCTCAACCAACGACTGGCTTCACCATTATCTCGTTTAGCTTATTTCCCTCCTGTGTCCGCTGGCTCCTTTCGCTGCCGGCCGCTGACTTTCAGATTCACCATCGCTGAATGCCTAATCGTGTCCTGCAATGATGATGATGATGTTTGGTTTGTGGGGCGCTCAACTGCGTGGTTATCAGCGCCCGTACAATTATCCAATCTTTGCTCAGTCCAATTTCGCCACTTTCCTGGATGATGATGAAATGATGAGGACAACACAAACACCCAGTCATCTCGAGGCAGGTGAAAATCCCTGACCCCGCCGGGAATCGAACCCGGGACCCCGGGCTCGGGAAGCGAGAACGCTACCGCGAGACCGTGTCCTGCAAAAATTTTGGCTTCTCCTAAGGTCAGGACAGGGCCAAAAGACGCTGTTGTAACGCAGCGCAATTCGCTATTTGCTGTTCACACTCGAGTTGTTTTAAATAGGATGGTGGTCCGCGTCTAATGAATTGTAGGTCATTTCTTGCCTGTAGGGCAGAGACTGGCATCGTATTTCGTACAGACAATACTTAGCACACACTCGAGTTATGGAGTTCTCCAAACTGACTTTCCTCCATATCGTAGAACTCAACGGGTATTACCCTGCATGGCCGTCCAGCAATATCTTCCACCTGATTGTCGAAGTGTCCGTGTTCTTACTTCATACATTGCTTCACTGCTAACTCATCTGCGCGTCCACGACCAGTCAGCTATTCACACTTAAGTAGGAGGAAGTTCGTGATCTATTTTTCATTAGAGGATCTGCAGAACAAAAAACGCCTTTGTATTGTCTATTGCCTATGTGTATCACTGTATAAGAACAGTTGTAGTAAAAATTTCCTAATCGGAAGGGGGCAGAGACGAGTGTGAGATCTTGTCGATGATAGCCAGGCTGCAAACCTGACAGAAATGCCTTCTGACAGCTTACAGAGATTGTTCACAACTAGTTTCCGAGAGTAGATTCCGAATGGAACTATGGGCAGTGGATATTTGTATGCGGCCACCTCAAAAATAGCCACTGATCGTATCAGAAGGTAAAGCATCATCTCTTCAGTTCCCCCACAGCACAAAGAGTTGGCACTAATGTACTCCCACGGATCGCAGTTGTACGTCTTTTGAAACTATGCAAGACATCAACTGCAGCGACGGTGGATAGAGGTGCTTAAGTGGGACTGTGTGGGCCGATTTTTGTTAGAGTGTCCTTCATATGGCCTGCGTCCACTCGTTTAGGTTAAAGTGAACACGAATCGCGAGTTTTCATTTAGCAGTTTTTGTGACCAAGTGTTGCCCTTCCTGTTTTCTTTTTCGTGATTAGGGTGCCGTGGACACTACCATATTCCATGATAACAACAGCCGCCTTCTCAGGGCTGCAGAGATAAATTCTCGCTTTGGCTAACACTTAGGAAAGCTCAGTTTACCGCTGTATTACCCGATATTAGTCCTTACGAAGAGTTTGAAAGCTGGTTATGTACGTTGCTTCGTGTGTTCTGCCATTGAATGCAAGATAGGGAAATCTGTGCCGAACACATTGCTTTTCTGCAGTCGAGGTACCAGACATGGCAATACAGTTTAACGTAAAGTATGAACCAAAGCACACCTGGATTTACATGACGTACACGAAGCGCCTTCTGAATTGAAATCCATGTTAACTGCCACAAAAAATTGAAACACTTTCTGGGTATTGGAATCTGGACTTCTGCGTCTGTGCCCTTAACTGTTTGCAATGAGACTAGTTGATGAAGGAAGTATATTGTAACTTTTGTAGAAGAAGTATTTTAACGTTTTGAAAAAGCTGAATGCATGTGGTTTTGTATGATGTTCCAGCTGCTTACCCGAAGGTGTCGGTGCTGTTCCGGGAACCAGAGAACTACGTGAGTGAGACGAAATGCTGCCACGGCATCCTCAACACCCCCCACTACTACAAGTGAGCGCCCTCTACCTCAGTAGCCACGTGCGCAACTTCCTGAACAACACGGTCGGCGCGGAGCAGCAGAACATCCTCGTCACCATGACGGAACACCCGCACGGGGAGGAGGGGAAGGTGGTCGCCTCCTACAACTACACAGAAGTCGCAGAGCCCCTGCAGCTGCTGAGGATTCCCGTCAACTACACCAACAACACCGCCTCCTGGTTCATATTCGAGATCTGGTATGGAGGGACCCTCAGCTACCCTCGCTACTCACCTTCCAATATTGCTGTTGCTCCGTACAACACCTCATTAAACTACTTCATTCTCGGCATGGACTACGAGTACATTGGTGTCCCAGTGTAAGAGGTGGACCAACCACACGACGTTCCCTTCATCCGATTACTGACAAATATGAGTGTGCCAATATTGTTAAGTATGCATCAATGTGGAAATAGATTTACATGTATTCTAAAGTTATAACTTTGAAATAAAGTGTTTTATAAACGAATCCGAACCCTTTTTCATTATATTATGTATTTCTATTCTGTCTGTTGGATTTATTCTGTCTAAGGGGCTCATTTCCTTCGTTTATTTGGATCAAGCGTTAGTTCTTATATGGATTTATGCCAAAATATCAGCACCAGAATTATAAAGAAGCCGAATTATGAGCCCATCACTGTGCTGTGTACCCTATTATAACTTTCTCAGTGACTTACATTCGTCATGTAAATGTATGTCTTTACATATGGCCAACCAAAAGAACTGATTTCATTGAGAAAAAGTAATGACCTTATGTTATTTACAATAAAAAAATATTATGTCTTGTGAGTTACTACTCAACTCAAAACTCAGTTGTGGGGCGCAAGAAGTATACGTTTTTCCTCGTAATTGTAGTGCTAATTTGCTGTCCTTCTGTTTTTTATCATTAACATTTCCCATATGAGAGCGAGCTGAAAGAGGCCAAACTGCCATCTTACCATGTTTGGTTACGGATTATGAGAATGTCGGTGTCCCCATATGAGCGACGAACACATGGCCAACGTTCCTTTTTGTGATTCGTAACAATTATAAGCTTGCCAATTTCGTTAAATATGGAATGTTTCCTTAAGATAAAGCTTTAATGAAAGAGTTTTGAAAACGATTTTGAACCTTTTGTTATTTCATGCAAATTATAGCCCTTCTGTGCTATCTAATTCCGGTATTCATTTCCTTTCTTTGTTTTGATCAAGAGTTACTTTTTTATGGGTTTCTACGGAAGCTGGAGTACCATAAAAATAATGTAACTTTCTACTATTCCTACATTTCTCAGTGGTTATGAATACGTTTACGAGCGTCTTCTCTGGAGTGTAGACTTGTACGGAAGTGAAACGTAGACATATTAACGATTGAGAGAAAGAGAGAGAAAAACGTTTTGAAATGTGGTGTGACAGGAGAATGCTCAAAATTAGATAGGAAGATCGCATAACTAATGAATTTTGACTTAACTGTATCGGGAACGAAAGATTTTTCACAACTTGACTCAAACCACGAATCAACTACCAGGACACACCATATGGCATGGGGGAAGTGTGGAGGGCAAAAGCTGTTGAGAGTGACCATGGATTCACCACAGCAAGTACGTTCAAACTAATGTTACAGCACTACTGGAAGGATGACGAGGCTTGTACAGGATAGAAAGGCGTCGAAAGCCGTATCAAACCAGTCTTTGGAACGATGAGCAAAGAAGGTAAATCTGCGTACATAATGTTGGTGACGTGCTACTAGCGTAAGAACTGTTTACCTTCTTAGGAGGTGCTCAGCATCACAAACCTGAATTATTCGATGTGACGTCGAAGATAGCCACTGGACACAGAGAACCGTTCTGTTCATGTATAGCAGCATGAGGTGCACCGTCCGCTGCCGTGATGCAGTTACAGTCGCTAGCTAGTGGAAGAGTTACCAGCTCAATTTCCGACTTCTACAGTTATTTATGATATACATTGGTTATTTGTGGACGGCTCTTGAACTTATTTGTTTGTGTAATATTCTAATTTTGCTAGAGCATTAGTTTTAGTATAAAATACAGGACCAAGTTGTTCATTTTGTGTATGAATGTGCTATCACTGTTCTTGTTCGTCACCCCGCACTCGTATCTAGCATATGAATTCGTATTTTACGTGTTATTACGCGGGACACCCTTTGTACGCAAACTGTAGCTCCTGCATTGAGTGCCGAGCGGGGAGGTTTCTAGTTCTCCGCTTCACCGAGTCTGGTGAGTTTGGCACCCGACTTTCTAGAAATATACTTTTCTTCAGTGTTCTTCATACGTACGTATACTATATTTCTAGAGTTCTCTGTATACAATTTAAGTAGTTCTTCAGAATTTAGCGAAGAAAGCAATAGTACATGGAAAAATTTTAGTCTTCGAAAAAATTAATTGCTAAATTTGGGAGAAAATAGTAGTCACAATTCTGAATAGCTCCCCAAGAGTTCTACAAAAACCCTAATGATCATTTCTGTGCAGATAAATGTTCATGACACAATGATGCAATGATGAGGACCCATCTTCACAATCATTTGAAGTTGGAACCTGACTTTCGAGGAATATACATTTTTTTTCAGAGTTCTTGGTTGATATCCTGCATTCTAGAGTTCTCTGAACTAGATTTGAATAGTTCTGCAGAATTTCGCGAAGAAAACACTAGTAATCGGCAAACTTTTAATGTCGTAACAGAATATTTGCCGATTTACGAAAATAAAATTGTGATCACAATTCTGAATTGCTCCTTGAGAGTTCTATAAAGAACGATAATGACATTTTTTGTGCAGGTAACAGTTTATGAGATAATTGCAATAATGAAAGTTCCATTTTTAGTACAGAAAATATACGAAATCACACTAGAGTTTTGATGACAGTTCTATCACAGTTCTGGATAACACTCCCAAAGTTTTTATCGAAAAACTTAATGTAGCTTTTTGTGAAGATAATCGTTCATAATTGCAGTAATGTAGGACTCACTTCACCAACATATGAATTTTCGTTCGATGGCTGAGCTTCACTGCCCTAGTTGTGATCGGTGGATGTAGGTACAAGTCGGCATACATCATGTCGACTGTCGCTGTGTATCATATTGCTGATAAGCCCAATAATCTAACGATATTTGACACAATAATCTAACGATATTTGACTTTTCTTCCTCGGTTTATTGCGTTGTATGGTATTACTATTGTCTCTGCTGACTAGAAGGAGTTTCAGTCGATGCTTAACAGCCTAAAAGAAGATTTGTTGGTAGACTTAATTAACATTTTTAAATGATTTAATCAATGTATTTAAACAGCATTAGTTATAAACCAGAAGCCTTTCATACCATTAATTTGATTCTTTTATGCGTACGTTGTTTTGCCTTCGATAAGTGTCATGGATGAAACGCCTTGTATTCATCTGTATGTCGTCTCAAAGAGACCTGCGCCAATATAACTATGTGTAAATGTTCTTAGCTGTAGGAAATGTTCACTGCGTCATGAATGTTAGAAACTGATTATGGCAGAACCTTAGCTACAGAAAATGTTCACTGCGTAATGAATGCCAGTAATAAATTCTAGCAGAATCATTTCTATATGAAATATGCTTACCAGATTACATTTTTGACAATCAAATTGTGTTTAAACTAATCATCTCTATTTATGTGTCACTAGGAATCTGCACTGTACTTCGTTCACTAACTAAAAAGGGTTTAAAACTTACGAAAACGCCTTGCAAACGACCCTTGCAATACCTACGTTTTTCATTACGTTTGTCAAATTGTTGTTATCCAGAGCACGTTCACACTGTTCTTTTAGAAATGGAAACAAAGTCAAATCCTCATATTATGATACATGATCAGCTTTAATGTAATTTTAAATGATCTAATGCTATTGCCTTCTAATTTTACGTTTAGAATTTAAGATGGCAACTAAAAACGCCAAAGCCATTTGCTTGCTGTCATGGCATAGGGTTTATTTCATTACTCAAAAAAAAAAAAAAAAATCAGAAATAGCATTTTCTAAGTTCCAAAATGTATTCAGTAGCTTTCCTTTAGAAATACTTGGTTTTACAATGTAGGACAAGTTCACCACACTCCAAATCCAACAGTTCACACTGCCCTCAGAATTGTCGTGTAGTTAACGTCGTATTTCTAGGTTTGTTTAACATTTCAGAACCGGCCTTATAACATGCTGCATATTTAAGATTTTTCCACACAGCGACTCTTGGGTTTAGTGTAGTAATATTTTAGTACACGATGATTTAAAAAGTTTTCGAGCAAAGCTGCAGTGCTGTTGATCCTACCTGTCCGACAGTACACATTTTGACGACTTCGCTTTAATAGACTAATAAATTTTTGTAGGCATAAGTTTACATTTTCAGGTATTTATGATCCTTTTAGTTTAGCATGCAGTGTCTCAAAACTGGCAACATCTTCGAAGACATTAAAATTAACATTAATTCCCGTTGTAAAAATGATATACTGGGCAACATCACTTTGATCCATCCAAAGCTGAAGAAAAGAAAGTACAAGAAGGGACTTTCGTCCAGATTCTGAGATACATCCTGAGAGAGTTCCCCATTTTGTCTCGTTACTTGCTACCTTTATACAGCAGTTTTTTCGCTTTCTTTTCAATGCTCTTATTACCAGAATGGCGCGTACATGTATTTGGAGACCAAGTTTATCTTCCCCATCAGAAAGAAGTTTATCTTATTTTTACTTAATGAATAAGAAGTTTCATATGACAACTCTTTGCAACTTACTTTAGCAAATATAATTTGTGTTTTTCTGAATTCTTTCTCTTTTTCTTAGTCAAATATCCTTCCATACGTCAGGGCTAAGTACAACTCCATTCTTCTTTGTTAGTCTGGCTTTTTAGCATCTATCAAGGTCGTGCCGTCTGTTATGTTAAAAGATTACTATAAACAAAAATAAGGACCTCCAAATTCTAAAGTGAAGTCCTCGAAAAATTATGCCAGAATTAATTTGTGGCACTCAGTATGCAGTGAACGTTTCCTAGATCTAAGAATATTTGTACGTAGTCATACAGGCTTCTTTCTCTTTGAGATGAATACAAAGCTATACATCCATGACATTTATGGAAGGAAAACAACTTACGGATGAAAGAATCAAATTAATGATATGCAAGGGTCCTGAGCTGTAACAAATGTTGTTAAAATACATTAATTAAATCATTTATAAATGTTAATTAAGTCTACAAACAATCTTTCATTTAGGTTAAAATTAAAGCAATACCAACCCTCTGACGCAAAAATGAAGTCTTTTCACCTAGGTTTCGGCAACTACTAAGAGTGCCTTCATCAGAAGTAAAATATTCAAACTGGCCTATAGCATAGGTACAAAATTATAGGAAAAAATTTTTAAGTGAAAGTACTGACTAGAAGTACAAAAAAAAAAAAAGAAGCAGTACTTTCATATCGTGTATAAAATAAATATCAAACGATAAAGCATTAGTCAGAAAATGTGGAAGTAGAGAACACTGTAGGGTGGTAGTTTGGCTTCTTTTAGCTCGCTCTCATACGTGGATATGTTAATGATAAATACACAAAAGGGCAGAACTAGAACACCACAAATAAGTACTACAATCAGGAGGATAAACTTAATACCTCTTGCGCCACACATCTGTGTTTTGTGTTCAGTAGTTAGTCACAACACATACTTTTTATTGTAAATAACATAAGCTCTTTACTTTTTCTCAATGAAATCAGTTTTTTTTGGTTGGTCATATGTAATGACAAAAATTAATATGACGAACGTAAGTCACTGAGAAAGTTAGAATAGGATACACAACATAGTGATGGGCTAATAATTCGGCTTCTTTATTATTCTGGTGCTGATGTTTTGGCAGAAATCCATATAAGAACTAACGCTTGATCCAAACAAACGAAGGAAATGAGTCCCTTAGACAGAATCAATCCAGCAGACAGAGTTGAAATACATAATATTATGAAAATTGGTTCAGAACCTTTCATAAAACACTTTATTTCAAAGTTATAACTATAGGAAACATTTAAATCTATTTCCGCATTGATGTATACTTAACAATATTGGCACGCTCATATTTGTCAGTAATCGGAAGAAGGAAACGTCGTGTGGGTGGCGCACCTCTTACACTGGGACGCCAATGTACTCGTAGTCCATGCCGAGAATGAAGTAATTGAATGAGGTGTTGTACGGAGCAACAGCAATATTGGAAGGTGAGTAGCGAGAGTAGCTGACGGGGCCCTCCATACCAGATCTCGAATATGAACCAGGAGGCCGTGTTGGTGGTGTAGTTGACGGGAATCCTCAGCAGCTGCAGGGGCTCTGCCACTTCTGTGTAGTTGTAGGAGGTGACCACCTTCCCCTCCTCCCCGTGCGGGTGTTCCGTCATGGTCACGAGGATGTTCTGCTGCCCCGCGCCGACCGTGTTGTTCAGGAAGTTGCGCACGTGGCTACTGAGGTAGAGGGCGCTCACTTGTAGTAGTGGGGGGTGTTGAGGATGCCGTGGCATCTACAGTCCCACTTAAACACCACTATGCACCGTCGCTGCAGTTGATGTCTTGCATAGTTTCAAGAGACGTACAACTGAGAACCGTGGGAGTACATTAGTGCCCAGTGTCTGTGCTGTATGGGAACTGAAGAGGTGATGCTTCACCTTCTGATATGATCAGAGGCTACTTTTGAGGTGGCCGCTTACAAAATACCACTGCCCATAGCTCCCTTCAGAATCTCCTCTCGGAAACTAGTTGTGAACAATCTCGGTACGTTGCCAGTAGGCATTTCTGTCAGGTTTGTAGCTGGCTATAATCGACAAGATCTGACACTCGTCTCTGCCCCCTGCCGATTAGGAAATTTTTACTACCCTTGTTCTTATGCAATGTTACACGTCGGCAATCGTTAAAACAAAGGCGTTTTTCCTTGTGTAGATCCTCTAATGAAAAACAGACCACCAATTTCCTCCTTCAACTGTGAAACATACTATATTTATTCCCACCTACAAGAGAAAAATGAGACTCGAAATAAAGTAAGACAAATGACAGCTAAGTCGGAATAATTTAAGTTTTTCCCAGAAGCTATTCGACATTGGAACAGTCGAGAAATCTCGTGAACCTTGTGTCAAGCACTTAAGTGTGAATAGCAGACTGGTCGTGGACGCGCAGATGAGTTAGCAGTGAAGCAATGTATGAAGTATGAACACGGACACTTCGATAATCAGGTGGAAGATATTACTCGACGGCCATGCAGGGTAATACCCGTTGAGTCCTACAGACAGTTGTCAGTGGACAAGAGTGATTAATGGTATGGAGGAAAGTCAGTTTGGAGAACTCCATAACTCGAGTGTGTGCTAAGTATTGTCTGTACGAAATACGATGCCAGTCTCTGCCCTACAGGCAAGAAATGACCTACAATTCATTAGACGGCGACCACCAGCCTATTTAAAACAACTCAAGTGTGAACAGCAAATAGCGAATTGCGCTGCGTTACAACAGCGTCTTTTGGCCCTGTCCTGACCTTAGGAGAAGCCAAAATTTTTGCAGGACACGATGAGGCATTCAGCGATGGTGAATCTGAAAGTCAGCGGCCGGCAGCGAAAGGAGCCAGCAGACACAGGAGGGAGGTAAGCTAAACGAGATAATGGTGAAGCCAGTCGTTAGTTGAGAAATTGCAGCTCGTTATAAGGCTATAATGATGTGGCGTACTTACCTGCACACGCTGCCAACAACAGCAGAACCACCGTCTGCCTCGTCATGCTGATATTTGGATTTCGTGTCTCGAATAAGAAGGGACCGAATGTAGAGCTACGTGTTTTTATACACATGAGGGAAGTCGATTCTGACGTCAGACATGATGAAATGGCCATCGATAAAATGTTTGGTGTACAAGCAGAGTTCGTAGGGCAGTATTGACGTACAAGAGTGGCGAAAGCTGGTAATGGGAGAGGGGATAGCGAGATATGAGTCAACTGTTGGATCGAAATTTTCCATGTCACACAATTAACATTCCGTATGTCGCATTCATGTCATTTTTCTTATAAATCTTTTAACCGGTGTGTGCATCCTGATACGAATTCCTGTCCTGCGCCAACCTCTCCACATTGCACTTGCACTCAGCGTCCTTTGTTACAGGGTAATTATCAATTTGCAAGAAACATTTTTAAAAAATAAGTACACACATATAATGAAGTTGAATTCCAAATCCCTGTAACTCAACCAGAAATGTACACTTCCGTCGGTCTTTAGCTAACCTCCAACTAGTACTCCGCAATATTGTAAGATATCTCAGGAAATAAAAATTCGCAGAATCATTGTTAAATAGGTCCACCAGACAAGCACCTAGTCGAAGAAGGATACGTGTTCAAAAGATTGCTTCATATAGCAAGGTGAATTGTAGCACCCCTATTGTCCTATTTCTGCTGTCCGGGGCTTTTCGCTAGATACAATGAGAGGAAAATTGAGATGTCCCCCTCGTAAAGGTTTTAGCCTAGCAACCAGCTAAATCAGTACTACCTGCTGATGACAGTGGATTAGGATATCGTATCGATAATACACGTCTGCATAGCTGAGGTCGCTAATGGGCGGTTTAGCCATGGTGCTCGATTCGGTGGTGTGCCGGTTCGAAGCCTAGTGATGGATGAAACTTGCTCAACTATTATATGCCCAGCGACGGGAAAAGAGGGGATGGGATAAAGATCGTGATCACCAGTCTTTGCTCCAGTGTCCTGGATTAAATTCTGAAACTCTCTGCAATGTGGCACAAAATGAGGGCATGTGATACACCTGTTGATGGTAATCCGTCCACCAGATGGGGACGTCAGGCTAGGCTCCCCCATTTGGTGCTATTCGAAAGGAATCGTCTGTGTTCCCAGCCAACAATGCTATAAGATATTTAAGGGGATACGGAATCACCTAGCCCCGCAATGTTAATATATGCCTACTATAGGGAACATTTTCTCACAAACTACTGGAGACAGAGAGGTAAAAATTTTACTGTATGTGCATTCATATGTTACAACAATACTGAAACAACAGTTTATTGTCAAAGTATTTTCTTACAGAGATATTGTACATTTATTTTTAAGTAAATTTTTTCCATCGCTTTTTACTAGACTATCACCCCTAAGTCTTTTGTAAATCAAGTAATTAAAAAATCGTTGTTTCAGTATGTAATAGGGACCTATGTCACTACGTCATAAAAATTTCAGACTTCTAGGTTGACCAGTACCTGAGATAATGTTCCTAGATGAAGTAAAAAGTAAACTTACGGGAAACGGAGAAAGAAGATTAAAACATTCCTGATCCGTAGCTAATACCCCCTTCACAGTCTTCATAATCATCTTCAAGTCTTCTTTTGGCACCCCTCTGCACCTGTCTTGCTTTTTTCACTAATGTCTTGATTATATTATCAGCATGCCTTAGTCTGTGCTGATCTAAAAAGAACATAGCACGTACCGTACGGGAACCAACACACATACCCAACTTTTGAAGGACCTGGCATTTAGTTATATTTCCAAGATTGAAGGTTGCCACAGCATCATACACACCAAAATGTAGTGTATTAATTCCGACAAACACTGTTTTTGGGAGACGATGCCATATCACACTATTCAAGCACTCGTTGGGGTTCTGCGTTTTTCCGTGAAGACATTTCATCAGAAGACTTCTGACAGCCAGATCTCTGAAAATGGGCTTTATTTCTGCCATGATGGCTGATGGTAGACTGTGGTGGTGAATGTATTTCTCTCCTGTTGTTAGTCCCCTATTGTATTTACACCAGCTGTTTTCACCTTTGGGGCACAAACCATGTTGTGGATGCTCATCCGTGGATGCGGTGTGGAAATATAAAGCCCATATAGCTCTCCTCATTTCTTCAAGATTGCCTGTATTTTGCCTGATTGCAAGGCCATAGCAGTTCTGAATGTGGTCTATTATGGAATCAGTCAATCTTCCTCTGCCATCCAAGGTTTTCCCATCATCTAGTTTTTTCCCTTTCATAACTGATTTTAACCTTCTCAGCCTGGCACCCATTCTCTTCTGCACATGTCCTATACATTCAAGTTTGCTTATATTTACACTGTTCCCATATGGTTTGCTTTCCAAAACTTCTTTGAATGCTTTAGAGTCACCATCTCCCAGATATTTGACATAGCGAACATTATACCACTGTGAAGAGTGATGAAAAATTTTCTTCACCCCAGCAACCTCCATGCCACCACTACTACCATAATAATTAGCAATACAGTCATCACTGTGTTCATTTTTCAGCCTGCCTGTGCACCTACAGTATTTAGACATTATTGCAACATCAATAACCTTGCCAGTATCAACACTAGTTGCTGTTACAACACCATTGTTGGAGGTGTGGCCCCTTTTCTGCCACGTGCCATCAAACGCCACTGTGAGGTCACGACTGCCGTCATTTTCTTCCACTGCTTCTTCCACAGCAACCTGCATTGACTTCTGTGCTACATCTTCAACTGCAGATCCTAGTACATAATTGTAAGCTTCAAACTTTGAAGGTGCACTTGGAAGATTTAGAACACCACATAGCATATCACCAGCTGCTTTGCCCTTACCAATTGCTCGCAATCCTTAAACTAACCTAATATTTACACTATAAAGATCAGTTTTCTTGTATCCATTATTTACAGTTACTGAAACCGAACTTGGAAACTTACAGCTGTATTTACAAACACTGCATATTAAATTAAACTGGGCAGCCAGGCCAACATGGGATTCTACTTTCAGAGAAACGTTTCCATGACATTTTTTGCAGCACAAACTGTTTTCAAGAGCTTCACACAATATATTCGTATCAATGAGTTCAAAAACTTCATTCCCTCTATCAAGTAAATTATATTTCTCTTCCAAATCTCTTAGTTTTTTATGAGAAGCACTGTTTTCATTTGGTGTAAGTTCGTTCGGCAAATCAGTAATAAGTGGATTCACATTTTCCAACAGTGATGATGATGAACTGCTTTGCTTTGCTAATGAATCATTATTTCTTTTCTTTTGCCAGTTCACACGCTTTTTAAATACTTTTGCTTTGGCTCTAGGCATTTTCACTGCGAAAAATGAAGCACTAAATACGAAATAACTCAACAACAACTACTTTCTTATATCACACTGTTTACAAAACAGTCCCGCCACAAAGTCAAAGAGTAACTTGAGGAAACCAGAGAGAAACATTTTCGGGCAACTAGTGTATAAATAGTCGCTGGAAACCGGGATATTTGAATTCATGTCACTTTAAAGGTACTGCCAAAAAGTTCATGGTCAGCCACGAGAGACGTGTATAACTAAAGCGCAATACCCGATCTCACAAATATATAAAAATAAAATAGTTATAATTGTAGTAGAGCTATGTATGATACGTCATTTTAAAGAGGAAACATGGCAGAATATAATACGCCAATAAAAAAAAATTCGATTTTTTAACCCAAAATCCGATTCCGTATCCCCTTAACTGTACTATCCAACATATAGTAAGCTTCTATCAGATGCATGCAAGGAGGATTAGAATTACAATTACAATTGCAGTAATTAATCGCATTAGCACGCCGCTTCCGCTTTTCACCGACCTCTGGTCGAATCCACGCGATGGGTGTATGGCGGGAACCGGCGTGTCAGTCAGCCTGGATTTAGTGTTTAGGCAGTTCAAAATGGTTCAAATGGCTCTGAGCACTGTGGGACTTATTCCTGAGATCATCAGTCCCCTAGATCTCAGAACTACTTAAACCTAACTAACCTAAGGACATCACACGCATTCAATCCCGAGGCAGGATTCGAACCTGCGACCGTAGCGGTCGCGCAGTTCCAGACTGTAGCGCCTAGAACCGCTCGTCAATCCCGGGCGGCGTGTTTAGTCGTTTTCCCTCATTCGAATAGGTGAACAACAAGCTGGTACGCGGGTCTTGCCCTAGTTACAGTATTCGAAATCATTTTCACGTGGAAAATATCAGACGTTGACAGAAGGGGCACACAAATTCCGTCAGTGAGGGGGTGAGGAGGTGGAGGGGTCACCCCCTACCATTATCGCGTTGCGAGATCCAATAATTAACGTACCGACCCGTGGAGATACGGGACAAAGCCATTGAAAGGAGATATGTGTGAGGAACAAAAGCTGGACAAAATGAAACGTTGCGCCTAGACGTAAGTCATTACAACTTATTATTTCTGTTTTCGGGAGACTATACTTTCTGCCTATGATTTCACCTGTATTTGATTTGAGGCGCAGCACAGTATTACAGTTCAGTTTTCAAAATAAATTTCATGCAGCACTGATGTTATTTTATCTTTTTTATCTTGCTTCCATATCGTCTAACTTCGCAGCTCAGTATTTATCGTACTTCATTTCAGCTGTTTTTGTAGCGGGGACGTGTTGGTATGGTAGGTTACAGGAGTACTGTACAGCTAAAAGAGGTGATGGGACCACGTATATAATACTAGGACCACACAGAGAATGTCTAGCCGTTTTTGTAGCAGGGACGTGTTGGTACAGTAGGTTACAGGAGTACTGTACAGCTAAAAGAGGTGATGGGACCACGTATATAATACTAGGAGCACACAGAGAATGGCCAGATCCATTTCATAATACGTTTATTTGTGTCTTAAAATTAACCTAAATATATCGATACGTTTATGTTCGTTTGAAATTAATGATTTAATAGAATTGTTGACTAATTTATGCAGCATCAGTAATACCTTTATTTTGTTTGAATGGTTCTGATAGTCATCTACTCGTAATACATACTGACCGAGCTGCCGTAGTCGTTAGCACATTGGCCTCGCAATCGGGAGGATGACAGTTCAAATTCATCTCCAGACAACTAGATTTAGGTTCTCCACGATTACCCTAAATTGCTCCAGGTATATTCCGGAATTGTGCCTCTGAATGGGCACGAATAACTGAAATATTGTGAGCTTGTGCTCCGTCGCTAATGAACTCGATGTCGACGGGGCGTTAAACCGTAATCCTGCTTCCTTCTTGCACATATTTAAAAACATCAATGGTGTACTGGACAAACAAATGTTGTATTACCTAAAGAGTGTGACTTATTCCACATTGACTGCAATTGCGATAAATATATTAATATGCTCTGGTTAACAATACTACGCCAAGGTATTGCGTTTGCCTTCTTGACAACTGACACTGAAAGACTGGCTATGTTCGGCTTCTTAGAGACCATCTGAAGCCTTTCGTGGACTTCATGTTCTCAAACAACGATGCACCATGTCACTGGGTCACAGTTAATCTCGATTGGCATGAAGGACATTCCGCAAAATTCAAGTGAATTATTTGGCCATCCAGATCACCCCACATGAACCCTATCGATCATTTGCCTGATATAATCGAGAGATCAGTTCATGTGCAAAACTCTGAACAGCCAACACTTTCGCAACTATGAACGGCTTTAGAGCCAGCCTGGCTGAACTTTTCTGCAGAGGACTTCCAACGACTTATTAGGTCCGTGCATCGTCGAGCTGCTGCACAACGCTAGGTAAAATTCCAGATACAATATTAGGAAGTACAACTGATTTTTGTCACCTCATTGTACATCTACACACACATTACACATGCCCCTATAAACGGATAGATGATGTAAATTTCGCTTCGCTCTGTTTGATGCCACTCAGTTAAGGACCATGCGAACAGTGGCCAAGAGCCTCGGTACGCGCGTCATTCTCTCGTGTCACATTATTACGGTCCCTGTATGTGTTTTGCGGTGGAGGCAGCAGAATTGATTCACAGCTAAGCAGCGATTCCTAAATTTACGTGCGATCGTCGTTGCCTTTTATAGTTAGTCTCTTTCTATTGTTCTCTTCATACTTGTGGCAACGTCCATAAAATACGGATTACATGGACAGTTGTTCCCATTGAGGCTGTAACTTCATGTGTTCATTTTATTTTCCATTAGCCAATTCAGACTTGTGGTCATTGTGAAACTTTTGCCTACAAACACAAAACTGAGGAACTGGGATTAATCTTGTATTTAAAATAAGTATGACTCCCATGATCGCCCTTTTTATCTTTCTGAACCAATGTTACATATTGGCCAGGAGGTTTAAAATGGCCTGTACAAAATAAAAATGTTGTACATAGTTATACTCCCGGTGGACACAACCATTCATGCCTTTCCAGGCTTCTGAGTGCCACTATTACACTTCTGTATGCTTTATACTCATTTGCCATCATATCATCAATCATCACTGAT
The DNA here is from genome assembly GCF_021461395.2 of Schistocerca americana. Taxonomy (NCBI): domain Eukaryota; kingdom Metazoa; phylum Arthropoda; class Insecta; order Orthoptera; family Acrididae; genus Schistocerca; species Schistocerca americana. The sequence continues at coordinate 197,968,878 of NC_060120.1, read as the reverse complement.
TTCTTTTGGCATCTGTTGTCAGGCCCACATGATAAGGCCCCCGAGTGATCGAGGGCAAAGTAAAACCTCGACCCTAAAAAGCAGCTTCACTAACCTGTTTCATAATAAGTGATGATCAGTATCCGCCGTATTCTGTAACACGTTTAACAACAGATGTTTATTTACGGCAGCAGTTGTTTCGAGGATTCCTGCGAATCTGTCACTAAATTATAAGCAGTCTGGAATTTATTTAAGTAATATGGATACGAAATCGACGGAATTCATACTACCGGTCGTCACTTCAGGTACTTCTTGAGCAAACTATTCACGATACAAATTCAGGGACGAAACGTTGGTCAAATATCATGAACCGAGACAGAAAACACAGTACTCGCTATGATACAGTAATCGTGTATGAAGATTGGCACTCAGTTACAGCGGTTATTGGACGGTTATGTAGTCATATTACTTGTTCAGCAACGGCGGCGCTTATAAATTGATAGGCAAACACCTGAGTCGATGTCTCAGTCGTAACAGCTTGGACATCAAAAAATAGTGGAGAGGTCAAAGAAGAGGAGCCGAGCATTGCGAGGAATACCCATCTGTGCGGGAGTGATGCACGTGTCTCTCCGCGAAATTCGTGACAGTTTTTAACGATGGAGGAATGTATCATGCTTTGGGACTTTTTTCAAACGTCAGTATCTACCGAGCCCTATAACAGAAATTTAGTGTATTTTCTGATTCCAGTTTGAAACGATGGCATTCAATTTTTATGTGCTGCAGTCTATTTTTGAAGTTTCAAGCACTACTTCCGAAAATTACATTTTTTCTAAGGCACAACGCAATTACGTACCTAGGAACAAGTGTTCCATTGAAATTTAAAAGTAATACTGACAATTTCTTTACACACATCAAAAAATGTTTTGCATCACCTCGGTTCCGAGAGTTCCGGAACTTGTACAGAAAATTGGAATAGAGATCAAAGTAAAATACGATTTCCGCCCTTTATATCGCTTATGAAAACCACACATTGCATGTTGTAACACCTCACAGCGAGACCTTCGACGCAGTGGTCCAGATTGCTGTACACACCATTACCGCTAATACCCAGTTGCACGTCTTCTTGCACTGACACATTCGTCGTGGCATACTATCCACAAGTTCATCAAGGCACTGTTGGTCCAGATTGTCCCACTCCTTAATGGCGATTCAGCGTAGATCCCTCAGAGTGGTTGCTGGGTCACGTCGTACATAAATAGCTCATTGCAATGTGTCCCAGGCACGTTCTATAGGGTTCATGTATGGAGAACATATTGGCCACTCTAGTGGAGCGATGTCGATGTCCTGAAGGAAGTCATTCACAAGATGTCCACGATGGGGGCGCGAATTGTCGTCCATGAAGACGAATGCCTCGCCAATATGCTGTCGATATGGTTGCACTATTGGTCGGAGGATAGCATTCACGTATTGTACAGCCGTTACGGCGCTTTCCATTACCACCAGCGGCGCACATAGGCCCCACATAACGACACCCCAAAACAGCAGGGAACCTCCACCTTGCTGCATTCACTGGACAGTGTGTCTAAGGCGTTCAGCCTGTCAGGGTTGCCTCCAAACACGTCCCCGACGATTGTGTGGTTGAAGGCATATGCGACACTCATCAGTGAAGAGAACGTGATGCCAATCCTGAGCGGTCCATTCGGAATGTTGTTGGGCCCATCTGTACTGTGCTGCGTTGTGTCGTGGTTGCAAATATGGACCTCTCCATTGATGTCGGGACTGAAGTTGCGCATCATGCAGCCTATTGCTCACAGTTTTCAGAGTTCTTCCGAGCCTTAATCCGAAGGCAGCGGTCATCCACTGCAGTAGTAGCCCTTGGACAGCCTGGGAGAGGCATGTCATCGACAGTTCACGTCTCTCTGTATCTCCTCCATGTCCGAAAAACATCGCTTTGGTTCACTCCGAGACGTCTGGACACTTCCCTTGTTGAGAGCCCTTCCTGGCACAAAGCAACAATGCGAACGCGATCCAACCGCGGTATTGACTGTCTAGCCATGGTTGAACTACAGACAACACGAGCCATGTACCTCCTTCCTGATGGAATAAATGGAACTGATCAGCTGTTGGACCTTCTCCGTGTAATTGGCGCTGCTCATGCATGGTTGTTTACGTCTTTGGGTGGTTTTAGTGGTATCTCTAACAGTCAAAGGGACTGTGTCTGTGATACAATGTCCACAGTCAATGTCTATCTTCAGGAGTTCTGGGAACAGGGGTGATGCAAAACATTTTTTGATGTGTGTATTTAACTATCTGTCTGTTTCAGTATTACTTTACTGCACATCAGTATCAAGTGAAATAAAATTAAGCAAAAGTATTATCAAAATCCAGTTACTAGTTAAACACATTTTGGAACAGAACAGTTAAGATTATTAAGACACTAGCGAAGAATCCCGGAATTGCTTCGTGCTTCATGTTTACGACGCAATATCTTCTGAACTAAGTGGCGCGCAATGATAGAAAGTTGAGGGTAATTTCAGTTGTATATCTACATACCGCCTGTAAAATGTGTCGCGTATACAATCAGTAGTAAAGGAGTAATAAATTAAAAATTCGTGCCTCGTGCAGTACTCTTTCGGCACGAAGAGAGGAAAATTAGTAGGCTAGGAACATTTTTCATTTCATGGTTTTGTAGGGCTCCAGCGAGAAATAATTTCTTGAAGGTTTGAAATTATGTGCAAAGAGTGCAGCAAGAGGCTAAGTGCCCTCATTGTCAAATAGTGTATGAATAAAGTCTGAGAATTCACATTTCGCGGGCTACTCTTCTTTTCCACTTCCACCTGCACCCCCTACCCGACAGAGATTGTTGGCTTACTGTAAGATATATGTGTAGGAAGTTTGACTGAAGTCTGTCCGTCTCCTTCTCTTCGCTTTCTATGCCCAGTTCTTCCCACCTCTCTGGCCATCTCCCCTCCCCAGCACCTCCCTCTCTCTGACATTCAACCATCCTCATTATTACTGCAAATTAATATTTCTGTGCTTGTATTCTAATCATAATCCGATAAGCAATAAATACATTTTTTTTCTGTTTGCTTACAATGTTCCCGCGTATACAGGTTGGTCCATTGATAGTGACCGGGCCAAATATCTCACGCAATAAGCATCAAACGACAAAACTACAAAACACCAATCTCGTCTAGCTTGAAGGGGAAAACCAGATGGCGCTACGGTTGGCCCGCTAGATGGCGCTGCCATAGGTTAAACGGATATCAACTGCGTCTTTTTTAAATAGGAACCTCCATTTTTTATTACATATTCGTGTAGTACGTAAAGAAATGTGAATGTTTTAGTTGGACCACTTTTTTCGCTTTGTGATAGATGGCGCTGTAATAGTCACAAACGTATAAGTACGTGGTATCACGTAACATTCCGCCAGTGCGGACAGTATTTCCTTCGTGATACATTACCCGTGTTAAAATAGACCGTTTACCAATTGCGGAAAAGGTCGATATCGTGTTGATGTATGGCTATTGTGACCAAAATGTCCAAAGGGCGAAAGCTATGTATGGTGCTCGGTATCCTGGACGACATCATCCAAGTGTCCGGACCGTTTGCCGGATAGTTACGTTACTTAAGGAAACAGAAAATGTTCAGCCACATGCGAAACGTCAACCACGACCTGCAACAAATGATGCCCAGGTAGGTGTTTTAGCTGCTGTCGCGGGTAATCCGCAAATCAGTGGCAGACAAATTGCGTGAGAATCGAGAATCTCAAAAACGTCGGTCTTGAGAATGCTACATCAACATCGATTGCACCCGTACCATATATCTATGCACCAGGAATTGCGTGGCGACGACTTTGAACGTCGTGTACAGTTCCGCCACTGGGCACAAGAGAAATCACGGGACGATGACAGATTTTTTGCACGCGTTCTATTTAGCAAAGAAGCGTCATTCACCAACAGCGGTAACGTAAACCGGCATAATATGCACTATTGGGCAACGAAAAATCCACGATGGCTGCGACAAGTGGAACATCAGCGACCTTGGCGGGTTAATGTATGGTGTGGCATTATGGAAGGAAGGATGATTGGCCCCCATTTTATCGATGGCAATCTAAATAGTGCAATGTATGCTGATTTCCTACGTAATGTTCTACCGATGTTACTTCAAGTTGTTTCACTGGATGACAGAATGGCGATGTATTTTCCAACATGATGGATGTCCGGCACATAGCTCGCGTGCGGTTGAAGCGTTATTGAATAGTATATTTCATGACAGGTGGATTGGTGGTCGAAGCACCATACCATGGCCCGCACATTCACCGGATCTGATGTTCCCGGATTTCTTTATGTGGGGAAAGTTGAAGGATATTTGCTATCGTGGTCCACCGACAACGCCTGACAACATGCGTCAGCGCTTTGTCATTGCAATGTGCGAGCATTACGGAAGGCGAACTACTTGCTGTTGAGAGGAATGAAGGTACACGTATCGCCAAATGCATTGAGATTGAAGGACATCATTTTGAGCATTTATTGCATTAATGTCGTATTTACAGGTAATCACGCTGTAACAGCATGCGTTCTCAGAAATGGTAAGTTCACAAAGGTACATGTGTCACATTGGAACAACCGAAACAAAATGTTCAAATGTAACTACGTTTTGCATTTTATTTTAAAAAACCTACCTGTTACCAACTGCTCGTCTGAAATTGTGATTCATATGTTTGTGACTATTACAGCGTCATCTATCACAAAGCGGAAAAAGTGGTCCAACTAAAACATTAATATTTCTTTACGTACTACACGAATATTTAATAAAAATGACGGTTCCTATATAAAAAAAAACGCAGTTGATATCCGTTTGACCTATGGCAGCGCCATCTAGCGCGCCAGACATAACGGCATCTGGTTTCCCCCTTCAAGCTAGACAAGTTTCGTTCTTTGTAGTTTTTTCGTTTGACGCTTATTTCGTGAGATATTTGGCCCGGTCACGATCAATGGACCACCCTATATACAGGGTTATTACAAATGATTGAAGCGATTTCACAGCTCTACAATAACTTTATTATTTGAGATATTTTCACAATGCTTTGCACACACATACAAAAACTCAAAAAGTTTTTTTAGGAACTCACAAATGTTCGATATGTGCCCCTTTAGTGATTCGGCAGACGTCAAGCCGATAATCAAGTTCCTCCCACACTCGGCGCGGCATGTCCCCATCAGTGAGTTCGAAACGGCAAGGCTTCTGCTTTAGCCTTTTCCGTAAGATTTTCCAAACCGTCGGCTGTGGTACGTTTAGCTCCCTGCTTGCTTTATTCGTCGACTTCCGCGGGCTACGCGTGAAACTTGCCCGCACGCGTTCAACCGTTTCTTCGCTCACTGCAGGTCGACCCGTTGATTTCCCCTTACAGAGGCATCCAGAAGCTTTAAACTGCGCATACCATCGCCGAATGGAGTTAGCAGTTGGTGGATCTTTGTTGAACTTCGTCCTGAAGTGTCGTTGCACTGTTATGACTGACTGATGTGAGTGCATTTCAAGCACGACATACGCTTTCTCGTCTCCTGTCGCCATTTTGTCTCGCTGCGCTCTCGAGCGCTCTGGTGGCAGAAACCTGAAGTGCGGCTTCAGCCGAACAAAACTTTATGAGTTTTTCTACGTATCTGCAGTGTGTCGTGACCATATGTCAATGAATGGAGCTATAGTGAATTTATGAAATCGCTTCAATCATTTGTAATAGCCCTGTACGTATATCACCAAGTGGGGGTTGTTAGTACCCCCATCGGGGCGCCTATTTGGGTGGCAGATAGGGGAAAGCCTCCTAGATATAGGTGGTATTGGGGAAATGAAATACCAAGGGCGGCCAAAAAACTAACGAACATCCCAAACCCGCTGGTGTCTCTTTGGGATCCGACGGCCAATGTCCAGCGTTTTTCCCTCCAGTTGAGGCGGCTGCACTGATGTATTATCGAGTCGTGCACACATGATCTCAGTCGAGATAACCACAGAAGCTGAATTTCAAACTGAGTGCATGAAGGAAAAGACGATAATTGAATCACTACCCGAGGCACTAGTCGGTAGACTGGACTCGCCTGATCATCAGATTCTGGGGGATCAGGGGCATCGTGCGGGAACGAATAGGAACTCCTCAAGAACTCTTAACACTCCCAAGATTAAACTTACGAATTATATTGGCGCAATTAATGTGATCACTGATACCAAAAGAGGCAAATTAAAAGATCTCACCAACACCCTGGAAAAATTTGAAGTAAAAATCACCACACTAGAAGAGGGCAGATATACTGACAAAGGACAAGCTAACACAGAAAAATTCACAATCTACAAACTAACATTCCCGGGAACCGGATTCGCCGTACACAACTCAGCACTCGACTCAGTGATCGACTTCACCTCTCCCAATGAAAGAATCTCATAACTGTCAGTAAAACCAGCTAATAAAGCTTATACACTAATCAATGTACATGTCCTTAGAAATCAACGTAACAAAACCGATCATGAAGCGTTGGATAATTTCTGGGAAACTCTGGAAGAAGAAACCAACAAAATACCAACCATGTGAAAATCTTATTTGGTGATTTTAACGTGCAGGTAGAAAAAGAGAGAAAATTCAGAGATATAACTGGCCCTTATACCAAACACAGAGGTACCAACAAGAACGGTGAGAAACTAATTAACCTCTGCAGGGACAGAGGAATTAAACTTACGAGCACCCAATTTCAAAAATCTAAACACAAGCTATCCACATGGAGATCGCCAAATCTGAGGCAGGTCGAATACTAAGTTGATCACGTCGTTATTTCCGAGAAAAATACGAAAGAAATTTTAATCGTCAGGCCTCGAAAAGGAGCTTTTGAATCAGACTATCATCTTTTACAAATAAAGACAAATTTTCAGCCCAATAGAAGGAAAAAATAGCCACCCAAAAACATGAAACCAGATCCGGATTACCTGAAACTCAACTACGCACACACCATCAAGCAAATTAATCAAGAAAAATCGACAGAGAGAAGAAACTAACAAGGAGAATTCCGGAAACCAGGAAACTAGGACAACTCCCTCTCACCTGAAACACTGGAACACAGTCTGCGATCAGGAAATAGACAATAGAATAACAGCCTGAAAAAATTCAACAGCCACAAAACCGACGAAAACTGGGACAACTTTCTTAGAACTCTAAAACAGACTGTATAGGAGATCCGAAAAGAAAAACGAATTTGTGACTATAATGGACTCCACGAAATCCAACAGGATTTCAACGAAAATAATACAAGAAATTTTTACAAAACGTTTAGAAAAAACCTACAGGGATACCAAGCAGCAGTCTGTGCTTCAAAAGACCCGACGGCTCGTTGGAAAACAACTCCAGAAACAGTTGCAAAGTATTAACCCAGTATTACTCCTCCCTTCTTAACTGTAAACCACCACAGAAAAAATTTGACTTCACACCCACTGTATTCAAAAACTCTGACTCAAAAGCCCCAGATTTCGCACAAATTACGGCGAGAATCAAGCAGCATAAGAACAACAAAGCACCAAGAGAAGGTGGGATATCGCAGAACGCTGGAAACTGTATGCTCCTACACTGACACAGAAATTTCATCATCTAATCTCAGACATTTGGGAGACTGAGCAAATACCAGAAGACTGGAAAAGCCATCTGATCCATCAGTTACATAAAAATGGTGACAAAACAGACATCAACAGCTACAGAGGAATCTCCCTGCTCCCAGTGGCGTACAAAATCCTATCCAAAGCACTTCTATACAGAATAGAACCCAGTGCATTCACTAGTTGGTGAATTCCAGAGCGGATACAGAAAAGGGCGATCATGTGCGTGAGAGATGTGGAGCCTAAAGACGATTCTACAAATGAGGAAATGCAGCAATACAGCATTTATATTCATCGATTACAGGAGAATTTACTACTCAACAGACCGCGAAACCCTCTTTGAAACCATGGAAGTATTCGTAATCGTCTGAAAAACCCTGAAAATCATAGAACAGACACTTACAAGAACAACTTCCAAAGTGAAATTCATGGATGTGGTATGGGAACCCTTTGAAATCAGAATGGGAGTACGGCAGGGGAACGGACTATCCCCGACTATTTTGAATATTGTTCTAGAAAAGATCTTCAGAGAATGGGAACTTCATGTACAAGTTGTCCAAATTGGTATCAGGAGAGTAAAGCGTACTGTAGCAAAAGGCATTGCCTTCGCAGACGATATTGCGACTATCACAAACAACAGGACGGAAGCGAGTCACGATGTTGCAAAACTAAATGAAACTGCACAGAAAACTGGCTTGCAAATTTCATTTGAAAACGTCCAGTATGTGGAAAAACAGCCAGAAAATAAGTCCCCACTAATCACGAAATACGGTAACAAGTCAGCCACTTTAAATGTCTATATATAGTCATCACGATTAAACAGAATCGCCAGTGAACAAAGGATGAGCAAGTTGTAAAACGCATATAAATTAACATGGGCCTACTACAGCAAGAAATTCATCTAGACAGACATAAAACTGTGATTCTTCCAGAAGCACATAAGCCGCTGAAACAATGGTACTTGGCAGTCACCCTAAAGTTAGGGAAATAGAAAAAACAGGAACGGAAAATTCTTAGAGAGATTTACGGTGAAATCAACAAAACATCATCTGGATGAATAGACCGCAGTACAAACTCTATCAAAAGGCCACACAATAACTTTTGTGGCGGCGTTCGTAGCGACAAACAATTCGCTGTAGAAACGGCTTACGAAGTCACCGCCACACTTTTAATAGCGGGCCGACCGGTCCGCTGGAACAGTGAACAGAAAGATGAAAACCCAAACACTCTGATTAAATAAAAGTCGGTACTTATCTTTATTAACGAAGATACAGAAACACAGTAGTGAACTCCGTGTCTACAGAAATCTGTCTAGTTCGAGTCGGAGCGGCTAGGTCAGCGTCGGCTGACGACAAACATCAACTCTGCTGCAATGAACACACAACTGACTAGCAAGTACACAATTCGGTGGCGAGTATACAACTGAGCGGCGAATACAGAACTGTCCTAGCGCTCGCGACTCCAGCGCTTAAGAACCCAGAAGCCAGCGGTGGCGCGCGCAGACTTGCGGCGATTTCCTGTCTCGCTGGCGCTGTTTATGCGGACGGCGTCCGGACTTTGATGCTGCCAACCTTTTGGCAGCGGGCTCGGGTGGCATTACTGGCTAGGATATAACACTCCTCCCCCCCAAATCGCCGCACCGTCGTTGAATAATGACGTGGCGAGCGTCGACGGCGGGGGAGGGGCCTGGCCGCAGGCGTAGCAGAAGAGACCGGGGCGGAGACTGTTGTCGGTGGCAGTCCCCGGTCCGCACCCCAGCATTGGCTGCGCGGGGCCTCGGGAAACACCGACTGAAAACCGAGGTCAGGGTGCACGCCTGTGACCACGGGCGCAGCTTCTGGTACTGGACGCGACGGGGCGTCGGGACCCACGAAGAGAGGCAGCGTCTCCTGACGCTGCGTCGACGGCTGCTGAGTGGGCGCCGGACAAGGCGCTGCGGTGTCAGACTCCTTGGGGTGACCAAGGAAAGCGGCTGCAGGACAGGCTGCACAGCCACCGCTTGGGAAGGCGGCCCGGCTGAGGGGTCGACGTCCATCAGCTCCGAAGGCGGTGGCGACTGAAGAGGGACCGCAGGCGCCGGAGCGACCACCTGGGGCGCTCCCGGATGAAGCTGCGCGGGAGGCATCAACGGGACGGGATGTCGGCGTCGTAGCGGCGACGGCTGCTGCTGTTGCCCTGGGGGCGGCAGCGAAGTCGGAAGGCGTGGCTGGAACCCGCCGCGGACCAAATCTGTGGACAAAGAACGAGCGGCAGAACCCGGGCGGCCAGCGCGGCGCAACTGGTTCTGATGCCTCCTGTGCACCCCAGTAGCACCTTGAACAGTATAAAAACCGCGACCCTGGACACTTATCACGGTACCACGTTCCCAACGACGGCGACCGTGATAAACTCTGAAAAAAACGGCGTCGTTGCGCTGAAAACGCGTGCGATGCTCAGAAGCGGCGGGTCGATCCGGGGGGTGCAACAACCGTAGTAGGGTGCGATGACGACGGCCGTGGAGCAGCTCTGCAGGCGAAGGGCCGTCGCGTGGCGTGGTCCGGTACGACGACAGGAACGTGATGAGGGCCTGCTGACGAGAGTGCGTAGCACGAAGGCGGTTCATATGATCCTTGAATGTGCGTACAAAACGTTCCGCTGCACCATTCGATTGAGGGTGGAACGGCGGAGTAAGAACATGGCGAATGCCATTGGCAGAACAAAAACTTTCAAATTCAGCAGAGGTAAATTGTGGACCATTGTCAGACACTAAAACTTCTGGAAGACCCTCAATACAAAAAATTGAAGTCAACGCCTGTATAGTTTGTGCAGACGTTGTAGACTGCATGGGCACAACAAACGGAAAATTACTAAATGCATCTATCACGATGAGCCAACGAGAATTCCAATATGGACCAGCGAAATCAATATGTACTCGCTGCCAGGGACCGGCAGGGCGTGCCCACTCAAAATAGCGTTGAGGCGGAGCAGCTTTGTGTTCGGCACACGTCGAACAATCTGTAGACATCTGCGTAATCTGCTTATCAATGCCGATCCATGTACAATGACGGCGGGCAAGCTGCTTGGTGCGGACCACTCCCCAATGACCTTGATGCAACAAGGCGAGGACCTTGGATCGGAGCACTTGGGGAACCACGACACGAAGCTGGTCATTCTCGGTGCGTAACAGCAAAACTCCGTGCGAAACAGACAACAGATGACGTTGCGGATAATAGCGACGAACCACAGGATCCGATATGTCCTTTGCCTTGGACGGCCAACCACGTTGAACAAAACGTAATAGTAAACTCAGATGAGGATCCGTAGCTGTCTCACGTGCCACCTGACGATAATCAATCGGAAAATCCCGGAGGGATTGATGCTCATCGGCGTCAATCTGATGGCAAGAGTCGTCAGAGAAATCGAAGACATCATCCGCAGCAATCGGCAATCTAGAAAGCGCGTCAGCGTTTGCATGCTGAGCTGTAGGGCGATACAGTATCTCATACTAGTATTGTGATAACAAAAGAGCCCAACGTTGTAGTCTCTGAGCTGTCCGCTGAGGAACTGGTTTAGACGGATGAAACTGTGACGTCAGGGGCTTGTGATCTGTTACTAAATAGAACGGTCTACCATAGAGGTAGTGATGGAATTTTGTGACACCGAACACAATAGCCAACGCTTCCTTGTCCAATTGGCTATAATTACACTGAGCTTTAGAATGAGATTCTCACTCTGCAGCGGAGTGTGCGCTGATTTGAAACTTCCTGGCAGATTAAAACTGTGTGCCCGACCGAGACTCGAACTCGGGACCTTTGCCTTTCGCGGGCAAGTGCTCTACCAACTGAGCTACCGAAGCACGACTCACGCCCGGTACTCACAGCTTTACTTCTGCCAGTATCTCGTCTCCTACCTTCCAAACTTTACAGAAGCTCTCCTGCGAACCATGCAGAACTAGCACTCCTGAAAGAAAGGATATTGCGGAGACATGGCTTAGCCACAGCCTGGGGGATGTTTCCAGAATGAGATTCTCACTCTGCAGCGGAGTGTGCGCTGATATGAAACTTCCTGGCAGATTAAAACTGTGTGCCCGACCGAGACTCGAACTCGGGACCTTTGCCTTTCGCGGGCAAGTGCTCTACCAACTGAGCTACCGAAGCACGACTCACGCCCGGTACTCACAGCTTTACTTCTGCCAGTATCTCGTCTCCTACCTTCCAAACTTTACAGAAGCTCTCCTGCGAACCATGCAGAACTAGCACTCCTGAAAGAAAGGATATGCAGGAGAGCTTCTGTAAAGTTTGGAAGGTAGGAGACGAGATACTGGCAGAAGTAAAGCTGTGAGTACCGGGCGTGAGTCGTGCTTCGGTAGCTCAGTTGGTAGAGCACTTGCCCGCGAAAGGCAAAGGTCCCGAGTTCGAGTCTCGGTCGGGCACACAGTTTTAATCTGCCAGGAAGTTTCAAACCAGCGCACACTCCGCTGCAGAGTGAGAATCTCATTCTGGAAACATCCCCCAGGCTGTGGCTAAGCCATGTCTCCGCAATATCCTTTCTTTCAGGAGTGCTAGTTCTGCATGGTTCGCAGGAGAGCTTCTGTAAAGTTTGGAAGGTAGGAGACGAGATACTGGCAGAAGTAAAGCTGTGAGTACCGGGCGTGAGTCGTGCTTCGGTAGCTCAGTTGGTAGAGCACTTGCCCGCGAAAGGCAAAGGTCCCGAGTTCGAGTCTCGGTCGGGCACACAGTTTTAATCTGCCAGGAAGTTTCAAATCAGCGCACACTCCGCTGCAGAGTGAGAATCTCATTCTGGAAACATCCCCCAGGCTGTGGCTAAGCCATGTCTCCGCAATATCCTTTCTTTCAGGAGTGCTAGTTCTGCATGGTTCGCAGGAGAGCTTCTGTAAAGTTTGGAAGGTAGGAGACGAGATACTGGCAGAAGTAAAGCTGTGAGTACCGGGCGTGAGTCGTGCTTCGGTAGCTCAGTTGGTAGAGCACTTGCCCGCGAAAGGCAAAGGTCCCGAGTTCGAGTCTCGGTCGGGCACACAGTTTTAATCTGCCAGGAAGTTTCACACTGAGCTTTGTTTAGCAATTTAGACGCGAACGCAATAGGACGTTCGGTGTTACCGACTCGGTGAGACAACACTGCACCGAGGCGGAAAGAAGAGGCATCACAAGCTAACACCAGAGGCTTGTTAGGGTCGTAATGGACCAGACAACGATCATTCAATAAACCCTCTTTAAGCTGCTGAAAGGCTGATTGGCAATCAGCTGACCACACAAACGGAACATTCTTACGGCGGAGACGATGGAACGGTGCAGCAATCTGTGATGCATTAGGTGTAAACCTAATATAATATGTCAATTTGCCAAGAACTGCTTGCAATTCATGCAGATTGCGAGGGGCGGGCAAACCACGAATAGCTGCTAAATGTGACTGGGAGGGATGAATGCCTTGAGCATTAATAACATGTCCCAGATAGTCCATCTCCGTAAGGAAAAATGAACATTTATCGATGTTGCAACGTAGGCCTGCCTGAGACAACACTGTAAACAAACACTCCAAATTACGGAAATGTTCAGCAGGCGTCCGACCGGACACAACAATATCGTCTAAATAGTTGCAACAGGATGGCACATTAGCCAGAAGTTGTGACAAAAAACGCTGAAAAACAGCTGGAGCTGACGCACAACCAAAAAGCAAACGCAGAAAACGGAACAACCCCAACGACGTGTTTATGACAAAATACTGTTATGATTGCTCGTCGAGGGGCAATTGCAAATATGCTTCACGGAGATCAATTTTGGAAAAGAAACGAGCTTCCCCTAACTTATCCATCAGCTCGTCCGGTCTAGGCAAAGGAAAAGAATCAATGACAGTCTGAGGATTAACTGTCGACTTAAAATCAGCACACAAACGTAACTTGCCAGACGGTTTCTTTATAATAACTAATGGAGAAGCCCACTGGCTCGCTGAAACGGGTTGAATAACACCGTTGTTTTGCCAACGACGAAGTTCATCTTCTACAGGTGCCCGGAGGGCGTGAGGCACTGGACGAGCACGACAAAATCGAGGCTGAGCATTATCTTTTAACGTAATATGAGCGGCAAAGTTCGCAGCACAACCTAGTTCGTCTTTAAATATGTCACTGTATCGTTTACACAAATCGGTTATGCTGTCTTGAGGAACAACAACAGAATTAATTTGCAACACATTGTCTTGGATAGACAGGCCAAACAAGTCAAAACAGTCTAATCCGAAAATGTTTACACTGTCTGTAGCGCGGAGCACTGTCAATGAAACTGTTTTTGTATTGCCACGGAATGTGGCTGGCACGCTACATACACCTAACACAGGAATTTGTTCTCCACTATAAGTAGCCAAAGAATGTTTTGCCGCTGAAAGTTTAGGGCGGCCGATAGCCGCATACGTAGCACTATTTATGAGAGTCACAGACGCACCAGTGTCTAATTGAAAATTGAAGGTCTTATCCTGGATGCGTAGCTTCACAAATAGTTTATTACACTGTCTCTGGATCGGTGCAGTGGAGGTAGAAGACACAAAATCAGCGCGTTTAGCGCGTGTTCGCTGCTTACGACAACTCGTGGGTTGGGCGGGTGGAACAACAACTCCCGCTTCACTTGCAGTCTGTACCTTACTTTTTACAGCGTTTGAATTACGCTTGGGTCGCATAGCAGAGGGCTGGGTGGGTGGCTTATTGCGAACAAGTTTATTACCAACACGAACCGTGGAAGAGTCTTTGAACGCGACCTTCTGGGCGGGCTGGCTTTGAAGAACATGAACATCCATGGGCTGGGCAGCGCTAGAATTGTTCTTGCGTTTACGCAAACAAACAGTCTGGATGTGTCCTTTCCTTTGACAAAAGTGACAAACCGCGTTTCTTAACGGGCAACGTTCACGAGGATGAGCAAGAACACACTTAGGGCAAGACTTAACTCTATCATTTTGCACACGCGGCTGACGAATGTGTTTAACATGACGCGGCCGGCTAGTGTTTACAGTCTGACTCTGCCGGTGGGGCCGCGGGCGTGACATAACTTGCTTAGCACAGGCAATTTGAGAAATACATGGCTGATCTAACTCACACTCAGCATAGTCAAAAGTATCTTGGGCTTCAATGATGTTCATCACAGTCTCTAATGACGGGTCAGGCAACTTTAAGATAGCAGCACGAATACGAGAATCTGCAATGTTTTGAGTAATAGCGTCTCGTAACATGACATCACTGTAGGAAGCTCCACACACACAATTAAATCGGCACTGACGGGTGAGGCCCCGTAAATCTGTTAACCACTGTTTATTAGATTGATGTGGCAGTTTCTTTAATCTGAAGAACTTGAATCTGGCTGCTGCCACATGAACTCGCGACTCGAAATACTCAGCAAACTTGTAACAACAACGTCATAGTCTAAAGCTTCTGGCTGGGATTCCGGGAACAACTTACAAAGTAGTCGATAGACTTCCACGCCTGCAGTGGAAATTAAATAAAGCTGCCGCTCAGTACCTGTGATTTTGTAGACTGTCATGTGCGCCTGCAACTGCGCGAAATATTCTCGCCATTCTTCTCTTGATGCATCAAAAGCACGGAAAGGTGGTGCTGCCTGTGCTTGTTCCTTTTGTGTTGGAGGATTAGCCGCTTGTTTGGCGATTGCTTCCACCAGACTTTGTATTTGCTGACTCAGTAACAAGATCAACTGTTGTAAGTCGGCAGACATAGTGAACACAAATTAAACCAGCCCCCAAAAGTTTATCGCTATAATTAGTATAACCAGAAACAAGTTGAACCAGCCCTGCACACGAGTTCGGCAGTCCTCGTCGCCAGTTTTGTGGCGGCGTTCGTAGCGACAAACAATTCGCTGTAGAAACGGCTTACGAAGTCACCGCCACACTTTTAATAGCGGGCCGACCGGTCCGCTGGAACAGAGAACAGAAAGATGAAAACCCAAACACTCTGATTAAATAAAAGTCGGTACTTATCTTTATTAACGAAGATACAGAAACACAGTAGTGATCTCCGTGTCTACAGAAATCTGACTAGTTCGAGTCGGAGCGGCTAGGTCAGCGTCGGCTGACGACAAACAACAACTCTGCTGCGATGAACACACAACTGACTAGCAAGTACACAATTCGGTGGCGAGTATACAACTGAGCGGCGAATACAGAACTGTCCTAGCGCTCGCGACTCCAGCGCTTAAGAACCCAGAAGCCAGCGGTGGCGCGCGCAGACTTGCGGCGATTTCCTGTCTCGCTGGCGCTGCTTATGCGGACGGCGTCCGGACTTTGATGCTGCCAACCTTTTGGCAGCGGGCTCGGGTGGCATTACTGGCTAGGATATAACAATAACAGAAAAAATCAAGAAACGCCGAGAAAAGTTCTACACACACATCAACAGAATGTAGAACAGCAAAGAAACTACTCGTCATCATAACAAATAGTAAATGCACCACGGAGTGGCTAAAGGAGGTCCAGAGGGACGTGCAACAGATCAATATAGAAAAACTCGAAGACCGCATCGAGTGCCTGAGTAAAATCATGAATGTGGAGTTCGAGCTAAGAAAAACGCAACAACCTGGTAAAAAGTGGACAGGCGAACGGAAGAGAGAACATTCTGAGAGAATGAAGAGTTTCTCGAAGAGGAAGAGGTCAAACAT
The DNA here is from genome assembly GCF_021461395.2 of Schistocerca americana. Classification (NCBI taxonomy): domain Eukaryota; kingdom Metazoa; phylum Arthropoda; class Insecta; order Orthoptera; family Acrididae; genus Schistocerca; species Schistocerca americana. The sequence goes on along the minus strand of NC_060120.1, from coordinate 197,952,628 downwards.
CGAAAAATAAAATCAAAATCGTGAATTCAATGGCTCTCCTAAAGAAGAATAATCGATTAAATAATATATACATATCGTACGACAAGACGCAATGCATCGAAAGAAAGAACGATAACAACTAAAATACGGAAAGCTTAACAGAATTGAGAAATTCTAATATCTCAGCGTATATATACAAATAGGTGAAGCAAACAAGGCATCCAACATACGAAGAACAGAAATACTTCAGGAAGCATACAAACTCACATGGACGAAATAATTTAAACGAAATATTTGAGAACAGGCTAAGCTCAGGCACTATGATATAATTGTACTTCCAGAAGCATTCTACACATCAGAAACGACTACGATTGGAGCATCAGGCTAGACAGAGACGGAAAGAACGTAAAATCCTCAGAAATATTTTCGGAGTATTACACAGAAGTAGTACATGGATGAGGAGATCAAAGATACGAATTATATGAAGACACAGATAGACACACAGATATGATCAGAAAAGGCCGACTAATATTCTGTGGATACAAACATAGAATAAACAACATACCAACAAGGGGAATTTTCGATGCAGTAAACAATTCAAGCAAAAACACAATTTGGTTTCGCAAAGCAACAGAAGGCCTAAAATATCAGGGGTCAGTATTGAAATGAAAAATGGAAGAGACAAATTAATAAACAAACCCATCAACACGAAATTTGAAGTAAAATAAAGGAAAAAAAACCAGGCAAAATGTGGACAGAGCATAGGAAAGAGGAACACAGGCAAATAACGAAGAGCTTTTGGAAAGAAGAAAAGAAGAAGGAAATGAGAAACACATGAAGTATGGTGTAACATTCAAGTTAATCACTCTCTTGGAGGCAAAAGGGAATATTGCAAAAACAAAACCACTAATATTTGCCCAAACACCAGAGAACGTAAACATGACGTCTTGTAGGGAAGACACCCGGTATATAGCAATTAATACCTAACCCGGAAAGCCCGAACATTTCGTAAAAGTTTCCTGATGTAAACGAAGTTCCCGACAAAGGATATCACGAAAGAGGGGTAGTAATATCTGCCGAGATACCGACGAAATGAATTCTCTGTAAGTGTGTGTGTGTGTGTGTGTGTGTGTGTGTGTGTGTGTGTGTGTGTGCTTTTGTCAGTGCTCAGAAACAGACTAATATTGTCGCTAAACTGTCACTGGAACCAATATTGTGTGAAAACACACTTGACCTGCTAGTGTCGTCGTAACTGCCGTCTGCTTCACATCTGCTGTGCACAAGCTACGTAAATTTAAGTATTATCTGTGTTTTTCTTACGTGTCACTTCTTTTTGAATGTGTTTTTGCTTTTAGGAAGCTTTAATTTTCGAGTACTAGTAATAGTGTTCCATAGATTTTGTGTTTGTTTTGTCCAGACACATTTACTGCTTATTTTCATTGTTTCCAACAAGAAGTGTCTAGTAACCACAATTTAGTCAGCTATCAGCCGCATTTAGTAAATCAGCAGTCTAGTTAAAAGCTGATTACTTAACTCTCTACAGTATATTGTTGATTTCTTAGGATGGATAGGACGTGTGACTGCTGTGTATGAACGCAGGAGGAGCTGGCCACTGTTCACGAACAGCTGAATGTGCTGATGGCCGCGGTCAGCCGTCTTCAGGCTGCTGCCTCAAAGTATAGCGGCGGTGGGGAGTCTGATGCGTCACATGGTACACCCCAGGTGTAACATGCTTCACCTATGGTCGCTGCTGTCGAAACATCTTCGCGGGTACCGGGCCACCCTCTCCCCAAGGGGCGTGGCGGGTTCAGAGGCGTTCGCGCCGCACTAGGCGGAGGGTCAATGTAGAGGCTGGTCGGGTGGCGTCGCCCGCTCTGCCTGTGAGTGGACATGTGGCTGCACCTTCAGCAAGGTCCGAGCACGCACACGGGGGGAGGGGTTTATTAGTGATTGGGAGCTCCAATGTTAGGCGGGTGATGGAGCCCCTTAGGGAAATAGCGGAAAGGTCGGGGAAGAAGGCCAGTATTCACTTTGTCTGCTTGCCAGGGGGTCTCATCCGAGATGTGGAGGTGGCCCTGCCGCCGCCGATGGAGAGCACTGGGTGCACCCGACTGCAAATTGTTGCCCATGTCGGCACCAATGACTCCTGGCGTCTGGGTTCAGAGGTCATCCTCAGTTCATACAGGCGGTTGGGGGAGTTGGTGAAGGCGGAAAGCCTCGCTCGTGGGGTGGAATCTGAGCTAACTATTTGTAGTGTCGTTCCCAGAACAGATCGCGGTCCTCTGGTTTGGAGCCGAGTGGAAGGCTTAAACCAGAGGCTCAGACGATTCTGCGGGGATCTGGGGTGCAAATTTCTCGACCTCCGCTATCGGGTGGAGAAATGTAGGGTCCCCCTGAGTGGGTCAGGCGTACACTACACGCAGGAAGCGGCTACAAGGGTAGTGGAGTACGTGTGGAATGCACGTGTGGGTTAGAGAATTCCCTCCCTAGGCCCGACAAGACGCCTCCTGAGACGCGACAAGGTAGCAGTAGGCAAAACGAAACAGGGAATGACAGTATTAATGTGCTAATAGTAAACTGCAGGAGCGTCCATAGAAAGGTTCCAGAACTGCTCTCATTAATAAATGGTCGCATACCCCACATAGTACTAGGGACGGAAAGTTGGCTGTAACCAGATTTAAACAGTGATGAAATTCTTGACTCAGATCGGAATGTACACCGCAGAGACAGGCTGGACATCGAAGGGGGAGACGTTTTTATAGCGATAAAATGTGCAATAGTATCGAAGGAAATTGATGGAGATCCGAAGTGTGAAATAATTTTGGTGAAAGTCACGGATAAAGCAGGCTTAAACATGTAATTGGATGTCTCTATAGGCCCCCTGGATCAGCAGCTGTTGTCGCAGAACACCTGAAGGAAAATTTGTAAAATATTTCGAGTACATTTCCCGACCACGTTACAGTTCTGGGTGGAGATTTCAATTTACCAGGTGTAGACTAGGAGATTCAAACGTTTATAACGGGTGGCAGGGACAAATAATCCAGTGAATTTTTTTTATGTGCGTTATCTGAAAACTACCTTGAGCAGTTAAACAGAGAACCGACTCAAGGCGATAACATATTAGACCTTCTGGTGACAAACAGACCCGAACTATTTGAAACAGTTTACGCAGAACAGGGAATCAGCGATCATAAAGCGGCTACAGCATCGATGATTTCAGCCGTAAATAGAAATATTAAAAAAAAGTAGGAAGATTTTTCTGTTTAGCAAAAGTGACAAAAAGCAGATTTCAGGGTACTTGACGGCTCAACACAAAAGTTTTATCTCAAGTACAGATAGTGTTGAGGATCAGTGGACAAAGTTCAAAACCATCGTACAATATGCATTAGTGAGTATGTGTCAAGCAAGACCGTAGGAGATGGAAAAGAGCCACCGTGGTACAGCAACCGAGTTAGAAAACAGTTACGGAAGCAAAGGGAACTTCACAGCAAACATAAACATAGCCAAAGCCATCCAGACAAACAAAAATTACACGAAGCGAAATGCAGTGAGAGGAGGGCTATGAGAGAGGCGTTCAATGAATTCGAAAGTAAAGTTCTATGTACTAACTTGGCAGAAAACCCTAAGAAATTTTGGTCTTATGTCAAAGCAGTAGGTGGATCAAAAAAAAAAAAAAAAATGTCCAGACACACTCTGACCAAAATGGTACTGAAACAGATGATGACAGACTAAAGGCTGAAAAACTAAATGTATTTTTCCAAAGCTGTTTCACAGAGGAAGACTGCACTGTAGTTCCTTCTCTAGATTTTCGCACAGATGACAAAATTGTAGATATCGAAATAGATGACAGAGGGATAGAAAAGCAATTAAAATTCCTCAAAAGAGGAAAGGCCGCTTGACCTGATGGGATACCAGTTCAATTTTACACAGAGTACGTGAAGGAGTTTGCCCCCCTTCTTGCAGCGGTATACCGTAGGTCTCTAGAAGAACGTACCATTCCAAAAGATTGGAAAAGAGCACAGGTAATCCCTGTTTTCAAAAAGGGACGTCGAACAGACGTGCAGAACTATAGACCTATATCTCTAGCGTTGACCAGTTGTAGAATTTTGGAACACGTATTATGTTCGAGTATAATGACTTTTCTGGAGGCTAGAAATCTACTCTGTAGGAATCAGCACAGGTTTCGAAAAAGACGAACGTGTGAAACCCAGCTTGCGCTATTCGTCCACGAGACTCAGAGGGCCATAGACACGGGTTCCCAGGTAGATGCTGTGTTTCTAGACTTCTGCAAGGCGTTTGATACAGTTCACCACAGTCGTCTAATGAACAAAGTAAGAGCATATGGACTATCAGACCAATTGTGTAATTGGATTGAAGGGTTCCTAGATAACAGAAAGCAGCCTGTCATTCTCAATGGAGAGAAGTCTTCAGAAGTAAGAGTGATTTCAGGTGTGCCACAGGGGAGTGTCGTAGGACCGTTGCTATTCACAATATATATACGAGGTGCATTCAAGTTCTAAGGCCTCCGATTTTTTTTCTCTGGACTGGAAAGAGATAGAAACATGCGCATTGTTTTAAAATGAGGCCGCGTTCATTTGCAATACGTCCCAGAGATGACAGAACCGTACGACAGATGGAATTTTACCGCCAGCGGCGAGAATGAGAACTGTTTTAAATACTTAAAATGGCGACGTTTTCCTTACTTGAACAGCGTGCAATCATTCGTTTTCTGAATTTGCGTGGTGTGAAAGCAATTGAAATTCATCGACAGTTGAAGGAGACATGTGGTGATGGAGTTATGGATGTGTCGAAAGTGCGTTCGTGAGTGCGACAGTTTAATGAAGGCAGAACATCGTGTGACGGCAAACCGAAACAACCTCGGGCTCGCACAAGCCGGTTTGACGACATGATCGAGAAAGTGGAGAGATTTGTTTTGGGGGATCGCCGAATGACTGTTGAACAGATCGCCTCCAGAGTTGGCATTTCTGTGGGTTCTGTGCACACAATCCTGCATGACGACCTGAAAATGCGAAAAATGTCATCCAGCTGGGTGCCACGAATGCTGGCAGACGACCACATGGCTGCCCGTGTGGCATGTTGCCAAGCAATGTTGACGCGCAACGACAGCATGAATGGGACTTTCTTTGCGTCGGTTGTGACAATGGATGAGACGTGGATGCCATTTTTCAATCCAGAAACAAAGCGCCAGTCAGCTCAATGGAAGCACACAGATTCACCGCCACCAAAAAAATTTCGGGTAACCGCCAGTGCTGAAAAAATGATGGTGTCCATGTTCTGGGACAGCGAGGGCGTAATCCTTACCCATTGCGTTCCAAAGGGCACTACGGTAACAGGTGCATCTAACGAAAATGTTTTGAAGAACAAATTCCTTCCTGCACTGCAACAAAAACGTCCGGGAAGGGCTGCGCGTGTGCTGATTCACCAAGACAACGCACCCGCACATCGAGCTAACGTTACGCAACAGTTTCTTCGTGATAACAACTTTGAAGTGATTCCTCATGCTCCCTACTCACCTGACCTGTCTCCTAGTGACTTTTGGCTTTTTCCAACAATGAAAGACTCCGTGGCCGCACATTCACCAGCCGTGCTGCTATTGCCTCAGCGATTATCCAGTGGTCAAAACAGACTCCTAAAGAAGCCTTCGCCGCTGCCATGGAATCATGGCGTCAGCGTTGTGATAAATGTGTACGTCTGCAGGGCGATTACGTCGAGAAGTAACGCCAGTTTCATCGATTCCGGGTGAAAGGTTAATTAGAAAAAAAATCGGAGGCCTTAGAACTTGAATGCACCTCGTACATGACCTTGTGGATAACATCATAAGTTCACTGAGGCTTTTTGCGGATAATGCAGCGAGAGGTTGTAACAATGGAAAATTGTACTGAAATACAGGAGGATCTGCGACGAATTGACGCATGGTGCAGGGAATGGTAATTGAATCTCAATGTGGACAAGTGTAATGTGCTGGGAATACATAGAAAGAAAGATCCTTTATCATTTAACTACAATATAGCAGGTCAGCAACTGGAAGCAGTTAATTCCATAAATTATCTGGGAGTAGGCATTAGGAGTGATCTAAAATGGAATGACCATATAAAATTAATCGTCGGTAAAGCAGATGACAGACTGAGATTCATTGGAAGAATCCTAAGGAAATGCAGTCCGAAAACAAAGGAAGTAGGTTACATACACTTGTTCGCCCACTGCTTGAATACTGCTCAGCAGTGTGGTACTCGTACCAGAGAGGGTTGATTGAAGAGATAGGAAGAGATAGGGAAGATCCAACGGAGAGCAGCGCGTTTCGTTACAGGATCATTTAGTAATCGCGAAAGCGTTACGGAGATGATAGATAGACTCCAGTGGAAGACTCTGCAAGAGAGACGCTCAGTAGCTCGGTAGGGGCTTTTGTTGCACGTTTCGAGAACATACATTCACCGAGGAGTCAAGCAGTACTTTGCTCCCCCCTACGTATGTCTCGCGAAGAGACCATGAGGATAAAATCAGAGAGATTAGAGCCCACACAGAGGCATACCGACAATCTTTCTGTCCACGAACAATACGAGATTGGAATAGAAAGGAGAACCGATAGACGTACTCAAAGTACCCTCCGCCAAACACCGTCAGGTGGCTTGCGGAGTATAGATGTAGATATAGATTTAGACCTCTTACCAACAATTAATTCTGAGTTAATAACGAGCATCAATACGACGGAGCTGATCCTCCTTGGTATACAAAACGGCTTAGAACACTGTTGCAGAAACAACGAAACAAACACACCAAATTTAAACAGACCAAAAATCCCCAAGATTGGAGATTTTTAACAGAAGCTCGAAATTTAGCGCGGACTTCAATGCGAGATGCTTGTAACAGTTTCCAAAAACGAAACTTTGTTTCGAAACCCGGCAGAAAATCCAAAAATATTCTGGTGGTATGTCAAGTGTGTTAGCGGCAAGCAACAATCAATGCCTTCTCTGCGCGATAGCAATGGAGATACTATCGAAGACAGTGCTGCCAAAGCAGAGTTACTAAACACAGCCTTCCGAAATGTCTTCACAAAAGAAAACGAAGTAAATATTCCAGAATTCGAATCGAGAACAGCTGCCAACATAAGTAACGTGGAAGTAAATATCACTTAATAAAAGCAAGTATTCTGGCCCAGATTGTATACCAATTAGGTTCCTTTCGGAGTATGCTGATGCATTAGCTCCATACTGAACAATCATATACAATCGTTCGCTGGACGAGAGATCCGTGCCAAAAGGCTGGAAAGTTGCACAGGTCACACCAATATTCAAGAAAGGTAGTAGGAGTAATACAGTAAATTACAGGTCCATATCATTAACGTCGATATGCAGCAACGTTTTGGAACATATATTGCGTTCAAACATTGTGAATTACCTCGAAGAAAACTGTCTATTGACACACAGTCAACATGGGTTTATAAAACATCGTTCCTGTGAAACACAACAAGCTCTTTATTCACATGAAGTGCTGAGTGCTATTGACAAGGGATTTCAGATCGATTTCAAAAAATGGCTCTGAACACTATGGGACTTAACATCTGCGGTCATCAGTCCCCTAGAACTTAGAACTATTTAAACCTAACTAACCTAAGGACATCACACACATCCATGCCCGAGGCAGGATTCGAACCTGCGACCGTAGCGGTCACTCGGTTCCAGACTGAAGCGCCTAGAACCGCACGGCCACACCGGCCGGCAGATCGATTTCGTATTCCTGGATTTCCGGGAGGCTTTTGACACTGTACTACACAAGCGGCTCGTAGTGAAATTGCGTGCTTATGGTATATCGTCTCAGTTATGTGACTGGATTTGTGATTTCCAGTCAGAGAGATCGCAGTTCGTAGTAATTGACGGAAAGTCATCGAGTGCAACAGAAGTGATTTGTGGCGTTCACCAAGGTAGTGTTATAGGCCCTTTGCTGTTCCTTATCTATATAAATGATTTTGGGGGACAATCTGAGTACCCGTCCTCGGTTGTTTGCAGATGACGTTGTCGTTTATCGACGAATAAAATCATCAGAAGATCAAAACAAACTGCAAAATGATTTAGAAAAGATATCTGAATGGTGCGAAAAGTGGCAGTTGACCCTAAACAACGAAAAGTGTGAGGTCATTCACATGATTGCTAAAAGGAACTCGTTAAATTTCGGTTACACGAAAAATCAGTCTAATCTAAAAGCCGTAAATTCAACTAAATACCTAGGTATTACAAATACGAACAGCTTAAATTGGATGGAACATATAGAAAATGTTGTAGGGAAGGCTAACCAAACACTGCGTTTTATTGACAGGACACTTGGAAAACGTAACAGATCTACTACGGAGACTGCCTACACTACGCTTGTCCGTCCTCTTTCAGAATACTGCTGCGCAGTGTGGGATCCTTACCAGCTAGGACTGACGGAGTACATCGAAAAAGTTCAATGAATGGTAGTAAGTTTTGTATTATCGCGAAATATAGGAGAGAATGTCACAGAAATGATACAGGATTTGGGCTGGACATCATTAAAATAAAAGCGTATTTCGTTGTGACGGAATCTTCTCACGAAATTCCAATCATCAACTTTCTCCTCCGAATGCGAAAATATTTTGTTGACCTCGACCTACATAGGGAGGAACGATCACCACGATAAAATAAGGGAAATCAGAGGTCGTACGGAAACATATAGGTGTTCGTTCTTCCCCGCGCTATACGAGATTGGAATAATAGAGAATTGTGAAGGTGGTTCGATGAACCCTCTCCCAGGCACATAAATGTGATTTGCAGAGTGTAGATGTAGATGTAGATGTAGATGTAGGTTGCTCCATTTATAGAAAGTAGTCGTTTTCGAACTACGCAATCAAGACATTTCCTCATGAAGTATAATAATAATGTAGAATAAATGTAGCAACTGATATGTATTTGAAAAGGAAGTGTGGATTTGAATAAATGAAACGTTTCTGATTTGGACGATTCAGGAGGCACCGGCCAACGGAGGTTTCACTGTCATTAAGCGTGTACATAGTTTCTCACGCCCGGTTAATGTTCGCTGTTTATCACATGTGATGACGTATTGGTTGATGGCAACTGTGTGAAGTGGACGTTTCACAGCTGCGTTAGCGTGGTCGGTAGATCTTGTAAGCACCTTATGCAGCTTTGAACTGCGCATCTTACAAAGGTTAACCCGCTATTTTTCCTCGCGTCATGGTGACTTCACTGGATGATAACAGGAACGGCGCTTGTACTCGTCGTCACAGTCATCATGACTTTACTACACGATAAGAGGAAAGAACTGGCATTGATCGATACTATACGATTATTTGGTGAGCTGTCGACTATACAAAAAAATTAATGTAACAACATAATTAGAAAGTTCAGCAACAGAAAATTTATTGATCATTAAGAGGTATACATAAACGCTTCCACCTTCACTCAAACGTTATCATCCATTGGACATCCACTGTTCGACAGAGTCATTCTAGACGTTTGATGTATTACAGTTTTCAGGTATATGCACACATGATGCTCCTGAAAGTTTTGTAACGTCGTCTGCCGACCTTGCAATAAGTGGTCTCAGACTATTCTTACATCCTGCTCCCTCTTGCTTCCACTAGTCTTGTTGTATGCCCAATCCACCTGCATTTTGTTTTTAGTACGGCTATTTTGCGTCACATGATCCATTCTTGTATCTGTTTGATTTGCTATTTTGCCTTCCCCAGCAGTACACAACACGCATCAGCCTCGCCCACTGATCCAACCTCAACTATGAATCAAAAGGAGCATACCAAAATGTTTGTAAACTTTCCATGTCGGACACGTTGGGGTTACGTTATGATATCACCATTTTGTTTATCAAAATAGCTTCAGGTCACGTTTATTCTTCCGCCTTCTTCTTATTGAGGTCATGTTTATTCTCCTGGCCTTTCCATCCAGGTATTTTTTTCAGCTCAAAATTACAAAAAATCAACAACTACTCCTATGATTACATCGTTAATCTGTAGTATTTTCATTTCGCAAACCTCAAAGCAAAAGTCCAACCACAATCAAGTACCAGCTTCTCCTTGGAACGCAGTAATACGTTTCGATCGAAAAATTCCTGTGTTTAAATGTACATCACGCTCAAAAAGTTCACGGTAGAGTGCACTTGCAGTTGTACACGTTATTAGGGCATATTTCCCTTCCATCCACAAATTGACCCCAGAAGAATCTTTGAATACCTCTGTGAGCGCTGTAGTTAGTGAAATCTTGTTCTTACGATCTCTATTGGAGCGATATGTAGCAGTCTGTGTCTCTTCAAGGGTCTGTCACTTCTATTTCTTTATTTATATCCAAACGTTTATAAATTTATCAATCCATTCAGTTCGGGTTCTTCGGTTTCTGTGATGTACCTTACACACTTTTCATACTTTATTTTCGATTTCTATACAGTCACTGTATCACTTTATCTACTCGCACCTCACTGTCAGTTTTTATTACTCACTGCACTACTTTCTGGTCTTCTCTCTGAGTCACTGATAAGAAACTGACATTAGAAACTGACATTAGAACCCGCGACGGGTCTTGCTTTATACACCCCTACCAATGGGCAGCCCCACCAGTGAGGAATTTCAGAACATACCAAAAAAGTTTCGAATGGTTTACAATACTGCAGAACGAAATCTCACCTCAGACCATAACTCCAGTTGTAGAACCACTGAGTGTGCCATGCAGACAGGCTGGTTGCAGACCCTGACCTGACCTTCTTCCAACCAACACACTGCCGTCACAGGCACGATGCACAACCATCTTTCATAAGAAAACACAACAGACGTCCGACCTGTCCTCCAATGAGTCCTCGCTAGACAGCAGTGAACTCAGTAATGGCGGTGGTTTGGGGTCAGTGGAATCCGCACTAGAAGGCGTCTGGTTCGGAGCTGCCATTGAACTAAACAATTTGTGTCCCTATGGTGCCAGCCGCTGCTCAGATTGCTGCTACACTGCAGTACGGTGCGCAAGAGCCGTACCTCAAACACGATGGTCTTCCTTCTCGTTAGTGGCATGTGGCCGTACAGAACCCGGCCATTTTGTGACCGTACATTCTCGTGGGAGGAAATGCATGAGCTCAAAAAGATTTGGAAGGAGTACTTTGAAGATCTGTTGAATGTCGCCAAGCGGGTAACTAACAGCGTTGGAGAGCCTAAGGCAGCAGACGATTATAATAGTGGGGAAATTGATGATCTAACTTGGAATGAAGTGGAAGAAGCCATAAAGAGGATGAAAGGGGGCAAGGCACCAGGTTGGGACGAAGTAACAGTGGATATGATACGAGCAACAGGAGAAGTAGGAACCCAGTGGCTATACAGAGTGCTGAGGGTGGTGTGGAAGGAGAACAGAATTCCTGAGGATTGGAAGAAAGGAATTATAGTCCCGATCTTCAAGAAAGGGGATAAAAGGAGATGTGAGAACTACAGAGCAATCACCCTGCTATGCCACTGTGGAAAAATCTATGAAAAGATTCTGGAGAAGAGAATAAGAAGCAGTATTGAAAGTAGACTGCAAGAGGAGCAGTATGGTTTCAGACCGGGAAGATCAACAATGGACCTCATATTTGCGGTAAGGCAACTGCAGGAAAGGCACTATGAGTAGGGGAAGGACTTAATCATGGCCTTTTTAGATATTGAGAAGGCGTATGACAGTATCTGTAGGGACAACCTCTGGGATGTGCTGAACGCAAAAGGGATAGATGAAGAGATACCACGAAAAGTCAGAAAAATGTATGAGGGAAGTGAGAGTTGTGTGAAAGTGGGGTGGGAACGTACTGCATGGTTCAAGTTGGAAAATGGGCTGCGACAGGGAAGTGCACTTTCGCCTTTATTGTTTATTATTGTTATGGATGGAATCCTACAGCAAGTATCAGATGCAATTGGAGATCATAAAATGAAAGCAGTGCTTTTTGCCGATGACCTGATGTTATGGGGAAATTGCGAGAAGGAGGTGCAAGAGCAGTTAGATGTGTGGGAGGCAACGGCAGCACAATATGGAATGCATTTCTCTGCAAAGAAAAGTGAAATAATTGTCACAACAAGGAAGAAGAATAGGCCAAATGTGGATATAACTTGTGGAGGGGAAAAACTACAAGTGGTAGAGAACTTCAAGTACCTGGGAAGCATGATTGAAAGTAAGGGGGGGAAACGTAATGGAAATAAATGAAAGGTGCAGAAAAGCAGGGCAGTTCTACAAATGCATTAGGGGGCTTATTTGGAGCAAGGAGGTGCCACAGAAATCCAAGGGAATTATATACCGAACCTACTTTGTCCCCATATTCGCATACGGAAGTGAGACGTGGGTAATGCACAAAAGCGACAAAAGTAGAATACAGGCTAGTGAAATGAAGTTCCAGAGGAGCAGGTTGAGTGTAACAAGACGAGACAGATTGCGAAATGTGTATGTGAGGGAAAGACTAAAGGAGGAACCAGTACAGGACAGGATAGAAAAATCAAGACTGCAGTGGTATGGACACAAGAAGAGAATGGATGAGGGAAGAATTCCAAAGAGGATGTTTGATCTCCAACTGGAGGGGAAGAGGCCCAGAGGAAGACCAAGAGATAGATGGGTGAAGGGAGTGAAGGAATGTGTGACGAGAAGAGGAGAGAACTGGACGAAGGTGGAAGAGGGGGAATGGTAGAAAGACAGAACACGATGGAGAGGCTTGTGTTCCCGACAGACCCAGCCAGTGGCTGGAAACTGTCCAAGATGATGATGATGATGATGGGCACCCCTGCCCGCAATCACGTACAGACTCTACATTACTGCCAAGTCTTTCTGAAATATCGCAGAGGGAACACCCTCTTCTCGTAGCCCTATTACACGACCTCATTCAAACGCAGTGAGGTGTTTATAATGGCTTTTTTGTCGTTTTAAAGGTATTCTTGAATGACATCAGCTCACCAAGTCAAATCTCAAAGGTAACTAACGTTCACGACCGTTATAGCGTATATATGAATCAAGTCTGTTTCCACCCTCGTGGTGGTGCAATAGCGCCACTCTAATGCGACTGGCTCTAAATTTGATTAGACATCATCTATCAGTTGCAGGAAACTTGCGTTCATGTCCCACACCTCCTTCTTGGTGATTTTTCTCATCAGTGTAGCTCCAAAGTGTATGTAGAATATTACTTACCGTAAAATTCTGTACCTAGAAAATGAATAATACCTTCCAAATAGCTTAAATATATTCTAGAGCAAGTGAATTTGTAGAACGCAAACTTTTAAATAATACAGGTCGAAGATCGATGATATGATATGATGCGCAACAAGGTTCTTAAACCACCCACTTTCCCGTATGCTTCGCCTATATTTTTAGTGCCCAAGCGACAGGGTGGGACTACAACCTGTTATTGTATATAGAGCTCTCAATGAAAAGTAGTTTTGGAGTCAGTTCCCTTGCCTGCTCCTCACAATTGTTTTTCTTGGTTTACCGATGCCTGTGTTTTTTCGGTACTTGACTTGCATCAGTCATACTACCAAATGAGTAAGTAGGTTACTGCTTTTTGTACGGGCTGCAGCCTGTAAGAATTTAACTGGGGTCCTTTATGCTTGGTCACTGGCACTGCTGTCCTATCACGAGTTCTAGACCAAATCTTGGGCGATCTTAAGTTAGTGTCTGTTTACAATTATTTAGATGGTGTCACCATTTATAGTCGCTCCTTGGAGGACCATATTCTTCATCTTCAGCAAGTGTTAATAAGGCTTCTTTCAGCAAGTTTGTCCGGTAAACCTTCCAAGCTCACCATTGCTAGTGAGCAGATTTCGTTCTTAAGTAATCTTGTTGCCAGGGACGGTATTCGGACAGATCAATAGCGCACCTTTGGCTTGAGAAAATTTCCGAGTCCTAGGAATAAAGAGGAGGCTTCTAGATGTATTGGCATGGCCAATTATGTTAGAAAATTCGTTCCCCACTTCGCTGACCTTAGTACTCCCTCAGCAACCTTCGTAAGAAATGAGAAAGTTTCATCTGGGGCCAGAATCAGCGTATCCGCTTTTGAAGCCATGAAGACTGTTCTCGTTAATGCTCCTGTACTTACCATTCTGGGTTTCCAGAAGAAGTTTATTGTTCTAACCGATGCGTTCAACGCTGGCACTGCCGCTGTTCTTCTCCATGATCATTCTGGTGTGTGGTACCATTTAGCTGCTGGTACCAGGAGGTTGGATGGTCGTGAGCTTAACTGGGCCTTGATTGTCTTGTAGCTCTCCGATAAATTCAAATTTAATCTTGAGCACAGAGAGTTTGAGTTGAGGAGCGATAATCAGACATTTAGCTATGTCTTGTCACGACATAGGACAATAGGTAGAATAGTCAGGTGCGTTGTACGCATATCCGCGCTCTGGTTCTAACATTCTGCGTGGTGTCTGTTTGTCCTATATCGTGTCTCCCTACCACTTTCGCGCAACGACGCTCTGAGCGTGTTTTTTAGGGAATTGACTAGTTTGAACCTGGGACCTGTTGCTGGTAAGGAGACGCCAGACCACACATGACATGTAGAGTTCAGAAGAGTTCAGTGAGACTAGTTATGATATAACCAAATACTTAATGATTTCAGCGTCAGCTCCACTGCACTCCCTGTAAAAGAATCTTAATACTAACTAAATTTAGTGGAAGGGGTTCAAGGCTTTCCTATTTTTAGTTAGCTGGTAAAATAACGTCGAAAAAGCAGTTAAGTTTACCATTGGAAATTTTATTCTACTCACAAAACATTGTTTATAAATTGCACTATTGATAAAAGGAAATGTTTTAATACAGGATGGTAAAAACCAACTGCGTTCAACAAAAATGGGAACGAATATTCCCTGAATGGGTTTCCAAGTTCTACAATGGATCGAAGGATGACCTATGCCATATCACATCTATAATCTAAGTTTAAATTAAGTTTCACAAAACAAAAAACTATCAAAATGGTCTACAGTGACCCTCAACTATCTTTAATTACTTATCTAACTTGTCGTAAATTACAGTGGCTGATGTGGCTTCTCAATAACTACATAACAGAAAAATCAACGCGTTTCAGATTTTTACTTCAAGTGGCAAATGTGAACACCATGAGCTTTAATTGACGATTGACACTAGTATTACGCAAAAAGGGGGTGTAACAGATGAGACTTCTGCAGTTCTCAGTGAAGCTTTATGCGCTGTTATGCAGCATCGCGTGCGTTCAGTACCTTGTCGGCGTTCGTCTGGGGGCGGCGGGCAGCACAGCTCCGCTCACCTCGCCGTCTCAGAAGCAACTCTCTCCTCACTTCTCCTTACTACAATTTTCCGAAGTTGGTTTAAAAAAACTATCTGGCTGTGTTTTCATCTGACCAATCAGGGTCTCAATGTTAACCTTAAGCTCTGCCTACAAAAATTCTGTCCATCCAATGAGAGACGTATTTTTCGTGGTGGGGAAATGTTTTTAAAGTTTGCAACGTAACAGAGACGCGAAAAAGTCTCACGGTAAAACTTGCAGCTGGTGTGGTCCTTTTAGCGTTATCTTAAGATCTATACTGTTCTTCTGGAGGACTGTCTTTTAACATGGGCTGGGGGGTGGTTCTGACGTAACAGAGACGCGAAAAAGTCTCACGCTAAAACTTGCGGTTGGGGTAGCCCTTTTTGTGTTATCGTAAGATCTATACTGTTCTTCTGGAGGGCTCTAGCTTTTAGCATGGGCTGGGGGGGTGGTCCTGACGTAACAGAGACGCGAAAAAGTCTCACGCTAAGGCTCCAGCTTTTAACATGGGCCTGGTGGTTAGCTGGCGACGTGGGTGTCTGTCCCTTATCGTAGGGCCTTCTAACTTAACACGGTTCTGCTCTCGGTTTCTGTTCTCGTTTCTCCCCTCGGAACTGCGTCTGTCTCACGGTGGGAAGGTATGACATGCATTTAGGCATTCTTGTGTTAGTCTGTGGTATTGCATTTGCTCATTCATTACTCGTATTACTTTGGTTAATTTAATGTCACGATTTATTCGGAGCTATGTGACATACTACTGGATTTGCTTATCATGTCAGGGTTTTCATGGAAGGTGTTGATTTGCCTGACACCTTACATGGTTTAAAATTCGTCATAGTAGAGGCACCAACAAACAGGTGACCAGTGTGCATAGTCGCGTTTTTGATGAGGGTTATCAGGCATTGCCAGTTGACGACTTGTCGGACACAATGCCTGTCTGTAGTGTTTTCACTGAGTTACCCCAGCTTTTCATTGATCTCAGGATTAAGCAGTATCAAGATCACCATTTTGGCCCAGTTAGGAAGCGATTGTTAGCTGGTGAATCGATTTCCGGTTATGTCTTCCGAAAGGGTATATTGTGCTATAAAGTCGGTAGGACTGCAGATCCTATCCATTGAACTCATTCCCTCCATCTTTTACTATGTTCACAATTCCTTGGGTTTACAGGACCTTGACTAAAATTCGGGATCTCACCTGGCCAACCAACATCGTGTAAGGATGTTCGCCGTTAGGTTAATGATTGAGAGGTTTGCAAGTTAGTAAAACCTGGTTGCAATTCGCGTAAGGGACTGCTACGTTCCGAAAGGGGGCAGTCTGCAATGAATAAATTGTTTATTGACTATATGGGTCCTCTTCCCCATACTATAGCTGTGAACGTCTCAGCTGCAATAATGCCATGCAAGATATTACCACTATCTCATATTACCCTCAGCCTTCCTTTTCTGAACGTGTTAATAGGAAGTTGAAGGCCGCTCTAATCATTAACCATGCCCAAGGTCAAACCATGTGGGATACGTCCTTACTGTGGATTAACTTTGCATTCAACTCGGTGCCGCATGAGGCCTCAGAGGAGTCCCAGCAGCACTGATGTTTGCTAACCTTTTAATTCGCCGCTTTCCAATCTATGGAAAATAAGTGATCTTCTACCTGATATTAGCACTTCTCCTATTATTAAACAGAATTTACGTAGGGCCAGGAATAATATGAAGCTAGCCCATCAATGCCAGGAGATAAGCTAAAATCCGGGTAGACAGCTCTTTTGGGGTATGATGGGCGGTTAGGTTTGAATGTAGCTGGCGGTCAGTATAGGGGAATCACTGGTAAGCTAGCTCCAAGATTTATTGGGCCTTGTTCCATTGTCAGGATTCTGAGTCCAGTCGACCTACTTGTGTGTAATCTCGCCACTCGCAAAACTTACCGCTGTTCGCGAGTCGGGAAAAGACGGAACCGTTTGGCGGTTGGGGTTGGTGTTGGTACGAGGTAGCAGCAGGGACGGACTGAGTGGCCGGTCTGTTGATATTGTGGTCGTTGGGACGTCTTGGTGTATTTGGAGCCACATGCACGATAATATCCATTGTGTCTGATATCTGGGTTTTGGAGAAAAAGTGCACCAGCAATTTGCCTTATGGAATGTTCTCTCCGAATGCAGTTTGGATGCTGGCGGCTGCAATAGTGCTTTGAATGAGGGCATATGGAGTCTTTTCCTTCTATATTAGCAGTATTAGTTCAGTAACTGAAATTTCTTCTTATAATTATAAGGTTTAAGTCTTACTCACTTAACTTAGAGTTAAGTAATTGCTTAGAAAACGTTACGTTAATGTAAGGGTTCCATTAAGTCTTGAGAGACTTGAATACATCATTGCCGAAGGTCTTGACTTAAATGTCGTAATGTGTGTACTATTTTTTGATAGCCTTGGTTGGCTTCTGAGCCGTGACATTGTAATTGACATGGCGCTTATATGTTTGTACGTACTCCTGTATTTCGGCCAGTGCATCTACCTGGATGGCGTCTTCTCTGGCTGTTAGCTCTAGCTGGAGTTTTGATTCCAGTTGCAGCTGCTAGACAAGTTAAGTTATCCGGATATTGTGTTTGATGGGTTGTTTTAAGTACCTCCCTATTCGAGCTTGTTCTGTCTTGTGATGTAACATAACGAACCTAACAATCTATTTTCTGTACTTGAGTTTATGAACATTTACTGTACTTAAATTTTGAATGTTTAAATTCCATCTTTAATTCACTGCTCTTGATAGTCAATTTGGCTTAACTTGGTTGCACACTTAGTGTACTCGTTGGTAGATTACCAGATTTGAAGCTGTAAATTTGCGCTCTCCCTCGGTGGACTGATACTTTTTCTACGTTGTTGTGTAATTTAAATTATGAACTTTTACTTAATTCTTCTGGAATACTTGTGTGAGCTATATTTAATGGCCTTATAACCATTTGAGATTTTGGGTTACTTCAACGTGTTGTCTACAGAGCTTTAAAAGTGACCCCTACGGGATAAGGGTGGCTTTGACCCACTCAATGGGATAAACTGTAGTTCCTCCGTCTTAAATTTGCAGGTGTAAGTGAAGCTTGTTATTTGAATTGATATTTCTCTAGTCTTAAAGACCGTTTATGTAAGAGAAACTAGCTGTTGATTATCATACGTCACATGCAAGAGAAGATTGTGGATTTATTTGCCATTCTGATTGTTGACATATTTTGAAATAAATTTCTCGTTTCTTAAGGGAAAATGTCATGCCCAACTTGGATTCGCCATTCCACTCCTTCCATCGATTGCCCATCCTATGTTCGCACCTGTGTTAGTTCGCTTTCATATGAGGAATATTAATGATAAATAAACAAATAGCGATAGAGCTGGAACAGTACAAATTACGTACTTCGATCTCGAAATTAAACTATAGGTCCTACATCCCACATCTGTGTTTGCAATTGAGTAATCAGTAGTTGCACACAAGATGTAATAATTCTTTGTTGTAAATAATTTGTGCTTATTCCTTTTTCTTAATCAGATAGCTTCTTTTGCTTATCACATCGAAAGACATAAATTTATATGATGAAAATAAGTCACTGAGAAATTTATAATAAGATACTGAGCATAGCGATACTTAATTCGGCTTCTTATTCTGGTGCTGATATTTTGGTAAAAACAATATAAGAACGAACTTTTGATCCAAACTAACATAGGAAATGAATTCCTAGGACACAATAATTCCAATAGACAGAATACAAAAGCATAATGTAATGGAAACGAGTTGAAAATTGTCTTTATAACACTTTGTTTCAAAGTTATAACTTTAAAAAACATTTAAATGTATTTCCACATTGATGTGTACATGATGATAGTGGCAGTCTTGTATTTAACAGTAATTGCATGAAGGAAACGTTGCCCGTGTGGTCCATCTCTCACACTGAGACACCAGCATACTTGTAGCCCATACCGAGAATGAAGTAGCTGAATGAGGTGTTGTATGGAGCAATAGGGATGTTGAAAAGTGAGTACCGAGGGTAGCTGAGGGGCCCACCGTACCAGGTCTCGAATATGAACCAGGAGGCCGTGTTGGTGGTGTAGTCCACGGGAATCCTCAGCAGCTGCAGGGGCTCTGCGACTTCTGTGTAGTTGTAGGAGACGACCACCTTCCCCTCCTCCCCAGGTGGGTGTTCCGTCAGGGTGACGAGGATGTTCTGCTGCTCCGGGCTTCATTGTTCTCATAGTGTGGCACTCACGCCTGTTACCGTGATCCCAGTCAATCAGAGGATCCAAACAAAGCATAACGCCATTACAGCTCAACCTCTCCCACTCAAATCTAAGGATCGCTGCCACACATCATGGAACATCTCCATTTAGATAGTAGGTTGCAGAGTATGTCACAAAATGTTTGGCAACGTAATCAGCACAACGAAGACTATTTTGGAGAGATCCATTAATCTACAGGCGGGCACCCAGCAGTCCACATGCTGGATGAGGCCTGCTATTGGTTTGTATCCCACCAGTACATGAAGCTTCGGGGAGAGAGATTGAGGTTCTACAGAATTCTGCATCATATGTTTTTTAGACAGGTCTTTTATAATGTCATACATAAACAAACGATGTCCACAACCCATAAATGAATGTAAACATATGAAGACGAGGTGGACATAAAATGAATGAACTCTCAAAAGCACATATTGTCAGGTATAATTCGTTGGATCGGCCCAAAAGCAAGTGTTGAGGTACAATTGGTTAGCAGAGCATGACAGGAAAAGAGTGCCATTCATATCGCTTCGTTGTCCTATAAACATTAACGTCATGCACTCTATAGTTGTGACTTTATGTGTTACAAGCAATGCTGTTGCGCATCATGATGAGGTGGCCTATAATCTTAATTAAGTACTTGAGTCAGGCCCGTCGGTCACCAGCGGCTGCCCACGCCTGCGTTAACCATTGTCTGACTGAAGAGCACAACAGCGCAGCAAATCTTCATTGAGTGCTCAACATTTCTCTATTTTGTAAGTGTCTGATACCGTGTCTATATTTGTTTCTCAAGTAGATATTGACAGAATGGATGTTTCCATTGACGTGCAGTGCATGACACATCCAAACAGATTAAGGTCTGCCCCACAATGCACGCAACAGAACCAGAGCAGAAGCAGGACACAGTGGAGAGACACCGCAGTTCTGCACATTGGCGCCAGCACAGCGCAGCACTCAGAGTTTGAAGTGAAATGCCAGTGTTACAGCTGTCATAGAACTGTTCACTGGAAACATATTACAGTGAGAAGAATTCTGTTATCTGTCTCTTCTTACTTGAGTTATAAACACAGTTGCTCCGTAGTCTTAAAGGTTAGGGTACACACTCGCTATAATTTTATTACTACAGACGGGGGTTTAATGGGCACATTTACTACACAAACATTTTTCCAGCTCATTGTTATAAAAGGAGCTGATTGATGGTACTCTTAACTGTCCCACAAAATAAATCGCTACCTGGAAAACATAACGTAACTGCTTACGTTTTTGTAGTGTAGAGACGTTTCTGTTATTAAAAAGATGCCGGCCCGTGTGGCCGTGCGGTTCTAGGCGCTTCAGGCTGGAACCGTGTGACCACTACGGTCGCAGGTTCGAATCCAGCCTCGGGTATGGATGTGTGTGATGTCCTTAGGTTAGTTAGGTTTAAGTAGTTCGAAGTTCTAGGGGACTGATGACCGCAGCAGTTGAGTCCCATAGTGCTCAGAGCCATTAAAAAGATTTGCAAGAATCTACCCATTGTGTATAAGTTGGGGCTGAAGATATAATGTGTATTATATAGTTATTGTGGTATCTAAAACATTACATCTCGTGATATTGCTGAGGAAGGCATGCAACAACTCAGAAATAACCAGTTCCTCTCGCCTGTTCCATTTCACTGCAGAGACACAACCGAAGCTTTCCTCACTAGAAAAAAAAAATCATTGAGTGTTAACGCTCTGTTCTGCGACAGCTAGCAGCTTTATCAAGGGGCCAATAGAAAACTGATGTACAAGTTATGTCTTTATGTTCAAAATTCATTGTTAACATCTATATCAAATAAATTAATAAAGTAGTTACTAATACAATTCTTATAATGCAATTCTTCTGCTGTCTTCTTCCATATTTACTCCTCTTACTTGCTCCTCATGTAGTCCAGACTAACGGTTTCGAACACTGAGGTGGCAAGAGTCATAGGATACCTCCTAATATCGTATTAGACCATCTTTCACGCGTCATAGTGCAGCAACTCGACGTTGCATGGCACCAACAAGCCGTGGGAAGTCCCTTGTATAAATATTGAGCCATGGTCCTTTTATGGCTGTCCATAATTGCGAAACTGATGCTGGTGTAGGATTTTGTCCAAAAACTGACATCTTGGTTATGTCCTATAAATGTTCAACGGGAGTCACATCAGGCGACCTGGGTGGGCAAATAATTCGCTCGAATTATACAGAATGTTCTTCAACCAATCATGAAAAATTGTGGCCAGGTGTCATGACACATCGCCATCGATAACGATTTCCATCGTTATTTGGGAACATTAAGACTATGAACGACGGCAGATGGTCAATGATCAGTTCATTTGGACCAGAGGACCCAGTCTACTCCATGTAAACACAGCCCATATTGTTATGGAGCCTCCACCAGCTTGCACGATGCGACTTTGACAATTTGGGTCCACAGCTTTGCGGCGTCTGTATCACACTCAAACCGTACCATCAACTCTTACCAACTAAAATCGGGACTCATCTGACGAGGCTACGATTTTCCAATAGTCTAGCTTCCATATGATATGCTCACGAGCCCAGGAGACGCACTGCGGGCGATTTTCTGCTGTTAGCAAAGGGGGTCGCACTGGTCGTCTACTGCCATAGCCCATTAACGCCAGATTATGCCGCTCTATCCTAACGAATATGTTGGTTGTTCACCCCACATTTATTTCTGTGGTTATTTCACGCAGTGTTTCTTGTATGTTAGCGCTGAGTACACAAACGCCGCTCCTCTCGGTCGTTAAGTGAAGGCCATCGGCTACTGTGTTGTCCATCATAAGAGATAACGCTTGATATTTCGTGTTCTCGGCACACTCTAGACACTGTGGATCTCAGAATAATGATTTCTCTAACGATTTCCGAAGTGTAATGTCCCATGGGTCCAACTACCATTCCGCTACAAAGTCTCTTAACACCAATCGTAAGACCGTAATCACGTTGGGATCTTTTCACATGAATAACCTGAGGACAAATAATAGCTCTGCCATGCACTGCTCTTTTATACTTGTGTGTTTTATGCTACCACCATGTGTGTATGTACAGTAATGTTCAAAAGTATCCGAACAACCTGAATTGCATTTCGCCTGATTCGCATGCAACCCACATAACGCAGCTGTCTAGCAGGTCCTCTAATCGCCCCTTGGTACAGTCGTTTGACTATTGAAAACGGTTCCAACAAGTTCAAAAAAATGGTTCAAATGGCTCTGAGCACTATGGGACTTAACATCTGAGGTCATCAGTCCCCTAGAACTTAGAACAACGAAAACCTAACTAACCTAA
Source organism: Schistocerca americana (assembly GCF_021461395.2). Taxonomy (NCBI): domain Eukaryota; kingdom Metazoa; phylum Arthropoda; class Insecta; order Orthoptera; family Acrididae; genus Schistocerca; species Schistocerca americana. Next base: position 197,929,845 of record NC_060120.1, on the reverse strand, counting down.
GGACATCACACACATCCACGCCCGAGGCAGGATTCGAACCTGCGACCGTAGCAGTCGCGCGTTTCCAGACTGAAGCGCCTACAAACGCTCGGCCACCAGCGGCCGACTTCCAACAAGTCACCACTAGAAAACACTCCTCTGTATCGCAACAACTAAAGATGTAAAGTAATACTATGATTCTACAAATATCAGGGAACATGTTATCACAGATAAGACTGTTATTAAGGCTTGTAAGCTCACATTTATTAGAAATAATGACACACCTGAAATGTTACCACTCTCATTATTACGTCAGGTAGGTAATGCACGTAGTAAGTTCGTCGTATTCATAATTTACTCTTCAAAGTAACATACCGTACTTATTATTTAACACAAAATGACATTAAAACTTTAAGTTATTCACGAGCAGCTAGTTGAGAATATGTATGAACTTCAAATGACACGGCGGACCGTCTCGTTCTGCATATGGACTCAAACCCAGGTCATGCAGACTAAGCAAAGATTTCGTGACTGACGGAAACTAACAGTCATTCCTGATTAGGCATCCAGAGAGTGATATACCTCGATTTTAGACAGTATCAGTTAGCAAATATCAACCTTAAATTACATAACGCAAACATTTTTAACGGACGCGAATTCCTACCCAGCACCTATCGTCCCTGTTAACGAACTACGAGAGATGTTAAATATTGCTTCTTAACAAGTAAGTTGCTTGAAATGTCGTGAGGTAAAGCTTCGTGTTGGACAGGGATTCGAACCCAGAACCTAATCGGATAGATATCGAAGCACAATGAACTGTGACATATCGGATTTTCTCGGCAGTAGCTAGATGTTTTAACTGAAATGACGAAACGAAACATTAATTTTTTCCTTCCCAGGACTCCAACCCGGTACCTATCGCTGTTATATTCTATAGAAAACGAACGTTAAATATGGGTTTGTTGCACCAGCAGCGACATGTGAGCATGATTGAACTAGAAATAATATGACGAAGAATTCAGTGCTGACTGGGAATAGAGCCCCACACATATCGTTGTTGACTACACACAAAGAGACGTCAGCTACCAAATTTTTCTCCACCAGCAGCTCGAAATAACATCTTGAACTTACAGTGATCTCGCAAATAGTTCTATGTCTTACTGGGAGCCAAAAACGTCAAATATCGTTAGTGTTGGTAACGAATGAAAAAACATCAAAATTCGAAATTATTATCCACCAGCAGACAGGTGTTCTCATGCTAGGGCTTGATAATACATAATGAAATCTTTAGTGCCGGGCCAGGATTCGAACCCATTCACGCGCATTATGTGGAGATGTTGAAGAATCTACAGTTTTGAACAAACAACAAATTGTAGCCGAGCTGTATTGGCACGAAGGGATCAAATTCCGCGTTAAGGGCGGTCTGAGTTGCATTCCCAGTTCAGAACCAATTTTATCAACATACAGAAGCTCAGATAAAAGATAGAATAAGTGTCCTGTGAGCCTACATAGCGTTTGTTTCGTCACTATAAATAAATAACTAGTACAAGAAAGGTTATTTGTGATAGAGTTTCTACATGTCGCCACTCCAGACTTTATTGTGGCTCAACCTAACGTCTACTTGGTAGAGAAGGAATATCATTTTTAATGTGAATTTCGGACCACAATGCCATTATATCTTCATCACTTGGTGTAGCCAGAAGAGAATGGAATCTGTCTCTCCCTACCGAAAATCATTGACCAAAGCTGGAATCGAACCTAGATAATAGATATATGAACCTATCATCATCCCAATAGACCACCAAATCCTCTTCACAGTGGTTCACTTTTCTATCTAACGCCGTTGTGCCACACTGGCTTAGACATCTGACACACAGGCTCCCTGTATCAACTTGCAGCATGTTCAGTAAATTCATTTACTTGGTTGGCCAAATCACCATGAACTAGCTGCCAACTTTATTCTGTAATCACCAAAATAAAATCACGTAACTGCCACCAACACAGAACTGCCAATAGTGTAGGATGCAGAAAATTAAATAGGAAGAGTTCCTTTCCACTTGAGCTACTCTATTGCGAGTCGCGAGTCGCGAGTTCGAGTACATTCACTGCTATATTTTTTAAAACGCAATTCTGCTGTCTGCTAAAGTTATCAATCTAATGGTACTTGTAACATAATTCCCTTCACTTCTCAACCCAAAGTATTCGCATGTGGGGCTAACTTCTGCGACATTTTATTCTTTCCAGGTTTAATAGACAACCAGGCAGCAGATGTATCTCGAAACTTTTGTATTAAGTATAGGTAGAGCGCATCGTGCCAAATTACGTCGGAAAAGTATTTTCTACATTAGCCGTCGTCTGGTAGTGGCATTTTATTCATCTTCAAACCTTGGTTGACAGCTTTGACTTAGAACAAGTTTTCTACATGCAAGTAATCAATAAACTGCATGTGCATTTTCAGACTGTTATAGATAACATCAGAGAATTCGCATATATCGTTGATGATTAATTTCTCTCTCATGTTTACTATTGTTTTAACAACACTAAAGGAAACATTACGAAAATTGTGAGCTGTATTATAAGAAATGCAATAAAACTAGCCACAATAGCCTTACGACGAAAGTCTGTTGTAATAAAACTGAGTGTCTGTACACAAGCGTGCCTCTATCAACACGAATTCGTAAAATACTACTCACTTAAATTTTGATGGGGTCTGTGTTTAATTGGTATGCTGTGTCATATTCAAGAGGTATGCAAATGTGGCATTTCATAAATAAACTTATGTATTCCTAGAAACCCAAAATTTGCTTGTCAGCAGCGGAACGAGGCGTTACCTGTTGTGCAGCATTGTAAGTTTATCACCGTTGCACTATGAGCCGAAAGTATTTTCTTGCGATTTCCTCATCGATGTTTGATCTGACTGTTTGTAGCTCTTTCACAGAAGGGACAAAAGCGCTACACTCAGTGAGACCGGAACTGCAAACCATACCAGACGCTTTTTTACAGATCAGCACGTTACCACAGAGCTGGCGTAGAAGTACGTGTCTTCGCTTCCTCTTACGAGACCAATAGTGGCTAGAACTCGTAAACGGCCATTTGAAGGACGAGATTAGTTGCGATTTCCACGTGCAACGACTTTCCTGGGCTGAAAGCCGTAAATTTACAATCTTTTGTTACACCTCAAGCGATAATAACTCAGATTATTCAATAGAAATGATAGATAAAATCAAGCGAACTTTGAGGCTTAATTCCGTGCACACCAGGAAGTAACTCGTCGATCACAGAGTTGCCAAACATACATTGCCTTGTTGCCAAATCTCAGTTACAAGACCAACAGGAAGAAGACAAACCGATGTGATCCTACAGCGGGCTGGGAAGTGACCATAGCTGGCATCTCAAAGACGCGGCTGCTTCGGCGTGGAATATGTAATGCGTCTGATTCGCATTTCTGTAACTAGGTTTAGGAACTGGAGCGTTGTTACTAATTATACTCAGAACTGACTGCAAACTAAGCATCATAAATCAGTAACTCTCATAGTTGTTTTTATATTTCTTTCGTAAGTGTACTCAAAACTAAGAAACTCATTCACAGACGTTTTCGTGCCTCGCCGATAGTCGAATGAGTGTGAGTGTGTGTATGTGTGTGTGTTTGTGTGTGTGTGTGTGTGTGTGTTTGTGTGACAGAGAGAGAAAGAGAGAGAGTAAACAATTGTAAAGAAATTGAATCATGGTATGTAAAGTAAACTTTCATTAAAATGACATGTTCCACATCATTACGAAATATCGTATTCATGATGTGTGAAACAAGGATTAATCTAATTTAATCTAATCTTGTCTTATCATGTTTATGAAGAGTCATGAATTACCGAAATTTTTGCCAGTACCTGTAACCAAATCTAAACTTGAAAATAAAAGACTGCAGTTTTTGTAATAAACTGGGACTTCTATCAAGACCCTTTCGTCCCTGTTAACTAACCACAAAAGATATCTGATATACCTCCATTCTGAAGTAACAAAGTGTGCATGCATTTAAAGATGAAGTGCATGATGTGAAGTTCTGTGGCGAAGATAGGAACCCAACACGTAATCGGATTGTTAACTAAGTAAAATCAATTGTTACGTATCGGTATTTGTTACCAACTGCTAGGTGTTTGAATCTAAAATAAGGATACAAACTTTTGTGCCTAAGCGACAATCGAACAGCACACCTACCGTGCATCCACGAATATGGCTTGAGTATCAGCAGTTTACTCACCAATAGTAAGATGGGTGCGTGTTTGACCAGAAATAACGGCACCTATTGTGATTGTTGGCCACTCATGAACAGAAATTAAAAATGAACGTTAATTTTCACTAACAGGCCAGGTTGCACGTGATAGGGCTTGAAATGAAATTATGAATATTTTTGTACTGTATCAGAATACGAACCCACATACTTGCCTTTGGAGGAGACCTAGAGAAGATTGCAGTCTTGAGAAAAGGAACGAAATGATTGAACTATACTGTTCCGAGAGATTCACATCCTCGAAATAGGAGATACGAATTCCAATCACAGTCCAGCACCAAATTTTTCAACGTCTCTATTTCACTCAAGTACAAGTAAAGTAAGAGTCCTGTTCCTTTAAATGGCTATCGGTTCATCAAATAAAATAAAATTTTCTAATGTAAGTAAGTTTACTGGCAACTGTATTTCTGTTTACCATGACTTCCGCTGTGTCATTTCCCAACGTAAGCCGGCTCTGCCCAGTTGGTAATGAAGGAACGTGATGTTTAATGCGGATTCTGGATTATAACGTCTTTCTCTTGATGTTACCAGCGGTAAAGTAAATCTGTTTGTGCCTCTTAAAAGTAAATGCCTGAACCCACGCATTGCACCTGTGATAGTTCGTTCCGCCAGATTATTGTGGCCACATTTCCCAGCCCCAGAAGTGTGCTGTAACAGATGATGTGCTTAGCTTACAAAATTAGTCACGGTAGAAAAAACGCGAGTCTATTAAATGGTTAAATAGAAGCAAGCTTCTGAAGCGGAGATTATGCTATTCTCATGTCAGCAGGATGTAAAGATTCTTCTAGGCATCATAGGCTCGACGTGAAGCCATTTTGAAATTTTCACCAATTCTGCAAATTTCTTAGTTTGAGAAAATCCACTGGGAAGTGTGAAGTTACCGGATAATTCGATTATTACCGTCATTATTACTATCTTTTTCTTCATACCGCTGCTGGAACACTGTACCTGAAGATCGTTTGATGGCTTTTGGTCGTTATAGAGGTAGTTTCCCAAGAACGGGTTCTTTCCCTGTCTACATAATCCTTTTCATGTTAATATCAAACGTCAGTAATTACTCGTAGATTACATTAAAACTAAAGCAATTGATGAAGACATTACTTGATAACAAAAACGCGCTGCCTTTCTGCATTTACTTGCGCCTAGATATGGCTATCGAGTACTGCCAAAGCAAAAGGCAAGAGATCTTACTGCCTTCCGATATAGGTCGCTGTCAGTTCTTCCATATGGTTTGGTCGACATGACCTGTTTCAAGTCGTCTATGACAAACAATGTTTTCGAAAATCAATTGTGTTCCTTTGCAATAAACAAAAAGATTTTCATTCTAAGCTATCCAAGTAAAAAATTTTCGCAATATTAGTTCAAATTTAATGTTCGCTTCTATAATGTAGGAAAGTATTTCACAGTTTCAAAACCAGAATCCGACTCATTGTCCTTACACTTATTCGCTGACCATAAATTCTAGCTCAGAGTGACACCAGATTAAGTAACCTAATGTAGCGAAGAGTGTTTGTCAGTGCTCTTTCTCACCGGAAAATACGCAGTTCACTTATTTGGCTCCATAAGTAGACTGTAACAGTAATTTCTGCGTGTGTGCAATGCATACTCATTGTAGAATTTAGTCGTACTCTCTCTTCCACTTCTGTATACAATATGCCTGACCTAAACGGGCCCTTTATCATTACAGGCCCTGGGTAGTGCAACATCATACTGACAACAGTAATGTGCTTATACTGACAACCTGACTGTTCGTTTTACCTGATTTTGTAATCATTTAAATAAAACACCATGACCTTCCAGTGGGAGACATTTCGTCCCTCTTTTCCTTCTGTGAAATTTGTCAGTAAGCTGTTTGCCTTCCAACCAGTGAAATGCGGTAGAGTGCGGCCGGTACATGATTCACAAACCACGATTTAGTGCCGTTAAGACGATTTATTTAAACGTCACAAGACTGCACATAGGTGCAATCGATTTCGAGGTGCAAAGTGTTTGTTATCTTACTTTTGTGACAGGTGGGCATAAGTGATTTCCACAGACTTTTTATTATACTGAAATAATCTTTTGTCACAAAGTAACAAGGGAAGTGTTTTATTCGTATATATTTTGTAGGGAACTGTAATCGTGATGGAAGATTATACACCTGAATGTTTGACACAACTGGTAGGAGAAAACGCTGCATATTAACCAAACCCCGCGCCTCCTCACCATATCCTCCTGTGACACGAGCACGGGATTCTCCTCGCATACCGCTACAGAGCTGTTCCCAGTACAGCTGAGAATTGGCAACATCGTCACAAACATTAGGCAACACTGTGACAGTGCAATCACTTCCGCGTATGGTACTGAATTGAGTCGCTAAATTCACTTGATATTCCCTTTCCATTTGAATGACTCGTGCAATATAATCCTCATGTAAACTAAGACACTTAGACAGAAAATTAAATTTTTTGCTTAAAGAAATGCTATTCTTCACATAAGTGACAACTTTTATTATCTTTCACGATGCGTTATGAGGCTGAGCGACGAATACCATGATGAGAGTGGCGTATAGGCAGCAGTGTGTTCGTAGCCCGGTGCTACCGCCCGTGTCTCGCGTCAAAACGGCTCAATCAGTCGTCAGTTATAACTGTGGTAGGGGCCAGCGTGTGCGAGCCTTTTTTTCTGATGCATTTTATGGAGCTGCAAATTTCCAGAAAAAATTCTATATCGAAATCGGAAGAAAACCTTTACACATCAAATCGTCTTGGTAGCTCGAATCAGTAAGTTGTGGTAATTGTCATAGATCTTGGCTTTCTGAGTGCGAAGCTGCTTCACAATACCAGCGTCTCTGAAGAAATTCGAATCGACCATCAGCGATACGAATTTCAATATTTTTCTTCAAGCCAGGGTGATAAGGGTGATAAGTATGATGGAAATGAACCTCTTGATTACTATAGGGCCTCTATGCTAAATTTCAACAGTAGCAATTAGGAACTCACTGCACACATTTGCTAACAGCGGCTCTAGCAACTTACTTTTTCTCTGGGCAGCTTCAAATATGGGCAATTTTGTCGCCTTAAATCCAACTGAATATTTTAAATATCGCTTATGTACAGCGTTCACTTCTCCATTAATTAAGGTATAGACCTCAAAACAAGCAGTTTGCCTGAGTAGCTATAGAGCAGGTTCTGATAGGTATTGACACAATCTTTTGCATCCATTTACCATAGAGAATCAAAGAAAGAAACCAAACACATTATGTTGCATTTACTCTCTGTACCTTGACTAACACATATGAATCCATGACAATAATAAATTATTTGAAGAACCTCCCGTGAAAGGAAAAAAGAACAGAATGTGACGCTTTAATTGTAGTGCACTGGATCAGAAACAATGAAATTAATTCTGTGCCACATTGATGTATTGCATTCTAGTATAATAAAATAATCATCAAATATAAACGGTTTTGTGCCTCCTTTGCTATCAAGAGTGAAATACAATTCGTAGACAGATTTTATGGGTCACCACTCAACAACATTAAAGTATTTTACATGGTCAACAGTGCGGAGTGGAGCAAAAAAAAAAGGTTCAAATTGCTCTGAGCACTATGGGACTCAACATCTGAGGTCATCGGTCCCCTAGATCTTAGAACTACTTAAACCTAATTAACCTAAAGACATCACACACATCCATACCCGAGGCAGGATTCGGACCTGCGACCGTAGCGGTCGTGCGGTTCCAGACTGAAGCGCCTAGAACCGCTCGGCCACACCGGCCGGCTGCAGTCCCTCAGCCCCCGCCGGTAGGCAGTAAACGGGTCCCAGAAAACTCAGACGCATGCGGTGTTCAGAGGCAGATGGTCGGCAAAGAAATCTTTCGCTAAAACATTGTTGGACCAAACTATTATTACCACTGTGACAGAATTACACTCATAGCTTCAGCACCGAGAGGAAATGGCGATAAAAACTTTGTCGACGTGTGCTTTTAGTTACTAGACGTCGTATTAGCTAGTCTCGCGTTTTACCTCAAGACTACGGTCGTAGTCAAGAACAAAGGACTAAGACTGAAGTCAAGACTTCCTCTGGGAAGTGCCGCAGTCTTCAATCTTGCCAGATCGAGCATATCGCCGGACATAGGATTCTGAGAGGAGCACGAGTGTATTACCCACCATACGTGAACGAATCGGCGGTCAATTTTTTGCTCTAAGACTGTATCTACAACACGTATTGCACGCTGAAGACCGAAAAGAATTAAAAAAACAAAAGTAGTTTATGAGAGCAATATTAACTATAGCGTTCGAAGTATTCCTAATACACTCCTGGAAATTGAAATAAGAACACCGTGAATTCATTGTCCCAGGAAGGGGAAACTTTATTGACACATTCCTGGGGTCAGATACATCACATGATCACACTGACAGAACCACAGGCACATAGACACAGGCAACAGAGCATGCACAATGTCGGCACTAGTACAGTGTATATCCACCTTTCGCAGCAATGCAGGCTGCTATTCTCCCATGGAGACGATCGTAGAGATGCTGGATGTAGTCCTGTGGAACGGCTTGCCATGCCATTTCCACCTGGCGCCTCAGTTGGACCAGCGTTCGTGCTGGACGTGCAGACCGCGTGAGACGACGCTTCATCCAGTCCCAAACATGCTCAATGGGGGACAGATCCGGAGATCTTGCTGGCCAGGGTAGTTGACTTACACCTTCTAGAGCACGTTGGGTGGCACGGGATACATGCGGACGTGCATTGTCCTGTTGGAACAGCAAGTTCCCTTGCCGGTCTAGGAATGGTAGAACGATGGGTTCGATGACGGTTTGGATGTACCGTGCACTATTCAGTGTCCCCTCGACGATCACCAGTGGTGTACGGCCAGTGTAGGAGATCGCTCCCCACACCATGATGCCGGGTGTTGGCCCTGTGTGCCTCGCTCGTATGCAGTCCTGATTGTGGCGCTCACCTGCACGGCGCGAAAAACGCATACGACCATCATTGGCACCAAGGCAGAAGCGACTCTCGTCCTTGAAGACGACACGTCTCCATTTGTCCCTCCATTCACGCCTGTCGCGACACCACTGGAGGCGGGCTGCACGATGTTGGGGCGTGAGCGGAAGACGGCCTAACGGTGTGCGGGACCGTAGCCCAGCTTCATGGAGGCGGTTGCGAATGGTCCTCGCCGATACCCCAGGAGCAACAGTGTCCCTAATTTGCTGGGAAGTGGCGGTGCAGTCCCCTACGGCACTGCGTAGGATCCTACGGTCTTGGCGTGCATCCGTGCGTCGCTGCGGTCCGGTCCCAGGTCGACGGGCACGTGCACCTTCCGCCGACCACTGGCGACAACATCGATGTACTGTGGAGACCTCACACCCCACGTGTTGAGCAATTCGGCGGTACGTCCACCCGGCCTCCCGCATGCCCACTATACGCCCTCGCTCAAAGTCCGTCAACTGCACATACGGTTCACGTCCACGCTGTCGCGGCATGCTACCAGTGTTAAAGACTGCGATGGAGCTCCGTATGCCACGGCAAACTGGCTGACACTGACGGCGGCGGTGCACAAATGCTGCGCAGCTAGCGCCATTCGACGGCCAACGCCGTGGTTCCTGGTGTGTCCGCTGTGCCGTGCGTGTGATCATTGCTTGTACAGCCCTCTCGCAGTGTCCGGAGCAAGTATGGTGGGTCTGACACACCGGTGTCAATGTGTTCTTTTTTCCATTTCCAGGAGTGTATTATATACGTGTGTGTAAACGCTTTCCAATGCCTACTCAAGGAAGACAAGGATACACAGTGTAGCTTCAATATTATAAATTCGCCTCAGTTTTCGGATGAACTCAGACTTAGGTTGATAATCATTTCGAAAATTTAGCAGTACTGTACCCATTGGTGTTAAACTCGTTTTCAGCCAATGATTCCCACAGCTACAGGAACACTACTTGTGATACATCATAGACAAATTACTTAAGCAGTGCTATCAGACGAAAAGATCAACCTGACACAAACTGTGGCAAATTTGTTTTCCAACCTTCGTACCTGGATAATGAGCTTTCTCCTATTTGAAACGTCCATGAACGTTGCTGCTTGAGACGATTTAAGACGAAACTAACTTCCTTCAGCTACGACAATTTTTAAAGAAATCGTCTTAACGGCACTAAATCGTGGTTTGTGAATCGTTCACCGGCCGTACTCTGCCGCATTTCGATGGCTGGAAGGCAAAAAGCTTACTGACAAATCCCACTTCAATCATATCGTTCCTTTTCTCTAGACTGCAATCTTCTCTAGGTCTCCTCCAAAGGCAAGTATGTGGGTTCGAATTCTGATACAGTACAAAAATATTCATAATTTCATTTCAAGCCCTATCACGTGCAACCTGGCCTGTTAGTGAAAATTAACGTGCATTTTTAATTTCTGTTCTTGTGTTGCCAACAATCACAATAGGTGTCGTTATTTCTTGTCAAACACGCACACATCTTACTATTGGTGAGTAAACAGCTGATACTTAAGCCATATTCGTGGATGCACGGTAGGTGTGCTGTTCGATTGTCGCTTAGGCGCAAAAGTGTGTATCCTTATTTTAGATTCAAACACCTAGCTGCTAGTAACAAATACCGATACGTAACATTTGATTTTACTTAGTTAACAATCCGATTACGTGTTGGGTTCCTATCTTCGCCACAGAACTTCACATCATGCACTTCATCTTTAAATGCATGCATACTTTGTTACTTCAGAATAGAGGTATATCAGACATCTTTTGTGGTTAGTTAACAGGGATGGAAGGGTCTTGATAGAAGTCCCAGTTTATTACAAAAACTGTAGTCTTTTATTTTCAAGTTTAGATTTGGTTACTGGCACTGGCAAAAATTTCGGTAATTCATGACTCTTCATAAACATGATAAGACAAGATTAGATTAAGTTAGATTAATTCTTGTTTCATACATCATGAATACGATATTTCGTAATGATGTGGAACGTGTCATTTTAATGAAAGATTTCTTTACATACCATGATTCAATTTCTTTACAATTGTTTACTCTCTCTCTCTCTCTCTCTCTCTCTCTCTCTGTCACACACACACACACACACACACACACACACACACACACATTCGACTATCGGCGAGGCACGAAAACGTCTGTGAATGAGTTTCTTAGTTTTGAGTACACTTACGAAAGAAATATAAAAACAACTATGAGAGTTACTGATTTATGATGCTTTGTTTGCAGTCAGTTCTGAGTATTATTAGTAACTACGCTCCAGTTCCTAAACCTAGTTACAGAAATGCGAATCAGACGCATTACATATTCCACGCCGAAGCAGCCGCGTCTTTGAGATGCCAGCTATGGTCACTTCCCAGCCCGCTGTAGGATCACATCGGTTTGTCTTCTTCGTGCTGGTATTGTAACTGAGATTTGGCAACAAGGCAATGTATGTTTGGCAACACTGTGATCGACGAGTTACTTCCTGGTGTGCACGGAATTAAGCCTCAAAGTTCGCTTGATTTTATCTATCATTTCTATTGAATAATCTGAGTTATTATCGCTTGAGGTGTAACAAAAGATTGTAAATTTTCGGTTTTCAGCCCAGGAAAGTCGTCGCACGTGGAAATCGCAACTAATCTCGTCCTTCAAATAACCGTTTACGAGTTCTAGCCACTATTGGTCTCGTAAGAGGAAGCGAAGACACGTACTTCTACGCCAGCTCTGTATTAACGTGCTGATCTGTGATGGCGGCACGGTAACTCAGCGTGTTCGGTCAGAGGGTTAGCTGCCCTCTGTAATAAAAAAACTGAGTTAATGGATCAACGACGAACTGAAACGGGTGTCTTGCTACGTCCGCCCTGAGCAGATTCAACCATCAAAAACGAACAACATGGGTTAAAGAAAAAAAATCTGTGAAAAAGCGCCTGTTATGGTTTGCGGTTCCAGTCTCACTGAGTGTAGCGTTTTTGTCCCTTCTGTGAAAGAGCTACAAACAGTCAGATCAAACATCGATGATGAAATCGCAAGAAAATACTTTCGGCTCATAGTGCAATGGTGATAAACTTACAATGCCGCACAACAGGTAACGCCTCGTTCCGCTGCTGACAAGCAAATTTTGGGTTTCTAGGAATACATAAGTTTATTTATGAAGTGCCACATTTGCATACCTCTTGAGTATGACACAGCATACCAATTAAACACAGACCCCATCAAAATCTAAGTGAGTAGTATTTTACGAATTCGTGTTGATAGAGGCACGCTTGTGTACAGATACTGTTTTATTACAACAGACTTTCGTCGTAAGGTAATTGTGGCTGGTTTTATTGCATTTCTTATAATACAGCTCACAATTTTCGTAATGTTTCCTTTAGTGTTGCTAAAACAATAGTAAACATGAGCGAGAAATTAATCATCAACGATATATGCGAATTCTCTGATGTTATCTATAACAGTCTGAAAATGCACATGCAGTTTATTGATTACTTGCATGTAGAAAACTTGTTCTTAGTCAAAGCTGTCAACCAAGGTTTGAAGATGAATAAAATGCCACTACCAGTCGACGGCTAATGTAGAACATACTTTTCCGACGTAATTTGGCACGATGCGCTCTACCTATACTTAATACAAAAGTTTCGAGATACATCTGCTGCCTGGTTGTCTATTAAACCTGGAAAGAATAGAATGTCGCAGAAGTTAGCCCCACATGCGAATACTTTGGGTTGTGAAGTGAAGGGAATTATGTTACAAGTACCATTAGCTTGATAACTTTAGCAGACAGCAGAATTGCATTTTAAAAAATATGGCAGTGAATGTACTCGAACTCGCGACTCGCGACTCGCAGTAGAGTAGCTCAAGTGGAAAGGAACTCTTCCTATTTAATTTTCTGCATCCTACACTATTGGCAGTTCTGTGTTGGTGGCAGTTACGTGATTTTATTTTGGTGATTACAGAATAAAGTTGGCAGCTAGTTCATGGTGATTTGGTCAACCAAGTAAATGAATTTACTGAACATGCTGCAAGTTGATACAGGGAGCCTGTGTGTCAGATGTCTAAGCCAGTGTGGCACAACGGCGTTAGATAGAAAAGTGAACCACTGTGAAGAGGATTTGGTGGTCTATTGGGATGATGATAGGTTCATATATCTATTATCTAGGTTCGATTCCAGCTTTGGTCAATGATTTTAGATAGGGAGAGACAGATTCCATTCTCTTCTGGCTACACCAAGTGATGAAGATATAATGGCATTGTGGTCCGAAATTCACATTAAAATGATATTCCTTCTCTACCAAGTAGACGTTAGGTTGAGCCACAATAAAGTCTGGAGTGGCGACGTGTAGAAACTCTATCACAAATAACCTTTCTTGTACTAGTTATTTATTTATAGTGACGAAACAAACGCTATGTAGGCTCACAGGACACTTATTCCATCTTTTATCTGAGCTTCTGTATGTCGATAAAATTGGTTCTGAACTGGGAATGCAACTTAGACCGCCCTTAACGCGGAATTTGAACCCTTCGTGACAATACAGCTCGGCTACAATTTGTTGTTTGTTCAAAACTGTAGATTCTTCAACATCTCCACATAATGCGCGTGAATGGGTTCGAATCCTTGCCCGGCACTAAAGATTTCATTATGTATTATCAAGCCCTAGCATGAGAACACCTATCTGCTGGTGGATAATAATTTCGATTTTTAATGTTTTTTTATTCGTTACCAACACTAACGATATTTGACGTTTTTGGCTCCCAGTAAGACATAGAACTATTTGCGAGATCACTGTAAGTTCAAGATGTTATTTCGAGCTGCTGGTGGAGAAAAATTTGGTAGCTGACGTCTCTTTGTGTGTAGTCAACAACGATATGTGTGGGGCTCTATTCCCAGTCAGCACTGAATTCTTCGTCATATTATTTCTAGTTCAAACATGCTCACATGTCACTGCTGGTGCAACAAACCCATATTTAACGTTCGTTTTCTATAGAATATAACAGCGATAGGTACTGGGTTGGAGTCCTGGGAAGGAAAAAATTAATGTTTCGTTTCGTCATTTCAGTTAAAACATCTAGCTACTGCCGATAAAATCCGATATGTCACAGTTCATTGTGCTTCGACATCAATCCGATTAGGTTCTGGGTTCGAATCCCTGTCCAACAGGAAGCTTTACCTCACGACATTTCAAGTAAGTTACTTGTTAAGAAGCAATATTCAACATCTCTCGTAGTTCGTTAACAGGGACGATAGGTGCTGGGTAGGAATTCGCGTACGCTAAAAATGTTTGCGTTATGTAATTTAAAGTTGATATTTGCTAACTGATACTGTCTAAAATTGAGGTATATCACTCTCTGGATGCCTAATCAGGAATGACTGTCAGTTTCCGTCAGTCACGAAATCTTTGCTTAGTCTGCATGACCTGGGTTGGAATCCATATGCAGAACGAGACGGTCCGTCGTGTCATTTGAAGTTCATACATATTCTCAACTAGCTGCTCGTGAATAACTTAAATTTTTAATGTCATTATGTGTTAAATAATATGTACGGTATGTTACTTTGAAGAGTAAATTATGAATACGACGAACTTACTATGTGCTTTACCTATGTGACGTAATAATAAGAGTGGTAACATTTCAGATATGTCATTTATTGTAATAAATGTGAGCTTACAAGCCCTAAGGACAGTCTTATCTGTGATAAGATGTTCCCTGATATTTGTAGTACCTTGGTGTTACTTTACATCTTGAGTTATTGCGATACAGAGCAGTGTTTTCTAGTGGTGACTTGTTGGAACCATTTTCAATAGTCGAACGACTGTACCACGGAGTGATTAGAGGACCCGCTAGACAGCTGCATCATGTGGGTTGCATGCGAATCAGGTGAAATGCAGTTCAGGTCGTTCGGAAACTTTTGAGCACGACTGTACATAGCGCTATCGCATGACTTCTGTCGCCTCAGTTTGAAGCCGTGAGTTATTCTGAATTGAATGAATCAAGTATTCGCCATTAAATGCTTCTTGTTTTAACTGCGGCCTCAAAGGTGCATGCTGCTGCTGAAAGCTCGGTACTTACGGAGTGCAGCCCGGTGGAACAACTGACACACGCCGTGAATGCAGACAGCAGGTGTGACGGAGCCAAAGGAGTACTGTGCTGCTCGGACGGAGCGACAGGGGCCAGTCCAAGCTGACAGCCTGCCCTGTGCCGGCCGCTGGGTCCTTATTGTGTGTACAGTATTTTCCAAACGTCGGGCCACCTCTTTCGTGCCTCTGCTAACTACCTGAGATCTGCTACACACTGCCCACAACAGAGACAAAGCAGAGGTAGCCAGGCATTTGGAAAACATGCAATCTAGTGAGGCACTCGATTACGAGCCAATGGGAAGCACAGGGCAGGCCGTCAGGTGGGCTAGCCCCTATTGCTGTATCCGAGCAGCACTGTTCCCCTCTACCCCTACCGCACCCGTTGTCTGCATTCTCCACGTATGTCAGCTGTTCCCCCATGATACACTCCGTGAGAACTGAGTTTTCGGCAGCAGTGGGCACGTCTGATGCCAGAACCAACTATGGTTGTTAATGCAAGAAGCATTTAAGGACGAATACTTGATTCATTCAGTTCAGGATAAGCTAGCGCTTTATAACACTATTACTCTGGACCACATGAAGACATTCATGAGAAACACGCTATTTGAAAGATGAACCAAATCCACAATTTTGAACATAGAACAACGAAATGGTGTTCCATGCCTTACATGGAATTAACACATTTAATCTTAAGTTCCTTAGATTACATATATTTGACTTTTTCATTGAATTCAAAAGTTTTATTTTCAAATAATAATTTACATACCTTTTTCTCAGAAACTGTTCAAGAGATTCTACAAAATTTTCTCTGTTTACTCTCTTTGCATATAGTAAGCGTCTCTCATAAATTGTAAATACATAAAACAGGCGAATTTTAATAATATTTTAATTGTAATTGTTTAAGTATAATATAAAATTCATGTAAAATTCCAGGCGCTTTGCCCCATATCTCAACTAAACTCAGCGCTTTGCCCCATATCTCAACTAAACTCAGGATTTCAAAATTTGCCCGCAGCTCGTGGTCCTGCGGTAGTGTTCTTGCTTCCCGCGCCCGGGTTCCTGGGTTCGATTCCCGGCGGTGTCAGGGATTTTCTCTGCCTCGTGATGGCTGGGTATTGTGTGCCGTCCTTAGGTTAGTTAGGTTTAAGTAGTTCTAAGTTCTAGGGGACTGATGACCATAGATGTTAAGTCCCATAGTGCTCAGAGCCATTTGAATTAATAAGGAACCAAAGTGATCAATAACACAGGAAAATTTCGACGTTAAAGAGCAACTTTATTGAGTTGCTTCATAATAAGTAGTGACCATCTGCCGTATATTAAGACGTTTGACGACGGATGTTTATTTAAGGCAGCAGTTGTTTGGGGAATTGCTTCAAAGCTGCTACAGGATTATAGAAAAACTTGTATTTAGTTAAGTAATGTGAAGCTCACGCTGCACACACACGAATGCGATTGACTGCGTATCAGCAGACGTAACTTCATCTAGTAATTGAGCACAACATTCACGATACAGACTCAGGTAGGAGATATCGGTCAAACGTCCTGAACTGATGTTAGGGAACGCACTACTCGCAATCGTGTATGAAAATGCGCAGTCACTTACAGCAGTTACTGTAGTGGTATTACTTTTCTAGCAGAGGGGGTGCATACAAAATGTGAGACAAACAACTGAGTCGATATCTCACCCATATTAGTTCAAACAACCAAAGACAGTGAAGATGTCAAAGAGTAGCAGAGATAACAACTCGGGGAATACACATCTGTGCAGGAGTGATGCACGACTTTCTCCGCGAAATTCGTGGCTATTTTTAACGTTGGAGGAGACTATCGTACCTAGTAGAGTGCTGCAACGCTCAATGTTTGACCGGTCACGGCTCGGCAGTTGACGGGGGGACCGAGCCGCTAGTGTCCGGTCCCACACGACTCGGCTCGGTCACGTATTCGCCCATGTCTGATGTCCGGATTCCGGACACGCGGATAACCGAGCATGACCGGTCACCGCTGACGTCTCACCTCACCTTGCCTCGTCCCGGCTCGCTGCACTGTACTGTACGGTACGAATCCAACGCCTCTCTCTCTCTCTCTCTCTCACACACACACACACACACACACACACACACACACACAGTATATTTATCTCTCTCTCTCTCTCTCTCTCTCATTTAACACAAAAGGAACGTTTACTAGAATGGGTTCGTGACACAGCTAAATTCATAAAGCACTTGGAAAGTAAAATTATATTTCAATACAATCACGGATAGAAGACGAGTCTCATTTCGAAACAGAAGATATATTCTTCCTTTCATTAATAGGAAACATTGAATAAGTGCTGTCCCTGTAATCTAGAAGACAACCATCTTCATAAAGAAAGCATACAAAGAACATTCAGCTTTTACAGACGTAACTTGTCATACTTTTCACTTGTTTGCAACAGAAACAAAATTATAGTTATTGTTGATCAGTAAATCACTAACGCGTTCCGGATTTAACTGGCTGACATCTGCCACGTTAACTTCTCCATAGCGCGCACCTAGTTAAATTCTTGGCCTAGTTCTCTGAAACCCTCACCGGAATCAGTATTAAAAGATTTCATATCGTTAGCACACATTGCAACACACTTTGCTGTAATACTATTTTTTATTACTGCCGGTATCCCTGAAGGAGCTTAACTTTGTGAGGCTTCTTGAAATTGTGTTTCTTTAAATGCGTGGCTTCCGAGTGGAAACACAATAATGTGGAGCAGTTTATGCACGATACAACCCAGTAGACGCACTGTTTTCGTCTTCAACCAACAAAGATGAACTCCATACTTGGCTTTTTAGACCTTCTGTTTGTTCATTGTGTAAACATTGGTTTCAATCTTACGTCTTACTGCACTGGCTTCCTCGCGCTGCATGATTACAGAGAGAGACACACCAGAAATGAGAAGCCCGTACTGGCTGCAGTCTCACACGGATAATGACATGTGTAATGCGTCTGAAGTTACGTGCTACGTATTCGGTCACGGCATCTATGCTCGGTCACAAGGACTCGTGCGGGCAGCCTGTCCAGTTAGTGTGTGCTCGCCCCATCTCGTATTTTGTGCTCGCTTACTCGGTCATGCAGGACTCTAGTACCTAGGGCCACCTCTCAGGCGTCTGCTTCTACCTAGCCCTATAACAGAAATTGAGTGTATCTTCCGATTATAGTTTCAAATCATGGCATTCCCTTTTTATGTGCTATCGTGTGTTTCCGAAATTACAAAAATTACCCCCGAGAAACAAGCTTTTTCCAAATTTAAAAACATGCTCCAGTGTACGGTACTTAGGGACAAATATTCCATTGACATTTAAGTGCGTTGCGCACGAGATAATCTTGTCAGTATTATGTTTGTCTTCTATTTATTGCAGTATTACCCTGCTGAACGCCAATAAACAATAATTTAAGTTAAATTAAGCAGAAGTACTATAAAAATCCAGTTACAAGTTAAACACATTTTGAAATATTAGTTTGTTGCATAAGTTCGAAGAGTTTTTAATTGAGTTTAATAAACACAATAGATACGCATAACAGAGACTTTAGGCATCAATAATATATTCTCCTTCTCTATTTACAGTCGTCTGCCAACGCTGTGGTAAATTTTCGATTCCGTGACCGTAAAGATGACGTGGTTTTGAGGTTCAGAACTCGCCGAGCCGTGTTCGGAGCGCATTTTCATCCAGTCGTTTGAAGGGTGTTCGACAAAGAGCGGAAAATCTGAGGGCGCATCATCAGGTGAATACAGTGGCTGTGGAATGACTTCCCAGCCCAACTCCTGTACAGTGTTTTGTCAGTCTAGCAGAATGCACGCTGGGGTTAGCGTAAAGTAGCACAACTTTACGCAGTTTTCCTGGTCGTTGTTCTTGAATTGCATCTGTCACACGTCTTTTGACGGCAGTAAACGTCAGCAGTGATGGCTACATCTCGGGGAAGCAACTCTTAGTTCAAATGGCTCTGAGCACTATGGGACTTAACTTCTGAGGTAATCAGTCCCCTAGAACTTAGAACTATTTAATATAATCCATTATGGAGTCGAGGTAGTAGTTGCCGTTATACTGGTTATCACTGTTAGCATTCAACTGCGATTCTTATACACATATTTTAACAACGCGTTTCAAGAGGCAATGCTCTCATCATCAGGTTGTAAAGTCTATGTCATGAAATTAAACGGACTAAAAAGACAAAATACCATATACCATCACAAATAGTTGCGAAGTCCACAGAGTAAAACAGAATTAAAAGTATATTGGACTGTGGGTCCTCGTCTTACATTGAAGTTGTTGACACAAGTCAATGGCCGTCCCATAGCTGCCAGATATGCTGTCGCACTGCGCCGGCTCGGGAGCTGTTGTGGACTGACGTGCCTAGGTGTAGTGGCGTGGCTACCGCCGTGTGCTTGACGGTAACGCTATGCTATTGGGCGCCTGATTTCCTTATTGCATTGGTCTGCCATCGTTAGCCTCTCGCAACTCCGTCAGTGACATGCTACAAGTTTAAAGTCGCATGCCTGCCCTAAAATAATTCTAAAAACTCGCTAAAAAATCTCATTTCTTTAAAATTATCTTGTACATTTGGGATATTGCTTTGTTTCTTTTCATGGATAGCTATCTCGAATTCCTCTAGTAAATCAAGTTATCTCCTTTTCTTTTCTACATGCAATATTTCTACGTTGTCTTCTATGCTATTAAGGGGATGGCCTGTTTCATATATATGGTTCGCAACAGCTGATTTGTCATATCTTCAAGGTCGTTGATAAAAATGTCCGCCATAGTTCCTGAAATACTGGACCCAATGGCTAACCCATCGTCCCGAATATTTCAGGAACTATGGCGGACATTTTTATCAACGACCTTGAAGATAAAGTTTTAATTCTGACGGCAACATTATGGATAAAATTGTTTATTACAAACGTTATGTGACGACACTCTGTTACTTGTCGATGGTTCCCGTGAGGACATTGAGGAAATAGTAAAAAAGTTCAACGACGCACATAATAAAATAGAATTTACCGTGGAGTACGAAACTGACAATTATTTACAGTTCCTGGACCTGAATATAAAAAATCAGGACAACAAACATGCGTTCTCCGTTTATAGAAAACAAACTACGACTGATGCCGTGATCCCGAATGATTCATGCCATCCGCAGGCTTATAAAGAAGCTGCTTTCCGTAGTCTCGTGCATAGGGCAGTCAATATACCTATGAGCGAAAAAGATAGGGGGACTGAAATTAATACCGTTAAGAGAATAGCGATGAATAACGGTTACAGAATAGATATGGTTAAAAAACTGTTACGGAAAAGTAGTAAGCGCAAAAAGAAAAAACCTGATGGAGAGAAAGTGAAAATTATCACGATGCCATACTACGGAACAGTCTCACAAAAGATAGCAAATATTTTTAAGCCATACGATGTTCAAATAGCTTTTCAGACTAATAACTTAGTGAGGTATAGCCTTAAGCACGATATTGGCGAGAAGAGAAATAAGTTTGAAAGATCGGGAGTTTATAAGATTCAGTGCAGAACTTGTGATGCAAAATATATAGGGCTGACAGGAAGATCATTCGCGATCCGGTATAAAGAACATAAAGATGCGTTCAGGTTAGGAAATTATGACAAATCAGCTGTTGCGAACCATATATATGAAACAGTCCATCCCCTTAATAGCATAGAAGACAACGTAGAAATATTGCATGTAGAAAAGAAAGGGAGGTAACTTGATTTACTAGAGGAATTCGAGATAGCTATCCATGAAAAGAAACAAAGCAATATCCCAAATGTACAAGATAATTTTAAAGAAATGAGATTTTTTAGCGAGTTTTTAGAATTATTTTAGGGCAGGCATGCGACTTTAAACTTGTAGCATGTCACTGACGGAGTTGCGAGAGGCTAACGATGGCAGACCAATGCAATAAGGAAATCAGGCGCCCAATAGCATAGCGTTACCGTCAAGCACACGGCGGTAACCACGCCACTACACCTAGGCACGTCAGTCCACAACAGCTCCCGAGCCGGTGCAGTGCGACAGCGTATCTGGCAGCTGTGGGACGGCCATTGACTTGTGTCAACAACTTCAATGTAAGACGAGAACCCACAGTCCAATATACACTCCTGGAAATGGAAAAAAGAACACATTGACACCGGTGTGTCAGACCCACCATACTTGCTCCGGACACTGCGAGAGGGCTGTACAAGCAATGATCACACGCACGGCACAGCGGACACACCAGGAACCGCGGTGTTGGCCGTCGAATGGCGCTAGCTGCGCAGCATTTGTGCACCGCCGCCGTCAGTGTCAGCCAGTTTGCCGTGGCATACGGAGCTCCATCGCAGTCTTTAACACTGGTAGCATGCCGCGACAGCGTGGACGTGAACCGTATGTGCAGTTGACGGACTTTGAGCGAGGGCGTATAGTGGGCACGCGGGAGGCCGGGTGGACGTACCGCCGAATTGCTCAACACGTGGGGCGTGAGGCCTCCACAGTACATCGATGTTGTCGCCAGTGGTCGGCGGAAGGTGCACGTGCCCGTCGACCTGGGACCGGACCGCAGCGACGCACGGATGCACGCCAAGACCGTAGGATCCTACGCAGTGCCGTAGGGGACCGCACCGCCACTTCCCAGCAAATTAGGGACACTGTTGCTCCTGGGGTATCGGCGAGGACCATTCGCAACCGTCTCCATGACGCTGGGCTACGGTCCCGCACACCGTTAGGCCGTCTTCCGCTCACGCCCCAACATCGTGCAGCCCGCCTCCAGTGGTGTCGCGACAGGCGTGAATGGAGGGACGAATGGAGACGTGTCGTCTTCAAGGACGAGAGTGGCTTCTGCCTTGGTGCCAATGATGGTCGTATGCGTTTTTCGCGCCGTGCAGGTGAGCGCCACAATCAGGACTGCATACGACCGAGGCACACAGGGCCAACACCCGGCATCATGGTGTGGGGAGCGATCTCCTACACTGGCCGTACACCACTGGTGATCGTCGAGGGGACACTGAATAGTGCACGGTACATCCAAACCGTCATCGAACCCATCGTTCTACCATTCCTAGACCGGCAAGGGAACTTGCTGTTCCAACAGGACAATGCACGTCCGCATGTATCCCGTGCCACCCAACGTGCTCTAGAAGGTGTAAGTCAACTACCCTGGCCAGCAAGATCTCCGGATCTGTCCCCCATTGAGCATGTTTGGGACTGGATGAAGCGTCGTCTCACGCGGTCTGCACGTCCAGCACGAACGCTGGTCCAACTGAGGCGCCAGGTGGAAATGGCATGGCAAGCCGTTCCACAGGACTACATCCAGCATCTCTACGATCGTCTCCATGGGAGAATAGCAGCCTGCATTGCTGCGAAAGGTGGATATACACTGTACTAGTGCCGACATTGTGCATGCTCTGTTGCCTGTGTCTATGTGCCTGTGGTTCTGTCAGTGTGATCATGTGATGTATCTGACCCCAGGAATGTGTCAATAAAGTTTCCCCTTCCTGGGACAATGAATTCACGGTGTTCTTATTTCAATTTCCAGGAGTGTACTTTTAATTCTGTTTTACTCTGTGGACTTCGCAACTATTTGTGATGGTATATGGTATTTTGTCTTTTTAGTCCATTTAATTTCATGACATTGACTTTACAACCTGATGATGAGAGCATTGTCTCTTGAAACGCGTTGTTAAAATATGTATAAGAATCGCGGTTGAATGCTAACAGTGATAACCATTAGAACTATTTAAACCTAACTAACCTAAGGACATCACACTCACCTATGCCCGAGGCAGGATTCGAGCCTGCGACCGTAGCGGTAGCGCGGTTCGAGACTGTAGCGCCTAGAACCGCTCGGCCACACCGGCCAGGCTATTCGTAGTGCAACACATCGTCACTGTTCCACCAGAAGCCTACCATTACCTTTGTGGACGCGCGCAAATCTTTGTACAGGGAATTGCTGCTTTGTTTGTGCTCAGCCATTCCTATTTTTTTATCACATTTGCATAAAGACACCACTTCTCGTCATCAGGATAGGAATGGATGGTGTTGTTCACGAGCCAACTGATGACGAACAAGCAGACATGCATTTGCGGTCTCCCGCTGATTTTTGTGATGTTGGCTTAGAGCATGCGGCACCCACACAACCAATTTTTGAACCTTCCCCATTGCATACAAATGCCGCACCACATTGGAATGACCACAGTCCATCACAAATGACAGTTCTCGAGTACACTGACGTGGATAATTGTGGATTAATGCGTTTCAACAATCTTCATTGCTCCACGAAGGTGTACCCCAGAGTGAAGATTCACTAATGTCAAAAACATTTTCTGGCTGTCTGTGCTACTGTCACCTCTTTACTGATTTCAAACAGAACAGTATGCTGGGAATGTTCCTTTTTCTCCACTTGACACTCCATTTTCTAGCGTCCACAGCTACACACACTGTCTCCAGGCGACAAAATGACAATGTGTGGACTCAAATAGCAAAGGTGAATTACAAATAGAAAATGAAAATCGATAAATAAACCCATAGCAACCGGAGTACCAACATCCGATACAAAAACCTTACGAACTTATGCACCAGCCTAACAGAACAAATGATCCTGTTTTTTAAAGCGTATCGTCAGTAGCACGGGCTTGAAAATGAATCTATAAGGTTCGAAATTAGTCGTCTAATATAATACTGCAAATGTTGACAGAATCGTTAATAGAGGCTTTAAGGAATTTAAAAAGTTGCTGATTAGCTGTCAACAAAATGTTCTGTTTCAAGGTAGAAGACTGTGCATGAGCGACGAAGTATAGCTTAACTGTTCACATGTTGAATAAATAGTTCCTAAAATATATCACGTTTTACTCATGGTGAAATTCTGTTCCTGAAGAATTAACAATACGTTCCCAATACCTTTAGTATGTTATAAAGCACTTAAATGTGTAGAACGCACAATTTTTACAAATACAGCACGAAACACTCTCACATCTGGCATCAACAAAAACGATAGAAGACTGCTTACTTCACTCTGTAGTGCGCATTCCTTGAAGTGATTTCAAAGTCGGTCATTAGACTGGAGTACCGATGAAACCATAACATGCGTTCCTAGGTAAAACGTCCTGTAGGTAAGTTAACGATACGCTCCCCTACTATACGTGCTCACTGACACGAACAAGTGTTGTCTGGTAAATACGATTTCTGAATTGGAGAAGTAAGTGCACAGTGAAATCTATGGTAATTCATCCGGTTGAGAGCATACCAATGGGCGATGAACACAACTGCATCTATGCAGCATCAGATAACCTACACACTATGGTTCAAATGGCTCTCAGCACAATGGGACTTAACATCTGAGGTCATCAGTCCCCTAGAACTTAGAGCTACTTAAACCTAACTAACCTAAGGACATCACACACATCCATGCCCGAGGCAGGATTCCAACCTGCGACCGTAGATGTCGCGCGGTTCCGGACTGAAGCGCCTAGAACCGCTCGGCCACACCGGCCGGCTACACACTGTGACTAAAGATACGACTAGAAAACTCAATATACCACACTTGATTATTAATACTCTCGCTTATTGATAATGGTTCAAATGGCTCTGAGAATTATGCGACTATACCTCTGAGGTCATCAGTCGCCTAGAACTTAGAACAACTTAAACTTAACTAACCTAAGGACATTGCACACACCCATGCCCGAGGCAGGATTCGAAACTGCGACCGTACCGGTCGCGCGGTTCCAGACTGAAGCGCCTAGAACCGCTCGGCCACTCTGGCCGGCGCTTACTGATAATTTTAGTGATTTTTTCTGTCTGTTCTCGCACAACATTATATTCTCGTAAGACAAGACAGCGACTGCCAGTTAATGCTGAAATGATGTGTTTTCAGCTTCGCACCCTTAAGTTCTCGGTACTGTGCCACGATCCGAAGAACTGCTAGAGCGAACCAAAGTGCTGCATGGTCGCCTTCAACACACTCCACCCGTACAGGGGCGCCTACCAGGTGAACGCGTTTTACCTCAGCAGCCGCATTCACAACTAGACCACTCTGTAGGTGAGCCCAGAGTATCAGCAGCTCAGGATCGCCATGGCGTGTCCGACTGGAAGGTCGTGTCCACCGCCAGCTACGCGGAAGTAGCCGAACCTCTCTCGCTTATCTAGGTACCTATCAGCTTCAATGTTGATCCGTCGAAGTTCGACCTGTTTTAAATCGTCTACAGAGGCAGCCTCACGTACCCTGGATACACGTTATCGATATCTCTACTGGTTTTTACAAAACAACGTACGATGACTTTATACTGGGTAGCAACTACGAGAAGCGTGTTGAATGCTCATAAGGGAACGGTTCAGCCCGACATTTCGAAACCTGCCCTGGATTTTTACACACGAAGAATACATCGAAAGATACATAATGTTTAAATTTTAGCTGCTTAGACACACTGCAAGTATTTTTTTCATGTTGAAAGTTGTCAAATTCGTAGCTCGTCACGCGGCCAGAGACGTGTACACTCCTAGGGTTGGGGGTTGTGTGGGGGAAGAGACCAAACAGCTAGGTCATCGGTCTCATTGGATCGTTGCGCTAATGGAAGTCCAGAACAAAAGTACAGTACCTTCCCAGACCACATGTACAGTATTAGCTTCCAACTGCGAAGAAAAGGTTGTGAATTTTTTTTGTTGGAGAAAACGCAACAGGGATAAAACGCTTGAAGTTAAGCGGTGTGCAAAGCCGGTTTCTTTTTTGTAAAATCTGAACGCCCACTGTATAAACTGAAAAAAGATATACACGAAGGTCGAAATAAGCGCCAACGTGAAACTTGCCAAAGTGTGAAAGCAAAAAAAAATCGAAAGATTTAGAACTGCTCGTAAGAGACAATGAACCGTTATTGCGGAAGATCTACGAAAGTGGGTCCTCTGAATGGTAAATGGGATTAATATTACTGATTTCCACTCTTCTTCGGCCTGGTTAAATAGATTAAGGAAATTACACGGAAAAAGTAGTTGTAAAAATACGAAGCTTACTTCAAATAAACGTGTTTAGGACATGTCAATAATAGCTAAGAGTGCATATTAGTTTTTAGCTGATATGACGGCGAAGCTTGCTGTTATCCCCAAAAATGTTGTGTATAGAGCTGATCAGTCATGTTTCGTGCAAGAACAGCTTGCAAACCACATTTCCGGATTTCATAATTTCCACTGAAATTTGTATCACAAGCCCGAAGCTCAAACGAGCTTCCCTTCTATCTTCAGTAACATAAAGGCAAGCCGGCCGGAGTGGCCGTGCGGTTCTAGGCGCTACAGTCTGGACCCGAGCGACCGCTCGGGTCGCAGGTTCGAATTCTGCCTCGGGCATGGATGTGTGTGATGTCCTTAGGTTAGTTAGGTTTAATTAGTTCTAAGTTCTAGGCGACTGATGACCTCAGAAGTTAAGTCGCATAGTACTCCGAGCCATTTGAACCATAAAGGCAAATTATGATCAAAAATTTAAAAAAAGGACTGTTTACTTGAAAAAATCTTGTAATCGACGTAGTAAAATCTGGGCAAAATGGGAAAGAACAGAATACTATATCCGAAACGTCAACTTACCAGTTGTAGAAAATTATTCACTGGTTTTGTTGGACTGTTTCCTGGACGTAACAACACCCCCGTCTCTAGGAGAACGATGAAAAGATTGTTAATGTAGCTTGAATACCATGTAGAATTAATAGTGTGATTCAGCCTCACGATAAAAAAAATTCCAACACTGTAAAGTATTTTTCAGAAAATTGTTGCACAGCATAATTTCCGGTATCTGTTTGTCATTTCAGACTTATTAGCGGAACAGTATTGTTCAACTTTAGCTATTTGCGCATTTTCCGTTTGCTTCACCACGGTTTACGAATTTGATAAAGTACGCCTGGTACGCAGCACAATAAGCAGAACAACGGCCATGAACCTTTTGAACTCCATCCCAGTTTCGTCTAAATAAGAGTAATAGTTACTATGAAGCACATGAATGCATTAATATTTCTTTTAACTGGTGTGCCTGGTTGAGCCGTGGCTGGCTCGTGTTATGCTTTGCATTAAACCTTGGTTGCTATTCTGTGATTAGTCTCCCGCAGTTATCGCGATTATGCTGTTATCCTCTCTCTCCGCGAGTGGCAGCAGCAGCGTGTATCGATATTCGCACCCTTATACTATCTTTGGCTTCGCACTTATAGTTTATGGCTGCGTAGTGTGCGGGAGTTGGTCGGTTGGCGTGGAGCAGCGAGGAAGTCTCCGTGGCGCATGTCTGACCGGGGCCGCTGGCGGCGTCCACGCGCGGTCAGGGTGTGAGGTGCTGTTCCCACTGCTATGAGGTCCGTGGATCACCGATCCCGGACACGAAAGTTGAGTCTTTACTTAATCTACCAGCCAGCCCCAACTGTTCACATTATGTCGTTTGAATTTCGTTGTGGGGTGTTGGGACATTCCTGTGAGCAACAACGTGTGTTTCAAGTTGGCGAAATTCTAGCCGATACCTTCTGCGTTGTTCAATTGAACTGCCTGTCTCACCTAAGCGAGCGTTAGTGCTTGAACTCCATGCCGACCCTTGGAAACTTCTGAGCGCTGTTTGATGTGCTGCCTTTTCTTATCTGTCCTTGTTGTTTGTTTATGTTTGGCTTCTAGCCCATTTTAAATTAAAGTTGTTTTGCCTTTAAGGTGTGAGATTGTTTGGGCCTTCAGCCCAATTTAGAGAAATGTTTTAAGATGAGGACTTCTCCCTTCTAAAATTCATATTCTTGTTTTGAGTCTTAAGTGATTGGCCTTCAGCAGGTTTTAAATTAAAGTTGTTTTGCCCTTGAGACGTGAGACTGAATGGCGCATTTAGCCGGGAATTAAGTTCTAAAATTAATGTTTGGGTTGCTCTGTTTTTAATGTTTTCTTTACTCTTGTAATGTTTGTAAAATGAATAAAGTAGAATGTTCGAGTGCAACTGACAGCCACTCATTTTGGCCCCATTCCATAAATTAAACTATCTGTCCTGTCCTGCGGGTATAGCAGGCAATTTCACTGGTGTAAGGGAAATGTTAGTTTCCATATTCAACATACACTTCACAATTTTGTGACGACAAAGGAATAAAAATTATTTTAAGAACCGTTCTACAAGAATGTAACATTATACACTACCTTGATTTTCTTTTCGCTGCTAGGCAATTCTGTAAAATGTACATCTGCAACAGTTTTGCTGTCGATATCAATGCAAGTATTCAAAAAATTAACGGTTTGAGACTTTTTTGTAAGGTTTAAGTGCTTAAAATTCGCGTCTGTGCCATTTGAATTTCGCGCCACGTGGCGCTATGTTCTCTTTCACGACTTCGTCTGCTTATTCGCAGATTCCCCGCAAGCAGGAAGAGCTGTACAAACCGCTGTTATAAGACGTTCTTAGCGCAGCAGAAGTGAGTAACTTAAATATTTGTATTAAAAAAATACTTTTAGTGTGCCTTAGCAGCTAAACTTTAGACAGTGCATTTCTTTCGTTATAATCTTCTTGTGTGAAAAATTTCAGGGTAGGTTCCAACATATCGGACTGGGTCATTCCCTTGCCAGTCCCATTAAAGCAAGCTATTTGCATTTCTTGATTTATTCTGTAGACATCTGGCAAACCTAAGTCCTTCCTTCTCTATTATTATATAGTGAAGTCGATCAAACAATGCGTTAACACAAATTTTCTTTGTAGAATATGGGAAAAATAAAATTGGCAAGGGAAATATTTACACACTTGCACCTTCTGCACGTGGGATGAAATATATACGTTGGGTTGCCTGTGTTGAAGGGTAAGCCAAATGATTATGACTACTGCCTATCGTCAGACTAAATGCCACCTGGCTTTTTTTCGAGCATGTGATATGGTACAGAAAGTTAGCTATAAACGGATCAGAATAGATTGGAGATTCATTCTAGTGTTACATGCACCGATATGAATGGTTTTGACAAAGAGTAAATTATTATGGCCCAATGCCTGGGAAAGAATGTCTCAGAAACGGAGAAGCTGGTCTCCTGTTTTTGTGGTGTTGTCATAGGTGTCTATCGAAAGCGGTTGAAGGATAGATAAATAATGAGCAGACAACAAAGCGTTGAGCGTCTATACCTCACAACAGAAAATGGAAATTTGTGGTAAGGACTGAAGCGTAACAAAATGTCACGGTTGTTCTCTGCGTTTCCTCCTTGTCTGTAGCGCGTTCCTTTTGAAATTCCCGCTTCGCGCTCTGTTGTTTCCTTACCCTGGCCAGAGGGCGCTGTGGCGTTGCTGCGGCCGGCTGCCTGCAGTGTTTGCGAGAGAGCGTCGGTCTAGAGGAGGAACTCTAACTGCGGACGTCTGGGAGCGTACAGGAGGCCACGCCGTTTTGTTGATGGTTTGGCGTGACTCGTGTCATGTGTGATGCATCGTTAAAGTCGTGATAGCAGCCAGTGTTACTATCTTGGTAGCAGATGGATCCAAGGGGATGAGGCCTGGTTGTTCATTCAAACTCCTGTCCTACGTATGTCGTCGGACTTAAAATAAGACGTTTTGAGCATTATTTGCGTCATCTGAAAACAACTGGGCATTCCGGCGTCTACAGTAATTTGGCGAAGATTATTTGTTTCGTTGGTGTGTAAATGACTGAACAAGGAGCAGTTTATTTAATGTTCATCTTATGCTCGTGTTCTGCGTGTGCTGCTTGCGAGCGTAAACTTGACTCTCACCTTTGTCTGTTGATTTTGAGGGCATCGTCAAATACTGGATCACTGGAACCAAGTAGTGACTTTCAATTAATTAGCTGGATTCTTCCTTTTCCTCGTCACGACACGTGTTAAATGGAAAAGTAGAATTGTAGACCTTAACTTGCTACCTCATTTGCGTGGCTTCAATAACAGAGACTAACCCGTTAACTAATTAAGGTTTGTGGTAAACAAAGATATTTAAGAATGTTGTTTTAAAAGATTATCTGAAATGCGTCAATGATTTATGTTGCGCTAGTTGATTCTGGGGTATGACCGGATGTGTTGGCACGTCTGCCGTGTAAGGAAATGCTGCTAGTTTTGATTACCTTCTGATCACAGTCCTTGCTCGACGCTTGTCTTTAAATACGCCGCTAACCTGGTTAGTGTATGTTGTGGCTATTTTAAATTAATCACTGCTCAGTATCCCAACAGAGTTTGTCGGCCGTCAGAAGCTCTGTATGTGTTATTTATTCCTTTATTCTAGCCAATCTATAAGCATGCTATTCTTAATTTGTTATTCTAGGTAGCCATTAAGTTGCCATTTTTGGGATGTTGCGATGGAGTGCCGCTCCTTTCAGTATAGATTCGTCAAGTTCCAATTTATTGTTTTTCCACCAGTTTTTAATTGTGCTTTTGAGCTATACTCAATGTCATATTGTAAAGAAAGGAATATATTGGAGGTAAGCTTGCTAATTATTTTCTCTTTACATGGAGTGTGGCAGCCTTGATGTTATAAGTGACTGTTTCATAACCAGTTCTTTAACGCGCCTACGCGCATATTTATATTTATGGGAGAACTTAATGTGTGTTCCCCTGTTGAACTTTAACCAAAGTGCAGAAAAGTGAATCAGGTGTTTATTATTGTTCTAATGCTATTATCTGTCAAGTGTAACACGCGACATTTTCTTGGTCTATTATCAAGTGTTACAATAAATGCTAATTGCAGTGAAGCGATGCGCTATTTCAGTTGTTCTCGTGATTTCTTATCTCCGCATCGGTTAATCTAAACTCATAATATTTAATTGTTTAAATACTGGAGGGAGGTACGTGTGTCCCAAAGACTATGGGAGCCAACTGCTGAGGTCATCGGTCCCTAGGCTTACGCACTACCTAATCTAACTAACTTACGCTAACGACAACACACACACCGATGCCCGAGTGAGGACTCGAACCTCCGACGGGGGGACCTCACAAAAGTACCTGGAGGTCGGAGGCTTTCCCACTCTATACGGCAGGTTAAGCGGTGATCTGTGTCAAGGAAGTGAAGGCAGAGTACAATTCTGCTGCAGGTACTACCGTTTCAGAACACATCGAGTACCAAACACGGGGGTTCTGCAGCCGACGAACGTAGTAGTAACCATGGTGACCAAACAATTGCAATGGGCACAGGATCATGAATGTTGGACAGTGAACAAATGGAACCACGTTTCCTAGTCGGATGAATCAGGTTTCATGTTAAATAAGATGGGTGGTCCTGTCTGATAGGCCACAATCCCAGAGACTGGCTGCTCGCTATAAGAACCGCATCACAGACGAAGGCCAGTGGGGGAAGTATTAGCTACAGGTGACATTCACCTTGGTTTCAATGGAATCTGTGGCAGTAATCGCAAGCACCACGTCAGCTGTGTACTACGTGGACACTATTGCCGAGCAACTGCATTCCTTCATACTTGATGTCTTCCCTGACAACAGTACTTCCCATCAGCATAACTCTCCGTGCCATAACGTCAAAATCGTACAGCAGTTGCTTGAACGCAATGATGGTGAGCTGACGCTGATGTTTTGGCAACAAAATTCGCTTGATCTGAACCCCCTATATCACACACGAGAAGCTACAGGGCACGAGCTGCACCCCTGCAAACCAGTGGCCCATACTGGAATTTTGTGACGTGCGCGTACACATCTGGAAACTTACCAAGGACTTGGCGAATGAATGCCATCTGGAATCGAGTTCCGGATCTTTATCAAAACGTTATTTAGGTGGGTGGTGTTCTCTGGTGGGTGGTGTTCTCTGTGCCACATATCGCAGGCGTTGGAACGGAAGGGGAGTTCCATCTTCATGACCCTCTCACTCACGTGATCTGGTGCCTCTTGATTTGTTACTTTTTTGAGGGGACAAAATCTTAGCGTACGTGACACCAGTTTCCAGCAAAGAAGCTAATTATCGACATGCATACGGGCTGCTGGCAAATCGAAGTTGAAAAGCTGACCAGAAAAAGACTGCGTTCGTAACACATGGCGGCTTCTATGAGTTCGAAGCTATGTCATTTGTATTACGTAACGCTACAGTCGCTTCCGAGCGTATAATGGACACCCTGGTTCGACACCTTAAATGGACGATGTCTTTTCTACGTGAATGACATCGTCGTTCTTTCGAAGACATTTGAAGAATATGCAAGCAGACTGACAATCATGTCGAAGAGTGTTCTGTCCACAGGCCTACCCCTGAATCAGAAAAAGTGCTCTTCATAAAGGTTGGTGGCACATGTTCAATGGTGATGGAGTCTGTCCTAATACAGAGGAAATAAGGAGAGTCACAGATTTTATGACTCGTCGACACATTCATGATGTGAGACGTTTTCTCAGAATGTGCTCGTATTATCGGCAATTCATGAATAACCTCTGTACCAAAGTACATCTCTAGAAGAACTAGTGCAAACTGGAACAAAGTGCAAGGAAAATGTTTTTTCGTTCTTAATATTTTCACCAGTCCTAGCATTCTATGACGAGAATGCCAAGACAGAACATGGGTATGGGTTAGGAGCAATTCCAGCGCAAATTCAGGAAGGTGCTGAAAAGGCGAAAAGGTGATAAATTATTTGTTTATTTATCTTTTTTTTTTTTTTTGCTATCAGGTAATTCCTGCTATATCCACATGGTGTATCATTCTCCATTGTGGTGGACACCATTCTTATGCTGGCTGCCTGTATTTCGACGAATCCTTTGGTACAATACTGCATTGTAGATGAAATCTCAGTGGGCAGTGCACTAAATGACATTGCAAATGAACAGAGGAAAGATCCAGCACTCCAGAGAACCATAGAAGTCTTGAGGGTGAAGGAACTGACGAAGGGAAATTCCATTTTTATAAATGAAACATTGTGTAAGAGGAACTACAGTACATTGGAGCGGAAATGGTTGCTCGTCGTCCCATTCCATCTACAAACAGTTATCTTTAAGTTTTTCCATAATGCTCCAATATTTGGTCCCCCGGAATTTATTAAGGCGCCAGGCCGAATAAGACGCAGGTGTCACGGCCAGGTCCCTACCTCTCCAATAGACACTATGTGTGCCACTGTAAAGAAGGCGGGCGATGGAAGAACAAGCTCTAACTTCTTCCAGTGCATTTTGTATCAGTTTTACCAGTAGGAGCGCCATACACCGAATTGGTGGTAACCTCTTGGGCAGGCTCCCGTAGTCCACGAGCAGGAATCAACAGAGATTACCCAAACTGCTACGCTGTCACCATTTAACCCTACCTCTACTAGTGTAATTTAGTTTGCTTTTCCGTAAATAGCAGATATCCTGTCTCTATGTTGCCACGTATTACCCTCTAGCTTAAAATTTAGTTTAGTTTCCAAATTAAGTACATTATGGGGGGATAGTCCTGTTCATAGGAAAAGTTAATCAATAGAGTTACACTTTTTACATCATTTGACCGTGCGTTGTGTCTAATGGACAAGGAAATCAGACTATTCACTTCTTTTCCTAAGATTTTACCCAGAGGTTAGATTATACTGAAGCTAGGACAACTCAGTTCCGAGTTCATTTAGTGGTTTAAAACATCTACTAATGGTCGCTAGCCTATCCAGATAATCAAACAGTGAAGTATTGGAAAAGCAGAAGTATCAGTTTTGCATACT
Organism: Schistocerca americana; assembly: GCF_021461395.2. Taxonomy (NCBI): domain Eukaryota; kingdom Metazoa; phylum Arthropoda; class Insecta; order Orthoptera; family Acrididae; genus Schistocerca; species Schistocerca americana. Next base: position 197,895,978 of record NC_060120.1, on the reverse strand, counting down.
TTCTTGCTACTGTTTAATTTGCTTCTTCAAATAAATCTTACTCCACTTAAACAATGTTGGACTACACCCTTATACATTACGTTTTTAAAAGAGAAAAAGCCCGGTATATAACTTCAGGGAAGCTAAAAAAATTCGGCCAGGGGGGACCTTTAGAAAAAGCATTTTCCATAATCAACAAACTTAAATATTAAAATACTTAGATACTAAAGCAAACACTTTTTATACTGAACATATCACTTCAAGAAAACCTGTTTCTTACTGGAATTTACTTTCAAAATCTACTACTCTTTGAACGAATTCTGTACAGTCATTTAACAAATTCTGGTAACTTGGCTTCTTTTTGATTGAATTTTATGTAAGCAAACTTTTACTATAATACTTTGCAATAGTCGAGAAAACTTTTTTTATTTACGCAAAAACAATTTAAATGGCGCCTCTTTTTATTAACTTGGCACTTCGTAAGTCTATAAAACAGGATAGTCAGATTAAACAAACACCAGGAAGGAACACTATATAGGTGTATGATTAGGATGAAATAACAGGGTGAACCAGTTTCTTTAAAGTTTAAGAATGATTATTAAAACACAGTTTAAATTAATGGTTCACGCTGTACAAAAGTAAAAATACAAAAAAATCTATCTGGTGGCTGTAGGCTTGGGTATGGCGAATGGTTATGAAGACTACACTACCCACAATACGGCTTGCATGTATCTCGCTGTTTGGGCTAAATTTCTCTTCTTGGTGTCGTTCAATTTTACATACAGTAGCCCAACAACTCGCAGCTATGCCGTAAGCAACTTGGAGTCTTCATCCGAGGCATTTTTGTGCAAATCTGCAGGCATAGCTTCTCCCGTTCCACAAAGGTGTTGACACAATCACTGCCGCCTACAGACTGTGTGACTTACTTCCCGCGCTTGACCTAGATAGTGCACCAATTCGCCATTGCCACCTTTTCTACTCTGCAGAGCCACTTTCGTTTCAAAGAAAAGCACACTGGCTTTTACATAACAAGTATTTCTTACATTGTTCCTAAGCGTGACCATTTCTTAAATTGTCAAATTTAAATCAAGGTGAACAGTTTATACACACAAAAAATTTTAATTACAAAATATCGTCAGAAAATTGTTTAACGTAATAATACAATGCAATACAGTACAACGCAAAGAACTTCAAACTCCAGTATAGCACACTTTACTTTACATCTACAGAAAGTATAGTACCAACATGCGAAAATTTTAAAGCAAAAGAAAAAAAAGAAAAAAAGCCGGCTGGAGTGGCCGTGCAGGTTTAGGCGCTACAGTCTGGAACCGCGAGACCGCTACGGTCGCAGGTTCGAATCCTGCCTCGGGCGTGGATGTGTGTGAAGTCCTTAGGCTAGTTAGGTTTAAGTAGTTCTAAGTGTTAGGGGACTGATGACCTCAGAAGTTGAGTCCCATAGTGCTCAGAGCTATTTGAACCATTTTGTAAGAAAAAAAACATTTAAATTAACCATAAACAAATAATGTTATAACCAGAGCAGTGCCGGTTGCTGAAGCTCAATAGATTACAAGATTCCCTCTAGAAGACATCACTTCGAAGCTCAGAGCACCCCTTAAAAACACGTTAGCAGATATGCCCTCGATCAGCGTTGATACTGTACAGAGAGATTAGTGTGCAATATGCCCATTTTGGTTTTCACATATCGTACAGCAAAGCCAACTCTGCTCTACGCTCGTCAGGTCGAAACAGGCTTCACACTGTTCTTTCTGCTCCACAGTCGCGAGGCCGAAACGACGTTGCATACATTGTTCCTTCCTGAACCGGATGATGCTCAGGTTGACTACGTGAAACAGCTCATCACCAGGACCGAAGAAACAAGACAGCTGGCTCACAGCTGGTCACTGGACACCCAGGAGAAGGACCGACTGCGCTATAACATCGTGCAATGGCCAATGGGATACAGCTAGGAAGACATGGTACGGATTTTTACGCCTGTGCGGAAAGCGGACTACAATCAAAGTATCTAAAGAGCTCCTTTGGAGTGTTTCATATCCTTCGTAGCTTTGCGGACGTCTTATACTAAGTCAAGTATCTTGATACTTCATCAAGAAGACAAATGCCCGAAGACGTCAACATATCCTCTGTACAGTGCCCTACTGCAGTCCTGAGGCGCAGATCGACCACGGAGGTTTTTCATTCAAGGAAACTGAAGGCCCACTGGATTAAGGGGATAGCTTCGACAGCAGGGGCTACCTACGACGCTGATCATAGTGAAGAGAATGTGAGAACGCAGCCTGTGCACAAGGATCCTCCAGCGCTGCCATACCGAGGACCACTGACTAGATATAGGCCTAGGATACTGTTGTCGGCTCTACTGAGACCTTCTGAAACAGCGAAACGCTGATTTTCTAGGAGGTTCAAATGGCTCTGAGCACTATGGGACTTAACATCTGAGGTCATCAGTCCCCTAAAACTTAGAACTACTTGAACCTAACTAACCTAAGGACGCCACACACATCCATGCCGGAGGCAGGATTTGAACCTGCGACCGTAGCGGTCGCGCGGTTCCAGACTGAAGCGCCTAGAACCGCTCGCCCACACCGGCCGGCTTTCTCGGAGGGGTAGGAATGTTTCGTGGTTAGTTGTGGTTAGCATCGCTGGCTCGGGTGGTGCGGGTCCAATCCAGATCAGATAACCAGAAAATTTTCATTATTCAGTATCTATCATTTCTAGAAGGGTCTCGAAATATTAATGTTTGCGTATTCCGGAATATTCTGTGTCTATAGTAGAATTCTCTTTCCAAGAGGTGGTTCTTTTGTGTCTGTAGGTTGTTGTAATAATAACTGTACGTTCAATGTTGAATGTCACACTACGTTGGTGACCTTGGTTTCAGATTTAGATTTTATTGTGGCTACGACTTGACATTACATTTCGAACGCAATATATATTTAGAGAAATTTTCCGTTTTGACGAAAACTACTGTTAACACTGTTAATAGAGACAGATGTAGCAGTTTTTTTTCTGTGGAGTATCAATATGTACTAGTAATATGTAACTAGATAGCATTGACGATTTAACAATGTAGAAGAATACTGACATTTTGAAGACTAATGTATTGGACACTGTGGTTGTATTGTATCGACGAGTGTCCTGAACGGTTTGTCTGATTCTCGACAAGAACCGGTTACGAATGACTAGCGGAACACAAGGCATGTTGAAAGTTATTGTCTGGTGGAAAATGATATCGTTCTTGATAAGTACAATTTACACATTGTGAGAAGTTACGTTACTGCCGCAAGCAAGTGATTAACGTGCCATGTATGAAACGAGAGCAGAAGGGTTCATTAAGCCAACACAGTCACACGTGTTTTTTAAAGGTTTCTTCTTGCACTTTTCCTGTCATGGAACACTTTTACAATCCTGGTATTTTGATGGAGCACCTTGTTTCTTTTGAAGGTTAATAAAATTTTAAAACCGGAGAAAAATTGCTTTATTCAGGGATTACTTCAATTTTAAATCATAACTAATTATACATAAATCATAATAAAACTTCTAAAAATAATTAGCATCGTCAAAATGTGGAGAAAGCGAACCGCCGTGCTATTAACAGGTTTTCGTCCCGCAGAACACACCCTAATCATCCCTCCAGCATTTTAACGCGTTTTTCATTCATACATATGGAGAGGTATGTGCTAATTCTTGCCCATACTTCGTCAGATGCATGTCGTTGGTGCCGGCAGTTATTTGATTTAGAGCTATTGATGCTCAGTCTGTAAATGTGATGCGTGACCAGTATTCCCAAATGAACAACAGTGAAACTTGCAGTCTCAGCGAACTGTTTAGAGATAATACTTCTCGTTTTGAAACTCATAGTGGTTGTACCTTCTGTCTCCGATAATATCGTTATAATTTTCGTGTGCCCTCTGTGTCAGAATAAAGTAAATAAAAATGCAGACAACTCTTGCTATGTTAAATGTTCTAACATTCCTTGAGAGCCCTACATCTGCATAATATGCATGTTAATGTGGATGTAGTGATAATAAAAAGACGTCGAAAAGATGATTGGTAAAGAAGCTCCAATGACATCGCTGCAGAAAATTTATAACGAATGCCACTGTGTGGAATACATAATCTGTTTGCATTTAAATATGTTTCAGCCGTGCTTAACTATAAAAAGGTAAAGATTTCATCAACTGAAGAGAGGTTTGGACACCATAGTACTTTAATAGGCATGATGCTGTTGGAAATGGTATCCGAATGTCTTCCTCCTGTCTTCGAACTACCTACTTACATAACCAGAAACGTGGGAAGCTGCGATAACAGCCGGTACCCATACCACGGCGTAACTCAGTATTTTTCACAGTAACTAAAAGTGTGATGAATGAAAGATGTGAGATTTGAGGTAAAAAGCAGGGAACAGACGTCGGATGGAACCCGCCGAGATTCGGATTTCCTCTAAGTTTCTAGTTTTTATCAAAGAAACGGTCTTTAAGTAAAATATAATCTTAGTCAGCCTTTTCCTCTCTTTAATGAAGTAGAAACTACAGTCTGTGTTGTTTACAATGAATAAAATAAAACGTTTATGGTGAAAGTGTGTACTTCTTTTACTCGATTATAAATTTTGATATGAAAAAAAAAGTTGTGAATAGTATCACACCTACGACGCGTATCCCAGAGTGTAGCAAAACCGCTAAAAGCCTACAACTATAGGATTTCATACTCTGTGAAGAGTAGCACAGCCCAGCGTATTTTCGATAGCTTAGATAAAGACTCAATTACTGACCAATAATAACTGGGTATACAAAATTACTTACCGCTATTGTGATAAGTTTTATATTGGTCAATCAGGCAGAGATATAGCAACTACGCTGGCTGAACATGAACGAAGATGGAAGATTCAGGGCCTCAGATACCAGTCACAGTACCACATCCTCATGTCAGAAAGCAAAGGCCAAAAACTCAGCCTCTTGGAAGCGACAGAAATCAACAAACATCCGGCCCACCGTCCTGATTTAATATTAAATTGCCAAACATAGCTCAAAGACTCTCCTCCTCTAAATTTCACTTAATCCTTTCAGTTTTCCATTGCTTCCCACACTGTCTGTTTCTTTCTATTCCTCCATTTTCCTGTGTTTATTAATTAATTTTATTTTATTGTGATAGGCTATGTACTATATATATTCTGTTGTTGTTACTTATTAATTAATTTTATTTTATTGTGATAGGCTATGTACTATATATATTCTGTTGTTGTTACAATAGCGAATTCTATCATTTCCTGCGTTTCTGTATCACCTTCCATTTGAAATACCTCTACAAACTATTCTTTAGTAGTTTTGACAAATAGTAATTTTACTTTATTGCTATTGTTAAATTAACTGAAACTCTTCCATTGCTTTTTCGGGTTTAGTGCTCATGTCTGCCCTGATTTGTCACTTTTATATTTATTTATTGTGCTACTTTTCTAATTGCATTACCACTGCAATGTGAGAGATGACACACACTGTGTGTTTGTGACTCCCATTTTTGTTCACAAACATGTAACTTATTTGATGCCGACAGGTACTTCAAGTATGATGATGGCCTTGTAAACCAAAAACCGGTTCACTAAATAAATTAATCCTGGAGAACAGACAAAATATAGCGGTTTTCATTTACTATTGAAAAGAATGAATTTAATTGTGTTAGAGTGAGAATGAGCTCTCATTTTTCTGCAGTCATACTTTAGTACTGAGAAACATTATTAAAACCATCGCGACAATGTGTCGCAGGATATGGCAATGATCTTGTATTAGTATTTTGTGAAAAAGTCAACAACACTATTCTATTTACCTTTTGTTACTGGTTTCGGCGAAGCTGTGCCATCTTCAGATCTACAGCTGAGGTACTGGAGGACTGTTGGAATCACTGGCTTCAGCTGGTGTGCAGATCATCGAAGTTAAGCGTTATCGGGCTTTGCTAGCACTTGGATGAGTCACGATCCCAGTCTGCCGAATTCTGTTGGCCACTGTGGGGCACTCAGTCCTTGTGAGGCTAATTGAGGAGCTACCTGATTGAGAAGTGGCAGCATCAGCCACGAAAACGGCTGGGAGAGCGATGTAGTGACAACGTGTTGCTCCGCATGCGGTGACGCCTAAGGCGTGAGGTTGACACGGCGTTCGGACGGTGTTTGTTTTTATCAGTTGTCACAATAGCCTCATGCTGAAGATGTACCATACAGTTCAGATCTACCATTCGTAAATAATGGGATACAAAATAATTTTTGTTTTAGGTACAAAAACCAATCAGCAAATGTTGATAACACATTTTATTTTAAATGTATAAGTTGACAATAATTACAGCTGCTGCAGTCAGGAGTTTGGTTCTCTCATGGGTTCTCGTAGTCAATACCGAGTATGAAGTAGTTGCTTGTCGTGTTGTAAGGTCCCGCGGAGACATCGATGGCGCCATAGGCGGGGTAGGTGAGGGGGCCACCATACACGATCTCGAACAGGTAGGCGGCCGTGGGGTCGGTCTGGTAGGTGATGGGGATCCTCAGTAGCTGCGTGGGCTCAGACACCCCCGTGTACCTACCGGTACCCACCACGCTCCAGGAATCCCCGCCAGCAGGGTACTCGCTCATGGTGATGTTGATGTCCTGCTGCTCTGGGCCGATCTCCAGCGTCGCGTAGTTGCGCACGTGGCTGCTGAAGTACAGGGCCGTCACCTTGTACGCTCCGAGGTAGCGGTGGGGCGTGTTGAAGACGCCCATGCAGCACTTCCCTTCACCCGTCCAGGCGGTAGGGTCTTGGAACAGCACTGTCCTCTTCGGGTACGAGGCTAGAAACACACCATAACAACAAGATCAATTTGAGTAATAGTTACAATGTAGTAATGCTTAGATGTAACCTCAGTAACTAAGCACCTTGTAAAGATCTCGACGACCATGAGTAGACTGGTGGAGAAGGACTAAATTGTACTACAGATTTATACACACAATGCGAATTATTTAGTTTGTAGTCGTACTTAGATTTCAGACTGACAGTAAAGAAAGTGACAACGAGGTGAGGACTACTGGATAACGTTGAAGGATCCTGAGCCTTTCTGCAGATGTTTTCTCTAGAGGAAGGTGGTAACGGCTGAGCCTAGTAAACTACAGAAAGACATGCAGAGGATCAATGATCGGTGGACAGTCGTGCAGTTGACTCTACGCAAATAAATCCAACATATTGCACGTATACCGAGCGAGGTGGCGCAGTGGTTAGACACTGTATTCGCATTCGGGAGGACGACGGTTGAATCCCGCGTCCGGCCATCCTGATTTAGGTTTCCCGTGATTTCCCTAAATCGCTCCAGGCAAATGCCGGGATGGTTCCTTTGAAAGGGCACGGCCGACTTCCTTACCCGTCCATCCCTAATCCAAAAAGAGACCGATGAGCTCGCTGTCTGGTCTCCTTCCCCAAACAACCCATCCCTATTGCGCATAAATAGGTGAAGATATGTATTGCTGTTCGATTATAAGATTCGTGAAAACTCACTGAGGTGAGATAGCGATATACACTTAAACAGATGGCGTCAGTATCGAGTACAAAAGGTGTAGAAGGTCATTTATACTCAGGTGAAAACTGTTTCCGACGTGAGCGTAGCCGCACAATTGGACTTTGAACGCGGAATAGTAATTGGAGCTAGACACATTCCATCCCGGAAATCTCTAGGTAATTCAGTATTCCGAGATCCACAGTATCAAGAGTGTGCTGAGAACACCAAATTTCAGGCATTACCTCTCACAACGGACAACGCAGTGGTCGAAGGTCTTCACTTCACGAACTAGAGCAGAGGCGTTTGCGTAGAGTTGTTAGTGTTAACAGACTAACAGCACAACAGAAATTAATGTGAGGCGTACGACGAACGTGTCCATAGGACAGTGCGGTTAAATTTGGCGTTAATGGGATATGGTAGCAGACGACCTAAGCAAATGCATTTTGCTAACAGCACGTCATCGCTTGCAGTGCCTCTCCTGCGCTCGTGGCCATATCGGATGGACCCTAGATGACTGTAAAACTATGGCTTGAGCAAATGAGTCCGATTTCAGCTGATGGCAGGATTCGAATGTGGCACAGACCCTTCGAAGCCATGGACCCAAGTTGTCAACAAGACACTGTGCAAGCTGATAGTGGGGAATGGACTGAGTCCTCCTGTCCAACTGAACAGCTCATTGACTGGAAATATTTATAGTCGGCTACTTGCAGACCATTTGCAGCCATTCATGGAGTTCATGTTCCTAGACAACTTTGGCATGCACCCTACACGACTGGGAAACTGTGGCTGAGCAGGTAAGTCCGACTGAAGTTGGTAAGACCTGATGGTAGGATTCGAGTGTGGCACAGACCCTTCGAAGCCATGGACCCAAGTTGTCAACAAGACACTGTGCAAGCTAGTAGTGAGGAATGGACTGAGTCTTCCTGTCCAACTGAACAGCTCATTGACTGGAAATGTTTATATTCGGCTACTTGGAGACCATTTGCAGCCATTCATGGAGTTCATGTTCCTAGACAACTTTGGAATGGACCCTAGACGACTGTGAATCTGTGGCCTGAGCAGATTTCAGTTGGTAAGACCTGATGGTAGGATTCCTCTTGTCCAACTGAACAGCTCATTGACCGGAAATGTTTGTGTTCGGCTACTTGGAGACCATTTGCAGCCATTCATGGAGTTCATCTTCCTATACAACTTTGGAATTTTTACGGTTAACGATGTAAAATGTCACTGGGCCACAATTGTTCGCGACTGGTTTGAGGAACATTCTGCACAATTCGAGGAAATACCCGACATGAATCCCATTGAACATTTACGGGGCATAATCGAGGGGTTAGGTCATGTACAAGCTCATACGCTGGCGAAGCTTTTGCAGTTACGGATGGCTATAGAATCAGCATGGCTCAATATTTCTTCAGGGGACTTCCAACGACTTCTTGGGTCCATGGGACGTCGAGTTGCTGCACTACGGTACGGCGGGAAAAAGTAAGTCCGACACGATATTAGGATGAATCCCATTACTTTTGTCAGTTCAGCGTATTTACCGAAAAGAAACAGAAGTAAAATTCGAGAAAGACATAAAGTGCATCGAGCACATCATGCTAATAGTATGACAGTCAGATGCCAGGCTGATATTCATTCGAAGAATGTTACGTAATTGTAATTATTCGTCCGGGAAAAAAAATGCGTGTTACAAAACACTTGTTCGACTGATTCTTGAGTTGCTCATCAATCTGGGATCCTTATTGATTAGGACTGTATTAATAGAAAAAATCCTTTTCATTTGCGAATAATTTCTTATCTATTGCATGACCGGTTCGTAATCTATAGCATCATCTTTATGCACACCAAGTGCGAACAAGAAGAGGACCTACTATCGTATAAGAACAATGATGATGACATACCAAAATGAGATGTAAAGCCGTAAATAGTGGTGCACTTGCACAATTGTGGGAACTTAAATGTGTGGCAATCGGTGTAGTCAGTCATGGGTGTCACACCCATGTCTAACAAACACACGGGAGCGTAGGATCAGCAATCACGACGCCCGCCTGGACAGCTCTACACGTCTTCTTGCTAATCTTCCAGTTCCTCGACGACGGAAATCCACCCCTGGGTCACTTAGCCATTCGACGATCGCTGAGTCATCACCCTTATCGTTGGAAAATCTGTGATTCCTGCGAATCAGTTCCCCGATTAGTTATTTTTGAGAACATTTCTCGTGAAGAAACAGCAGTCTGTCTGAAAGTACTTAAAAATGTATTACGGACCGTCTAGACCGCAATAAAACATTTATTTGAACGGTTATTGGTTTCGGTAGTATGTGACCGTCCTCAGATCCTTATATCACGATGGTAGGCGGTGGCGGTGAACGGAGCAGGTGTTATGACTCCACGAACATCAGCTGACGTTCCTGGAGCATTAACACCTGTTCCATCCACAGCCACCGCCTACCATCGTGACATAGGGACCTGAGGATAGTCTTCTAACGACCGAAACTGGTAAACATTGAAATAAATGTTTTATTGCGGTCGACACTGTTTGTGATCTATTTTTAAAGTTCATCGATCGCCTGTATTAGATGCCGATGGCCTTCCTTCCCGATCAGCGTGTCTGTTCGCCTGGGTCGATTTTGTTGGCTTCATTTGACTGCAGCTGGACGCGTCATTGCGCCTGGTCAATATATCGACAGAATTTCGCGGTTAATTTGTGCGCAATTTACATGCTTTTCCCACAAGAATCGTTTGGTCCAGCGTACTCTAGCTTTGGCGTACGTTTCTAGTACCCATGTCCACGTCCTATCACACGCACGCTGTAATCCACCTGGAACCCGTCCTATAAAAGAGCCTTAAAGTCCTAACCAGGTTATATTAAAGAATGGAACAAACACACAAGAAAAAGTGGAGTGTGCACTAATAAAAATTACGAAACTCACTGTCTTTCCGACATATGGGTCTAGGAGTTGAGATGTGATGAATGTGTCTACTGAAAAGCTCTACAGTGTCAAAAAGACACTATACTACGGGTCAAAGCTCCCTTTCAAGTTCCACTGTTGTGTACTTTCAAAATAATTTGCACGTATTTTTTGGGACATACTGAAACAATATACACATATCGTGTTGCTACCCGTCCATAATACCTTAGAAAACATTGAGATAATGGCGCACTTACCACTGGCAGCAGCTGCGATCAGCAGGATAGCTAAAGCCTGTCTCAGCATGGCGACTGTACTTGTCTGTCTGCACTCCTCAGTGAAGGAAGCTGATGATTCTTTTTGAACGCTGCCATCGTCTTATATACGAGTAGGCCACCGGCTATGACGTCCGTCGGGTTGCTCTTTTGGCGTCACTCATTTACGCACATCTGGAAATAAGCTTTTCCCGTAGCAACACTTGAAAAACATCGATAGGTACGGCAGTAAATACTTAGCTTATCTTTAGATTAAGTAGCAAGAGACAATAAGAGTACGTAATCTGACTGCCATCTGCGACAGATAATCACGCGCTAATGGATAAAAATATGCTTTATCAACCTGCAGTGTTTCTCACTGGACAAAATAGTTGCGTAATTCGAAATTGCTGGTTTCAACAGTTTCTGCACACGATGCAGTAATGCACTCCTATTCGAGCAGTCATTTATACACACAGACGTTTTAAGTATCCACTGTTATACACGCCATTTGCCATGTGTGTTGTGTACTGTAATCAACAGCGGTGCTTCTCACACTAGTACGTTAGCCTACACTTCAGATGAATATGTTGGCAAAGAATATATGCAGGAATCTTCCCCTGCTTTTGACTTTCAACAGTCAAAATTATTTACTTTTACTACGACCGCCTACCCAGGGAACCTCTTTTAATTGATGTCATTTCACTCTTTCCTCGACCACGACAAACGTTCATGATGAACCTCAATGTTTCTTTTAATGCGGATAGTACAGGTAGACTGTAGCTGTATACAAAGTTATCAACTATACTCTGTACATACATGAACAAAGTCACTATCACATTGTAATGGAACTAGCCGATGGCTCGTATTCGCTTTTTATTGTACTCCTCGATACACTCAGATAAATGAATTACTCAACGCACGTACATTCTTCAGATACCATGAATTTTTTTGTTTATTATGATTAAATAAATTGTAGATTATTATTTCACTTAGATACAAAGTTAAAAAAAAGTGTTGTGAGGAATTATTTAAAAAATCCTCTGTTAAATAATTGAATTTATCATTATTACTGTTAAAGTTAGAAAAACTAGTCTGACGAAAAATTGGAAACGTTCGTAAAGTGAATTATTAATCGCATATAGACTTCTCTGAATACATAATTCGATGTCTTGTAATACCATTGTACTGTGAGATTCGCCCCTTTAGTCATCTTCGTCATTTTTTGGTACGTGTTGATGTAGCTATTTTGCCGTATTGATGTAGTACATGACCAGTACTGTTCTGTTATACGTTTGAGTGTTATATGCTGAGATTTTCTAGCTGAAGAAAAATATAATGAAGAGGAAACGCTCTCCACAACGTTTTATTATACAACTTAATGAATCAGATGCGGAAAAACCTGGCTTTCTACGCGTAAAGAAGAGAATTACCGAAATTGACACTGAGCAGCCAAATGAAAGAAATTTTGTGAAGGGTCCATAGAAAAGACAAACTAATTAACATTGTTTTTCATACAGTATTATGTTTGGTACTTTATAATTATGCAGCTCTCTATTTCCTCTTCGTCCCATCAATGCACGTCATGGAATATCCGCTGACAAACTTCAGACATTTGACTTACATATTAGCTAAACGAATTGAGGATATCAGAGCATACGGTAGTTATTCCATATATTTAACTGGGCAAATTGTCTCAGAATTAAATTTAAATTCATTTTCCTCCTTCGTTTCTAACAGGTTTCCATCAGCTTTCCATTCGCTGTAATGTAATTTCCGGCATCGGAAGTCCTCTTTCAAATATCCCCAACTGCGACAGAGATGTTATACATATGAATACATAACAGATATTACAAATTACGAAAATGAAATTGTTACATGATTGCATAACCACGCAGTCATTTATAATATGTCGAATGGTTGCTGGGACATTATGTAAGGTTAAACAGATACTGTCTTTTTTCCCTCAAAAAATTGCTAGCTTTGAGGGTGCCATGAGTTACGGTGTTGATTTTTAAAATATTTCATTAAAGACGTGTAGAAATGATTTGTTTCCAAGGCGTACTTGTTCAATTAGAATTGGATATGGTGATCTGTAGCTATCGATGTACACTATTGACCATTAAAATTGCTACACCAAGAAGAAATGCAGATGATAAACGGGTATTCATTGGACAAATATATTATACTAGAACTGACATGTGATTACATTTTCACGCAATTTGAGTGCATAGATCCTGAGAAATCAGTACCCAGAACAACCACATCTGGCCGTAATAACGGCCTTGATACGCCTGGACATTGAGTCAAACAGAGCTTGGGTGCCGTGTACAGGTACAGCTGCCCATGCAGCTTCAACACGATACCACAGTTCATCAAGAGTAGTGACTTGCGTATTGCGACGAGCCAGTTGCTCGGCCACCATTGAGCAGACGTTTTCAGTTGGGGAGAGATCTGGAGAATGTGCTGGCCAGGGCAGCAGTCGATCGTTTCCTGTGTCCAGAAAGGCCCGTACAGGACCTGCAACATGCGGTCGTGCATTATCCTGCTGAAATGTAGGGTTTCGCAGGGATCGAATGAAGGGTAGAGCCACGGGTTGTAACACATCTGAAATGTAACGTTCACTGTTCAAAGTGCCACCAATGCGAACAAGAGGTGACCGAGAAGTGTAAGCAATGGCACCCCCTACCATCACGCTGGGTGATACGCCAGTATGGCGATGACGAAAACACGCTTCCAACGTGCGTTCACAGTGATGTCGCGAAACACGGATGCGACCATCATGATGCTGTAAACAGAACCTGGATTCATCCGAAAAAATGACGTTTTGCCATTCGTGCACCCAGGTTCGTCGTTGAGTACACCTTCGCAGGCGCTCCTGTCTGTGATGCAACGTCAAGGGTAACCGCAGCCATGGTCTCCGAGCTGACAGTCCATACTGCTGCAAACGTCGTCGAACTGTTCGTGCAGATAGTTGTTGTCTTGAAAACGTCCCCATCTGTTGTCTCAGAGATCGAGACGTGGCTGCACGATCCGTTACAGCCATGCAGATAAGATGCCTGTCATCTCGACTGCTAGTGATACGAGGCCATTGGGATCCAGCACGGCGTTCCATATTACCCTCCTGAACCCACCGATTTCATATTCTGCTAACAGTCATTGGATCTCCACCAATGCGAGCAGCAATGTCGCGATACGATAAACCGCAATCGCGGTAGGCTACAGTCCGACCTTTATCGAAGTCGGAAACGTGATGGTACGCATTTCTCCTCCTTACACGAGGCATCACAACAACGTTTCACCAGGCAACGCCGGTCAACTGCTGTATGTGTATGGGAAATCGGTTGGAAACTTTCTTCATGTCAGCACGTTGTAGGTGTCGCCACCGGCGCCAACCTTGTGTAAATGCTCTGAAAAGCTAATCATTTGCATATCGCAGCATCTTCTTCCTACCGGCTAAATTTCGCGTCTGTAGCACGTCATCTTCGTGGTGTAGCAATTTTAATGGCCAGCAGTGTAAATTGAGACCTCTTCAAGAAGATTCATTTTCTTCCCTTTGCTGACAGTGTGTAGTGTCTGCAAGTTGTCTTTAACGGAAAGGTGCAATAGATACAACTGAACTGCTAAGAGCTATAGATGTGAGATACATTGGAGGAGGAAAAGAAGTTTATACAGTCTTCATTGACTTGGAGAAAGCCTTTGATTAAGTACAGTGGAATAAATTCTAAGAAAGTGTGCTGTCGACTGGAGGGATAGAATGCTGATTAAAAACCTGTACCTGCAACAGAAAATACGAATACGGATTGGGAATGAGATGACACAGTAAAGCCCAAATGGATGGTGGTCAGATAGGGCTGCTGTCTCTCCTCAATACTGCTTAGTATTTATTTGTAGCATATTATTCAGAAATGTTTGAAACGAAACAGAGGAGTACGGGTTGATGGTAGAAGGATAGAATGTATTCGATCTGCGGATAATATGGAGTTATTGACAAAGACAGAATGAAAACACGGAGAGCAATTGCCAAGGATGCATTTAATAAGAGGAGGCTTCTCTGTGGGTGCATGGACAGGAAACTAACGAAGATACTGGCGAAGTGCTTCATACGGAGCGTGGCATTATACGGAGTAGACACATGGACACTGGGGAAAGAAGGAGATAGAAGATTCGGGGCTGGATACAACTACTGGTAAGTGATTCTCCCCTGATTAAATTGTGGCTGGTTTCCCTGGTAGTACTGCCGCTGTGAATTCTGAAAATCCCTATTCGTACTGTATCTTGAATGACTATTTGGTGGTTGTCCCCACTGACTTCTATCGTTTTTATCATTCCAGTTGCCGTTACCGTGCTTCGAACACTTATCATCGCTCTAACGCGGGGCGCTCGTCAGATGCTTGTCCTTGATTGTTGCTTTATACTGCGACCGGATGCGCGTAGCCATAGCCCCCACTGTTACCATACACCACTCCGGTTATTGTCGGTATTACGAGCCTTCGTATCATTTATAAGGTCAATAGCATCGAGCACCAACAGAAAGTATTCAAAATTGGTTTCTGGGTACCTGTACATATTTTTCTCTAACGTGAAATGGAAGCTTTCCTTAAAAAATGTGTAGAACATCACTATGAGCTACGGGTTGACCCCAGAAACGAGTCTTATTTAGGTACTTCTCGACGTGTTTTCTTAACACTCAATGCCTGATGTTGTATTGCTCTGGCTTAGATACCTTTCCTGTACACAGCGCGCCCAGTATAAAGCAAGCAATGCAGTTTCAAATTGCGCTAATGTCGGACAACTCTCTGCCGTCTCGGATGCTCAAAGCACAGCCTCACCTTGAATAAAACCTAATTCATGTTGTATCTTTTGTCGTTCAGATTAAGCATTAGGCAACACGCTTCTAAAAGCTTTTATGAATGTAATTGGGTGAACAAATTCCTTTTGTGGGATGAACACTTGGAATTGTTTTTTTTTTTTTTTTTTTAAAGACTTTCTTCTAATATAATTGATGAAACTGTAGTGTCTGCCACCACATATCGTGTAACAGTGTTTTGTGTTATTATGTTTGTGGTAACTAGTTTCCCTTCTGCATGTGCAAAATTGTAGATTTGTGATAAGGTCTTATGGGACCAAACTGCTCAGGTCATCGGTCCCTAAGCTTGCGCACTATTTCATCTAACGTAAAGTAACTTACGCTAAGGACGACACACACACCCATGCCAGAGGAAGGACTGGAACCTCCGACGGTGGGAGCAGCACGGACCGTGAAAAGACGCCTCAGACCGCGAGGCTACCCCGCGCGGGTGTATATACATTTCCATGAGAAACTGGACGACGACATTCATCATTGCTCTTACTGAGCCGTGCTGCGCCTCGCGTTGGTGCTTTGTGGGTTTCGGTCCTCTGTTGGAGGCCAGACCGTATCGTTTGGTTAGCATGGTTGCGGTTGTTTCTCTTCTTCTCTTGTTGACTGGCGTCACACTGTTTCGCAAATGTTGACTGTCCGCTAGTGGCAGCAACGGCGGTTATCGATATGTAGTAACTGTTGCCCCATCTTTGGTGCGACGTCGTGGTTCTTTCGGGTCGTGTGAGTCGACAGTTCGGTTGGGGACTCAAGAGGAGACAGGTCAGCGCCGTGTCAAAACACGCCGGGACTGCTGGCGGCACGCATGGACTGCCGGATGGAAGGGCTGTGGTCACGAGGGTTCACGACCTCGTCGTAAACCGGATCCTGCAAGCTTTAAGATGAGTGCACTTGAATTCAGGTGGAGAAACCACCATTGTGACATCTCGCGATATTCGAGTGACTTGGGTCGTGTTGCTGCTCGGAGTGTCGCCGATGCGAAAAGCAGCGAGTGGAGTGCTTGGGGAAGACGGATCTAATTAGCTTTCCTCGACTTCTTATTACTATTTACTGCTTTCAGCTTGTTACCATTTGTTAAGTTCAACCAGCGGTATTTTTCCTGCCTGGTAGCCAGCTACCTGCCCTGGGGACCTGGTGCATGTAACGGCAGTGTACTTTTCCTCGCCTTGCCGCTGCTGTCCGGTAAGGCGTGTAGTTTTGAAAGCTTTCTTGATTGTAGGCCGGTTGTTGATTTTTCCTACTCTGGTGGTAGTGATTCATTTCTCGTTCCGACGCTCTAAACACTGTATTCTGGGGACGTAAGCCGAGCGGTTCTAGGCGCTACAGTCTGGAACCGCGCGACCGCTACGGTCGCAGGTTCGAATCCTGCCTCGGGCATGGATGTGTGTGATGTCCTTAGGTTAGTTAGGTTTAAGTAGTTCTAAGTTCTAGGGAACTGATGACCTTAGAAGTTAAGTCCCATAGTGCTCAGAGCCATTTCAACCATCTGGGGACGTAGTGCAGACCGCCGGTTCGGCTTTGGAGTATTGTTCCATCGTTGTATTTGTTTTGTCGGACGCCTGGTAGCTTCAGCAAGTTATCAGTAGTCATTCGTTCGACTGCCACTAGTCTGAGTTACCATCTTGTGAAGTGAATGCAACTCTTGCCTGCTTATCTCATCTCTCGCGAAAGTGTTTCTTCTCAGAGGTCGATTCCTGGAGCACTGTCTGTGACTGGTCCTTGTGTTTTATTATTGTATTATTCATTATAATACCTTGTAATGCCTACATTAAAGGTTATGATGACTTCTGCTGTGCTTGTGGCTACTTAACTGTAATATTTTAATATTTGTAAGTTGTGGAAAATGGAAATGAGCGTTTGGCGTCATTGGCCGAGAGGTCCCTTGCGGGGCAGGTCCGGCCGCCTTGGTGCTATTCTTATTACAGTCGACGCCGCATTGGGCGACCTGCGCGCCGGATGGGGATGTAATGATGATGAAGACAACACAACACCCAGACCCTGAGCGGAGAAAATCTCCGAGCCAGCCCGGAATCGAACCTGGGCCCGTAGGATGGCAATACGTCACGCTGACCACTCAGCTATCGTGGCGCACCTTGTAAGTTGTAAACTGCAACGAGTTCTTAAAGATTCTTAATTTATTGCCATTCTTGGCGTATAAGGTCTTCAGCCGTGATCACAGCTTTTAAAACATTATCTGTTGTATCTGTGTTTTAAGTGTAAGGGCTATCTTACAAGGGTGACCATCATTTTATTTCACCCGTTTGGTGATCAGCTCCTTGTTCTTTTTTTAATTAACCTTTGCTATTGTATTTGCTATTTTACGGCAGGTTTCTAAATTTTTTAATATAATTGCCGTTCCTGGCGTGTAAGGCCTTCAGCTGTGATTGTGGATATTTGCCTTAAAATTTTAATTTGGTATCGGTATTTTTAGCAGTAAGCCTTAAAATCTTATTTACTGCCATGTCTGGCGTCTGATGCCTTCTGCTGTGTTTATGTCTATTTACCCTTAATATTTTAATATTTGTAAGTTGTAAACTGCAGCGAGTTCTTAAACATTCTTAATTTATTGCCATTCTTGGCATATAAGGCCTTCATCCGTGATCGCAGTAGCTTGTTTTTAAAACATTATCTGTTGTATCTGTAATTTATGGTGATTACTAAACTGTAACGCCCTGAAAACACTATTTTTTACACAGTTGTTCAGTCCTTCATTAGTAACGTGTGTTTTTACTTATTGTTGAGTCTGGAATTACTGTTTTGAAATAAATGTGTATAACTATAGAAGGCAAGCAGTAGTAACTGACTACGGCCCCGTCCACAATCGTAACCGACTCCTGCCCTCCCCTGACCACCGGGTCTCACTTACCTATATAGCTACTATCATTCCTTGCTTGCTCAGTAATGTTATTCTATTCTTCTTTTAATTTCTCCAATTGTATTCTTATTTGTGTTTGCACATGATTCATCCACTTAGGTAGATCTTGTGTAAGCCTTTTTTCTGTCTGATCTAACTCAGTTTGTATCGTTAATAGTAACGTGTTCTGCTCTGAGTGTACATTTGTAATCGTTCACTCAACAGCCTTCTGTAGCTCTGTCTCTAAATTTTCATGAGTTAAAATCCCTTTTCCTCGTAAGAAAACATCAACTTGTTTTTCATGTTTTGTTGCTATGTCATCTGCTTGTTTGACTACCAGTTGAACAGTGGACTATAGTTTTGTGTGTTCTAACCCCATTGTATCAAAATCATTTGTTAGTCTCTTAACTGCTTCGTGCATGCCTTTTACTGCGGTTTTCAGTGTTGAAATGTGGTCAGTTATACCTTCTAAATCGCTGCGTATCACTTCAGTGACGTGATTCTCAACGTCTGTTTTAAAACTGTTCTGAATCTGAGTAAAATTACTAACATCATTAGTCAAAGTCTCTAAACGCGCTGAAGTGTCGTCAAGGTTTTGGTTTCGTCAAATCCTTCAGGAAGTTTTTAAATTTATTCGTTGGGTTTTTGATTTAGTAAAGCTTTCAACCTTTGATATAGTTGCGCAAAAGGATCAAGTGTAGGGTTTGCTACTTTTGACCTAGTATTGCTGACTGGCTGTGACATTGCGTCCCTTGGTGGTGCGACAACATCCCTACCGTTACCCTGAAAAGTTTCAACATTGGTCTCGGGTAAAGTATCTAAAGGGTTCTCTTCCTCTGAACTTGCCATGGTTGTTGTTTGAGACTTGATTTAACTATAATAATGTGTATGAATTTCCGAAATTAACTAGTCTTCTATTTCTTACTAGTCTTACCTTCACTACGTAAACAGTTCACTGATGACATTTAGCAGTAACTTACCTCTACTACTGAAAAATATCCCTATGCAATACAGTTGGGTAACGTTACTCGTGTTTACGCGCTACTGGAAGAATGTTTCCTCCATCATATGAGACATCTACGTAATGAAAAATTACTACAAAATTCCACCCGTAACACACAGCGGGTCTCGTAAAAAAATCCATTCTATTCCCGTATTTAACTTCAACAAGCACTACTAATGAGTACTTATATTCTTTACTTGACGTGCTGTTTAACTGCCGTCGGGAAAGTATTTCAGAATCGGCTTTTTTCCTGATTTTTCTGTTCTGCTTTTATAATTATGAATTTTGGAAAATATGTCCTTTTTGCTAGTGTGGTCGGCGTCATGCACTCAGTTGCATATAGCATGAAACAAACAATCATTTATGTCACAATACAATTACTTGTTACATATGTATACACGGTCGTCCACTGATAGTCACCGGGCTAAATATCTCACGAAATAAGCGTCAATCGAAAAAACTACAAAGAACGAAGTCGTCTAGCTTGAAGGGGGAAACCAGATGGCGCTATTGTTGGCCCGCTAGATGGCGCTGCCATAGGTCAAACGGATATTAACTGCGTTTTTTTTAAATAGGAACTCCCATTTTTATTACATATTCGTGTAGTACGTAAAGAAATATGAATGTTTTACGTGGACCACTTTTTTCGTTTTGTGATAGATGGCGCTGTAATAGTCACAAACAAATAGCTCACAATTTTAGACGAACAGCTGGTAACAGGTAGGTTTTTTAAATTAAAATACAGAACGTAGGTACGTTTGAACATTTTATTTCGGTTGTTCCAACGTGATACATGTACGTTTGTGAACTTATCATTTCTGAGAAGGCATGCTGTTACAGCGTGATTACCTGTAAATACCACATTAATGCAATAAATGCTCAAAATGACGTCCGTCAACCTCAATGCATTTGGCAATACGTGTAACGACATTCCTCTCAACAGCGAGTAGTTCGCCTTCCGTAATGTTCGCACATGCATTGACAATGCGCTGGCGCATGTTGTCAGGCGTTGCCGGCGGATAAAGATAGCAAATATCCTTCAACTTTTCCCACAGAAAGAAATCCGGGGACGTCAGATCCTGTGAACGTGTAGGCCATGGTATGGTGCTTCGACGACCAATCCACCTGTCATGAAATACGCTATTCAATACCGCTTCAACCGCACACGAGCTATGTGCCGGACATCCATCATGTTGGAAGTTCATCGCCATTCTGTCGTGCAGTGAAACATCTTGTAGTAACATCGGTGGAACATTAAGTAGGAAATCAGCATACATTGCACCATTTAGATTGTCATCGATAAAATGGGGCCAATTATCTTTCCTCCCATAATGCTGCACCATACATTAACCCGCCAAGGTCGCTGATGTTCCACTTGTCGCAGCAATCGTGGATTTTCCGTTGCCCTAAAGTGCACATTATGCCGGTTTACGTTACCGCTGTTGGTAAATGACGCTTCGTCGCTAAATAGAACGCGTGCAAAAAATCTGTCATCGTCCCGTAATTTCTCTCGTGCCCAGTGGCAGAACTGTACACGACGTTCAAAGTCGTCGCCATGCGATTCCTGGTGCATAGAAATATGGTACGGGTGCGATCGGTGTTGATGTAGCATTCTCAACACCGACGTTATTTAGATTCCAGATTCTCGCGCAATTAGTCAGCTACTGATGAGCGGATTAGCCGTGACAGCAGCTAGAACACCTACCTGGGCATCATCATTTGTTGCAGGTCGTGGTTGACGTTTCACATGTGGCTCAACACTTCCTGTTTCCTCAAATAACGTAACTATCCGGTGAACAGCCCGGACACTTGGATGATGTTGTCCAGGATACCGAGCAGCATACATGGCACACGCCCGTTGGGCGTTTTAGTCACAATAGACATACATCAACACGATATCGGCCTTTCCGCCATTGGTAAACGTTCCGTTTTAACACGGGCAAACATCGTCCTAAAAGACTGCAAAGGGGATGGTAGTTGAAAGGGCGTTCTCCTCGATGTAAAATCACAGACTGCCGAAAACCGAGACCCTCTCACATTCCCTCAGTCCTCGCCCTCTCTCCCTCTATTCATCCATCTACGGCAGGACACTGGCTTCTTTAAACGGCCAACTACTCCACCGACCGCCTCGCGGCACGTGCAAACCGCTGTCCGCCCTTTGCTGTTTTTCTGTGGCTCAATTGCTGACCCCCCGACAGCTACAGGCCTTACCAGGTCCTCCGCGACCACTCGCGATAAGCGGCATGCCTTGAGGCGACAGTCCTAGACAACAGAAAAGGGAAATTTAGTAGCACAACCCCTCCCATCCAGAGACAACTCCAGATGGCTATTTCAAAAGGCGGCTGCTTGCGGAACAGGAAGCGCCTCCCACCTAAAGCGAGCACAGCTTCACAACGCAGTGCCTTCAGTACAAAGTGCGACACCCTCAGAACCGTGATAAACGACCGTTGGTTTTTTGTCTAAAGGGAAGGCCCCGGTCTCTTAGGGAACTCGCCCGCAGCAACCAGCCGTCCTGTGCTGTACTATTTAATATCAACGTGACTCCTATAGCAAAGCAACTATTGAAAACTGAAAACACAAACGCGACGATAATAAATGTGCTCTGTTCACGAAAACGACCAAAGTCCATGTTCTTTTAGTTTTCTAATCAAAATCTGTATAGTTTTTACGTTCGACTGCAAGATACAGTTCTCATTTCATTATACTGTGACGTTTAACGAATTGCACTGGCACCGATCACAAATGATCAGCAGAGACATGACCGCCATGTGTAAAATCGAGAAAAAAACTTTGACCGTTTTGCTCCAAAAATTACCATTCACCTCAGAATTTCCTCGTTATCTCGAAACGGTCATCGGAGTAAAGAAAAAGCGAGAATATAAACCCCAAAGACAAAAAAATCTATATTAAGCTATTTATTTTAGCTTGTTGAACAAATTACACGACATGAGAGCATTTCTCGTGTTCGGTGTCTGTAAGTAAACGATCACGCACAAGTGTATTACAAACATTTCAGACAATCTTTCATGCCATTGGCCCACATGCCGGAAAAATAACCACATTCATTTTATGTTCGACAACAAGAATCTGTAATTCAAGAGAACATACCCGTTTTGTACCCTGTGGCAGGTCCCCTCTTACCAGTGCGATGCTATAGCATCACGAAACAGATCGTGAGAGCCTGTCTCCTGTGTAGGTGGGAGATTGAAATTTCGTTAAAAGATATCGCGGCAACGAAAAATAAAGGAAATGACTGCCAGGAAATTTTTCTGTGGTGCCCTAACCACCTCCTCCACCCTCCAGTCGGCAAGTCATTGATATAATTTTGATAGGTTAAGTAATTAAATTGATCTCGAGAGACAGTTTGCATGGTGAGTTAATTTCTTAGCAGTAGTCGTATTACACTCACCAGGTAGGTCAAATGGGAATCCCTTGGAGGAAATATGATGTTCTCTTCGAAGAACAATTGAGAACTGACTTTTGAAGCTGACCGCAGAGGGATTCTACAGCGGACACCATACATTTCGCGTAAGAACTGCGCTATTAAAAACCAGATCATAGCCTCTATATTACCGTCACCGTGCATAAAGAGTGGTAATGAGTCTACAGGCACACATACGAGTAGCTGATAGTTTATACTTTCGTGTAGAATCACTGTCTGCAATTTGGAATCAAGTCCATCCATTGTACCACGCACTTGGTTTGGAGCCTGTAGGGACGTCTTTCAATGATTACAGCCACCGGTGATTCATATTCGTACCATTCCCATATCTCTGAACGAGTCACCTTTTTCGAACCTATCTGCTAACGATCACATACAGCAAGAACTCCAGCGCTGTTT